>NC_086228.1:22735829-23342218 GCF_036321145.2 Pelmatolapia mariae
CCATGGCTCAGCTCCTCTTTGGGCAGCAAAGCAGCTAAAGAGACGACGGAAAGAATAGAGAGCTAGAGAGGATGAAAAGTGGGTAAAGGAAAGGAAGGAGGCGAGGCGAGAATGAAAGGTTAAGGAGGGAATTTGTGCTTGGAGAAAGAGTGTGAGAGAGGAAGAGGAAAAAGACAGAAAGCAGGTTTTCTTCAAGACTGTTGCACTGGGAATCTTATCTCTTGCTGCAGCTCCCTGTCGTGCCACACTTTTGGATGTTTGCATGGTGGCGGCCGGTGTTTGCTGGTGTTTCATTTGGGGCTCTCTGTTTCACTCTACTCGCTGCCTGTTATCAGGCCTGCCGGGCTCTGGTCCTGGGGATTTTCATAGACACTGAAACACTGTCACTGCAGTGGCTCACAGCACTGCTAATTCCAGCTAGTAATGTAGATTTTTAGCTGAAAATGTAATCTCTTTATACCGTAAGAGGATTGAGAACATTGGCTTCACCTAAATAAATTACTCTGAAGAGAGGAAATATCCCTGGCATTAATTCTCACACCTGCGCTATGTTTTAAACAGAACAAAGATTAGTGCAGAAGAATGGAGAAGGTTGACACGTTGGCTTTCTTTGAGGCCCCAGGAAGGCTCTGGCTATCTCCTCAGTAATAGTGAAGGTGTGTATATGTGTTTGCATTACACACTGAACTCCTTGTCTGTAATTTGCATAGTGAGTACTGTTGAATGTGACCCAGTGGAGCTGAGCTCTTGAGCTAATTGGCTCTTCTGTGCTTGAAGGGCAGATGACCAGTGCACCCAGTAGAGTTGATCTCCTATGCGCCCTGGGCTCTCATCACAAGCAGAGAGCCGTGTAACTTCACTGGAATGTGTGTGTGTGTGTGTGTATTTATGTGTGTTTAGTGATTGTGTTAAGTAACCCATGCATTTGAGCAAGTTAATTTTATGTACGCCATTTAGTGTTTCTTAAATAGGTTAGCTAAACCACCTGTATGGCATGTTGTAATCTTTAAGGAAGGTTATGCAATCTCTGAAAGAAAAAATAAAATATTTATTCTCACCAAGTAAAAAATTCATAGACGTCAAACACACCCTTGCTCTAACCAGTATACTCAGAGGGTTTCTTGCTACATTTTTACTTGTTCCACTGGTGGTTTCACAGAGAGAAACTTTCATAAAGTTTTATCTCTAACATCCAGATTTCAGATATGTTTAAATAACTTTGCTCAAAGTTGCCCTGTTATTGAGTATCTTAAGTAAATCCAAATGAATTTAATTTAAAATGATAAATAAATAGAGTCGGTTTTACTGATATTTTGATATTAGGCTTGGGTAGACTTGTCAGCTGGTGATTATTACTATGTAAACTTCTTTCTATTTTGTGGTTTGGATGATTTTTATGGCATATAAAAGTTGTTTGACTTGCATTCAAAAAATCCTTGGTCTGGTATGACTAGTAGATTATAGTTACTTAAGGATAGTGTTGTGTACCTCAACTAGTTTTCTATGTTTTCCGTACTTGTGCAGCTTATCGGTCGTGTTTTTGATATTGACAGTTAACTAATCTGAAATTCTCTATATGAAACATCACCTCATTATATTGTATGCATGAGTTTTTTCACTCAGGTGATCATCAGTCACAGGTTCTTGTTAGAACAGGAAAGTCTAACATGTATATGTCAGCTGGGACAGCACACACTGGAAGGTACAACCAAGTGACTGAGATTTTCTAGCGTAGTGTACAGGAACATTTGTGGTGCATGTGTGTTAGAAGTCCCCAATTCCCAATGGGAGACCATGAAAGTGATTGCATACAACAGGGCGAAGGTCCTGTGGGACTTCAAGGTCCAGACAGACAAGCAGCTGTTGGCCAGTCAACCAGACATAGAAGTGGTTGACAATGAGAAGAAGACTGCAGTTGTAAGAGATGCAATTGTAGCAGACAGCAACATGAGAAAGAAGGAGCATGAGAAAATAGAGAAGTACCAGTAGCTGAAGGAGCAACTAGACTGACTACACTGGTTGTATTTCAGATCAAAGTGAGAGACATTAGGGTACAAACTGCTGTCATTTACAGCCACAGTAGATTCTCCCTTTTTCTCTTCACACTAGTGAAATAATAATTAATGGCACTGACAACAACACAGTATATTACTGTAAGTGTGGTAAAAGCTTACCAACAACTGTTACACTAAACCAGTGACCTTCTAGCTCCTCGGGTAAAATCTATGAGTGAACATGATGAAAGTGAAAGTAAATTAACAACCATTGTCATCGCTGGATGTTTTTGAGTCATGTCAATTCACTCTGATCACAGTTTAAAGTTTAAGTAAAAACCATTCGCAAAGATAGAAAACTGTGATATACCTCTAAACCGCTGTCCCCCTGCTGTTCACTTCCTTGATGCTAGCTCTGCTGAGAGCAGCTACTGTCACATGGCAAAGTAAACACAGAACAACATAGACCTGAACTGAATAGATGAACCATGCATCTGCTCATTGTCTCTGATGCCTAATACCATTGGACCGATATCCAATCTATCTCTACTTTTTACTAAGCCAGAAAAAGTTTGACATTACAACTTCAAAAAAGCAGTTTAAGAGCCCAGAGGTTACAAACCAAAACTAATGATTAGTGATTAATGTCATTTATCAAATAACTGAAATAATATGTTCTAAAAATAATAATATTTCAGTTATTTGATGATTTATTTTGCATAATTAAGCATTAGAATGCTCTGAGAGTAGATGCAGGTTCAACTGCGGCCATGTCTTCCTCATTGTCCTTTGAGGAAAAAGCACTTAAGTTTGGAGATAGTTTTACATTTTTCCATCGCCCTCTCTGTATCCCTGCAGGCATTCATGGAGGATGTCAAGTCCCGTGGGCCATTTATCTACTCTGTCTTGGAGTCTGCCCAGGCATTTCTGGCTCAGCACCCCTTCCAGGAGCCCGAGGAGACCCTGACCGATGGAAAAGGTCTGCTCCCTCCATCGGCTGTGCCAACTGCTGCTCCAGCCAAAATGTCATACTCATACACCCCCTCAGTTGAGTTCCTTTGGTAGGACCCATGCAGGTGAAACGTTCCATTAGTAGTTATTAGCAGTGATCCGTCCTCTCGTGTCACACTGAGTTTAGGGAAAATGTGTGGGTCAGGACCAATTAGCTCTAGTTCACCACCTCTAAAGTACCATCTGCTCAGATCAATAATACAGCATGCTCCTCTGGTTCTCCACGGTCACATCCTCTTTGTAGTGTTTGGCTCTCACCTCTGGCTGCTCATTGGGGGAATACTGTAGCAATCAACCTTACTGTGTTCCCCAACATTAGCTGCCCCCTGCCTTTCTCTTTCCCTGTTTCTATTCATCGAGTTGATATGTCATCCTTCTTAAATCATTACTCTTCTCTTGGCTGACTTCTAACCCCCCGTTCTTCTCTTCACCGTTACTTCTTCGTATGCTTCACTGTTATTTCTCTGTATGCTCCCGTTTATTACTTCTTCCTTTGCACCTTTATGCTGTTACCTCTGCATGACCCCATCAAACCTCTTCCATCTTCCACAGAGGTGTCTCCACGCCGGCGGATCTTGAATGTGAGCCGCTCTGTATGGAAGCAGGCGAACGTAGCCAGTGACCTGTGGGAAAAACTGACAGCACGTTGTGTGGACCGCCACAGGTTAGACTCTTTTATTTGTAATATATATATAAAATGTCTTGTTCTGATTTAGGGTGGTTTCTGAACTGGTGAAAAGTAACCATACTGGGATTGTTTACTATAATTTATCAGGATTATTTAACTGCAAATTTGAAATACTTGTGCTTTAGTATTCCCACTGGATGGCACCTTCTGCTTCCACCAAAATCCAGGGTAAAATTTACTTTACCGCATTTATCTGACAGCTTGTCGTATTTCAGATATCTAGGAGTTGCTAGAAAATTTACCAAAGATACATTTAGCCTCTGAACTTAGTTCTGTTTAAATAATTGATTAAGCCCCCCAAGAGATTAAAGAAAGATTAGAGGAATTCAAGATAGTGTAGTAGAACTGTTTTGGGTTTTTTGTTTTTTTTTTGGCTTAATCCTTACCCGATACAGTAGTAAAAGCCTTCTTACACATTCCATAATTCAATCAATATAATGTTGCTCACACTGGCCAGTTTTTAGTATGATGAGCACATTTTGCTGATAATTCATATATACTTCTATTCAAGTACGCTGTAGATTTACTGGGTTATTATTCGTCCCTTCATTTATTCCACCACTGGGACTCTGTACTCTTTGTCTGTCATAATTTTTAATCAAGTTGAGTACAAGGAAAATTATTTTTAGATCTTTCTTCAGAATATAAGTATTTGTGTCCTCTGCAGGCCTTGCCAATACAATTTTAGTAATTAGTGTTTTTAAATTAAACTAGTAATGATAAAACTTCAGTGAATAAAACAAATTCTCTGTGCCTGTGAAACTATTAGACAACTTGCTATTCATTACTTTATTTTTCTTTTAGTCATGAAGAGTGACTAAAGCTCGCTTATGATTAAATATAAATGATAGGTGTGGCATATGTGATTATTCTTTTTGCTTTTGTGAGTCCGCGCAGTGTACTCTGTAGTCTATGTGTAATGAACAAGACAGATAAAGAGAGAGATAATGGAATGGAGTTAATGGAAAAAGGAAAAAGAAATGCATATTTGTCATAATTATATTACAGTTTCTCAGAATTACTTAGGCAGATTGGTTGAAACCATTTCCCATTTCTCAATTATTCACAAAAAACAATTTTCAAACTACATTCACAAAACCCCCGACACTTCTGCGAACACCAAACATCAAATAATAAAATTGTTTCATTAAAAAAACAAAGCAAAACAAAAAAAAACTAAACCAAAAGAGATAAAAGAGAAGTAGATATCATGTAGTGCAAGTATTACCACAGAAAACTACTAAGACAGTCGATCTTCAGGTAGAGTGATATGTTAAGTTTATTTTTCAAGCAAACTGGCATAAACTCTAAGTCTTAATCAGGGTCCACAGACCATATCTAGCAAGTGTTCTTGGCTTTTGTTTTTTGTCATCATAGCCATGTGGCAATTACTTTCTTTCTTTTTTAAAAAATAATTTAATCGATGCTGAAAACCATAGTCTGTAAAAACAGCATGGAACATTCATTACAATACAATGTTCAGGGCATACTGTGCAATCTGCAAAAATAAAATCTACATGTAATATACAGCAAATATTCGAGATTGTGATCGTTGCAGATTGTTAGTACACTTCGTCTGAACCGCCTGTTTAACTGCTTATTAATGCAATTAACTGAGTATATTTAGACATGGTCAAGATAACCTTCAGAAATTTAATTTAAGCATCAGAGGAAATGGGGAAGAAAGGTGATTTAAGTGATCTGGCACCAGATCTGGTGGTCTTAGTATTTCAGAAACTGCTGATCTACTGTGATTTTCCCACACAACCATCTCTAGTGTTTACAAAGAATCATCAGAAAAAGAGAAGATGTTTTGTTGATAACAGAGGTCAGAAGAGAATGGACAGATTGGCTTAAATTGAGTGGAAAGCAATAATAACTCAAATAACCATTTGTTCCAACCAAGCTATGCAGAACATTTCCTTTAGGGCCGTACTGTAAACGTCTTCTGATGTTAAACGTAGCACGTTACACCCCGTGCTGGTAACTAATGAAGTGGCCTGTGAGTATATAATTGTATGGAGGTATAAATGTGAAATAGAAACCTGGAAAATGAATAATTAATTTTTCAAGACAATTTTTTCACATTTTTCTTCCTTTCATCTTAGATGATTTCTACCCATTGTTGGTGTCAATTTACTCTGCTATTGGTTAAATTAGATCATTTCTGAATTTCTGAATCATGTTTAAGAAATTAAATCTGTCTTGTAGTTGTGGTTAACCTTTGTCAGCTGTGACTCCCATTATAGATTAAAGTTTTAGAAACTGATTGTGTTTAGAAATTTAGCAATAAGAGAAAATGAGCTCTGTAAATTATGTTGAAGTAGGTAAAAAATGAAATGGAAAAGGTTCAAAGAGCAATTAATCTGGTAAATTAATTTCACTGTGTTTGTTTCAAAGAATGAGATTTTGGTGTATATTTATAATAAAACTTTTTTATTTTATCAAAAAAGAAGATCATACAGCAGAACAATGCCTGTGTGTGTGTGTTTTATGGTTTTAAAGCCAAGAGTTGTTTCTTCCCATGACTGTGTGTGTGTGTGTGTGTGTGTGCCTCCAAAGCAGGTTTATGTAGCAATATATTTCATGTAATACAATTACCATAACCTGATTACAAAATGTGGCAGCTATAATCCATTACAGAAACAATTATGAAAACACATTTATCAAGGTTTGAAGTCATGAAAATTCAGAGCTCACTTTTCTCTATATCGAAACTTGTTTTTGCACAAAAGCCATTTAGAACTGGTGGAATGAAATATATATTTATATACACTGCCTTATTGAAATGACAGCCTGTAAATTTGGATAAATGGGTTGTTTCACTGCATGCTTCATGGATTTTGATTGATTTATTTCCTCACACTGATTCCAGATTTTAATTGATCAGGTAGTTAACTTTAAAAAGTTGCATATTCTACAAAACCTCCAGACATATGGAAAGGACTTTGGAGCGTCTTCTTCAGATCCAGGCTGCAATGGAAGAGCTGGCAGGGGCCTTAGAGCAGGCAGAGGGGGTGAGGGATGCCTGGGAGCCTGTTGGAGACCTCTTCATTGACTCTCTGCAGGACCACATAGATGCTACCAAGGTACCGATCTGCAGTACACTCTCGGCTCTATTTTTCTCTTATCTGTGCCTCACTGATCTAAATTGAGTTTACCTGTAGAGTAACCTAATTGTCTCCTTTGAGATTATCGCCTCTGGCTATCTCTGAAAAAGCACACATTGTGACACTACAACATGTCACAAACAAACATCAAAAAAATGACATCCAGCTTTTTTTTTTTAATTCTAAAAACCACAATTATGCGATCCTCCTGCATAAATAGGTGATCTCAAGCTGTGTACCTTTAAAGTGATTGTTTTTTGTTGCCTGCATGCACATTCCTGCCAGAAAGGCTGTAATCTGACAGATGATGACAAGGCCCTTCAAAATGACACTGCGATGTGGCAGGGGTTACAAATCTCAGCTGAATAGATGTTGTTAAACAAATGACAGGTCATTGGTTTAGTCATTATAGAGTACTGAGTTCTGTTGCCGCTGCCTGTAATCGTGCGGCGCTATTCATTAGAAGCGAGGGCACTTCACAATAATTATGTCACTGTTTGGACTCCTGTCACAGCCAGCACATGTTCAGCTCAGTCTTTAGGGCAGGCTTGTCAGTTGGCGTCATCTGTACTCCTTTACTCCCTTGTGCTTACACATGGGTGCATGCACATACAAAAACAGACACATGGATGCACACAGGATGCAATTATAAAAGTACACTAGACACTTTTGCATTCAAATGTAGAGTAGATCTGCAGCATCTATTCTACATTCCACACATCCTAAAGTTACATTTTCAAAAGTCTTGTTTCATCTGATCAACACTCAAAATCCAAATATAATTTTTATATTATATACATCCTAACTGAAAAAAAAAGATTTTAATAACTCTTCTTGCATGAAAAAGAAATACTTACATAATTTGTAAAAGTAAAAATAAAATATCAGAATTTTTCTTTCTTTCTTTCTTTCTTTCTTTCTTTCTTTCTTTCTTTTTTTTTTTTTACTGTTTTTCATATTTTAGCATAGATTCCAATGATTTTTATTAACTCTTCATTTTTGCTGGGGTAGCATATTTTGAGAGGTTCAGGGATTAATTTTCTGACATCAAAAGAAGCAATTGAGCGTATTCTGAGAAATGATTGGTCAACAAAATAAAAACACTGGCTTGTGAGCAGATTGCCCATAGTTTTCATGGAAGGTATCGACTTGTCTGCAACTGTGAAAAGGGTGAAGAAAACTGAAAATGAACCATTTGCCTTCAAAGTAAAAGTTTAACTTACAGCTGCAATCACCATGTTTCACTGTGTAAAGTGACGAGCGCTTGCAGACAAGTAGTTGTATTTTAGAGAGGCAAAGAACACGCGGGCAGTGGTGAAAGTGATGTTTCAGTTATTACTTGTGTTGATCTTCAGCATTAGCTAACTTTCACAGGATTAGTGTTCATCATTGTTGTTACTGTAGCAGAATGATTGCCTATAGACTGAATACATTCATCCCACTGAAATGTGATAAATGAATTATTTTATTGAAGTTGGAAAAAAAATAAATGAAGCAAACGTGAACTATGAAAATGCCTGGACTATTTTGTTTATATAGCACTTTGAAAACAACAGAAGTTGACCCAAAGTACTTTCTGGCCAAGTGTATTTCCACTCCAGATCTACAAAAACCATATTTCAAAACACATGAAAAAGTGTGAAATGTGTGCTTTATTGTTTTAACTAATTAATGGTGGAAAGCAACAATCATGGTCATGAAAATGTATTGGGATTTAGAAAATTAATGGTGCTTTCATTTCATATGCTCTGCTCTCCCCTATGTAAGCTACCTTTAGGATAGTGGCCTTGTATCCAGTGTTGGTCAAGTTACTTGAAAAAAGTAATCAGTAACTAATTACTGATTACTTCCCCCCAAAAGTAATCCCGTTACTTTACTGATTACTTATTTTCAAAAGTAATTAATTACTTAGTTACATTTTAAAAACACGATTTACAACCTGAATAGGTGATAAAGCAATAGATCTTTCAGCCCAATTCTACTTTTTCTGCATAATCCATCACACAAAATGTAATCAAATGGAAAAGTCTCTTTTTAAAACTTGTTTTATTAGTTTTAATCTTTTAACTTTATGCATCAAGCAAAAATTAAATTATATGCAACATTTTCTGACTGGAAGAAATTTGTTTAACATTTAAACCTATTTTCTGCACATTCCAGCACATAAAATAAATTTTTGGCATAAAGTGTGCATCTATTTGAAAGAGTGAGTGTAAACACTCACTCTTTCAAATAGATGCAAGTAAAACACAGCAGAAAATAAATAAAATCAAAGACTAGCGGTCCTGTTGCTCTATTTTCACCTGTAAAGCAGGAGTGGGGTAGGCGGAGGTGTGCCCTGGTGCAGGTGTGCCGCAGCGGTCAGTTGAAGAATCCGCGAGTTTCTCTGTGAATTTCCCATTACGTTGTAGCGCACTCGGTGCTTGCTTGCAAGTTTGGGGGGGGGGGGGTTTTCGCTGTAAAAAGAAGTTTTCTTCCCACGCACAACGGACGCTAATGTTTTTGTCACTTTTTATGGAATAAAACTCAAAGTAAGGTCAGTACTTCCACGCTTTAAACGCTGCACGCTCATACTCTCTCCACATTCGATATATTATCCATTGTTGATCTGCACACAGCTGTTGTCACGAACGTCGCACTCGCTTACGTCACTGTCATGAGACATTCTCGCAAAAAACTCACGGTTTTAGTAACGCAGTAACGCAGCGTTCCTACGGGAAAGTAACGGTAATCAAATTACCGTTTTTGCGATAGTAATCCCTTACTTTACTCGTTACTTGAAAAAGTAATCGGGCAGTGGATGGGATGGGCAGTAACGCATCTCTGCTTGTATCTATTTGGTATCATATCAATACCAAATTTTGAAATATTGCACAGTACTACGAGCAACCATTCAGATGGTACCAGTCGCTTCTGACTGGCCTAAATCAGGAAAACTTTATACAGTTTTTTTCTTTTTATTTTGTTTGCCTTTGATAGTCATTTTCACATTTAAACAGAGTTTAGGTTAAATTTGGGATTGTGAAGCTTCTAAAAAATCTAAAGCAAATGTTTTCACACAAAATCATGAATACCAAAGGCATATGACCAACAATGCAAAATGCACGGGACACTGGCATGCATAAACTGGTGAAGTACTCACATTCCATCTTAGTTATTTTACAGATTTTCTGGTTTTCCCAGTTTACACACTATAAATAGGGGCTGGGGCTGGTTCAGTTTCAGTACTGTACGTTCTCTCCTCTGATCTTAAGACATTAAAACAAGGCTTTCTGCCAAATTCTTTCTAAAACAGACCAGAAAGCTATAACAGATCAAGTTTCCATTGATTTTTTTTAAAAATTTAATTTAAATGTAGTTGGTCCAGACTGGATGTTTCTGGATTGTGCTATAATTCCATCTATGTCTGATGTTGTTCAATATTTTGTATTTAATCTGTTTCCCCCCTCTCTTTTCCCACTACTCCTGTTTACGTCCAACTCCCTGTGGTCCTCTGTTTTTCTTGTCCTCGCTCATGCTCCATCCAGTTATTTAAGGAGGAACTGACCCAGGTGAAAGAGGGCATGAAGCACATTAATGATCTGGCCCACCAGCTGGCAATCTCTGACGTCCATTTATCGATGGAGAATGCCCGTGCCCTGGAGCATCTCAACAGCAGATGGAAAGTGCTTCAGGTAGAGTTCACTACTGGGTCCATAGTGCCTGTTTGACTCATTCAGCAGCAGGTTGTGCAGCAGTCACATTCAAAGAGGACATAAGAGAGTGATTCCATGTGCAATGCTTGGGCTTTTAATGGTGTCTATACTTCTGGCTTCCAACTGTTTTATGTTTTACACATCTTTTGAGCTTGTGAAGAACAGCAGTGTGCTTTTGGACATTGATGAGGGGCCGTGTGCGTGATGAAGAGTTTTCATACCATTTAAGAGGAAGATCAGAGTATGTTTGCAGGCTGAAAGATCAAGGATGTGTCTCTCACTTAACTCACAGAACGGTTAAAGCCACTGGATAGCAACATCACAAGATTGGTAATTTTAAAGAAAGAGTATAAAATTTTAGAAAATATGTTTGTTTGGGAAAATATGTCAGATTAGATCAAATCTAAGTGAAAAAACTGGATAGAGAAATATAGCTATTTGATTAGTTAAAAAATCCACAGCCAACAGAGTACAGTGTCATTATACATTACTTTTTGTGTATGAGTTTCATAGAAAAGCTGCCTTAAATTATTAAGCTGGTTGGATGTGTTGGTAAGTGTATTTTGAGCTTTAGAGGCAGTCTATTTAGCTGTTTTCACCGTCTGTATACAAAGTTATGGCTTATTGCTTATAAATCTCAGGGAAAATAAAACATTCTTAAGGTCTAAATGTAGAATATTTATAGAATGCGTTAAATGAAACTAAGTTGCGCTTGAAGTTTTAATTTCTTCTCTGTTATTTTTGCAGTGACGTTGGTTTTTGTCTTTCTTTTCCCACAGAATAAAAATCAGTTTCAAAACTCGTACTAATAGTATATAAACTTGGCTGAATGAATGTTGGATTTGCATTGGGAGCATGTAAATGTATCAAATCCCAGCAGCCTTGACATACTAATCACAATATTAACCTGCTTTATGAACATCTGTTGTTTTTCCAATGGCATTTCATTCCTGTGATGAGCTCGTTTTTTCTTTGTTCCCCTCTCTCTCTCTTTTTAAGGGAGCTCAAACTAAGCAAATGAGTAGAAATTTAGATACATTTTGTTATTAAATATGTTTAATGGTCACAATTATTTAGAGTAATTCCTAACCTTCATAAGCTTAAGAGCCCTAAAGCATTATAATTGAAGACATAACAATAGGAAAAAAGTAATGAGTGCCTCCTACCCACTTGGAGGAGGTTAAAAAACCTCTTAAGAAGCTTTAAAACCTTAGGGGGACTTCCTAAAACATGTATTGTTTCTTTTATTTTTAGTGTATAATTTTTTCATTAACAGTGACTTTGTCTTTTGTGTGAAATCAATCATAAAACAAGAAGGAAAAAAAAGTAAAACAACACTCCTGCTGTAAAATACTGACTAATTTGTGGCGTTGTTTCTCCTCTCCATTATATATTATTCCCTTCTTGTTGAAATACAGCCTTTTTTTAATCGCAGGTTTCATAGCTTCTATTTTTTGTTATATTAATTATATAGCAGCCAGGTGTTGCTAATCAAAAGCACATGATTAGCAGCACTTAATGAAGTGTGACGTCCTCTATTACAGCAGAGGTTTTGACAGTTTCCTGGTCTGTAGCGCTCCTGTGCGTGTTAACTAAATGCCAGAGGTGGGCATCCCAGCACTACCAGTCCAAGCTCAGTACCTGGGCACCTTGCATATGACTGAGTTGCATATGACCTCCTCTGTATAGCCAAGGATTCTTGAGTCAAATGTGTCAAAATCATGTCATGCAGCAGGACAATGTTCCCAAGAACAGCAGCAAATTTGCATTACCTTGATTTTTAATCATTTTCATCCATTCTTTTGCATAAGCCCAGTCAAAGTCCAGACCTCGACCTGATTGAGATGCTGTGCTTAAAGGAGCTGTGCATAAACAAATGCCTGCAAACTTAAATGAACTGAAACAACATTATAAGGAAGAATGTAAAACAATATGGAACATTTCTGTTTTTAAATTATATATTTTACCAGACTTTTGTCCTCACATGATCGCAAATATTTGCCGCGATTTTCACATTTAGAGAAATCTATAATTTTATTCACTCTAATGCTCCATTTCACTCTAGCTGTCTGTCAGTGGTGTCACAGCCTTTACCCAAGCCAGCCATCAAGCTAATGTGTACTAATGGTATTCTATATTGTTATAACAATATTCTGCATGGTTATAGTTATTTTAGTGCCATTGTGGTAGAATGGATTCATAGCATAAATCTGCAGAATATTATGTGATAAAATCACGTCAGTGTAGGGCACAATTGGTAAGAAATGTACCAATGACAACAGAGTCTGTCTTGACCGCATACAGCAGCTTTATCCATCTGGTGGTGTTTCTAATAGGAAAAGTGCAGTGAGTGTACATCAGTGCACCAATGAGATGAACATATATTTGAACCCATGCACTTAAATGAAGAGGGTAATTCATCAGTGCCATGAAAGCACTTACTCTTAACCCCCTTTAAAAATTGAACTGAGCTTGGCTTCCTCTCAGTGCTTAGCAGAATGCTTAGTTGATGCATTATCTACTGTGCATTACTTTAACTGCAGTGTTTTTCAAGCACAGGCTTTACCCACCATCAGTAACCTAGTAACACTCCTGCAAGCACAACAAAACCCTCTCAGCTTTCACTGCATCTCTTGTGAGAACATCACCTTCCCATTAGATAACTGTCATGACACCTCTTCCACACCCTGACATGATGATTGCCACTCCAGCCTCGTTTCCTCATGAGCTGTCTCCACTCTGAGCATGATGATTTTCAGTGTCTGTTGAACTATTCCTAGAAGTTAATTCCTAGTACCCACTTTGCACGCTCGCTGTGACTTGTCTCAGTGTGACTTTCAGATTGCATCCGTGGCTCTGAGCACTTCATGGACAGAACAAAACAAAACAGAACAGACCACTATAGAGAAGCCGAGCCTTTGATTTGTCAGCAAGAGATTTTTTTTCCAGGCTCTGTGGGACTGAAAGAAATAGCAAATAAACAATAATAATGCAGCCTGTAAGAATCATGTGTCAGTGCTTTCTAAAGATTTTCTCAATAACTAGCCTGAAAACTTGTAGGTAGATGCTCTATGGCAATGGTTGTCTGTTAGTCCACCCACCATGTTGGTACAGAAATATCTCGTCAAAATAAGTTCAACTTCCATGATTTTTTTTCCCTTTTTTTGTGCAGTAATATAGGGTGAATATGATTTTTCTGAATGATTGTGTTGTTTCCTTAACTTTTTCCCTTTCATGCACCTTAATGTAGCATTTCCACAACTACTCAATGGTTTTCCACTTGTTTAAGTGATGCTTACAATACTATAGACTGTCACTGAAATGCTTTCAAGCAACCCCTTATACTAATTCTAAGCATGTAATCCTAAATATGGTTAAATTTTAAATGTGTTATCAGTGAACAATGAGACTCAGAACCAAACAGATTAGGTGGGTAGATGACGCAACAAAGCTTCAAAAATAGCTCTCCGGAAAAATGTGAACTTGTGTGCAGACATGTTTTAATGTAGAGAATATACTCCCTAGAATCAGTAATACAAGCAGTGGATGTGTGGGTGTAAGACAAAGCTTGTACTTTGTTATCAGGTACCATGCCGTTGTGATATGTCTTTTTAGTGGCTGATCCAAGATACTAATTCAGTTAAACTAATTAAGTTCACTGGCCTTTGCTTGCAAACCAGTAAGATACTCCCACAGAGTCTTTATTTATATACTTTAGTAGCCTACACCACTTCTGCTGTAGATGTATTTTTCTTTAATAAGAGTTAATGAGAGAAATTTAGATGATTGTTTAAAACATTCACACGTGCTAAAAACCCCAGTCATCCATTGTCACAGCTAGCATTACCCTAGTGACAGGAATAAAACAAGAGGCTAAAGGGAGAGATGAGGTCCACACAAAGCAGCTTTTTTCACCCTCAATAAACATGCAAAAAAACATGCTGAAAGTGCTAACTCTGACAGGTGGCTTTAGATTGCAGCAGTGCTCAGTAGTGTTAACTCACAACCATTTACAAACTATCGATGGTTTACCCTCTAGCCGTGCTATTCAGATTGGGTTGCCTAATCTACAAAAGCGATTAAATATTCACATTATACTGCTTTATGCCGCATCACTGCAAATGCTTTACCAGTCTGTTTGACAATTACCCACATCAGTCTACCCCTACTCATAAACACCATCCCTAGATACCAGAACTCTTCCACAAAATTCCTCCCTTTCCCACTTAGAGGTGCTAATTCTCATCACCAATCACTTTCCACTTGGCTCCAAACTGTCCCAGTACAAGTGGGAGGTTATGGCTTGATGAAGCTGACAGGAACCACAACCTGTACAAAAATTAAAGATGGTGTGAGACCACTGGAAATCTTCAAATCCTACTGAGACCCAAAGAGAAAGTCGTCATAACCAGAATTTAAACATCAGCAGTTTAATTAATTGCTTACACTAAGATTTTACAGTTAAAAAAATTTTTTTCCCCCTACTGGCACAGCCAAACCTAACAAGCTTACTCCAGAATCAACCATCAATAATCATACCTAAGTGTATGTAGCCATTTCTTTACCATTATGGTGTTCAAAAATGACCAAAAAGTACAAAATCAAATGCAAATCTACAATGTGTTTCCTCTCCACTCATTTAAGAAGCATTGTTGAGTATTATTGCATTCTTATATTAGATTCTTACATTACATTACATTCTTATTCGATTTGGTATATGAAGAAAGAGCAGGGTTTGGCTTATCTTGCTCCTAATTTATGTCCATAAATTGTAAAAAGAGTCTCCATGCAAAAGTTATTTCACAGCAACTATTTCTGCTACGTATATCTTTGAAGCAGCTATGTGCCACACAGTTCGTGTGCCCTCTGGTCTTTGATTTAGGTGGTAAATGAAGGTAGATGAAAGCTTATCTGATGTACAGTGTGGTAAACAGATTTTGAGTATCCATAGACACCAGCAGATATTCATCTCCCAGATTTTAGATTGCTTTCAGATTTTCTGTGATTGTAGTAGGGCCCAAGCAACATTTGAAGAGATAGATGTTAAAAATGAGAGAAAATCATGCCAATCTTGTTTGAGCTGCCTAGCTTGTACTTTAGTTGATCTGCTGTCTCTATGCATTCACAGTATTAAAATAAGGGAGTTGGGATGCACAAATGTGGTATCTTGGTGAGGACTAACAATCCTGCAGGGTCTTTAGCGTACAATATAAAGTACCTATTGATGTGATTTGGTGCTTTAAAAATAAAAACTGAATTCAATTCAATTAATTTGAAATGAATGAAGAAACCTCCTCCTTTGTCTCGCTCTCTGTGTCACGTTTTGCTGTCTTAATTAAAATGGTAAATTTTAAATCCCGGCAACATCCTGTACCCTGTTTATTTTGGCTGGACTGACGCTAGCAAAATTTGATTTGCTAATATTTGTCGATCATGGATAATTTAGTCATTTGTCTTCCTTATGGCAACCCAAATTGCCTGTACAGCAAATAGATTTTACAACACAGAACAGTTGGCAGTTGTATCTCCTCGGCACATTGACAGTGCTCTATATTAGTCCCAACCAATTTAAATCACACTCCAGAGTGTGTGTTTTTTTTTTTTTTCAAGTAGGGGAGCAATGATATGTGTACACCAAGAGATGTTAACTTAATATATATCTATCTTTACAAATTATATCCCACTGCAGGTGCATCTTTTCGGAGTCTAACAGTCTCCCACTCTTTTCTTTTTCTCAATTTATCTGTCTACCTCACACAGAGTGGATTTACCTCCCATTGTTTGAGGATGCGTTTCAACATCCAGCTGACAATGATTCAAGTGCCAAATCCAATATATTTCAAATAAACCAGGATTAGGCAGACTAAATCCCATTTGGTGGGAAACATAACTGATGAAATGTTTTTACAAAGGCAGTGGCAAACTTAATTTTGTCAACTCCACGGTCTCCGTGATTATTTACCCAGCACATGTGAGTTCTTGCACCCGTCTATCTCTCTCACTCATGTCATCCTCTTTTCCTTCAGCTCTTTTTCCCCCCAGCTGCACTGACACTGCATCCAGAAGCTACTGCTCTCGTTTCAACAAAACATATTATTTTCTAATATCAGTCTTCATTTCCTACCTGGTGCTCTTCAAAGGCTCTCAAAGTCCTTCAAGAGGAGCAGCAGATAAAAAAAGACATAATTTATATTCCGCAGTTAACTAATGGAGGAGAAGCAGGTGGTCTGTGTGTGTGCGTTTCTATTGTGGGGATTTTGTGGTGCAGGGACGAACAGCACGATTCCCTTTGATTTGACTTTGCATGTGTGTGTTTGCGTGTGTCCTCAGGGTTCCATAGAGGAGCGGCTGAAGCAGCTCCAGGATGCACATAGAGACTTTGGCCCCGGATCGCAGCACTTCCTTTCCAGTAAGAGCCATTTTCTGCTATTTGAAGTTGGTGCTTCATGTTGCACCATTCTGTACCACCCTGTGCCGAGGCAGGTGAAAAGAAGCCTAGGTGTATTACAGTTTAATGGTGATAAGACTATTAATTGCTGTGTTTGTGTGTGTGCCCGCACTGGGCTGTGTGTGCATTTGGGTTAGAGGTGGAGCTGGGAGGCTTTTGTGCATCTGTCTTTATCATCTCTAGCACGCTGCTGTGATGAGCATTCCCGGTGAAGCTCATCACAAGAGTCATTGCTCTCATTTGAGCAGAGATACATATTTGTGAATTCTGTCTTTTCTTTTACCTACTGCTCTTCAAAGACTACAAAGGAGTAGCGGGAAGGTAGGGGTGGGGGTGGGGCTGTAGGGGGCTGAAAAATTGGATTTACCTTGCCTAGTTTAAACTGATGAAGTGAAAAGGCTGAATGATGCAGGGATCTCTCTGTGCAAGTGCATCTGAAGTGTTGGTGTGTACTTGTGTGTCTCCAGTGTCCTCACCAACCCCATCCAGATTTACTGCTGTCACGCTGGATCAGAGATGCCACACTGGGGCTTATAGAGCACTACTTCACTGCCAGCTCAGCCCACTATGCCCTGCAGAGATGTCTGGGTTTATGTCTATGTGGCTTTATGCACCAACATGCCTATATTTCAGCTTGTTTCATATTCCATATAGGACATGGATATGCATATATATGCACACAATTTCTATTGACACAAAACTGTTAAGTATTAAGAATATTCAAAATAATTTACTTTGTGATTCTTAGAGAAAACTGTATTGTATCTAGTAGAGTCACTTAATATGTTTTAGTTGTTAGCAGTACCACCCAATTTCTGAAGTGGTGTGATACACGAATAAGTGAAGCTTTCCCCAAAAGCAGATATTTGAAAAAAAAAAAAAAAAGAGGTTTACCAAATAATGATGTATTATTTACACTTGTGCCAAGACGAGTATATTTAGTCTTCATAGTATGATTAGGCCCTATAGTGGAATATTTATAGTCTGATATGATTACTTTTACTTAGGCTGTGGTATGTATCTGTGTGTACTGTGATCAGCTCAAACATTAAAACCACCTGCCTGGTGTAGTTCCCCCCTGTGCTGCCAAAAACGGCTCTGACGCATTGAGGCGTGGACTCTATCCTGAGATGTGTCTGGCATGGAGAAGTTGGCAGTGAGTCCTTTGGGTCTTTTAAGGTGCAGGTGCTGCCTTCGTGTATCAGGCCTGTTCTAGCGAGTACAAGGTGATCTGAAAAGCTTTGGGATGGAAGCCGTTCCAAAAGTTTTGCAGGTTGTTAGGACCACTGCTACTGTGCTGTTGCTTTGGAAGGGTTGTTAGGGTGAGTGGTAGATGTCCAACTAACAACCAGGATCCAAGGCAACATTTTGCATTCTCACAAGATGATAAATTATTGACTTCACCTATGTGCTAGTGCTTTTAATGTGATTTTAATGTTTGGTG
Source organism: Pelmatolapia mariae (assembly GCF_036321145.2). Classification (NCBI taxonomy): domain Eukaryota; kingdom Metazoa; phylum Chordata; class Actinopteri; order Cichliformes; family Cichlidae; genus Pelmatolapia; species Pelmatolapia mariae. The sequence goes on from NC_086228.1 coordinate 22,754,220, forward strand.
TGTTTTATAGATACAGAGCACACAGGTCTGCATTGTCCCATGTCATTAAACAGTAATGGGCAGTGACATGGAGTGTTATTTGGTATTGTCTTTGTACTCTCTTTGATTCTTAGCTGAACCTCCTGTGGTTCAGTTTGAGGGGACCGTTAAATGCTACAGTCATCCCGTGTCACCGTCTTCTCTACCTCCAGTATTCTATTACGCCGTGCCAAACAAACCAATACCCTGTGGAAATCCCACACAATAGACTTGTCTCTTTGGCTGTACTGTGCCTGTTTAGCTCTGTTAAGAAGGTCTGAATGGATATGGTGTCTGGACATGCTGACAGGGACACTGTGCACAATGGCTGTTCATGCATGACATCCCTATTTCAAAATTGATTTTGTCTCTCTGTATTTGCACAGGTTCAGTGCAGATACCATGGGAGCGTGCTATCTCCCCAAACAAAGTGCCCTACTACATCAAGTAAGTGCAACTTCACGGTCAGTGTCTGCGTTGTCGGAGCAAATGTACTTTTTCCACGGCAGATTAAGTCGTTAGATCAAAATTGGGCTCATTTGCTATTTTTCAAAGCTGGTAGACATATTGCATTTTTACCTGTGATGCAGTATTTTAACGTCTGGTCTCATAGGTATGACCAAATGTTCTGTGCTCACTTTTTACAGAACACTAATCACAGAAGCCTTAGTCAGTGCTGTCTATTTACAATGCTAGAGAAGTTTATTCAAGCAAGATGGATGCATCGTCAGACAAAGGCAGCAATGCTTTGTGCAATTCTGCTGACAACAGAAAGTAAGAAAGAAAAAATATGGAGACACTTGCAGATCAAATGTCATTCACTATTATGTAGAGACAACGCGTTAAATATATCTCTAACAATGGCAGAACATGCTCTTTACAGTTTCTGGTGATAATCTCTTAAGAACAGCTGACCAAAAACTCTTACATGACAGGAATACACAGGTTTACACACTGATCCCTCAGGCCATAGCCAAGGACTGGGAATCACCCAAACTGCATCTCAAATTGCAACTAATCTGGTAGAAAATAATTGTAGAATTAAGTTATTTTACTTGGGTGTCTTGAAGTAAACTGTTTCTATAAAAAGCCCAGTTACTGGGTGTTCCCTGCTTTGAGAAAGGACAGTTGAATACAATTTGTTCAGATGTAGCAAACTAATAAATTCTGTGAAACATGGAGTACCTGCATCATAGTTCCATGATCACACAGAATTTTCATACTGATTTTATTTCCAATATCGTGCTCATATTAGATGTTTCCTTTTATGGAAGTTTTTTTGTTTCTGTTGGGGTTTTTTGTTTTTACAAACATGTATCTGCTCCAGCTACATCAGTGTCAGTCAACATGAAAGCTGCAATAGAAAATCACTTTATGCTTGTCATGTCAATCACATACTCAAGCTATGCCTATGTCCTCTTCACTTGTCGCTATTTTTGTGGTAGAGAAATAAGCTGGAAAACAGCTGGGGGGAAAAAGCCATCAGCCATACGCCCAGACCCAGGCCCTTTTGAATCACTGAAGGAAATAGAGAGATGTGGGCGGCATTAAGAGGTCTTAACTGCAAAAACCAACCAATGCCTAGACATTTCTTTCCTATAATAAACTCTCTTATAACACCCCCCCCCCCCCAAACCATACAGACAGAAGTGTTCCTCTTGAGAACGATTGTAGAGAGAGAAACTAGTTTTTCTGCGTCAATTTGGGATAATGTATCCATTGTACAAGCAAATCCATCACGTGGAGTATAATAAACCTTCATTAGGTTAGAAACAAATGCTTCCCATTAGCCAAATATTTGTTAAAGAGTGGATCAGCTCTAAATGATTAAGACGAAATTCTGTTGTGCCACTGGGAGCCCTGTTTGCCCAAGAACTCATTTATCTGTTTACCTCATCAATACTGTTTATCTTTGGAGTGTTATAGATTTCATCATTGAACCGTGGATATGTTTGTTTAGGAGTGTGTTCATACACTATTGTATATGTATTGCAAACATTGGTACAGTTTGTTCTCCTAAAAGTATTTGTCTTCTTAATAATTTGAAACAAAGCTTCATGGGTTTTGCTTTAGTTCACTAGTCAGTTCTTTATGGGCTATATTACTATTCCAGTGGGAGTGGAAGTAGCATCTGAGTAGCACTCCACTGGGTACCAATCAGTGAGTGCTCGCACAGGTAAAACGATGAGCACTGCCCTAAAAGCCTCCTGGGTCCTGGGCTGGCAGGCTTCCTACTTTGGAGTTTCCCATTTATTTTCCTGTGCTTGTCCTTTCTATTGAATCTCTTTTATAGATGCTAAATTTTCTACATTTAAATGTTCCCATAGAGCTAGTCTTGGGAGAGAAAAGTGTAAATGTATTTTCTTTATGCAGATATGAGTTGGATTTTATATTATTTTCTGAGGAAAGTCTTTAAAGCTACTGTGATTAGGTCTCCAGGAGAGCTGTAGTGTAACAAAACCTATCACTTTTGATGTCTGCTCTTTCCAATCCTACAATCTTTTGTCTTATCCTAAATAATGGTCACTGTATTCTGCCCTCTGTTTCTCCTCTTTATCTCTTACTTATTACTCTTTCATCTCACTCCTTTTGCTGTCTGCCACACCTGCCAGACTCTACCCCTTTGGCTCATTTGTACTCCAATTTTACCTCTCTGGCCTGAAAATGAGTACCTCGATTCTTGCCTTCCTAATGAAATCTTCTGCCTTTTTTCCCCCCCTTTTACTGTCAGCCATCAGGCCCAGACAACATGCTGGGACCATCCAAAGATGACAGAACTGTATCAAGCGTTGGGTGAGTAAGGAGACAATTAAAACACCCTCTTGCTCACTCGTCCAGGAACCCCACTGGGCTGCAGCAGAACCAGTAACACGGCACCACCGGGCTTCAGCTTTGAAGGTCCTGTCATACAGCTCATTAAGGGACCTTTATTTCAAACACCTTAGGGACTACATCGCTACTGTCATTAACCTGCGAGGCCCAATTTGCCAGCTCTGTGATTGCTTCTTGCTTAGCCTTTAATTAATTGTGATTAAACGACATCATGTATTTTACCGTTAATCTGATGTGACACGGCGAGCTTGCAGGGGAGATAGGCCCACTGTCAGATACACGTGTTCAGCTTAGAAAAAGGCATGCATGCACACAGACAGATAATAATATTATTACAGTAAACTACTGATGATTTCTGCAGTGGTGTGATAAACAGGGGGGACAGATGATGTCTAATTTCTCAATGGTATAGTGGAGTCATGCAGGAGGAGTTTGTTTTCTCTAATCTCTCTATCCGTCTCTCCTTCTATTAGCGGATCTGAACAACATCAAATTCTCAGCATACAGAACGGCAATGAAGCTGCGGCGGGTTCAGAAGGCTCTGAGACGTACGTACGGTATTTCATCGACGCTATTTTCTGTCTGCTGTGCTGAAATGGCTGGTTAAGTGATATACAGTTATCCTGCACCATCACTAATCCACTGTGACAAGCTCTCTTCAGGAATGAGATATAATGATTAGCTGAGGCATGTTTCTTTATTCGGTTGTCGAAAGCATCAACGCTCTTTTGTACCCTACATAGAAATGTGGTTGAAAATATTCTTTGCATTTTCCTATACTGTCAGCTTTGAAATGCAGCAATTAAAAGTACTGAAAAACTCAAGAGCCACCAGAAGAACTACTCTACTGCCAGTTCCCTTCCTCATTTTCATCACGACCTGAATCGTTAGCATTCTGGGTAATTAGCTATTAATTGGTCCATTTGAGTTACATAATAGGAGGCAATTAGTTTTTGCTGCATGGTTGAAGCTTGATTATATGCCCCTTCAGGGTCAATACCTCCAACATGGCCTTTCTTTCTTGCTTCCTTTTTCTTCTTCCCTACATCTCATCCATTTCCAGCATCGGTATAGTACTCGAACTCCCCTGACCACAGCCCTTCTCATATTGGGTATCCCTAAAAGTGCCCAGTTTCACACTTATTCAGTTATTTATGTTCAGCCTGTTTTTCTACCTTCTCTACCTTCATTTACAACTTCCTTTCAAGCTTCTTTCCCTTCTAGATCCCACGTTCCTGTAATAAGAACTCAGCATGCATGGAGCACTCTAACAACCCCCTTTCAGTCACTTTCCCACTTCCTTTCTCTTGCCTGCTCTCTTATCTCTCACTCCTCCGGTCTACTAGTTGATATCGTTACAGAACTTAATTGCCAGGCTGCACTGATAACTGCAGAATTCTCGCTCTTTTTTCTCTCTGCACACGTCTTGAATGATTGAGTAGTGCTGCATAAGAAATACATTTTAAGTTGATTCCCTCCCAACCTTTAAAATACTACTGTTATCTCACTCTGTTCTACCACATTATCGTGCTATCCAATTATACCTGGCATCAACGGACACCCTTTTAACTCCACTCTTAGGGATGGGCCATCAAATTAGTTTAGAAGAGCGAAATCAAATTTGTGTCACTGCTCTTGAAACATCTGGTAGGGCTTAAGTGGGCAAAAAGGGTGAATAAGCACTGCTGTCACCCATGCTCTCATTTGCTGAGGTGTGGATGATGATCCCGCTGTGACTGTACGTGTGTTTGAAAGTGAATGTGGGGTCATGTGTCGTTATATGTGGATGTTTAGGCTTTAGCTCATGTACACATGCTTGTAAACATAACACAATATTGTGCCATATTTATATCTCTAAATAAATATGTGTTCTTTTTAGTGGATTTAGTGGCACTGAGTAGCCTTGTGGAGATGTTCCGGGAGCAGGAGCTGCAGCAGGCAGATCATGTGATGGATGTGGTTGAGGTGATTCATGGCCTGACAGCTCTGTATGAGAAGCTGGAGGAAGAGAGGTCCGTCCTGGTTAACATTCCACTTTGTGTTGATATGTGTCTCAACTGGCTGCTCAACGTCTATGACAGGTGAGTAGGTTGAAAAAGTCAAAAGTGAAATATATATTAAAACTTACTTGTGTTAAGAACTGCAGCAGGTATCTGTGTCTTTGTTTCAGCTTCACTCTTATATACCAGTGGCTTATCAAGTAGACACAACCAGCAGACATACTTTGTAGTTGCACAAGTTTAAATCCAGTGTTAATCTGTCTTTAATGTTTTATCACTGATTTCTATTTCTCTGTTATATTTATACTGATTAATCAGAGTAAAGGGTTTTATAAGGCAGGTGGATATCAGGGATTTCAAGGAGAAACTGCCCAATTTGAAAACATTAATGCAAATATAATTTTTTTAAAAAGTTCTTAGGAGTGGAGTTAAAAGAAGTGAGCTTACAAAACTAATATGAGACCACACCTGACTCTCCAACCAAACTGTCAGTAGTGCCGTTGCCTCGTGGGTAATGCTGGTAGCAGGTATTAACAAGGAAGAATAATGTATGGAGGGAAAAGGTCAGTATTCATGCAGTGTAAAGCCAAAGCAGTGCAGCATTTTTATTAGAAATGACACATTCATTTCTGTCATATAATGCTCATAAAGTTTCATATTATACCCACAGCTCAGGATATTTTAAGTCAGTGCCGAGCTCATATAAACAAAACATCAACAGTGAAATATCAGTATCCTTACAATATAGGCACTGGTTGCTCGAAGCACAATGTTGCTGAATATCCGTGAATGAGGCAAAACTGTGGCTTTTATATTGACTATATGGGGCTCTATGGATTTAATTCACATAGCAACTGTAAATCACTTAGATTGTTGAATGTTTTTTTGTTTTTTATTTTCCATCTGGAATATCACCTGCTCTCTAGTGGATTCTTGCTTACAACTACTTGATGCTTTATGCAATTCTTAATGAGCAGGATAGTATTAAAGGCTTGAAATGGGTTTAGGATGACCATAATACACAGCGTGCCAATCCTTTATCATGATTTTGCAGAGCCAGGTCTCATTCAGCACTACTGTTATTGCATCAGGTCACTAGACTTAATAACATTGATCAAATTAAATAAATATGGTACACACTGCATGCACAGTCACTGTTTGTGATGTCATAACTTATTAAAAAATCTATTTTGAACAATTTGTCATTGTCATAGGACAAGAGTCTGTTTGCACATTGATGTAACCACAGACATCTGTAAACAGCTACATCATGACAAAGCCTCCAATAACACTGTCCAGGCAGAGGGCCATTCATCCCCTCTGAGACACAGTCGAAACAAATCCTCTTTGACACAAACACTCACCCATCTTTGTTCCTGATTGACCATTTTCTGCTGTTCTCCGAAGAGAAACCCCTTAGAGCAGCCTCCGAAATCCAGGGATAACCCCACGAGGACTGTAAATGCAGTCTGTAGCTCTTAACCACTTGCTGCTAATGAGAGACAATCAGAGACTTTACCCTCTGAATAAATTCCGGTAATTGCTTTTTGTTTTCCAATAGATAGCAGCAGGGAATGTGAATGAGGTGTGTGTATGTTTGCGTGACCATTTTTACAGTCGTTTTCTTTCAGTGAAATGTGTCCTACAGTATATCGCAGCATACATGTGTCCTCTAGAGACATGCCGCACTAGCAAGGTGAGTAGGAGTGAAGTGTCGCCTGAAGAGCAGCGCTGGGGTACATATTGAAGATGGCATGTGGTACACAGCAGAAAGTGTGTGAGAGGAGTTGACAGCCAGTTGTCCCCATGTGCTCTAATTTCAGCCCTGAATCTAATAGAGGAATGAATACTCCATTTGACTGTAGTGGTCTAGCCTGAAAAACTCTCTCTGCCTCGCATTTTGACCCGTTGCTGAATTAGAAACTGTGTCTCGTGCCTGTCCCTGTTTCTAGCACATCTATAGCATCAGTGTTTACTTTTGAGAATTGAACTCCATCCTTGATTCAATTTCATACATCATTGATCTGAAGATCTCCGATGAATTTGATGTTCTTGATTTCTCACTTAGCGTTTCAAATGTTAATTTGATAAGCTAGGTATGTGCCAATGCTGCTCAGCTCGGCACTAAATTCTTTCCGGCTGTGAACAGTGTTGTTGTGTTGGCCCCTCAGATCAAAGTATGGTAGCTTATATTCAATTTTTATTTTTAAATTTTCAAACTGAGAAAACAAGTGGACACACCATTGTCCATGTCGATTGTCTTGCTACTTGCAATTGATTAAGCACTTTTGAGGCTCACTGAATGTGAGTGTGATTTATGAATGTGTTTACGCTATAAGCATGCACGTGTCTCTAAGTGACATTGTGTTGTTATGAGCTTGTTATTGCTCTTCTGGGCATAAACCGATGGACACGATACTTTACCGAGTCCCAGTAGTGCCTTTAGTTACTCTGATTATGTTCTAATACAATTTCACACTACTGCACTGACCTACACTCCACTTCTTTTGACCCATGTAATTCCTCCCCACTTTGTCCCTCCCAGCAGGGCTCAAGCAACGTATGAATTTATTATCATGACCCAGTGCGCCATGATTTGAGATTATTCACCATTCAGAAACTGTCACATTTGAACACTTTTTTTTCTTCGCTTTCCTTTCTGCAGTGCTCGAAATGGCAAAATGCGAGTTCTCAGCTTCAAGATGGGATTGGTGACCTTGTGCAATGCAGACGTCCAAGAGAAGTACAAATGTAAGTCTGATGCTCGCTCATGTGCCTAATGCATCTCCTCAACTGCAAACAATGAGCCAAAACAAAACAGGCCTGATTGGCGGTATTACATAAAGACATCCACTTAGTCTAATGGAGGAAATGACTCTGCCTCCATTATGGAGAAGGCATTTTTACTTGTACAAAGTACATCAGGAGCCTTAAAAGGATTGCTTGCCAAAGACACCATTCATGCACACTCTCATGGCTCTCATTCATTTTTTCACAGGTCAATTAGGAAAGATCTTAGGATCTTTCTACATCTTTTTTGACCATAAATTAAGCTTTAATATTTTATTAGTGCAGGTCAGGAGGTGGTGCAGGTCATCTGCTAATCAGACGGTTGGTGGTTTTATCCCCGCTATCTATAGATAGATAGATAGATAGATAGATAGATAGATGCTGCAACTGCAGTTTACAAGTTAACCTTTACGTATTGGTAAAATAGAGAGGGAGCATTTGAACTAACAATGGTTGGAGCTGGAGCAGCTTGTAGTTGATACAGGATTTGAAAAAAAAATGCTCACAGTCTCCTATGCCAAGATTATTTATGCCTGGCATACCATCTGTGTCAGGTCTAAGACTGGAAGATAACAGATTTTCCTTCAGTGGTCCCAGAGGTGAGTTAGGCCCCCCTCTTCTAGGTTAAAGGGGTTCAACCAGTCTATAATTTTTCTTACTGAGAACTCCATATGTCACTAAATTCCTATTTTCAAAATAATTGATAGATAAAAGTAAATATAAATAAATAATAAATAAAAATTCCATCAACCTTGACAAATAAATTCTGGAAAGCATCCTACTTGTGATTACTACTGAGTCCTCAACCTTCTAGTAACAGAAATACAACTTTATTGTACTTTTTCAGCACTCTTAAGTGTTATGTTTAATTTATGGTACCTCGATTATATCTGTTGACATTTGTATCAGTGTAAAAAACAAAAATCAAAGGTCAGGAAATACAGTATCAAAAGTACAGACGCTGGCTGCAGTGGACACTTTTTCATTGTTTTTACCCCTCATCTGTAAAAGCTAATGGGGTGTTGTCATCAGCCATCTTTGTCCCATGCAGCAAACCCAGTTTTACTACAAAGTTTGTAACATTTGCAAGCTGCACACTTAATATCCTGCATTCTCCATAAATAAAAAAAAAACCCTCTTTTTTTAATTAAACAGCTCAGTGTTTGACTTTGACTTCAACACACCAGAGTTCTTATTATAAGGGTGTACATGGTGCTGGCTGTTTAACATGTGCCTTTATTTAGTCCTCTTGCCCAGGTGTTATGTGCAAGAGGACTAAATAAGAACACAGAGAGAGGGATCCATGGAACGCCTGTACTGGCATTGTGCAGCACCCTCGCATGCCTGTCAGCATTCATCTCCTCAGCGACAGGCTGACTTTCAGCTAGCTTCGTAAAGATCTCATTCAAAACCCTGACAGGACTCTACTTATGCAGGTCTTTCATCTCCAAGCTGACCAGCCAGGCCACTAATACCAATTCTGTCTCTCTCTGTATGTCATGAAAGTAAACATTATTCCACAGTGCTTGGTTTAGAAACCTTATATCTGAAATGTGAGGCCCATTGGTAATAAAGTTTTTCATCTATTCCAAGTTTTATTGCTCAGCGTGTATGCTCTTATTTTAAATGAAAAATGGCATTTCTTTTAATTACCGTAATGTGCTTTCATTTGAGATTTAATTCATAATTTACATTTTGAGACAGCGCTGCTGTATAATCAGTTTAAATAATTCTAATTAATAAACATTTTGCAGACTTATTCCGTCAGGTGTCTGGTCCAGGAGGTTTAACAGACCAGCGTCACCTCAGCCTGCTGCTCCACGAAGCCATTCAGATCCCCCGTCAGTTGGGTGAAGTTGCTGCTTTTGGGGGCAGCAATGTGGAGCCAAGTGTCCGTAGCTGCTTCCGCATGGTGAGGACACGCTCGCATGCATGCACGCTCAAGCAAATCCAGAGAAAAGCAACAAAGCATGCACAGTTCGCTGATACATAAACATGTGTTGGAGGAGATGTCAATACATTCAAATCCTGCTGCTGTGGCCTTTGTGTGGATAATTTTTTGTTCATACCTCAAGATATTCACGCACTGTAACATAAGTGCTAGTTTCAGTTTTTGAAACAATACCTTAATTGCTACCATGAGGAATTTGAAAGACACCTTGAAAACTTAATTGTAATGCAATTATTTTTTAAAACCACTTATTAATCTCCAGGAAAATAATTAAAGACCTCTAATTATTCAGAATGGAATTTGTCTACACCAAGGCGGCATTACAAATAGAGAAAAATGAATGCCAAAATTAAACATTTGCTGGTGGATGATTTCCATAAAAACCCACATATAAAAATAAAACAGTGTCACGACTCACATCAGAAGCTGCCAGATTTGCAAAGTTGTGTTTTACTGACATCAGGACATTTTTAATTCCTACAAAGGAAAAAAGATTCTCAGTGCACATCTATAGTAAGTAGACACATCATTCTGCTGTGCCGAAAAAAGCCAGAAACTACACCAAACACATTATTACAGGGTCAGGGTTAGACAATACGTGATGTGACTAGCACATCAAGTAACGAGAAGATGCTGTGTGTCTATTACATGTTCTAAATTTGTCTGAATTTGCATATGTGGTGTAGGTTTCAAGAGCTTTAAGGCATGACATTCAATTTGGGACCTCAGGTAATTACTGAGTTATTAGGAAGAGGACAGTTTTTGTTTTTTTTCCTGAATGATGGCCTTTTAATTCCCTCATTTTCAAAGCAGGTTCTAATTATACACGCTCTATTCTGGCCCATGCTTGCTGTATCAGCTACGGCTGATTAAAATCAGTTCCTTTCTCCACTTGCTCCATGCCAGGGCATTTAGTTGTAGCTAAAATATGAACTTAACGTGAATTTGGGGGCGACCCATTTGCCTGTTCACCACTTGACTTTGAAAGTGAGGTAGATCACTTTGTGGGGCATCACTTTTCGTATATAAACACAGGCTTCTACACAATAGAAGTGTTTGCTGAAGGTGTTACTTTATGTGTAAAGTTTATGGGAATAACTCTTTCCGTAACAATTTTCATATCCTGCCAAAAGTGATGTATTGTAGAAGTTGTTTAATTGCCACATTGTGAGGCGTTCTCGTGGATAACTGGATGTTTATCACTCTATTTTCCCTGCTGATATTTAAAACATCCCATCTGCTGTGTGCCTCTTTGTGATGCAGCAGCATGCACAGCATAGTCAGCGCCAGTTCCAGGTGTTCGGTATGCAAGGGGCTGCTATTTGACCTCCCACATGGAGCAAAGCTGGCTACTAACAGAGAGAAGCTCCTTCATCCCCTGGAGACTCTACACCTCTGTACACCTCACAGTCTGTGTGATCAGTGCACATACACACACACATTTATTATGTTACCCTGCGTGAGCAGTGGAGGGAGCCCCAGGGAAATCAACCTCTTAATGCATCTCTGATGCAGACTTAATGAGAATTTAGCACATCATGGATTTTAAGCGCTTGGCGAGTCATTCTTTTATTAGGTTGACTTCCTTTTTATCCCACTTTCTGGAATTCCCAACAAGCTATCTGCTGGAGAGACAGAGAACCCACAAACATGCATACAGTGTACACAGAAACTAAATTTATGTCTCTTTTAGTGTGGCTCTATAACTGTTTAGGTTGTTGCATAATAGCGAAAGATATCTCAAAGCGGTTTACCTTTTCTTTCATGCTCTTTATTCCGCTCTTATCTTTTCTATTCTCTTTGAGTCCTTATTTTCAGCAAAACAATACTCCTTGTGCGAGTAGGTTAGCAAAGGAAACATACTTTCTTCTTTAATTACTTTACATATCTCACTTGCTGCTGGTCTATATTTGGATTGTTTACAGTCTTCTGCACTTCTTTCCTCCCCTAATCTTCCTTTTTCAGGCCCCAGGGAAACCTGCTATTGAGGTGTCTCACTTCCTGGAGTGGATGAGCCTTGAGCCGCAGTCCATGGTTTGGCTGCCTGTGCTCCACCGAGTGGCTGCTGCAGAGTCAACAAAGCACCAGGCCAAATGCTACGTCTGCAAACAATGTCCCATAAAGGGCTTCAGGTAGGCATTTGTTATGTGCAAAGATGTACTGCATAAAATGATAACTATGGATCTGAAGTGATATGGGCTAATTAAAATGAAATCAAAATCAATCAGTCAATTGCAGCATAGCAATTAGAAACATACAGCGTATTCTGTGAGACAAATAGTCAACCAACAATCCAAATAATAAGTAGAAAACATAAAGCAAAGACTCAAGAATGAACCTGGTTCTGCTAGAGCGTATCATATCGACCACCATATACATTATTTAGACAGAGCTGTTTTTCAGCTGCCCATAAGGATATAAGCAGTAAACTGTGTGACGGCCCACCGTCTACGCTTCCTGCTTCTCGCTGTTTACTTCCAGCAGCAGCCTGGGTGGGTTGTCAGAGAAGTGGCTGCACCTGAGAAGTGGGAGTGTCCAAGTGCTCTTTCAGTCTTTGTCTGTGCAGCTTCCGTTTCTTCATGATGTTCCTGATTTGATAGGATATGTTGGTTCTAGCATCCTTGCCCAACAACCTGTGCAACAACCATGCACCACCGACACCAAAAACCTTAACACCAAACTATATGTTTAGTTAAATAAACTGATTGGGGAATTTAACTCTGCTTTGTTTGTTGTCAGCCTGCATGTGGTCAGTGCCTCTGATATATCTAAAATAATCACCATAGGATCTTTTTGCACTTTATTACCTACAAATTCTAAACTTGTGTGTATTACAGAATTATAAGTCCATGAAAACAAACAAACAAACAAAAACTGACACGCATGAATGGAATAAAAAAATAGATGTTTTTAAGCTGTGCTTACAGCTTGTTAACAGTTAGAGGTATAACAATAGAACCAAAGTGAATGGTTATAAACATAAAAAGAGAAGAAAGTTAATACATTTTAAAGATGCCAACTGGTATTTTCTGGTGGGGTTTATTACATATAATATAGAATCAGAAAAAGGCTTGATGGAAATGCTGGAAAATAGAGTTTATAATAAAAATGATGAGAGATAATGAGGAAAAGCTGCACACTCTATTGCACATACTATAGTATTAGCATCACGCTTGAAGGTTTCTGAACAAAACTGGCCCAAAAAATTTATATAATGCAGGATGTCGTTTGAAGTCTCTCTGCGTTTTAATATTGTTTTCAAAGGAGCTTGCAAAGAAAGGCGTCTGGACTTCTTTAAGTTGCTTGAAGACGTTTCACCTCTCATCCGAGAAGCTTCTTCAGTTCTAAGGTCAAATGGTGGGGAGTCCCAGATTTAAACCTAGTGGGAGTATCCCCCCAAAGAGTCCCCCCAAACGTCTTCAAGCAACTTAAAGAAGTCCAGACGCCTTTCTTTGCAAGCTCCTTTGACTACGATGACCTGGATGACTGAGAACCTTCACAGACATATTTAATATTGTTTATTTTCATCAAATGTTGTGAAGAATATAAGTGATGTATGTGCACATCTATATGTAATAATAGCAGTTACTATTTCACATTCATACACAAAGCACAAAACCGAAAGCAATTTTAATGCATCATTCATCTTATTTAGATAAGATTGTACACACAAACCATTATTTTCTCTGCACTCGTTTTTTTTTTTGTCACTTTGAAGAAAAAAACCCCAAAAGGTCTCAGTGTGACTGTGTAAACAGATTTATGTCCCAACAGCAGGATAACACAACTACACACACTGAGCCACTCTACTCTGTCTGGTTCTCTTGCAAACATCAGTTGAGCCTCTCTTTTATATTGATCTTGACAGGTATCGCAGTCTGAAGCAGTTCAATGTGGACATCTGCCAGACATGTTTTCTAACCGGGCGCACAACCAAGGGAAAGAAGCTGCACTACCCCATCATGGAGTACTATACACCAGTAAGACAAACATTAGCTAGTGCTCTTACAGAATACAAATTCAAGTTCCTAGTGATGGATAGAGCCCAGCTGTACTCCAATGAAAAGGAAAAAAATGTACTCCTGTCTCCTGATTTCTGCTGCCAGACATGGATTAGGCACCTTTCCACTGTACGGACTCTATTATCTATAATACTGTTACATATCCTTATAGTTATCTGTAGTATGCAGAGACTGAGTACTACTCAGCAGCAATATCCTTTTGGCTTGAACGGTGCACATAAAGTGGTATTTGGAGCACAAAACTCCAATAAGACCAAAGTCTTAAACGAGTGCATGTACAGTGTCCAAAGTCAAGTTCATTCTAAAGGAGTAGCTGTTGCACTGTTGCTGGAGTGCTGGAGTGTACTGAGATGGTGCCAGATTAAATCTTTAATCAATTCCAAGCTGCAAAATATGGCAAAGGGCCATCCGTACAATGTGTTTTTTTCTCAGTGGACAATATTTTATGTTTGCTAGCTGTAGTTTTTTTCCACCAGCTAGGCAGGCAGGCGCCCATAGATTTCTACACTGATTGAGAGAGTAGGGAAGAGAATCAGAGAGGGGAAAAAAAGAGGCAAGAGTTTAGACAAAATATAAAGGATCGGCAGAGAACAGCAGTAGAAACTGAATGAAAAAGCACAGGGTGGAAAAAAGTTGGTAAAGTCAAAACAAACCAGGTTCAAGGCAGACTGGATAAATTTTAAATGAGGTAATGTTGGAGAACGCAACATTTCCAAGAAAACTAAAGTTGTATAAATTGTCTCCCACCCATCACCTCAACTTTACCCACTTACCCCATGTGCACCTAAATCACACTACAGACAACCTCAGGAGAAAAGATGAGGGACTTTGCCAAGACTCTGAAGAACAAGTTCAGATCAAAGCAGTACTTCACGAAGCACCCGCAGAGAGGTTACCTGCCAGTGCAGTCAGTGCTGGAAGCTGATACCTCAGAGACGTGAGTCCTGCACATAAACACGCACAGAACACAGTCATCTCTCTCATCTCTCTCCTGTCATCTGTCCCTCACTGACTCACTGTTACACCCATACATACTCCTGCTGTTGCAGGCTAATTATCATGCTGACTCACTCAGATGGGTTAAAGAGAAAGCTCTGTGTTCGGGATTAAAATAATGTTAGTCCTGTGATCTCATTCTGGCTCAGGAGCACTGTTCACATGACTGAGTCTCATTTAAAGTGGGAAACAGGCAATGAGACTAGCATCCATTAGATCATCGTGAAGCATTGCTTCAGGCTACGATGTACCCAGGATGATTTACACAATTATGGGTCCAGGTTTTGCCCCATTTTTATGGTCATCTTTTATGATTATTTTATAAATGTCCAAAAAATAAGGATAAAGGAATCTCTGTCCTGCCAACTAACAATAAGCTAGAGCTAAAGATTCAGTATATGGTTATAATAGGGGCTTATTAAAAAGGTATGGTCCTGACCTTGCGACATTAAGCCTGCCCTCGTCAGACAAAGACAAGCCAGTGAAGACCATTAAATTGCCTTTTTCCAGCTAAGATCTCAGTTATATGATAAAGTGCTTTTGGTTGTAGATTACATCTCGGCAATGTCATTTTGCAGCAGCATATAATTATAATACATAAAAACATACTAATCCATAAATTTTCCTAGGGCACAAAATGGAAAAATAATTGGAAACAATGCTTGACTTTCATATTTAGTAATCAAATATATTCAACGAATAAATGCAGCAGCTTTCATTACCCGTCAAGAGGGGCTTTTTTTTCTGTACCCCTCAATTTAGGGCAGCATTATGATCAACATTATGCTGTGCCTTCACATACTCAAGATTCTTAGTGCATAAAGCCATTTTGTTAAAAAGAGCTTACTATACAGATGTCCTCGCTCCTAATCTTCTGATCAACTCATTACTTATGCAGCCCACTCACAAGCCAGAGATGATGGGTTTCAAAACCATCACACATTCTTTCCGTAAAATCACCTGACCTCTGTCAGAATCCCTTTGTGCATCGCTTAATAAAGTTTTTCCTGAAGTCTCTTTGGTTTGTTGCAGTGGTAGTAGTAGTAGTAGTAGTAGAACGCTAATTTTTCAGTTTGCTTTTCTGCAGCCACACGTTCATGTTTTGAAAGAGTTAAAAATTGCATCTGTGAAGTATTGACGGTGGCGCCTTTTGTTCCCAGACCGTGCTCCTCGCCCAAGCTGCCCCATGCAGACACACACAGCAGGATTGAACATTATGCCAGCAGGTATGTGGCTTTCTGCACTGTGCTATCTATCAAATCATTACTACAGAGTCTCCTGCCGTTTTCCATTCTCCAAATCAACCACCCCCTTCCCGCCCACCCCCTTACATACATTCACTCCACCCCACTTTTCCCTCTTCTTCTCCCCTTTCTGTTCTCTCACCCTTTAGTCTTTGCCACACTCTAATTGAGGTATTGATTTGTCTGCGTTGTGCACTGTACTCCAGCTAGGATAGAGGCTGTATTACCCAGCGGTTTCCTTCACTCTTATGCGCCACACAAACACAGTGAAGTTTGTGACCATTGTGTGTACGTGTGTGTGTATGTGTGTGTAGAGGTCACCAGGGCTCAGCGTGCCTAGCAGCTTGTCACTTACTGGGGCAGTGAGCCCATTGGTCACCTGGGAGCTGTCGGTGTGGCTTAGTGTCTGTTTGACAGCATATAAACAGGGCACACCACTGGACTCCCACACTCCTGGCAGCTCTGCCCACAGTGCAGAGATGGACACACATCCATTGAGCCTGCAGTGTGCATGCACGTGTGTGTGTGCGTGTATATGTGTGTGTGTTTTGGTAAGTGTGCCACTGTGTATTGTTTCCCCTAGGCTCTTACACACAACTGCTTCACACACTGCCAAAACATAGGGAATATGCACCAAAGAGAAAGCAAGCACAATTGTCCTCTTTACCCCCTTTATCTCTTCCCTTTTCCTTCCTCCTGTATCTTCTTTGCCCTTTTTTTCCTTTTGTTATCTGCAATCTCTCTCTTCTTTTGTCTCCCACCCACGTGTTTATTTTGCTGCTTTTTATAGGTATTTAAACCCTTTTCTCTTATTCTTTAACATATTTTCTATTTTTTCATCTTGGATTCAATAATTTGTTTTCAGTCATGCTACAATTTTCTAAAAAAGCTGTTTAGTCATATTGGTGTCAAGTAGTTTCATTCTGTAATTGTAGCTGCCACTATCACAGAAATAACCAACAAATAAAGAAAGTGGGAAAAGTGGTCATGTACCTCAGACAACAATCTAATTTGGTAAAAGTAAGACACATTTATTTGCAAATTTTCAATCTCCTGAGAATATTTTAGAAAAATGTGCACAGTTGGAAACATTTTCTCAGAAGCAAACATTGTTTCATTGTACCATAATAATTTTGCATGTCTATAAACTATATATGTTTCTGGTGTCTGTTTTCTGCATATAAAATAATGACTTTGGGCCCCTCACCTTTGACCATTTTGCAGCAATGGAGTCCCAAAATAGTTAAATGATTTATCATACAAATTAATAAATGGTGTCTCATCACTATGAGACACTATAATGTGGTTCAGTAGTACACAACACACATTGTCTCCATACTTACTTAATCATTTTGTGGCAAATATTCAGCAAGGAAATATTCTTCAGAGATTTTGATCCATATTGACATGATAGGATCACACGTCACCAGCTCTACCACACCCCTAAGATGATCTATGACTGAGATCTGGTGGCTGTGAAGGTCATTTGAGTACAGTGAACTCATTGTCAGCAGTACTAAGATAATACCTAGTATGGTTGTGCATTCAGATATGCTCTTCTGCATACCTTGGTTGTAACAAGCAGTTCTTTAGAGTTATTGCTGTCTTTATAACATCTCAAAGAGGTCTATTCATTCTTCTGTGACCTCTGATATCAACAAGGCATTTTTGCCCAGAGAGCTGCCACTCACTGGATATTTTTCTTACTTTCAGACCATTCTCTTTAAACCCTAGAGATGGTTGCGTGGGGAAAATCCAAGTATATCAGCAGTTTCTGCAATACTTACACCAGCCTATCTGGCATCAACAACCATACCACGTTCAAAGTCACTTAAATCACCTTTCATCCCCATTGTGGTGCTTGGTTTGAGCACAGAGGCTGCATAACACTTTCAATACATGTGCAACACTCATTACTAGCAATAGTAAAACAAAAACCTTTCTACAAATTATTCCTAAATGTGTTCAACAGTGAATACAATTCTTTACACAGATGTTTATATGTCTAACTCTATATCCACACAAATGGGTCAAGCTGTTATGGTGTTATCATTATCTTATCAACCACTTAATATTACACACCAGTTGTTTTTCAGTGTTGTAACATGAACGTTTTAAGTGTAGGTTTATTGGTAAGCACTAAAAAACTGATTGCTGTATAGCTTTGTACAATTTAGTTTTACTGAGTTCAAGTCCGAGAGGTGTTTTTGCCCAACTTGCCATCTCGAGCCCTTTGTTAGCTCTGGTGAATTACATACTAATGCGGGGTTGGTGATTTGATTTTCCAGCTTTTTCCATCCACATATATTGATGGGATCTGAGCAAGAAAAATGAACCCCAAACTGTTTTAAAGGTCTCCTGTTATGTTTTTGTCTGTGCATGAGTGAATGGGCAAAAGGAAAAATGAATGAATTATAAGGGATGATAAATGCTTCTAAATCGATGGTACTACAGTTAGACAGAAGAAAAAAGACAGCAGTGAGCTGACTCATATGTTCCCACTGAGAACTATCAAAAAAACAAGTAGACAGAACTTATGTATGGCAATGGTGACTATTTTATTCATACATTAGCAACAAGATTGCTCCCTTCCTTCTCCTCTCTTTCTACCTGTTCGTTAATATAGGTTTAAATAAATAATATATAAAGCAGGTGTGTTGGGAGTGATATACCAGTGAGTGATATACATGGTAATTCATGCCATGCACGTATACAGATGTCTTCAGCAAGACGAGCAACGCCAGTGG
Organism: Pelmatolapia mariae; assembly: GCF_036321145.2. Classification (NCBI taxonomy): domain Eukaryota; kingdom Metazoa; phylum Chordata; class Actinopteri; order Cichliformes; family Cichlidae; genus Pelmatolapia; species Pelmatolapia mariae. The sequence goes on from NC_086228.1 coordinate 22,772,820, forward strand.
TTTCAATGCTCAGGCCACTGCATTCACTGCAATCTTCTGATATGTTTGGGACTGTGCATGAATGAATGGGCAAATGAGAACGCAATGAATTATAAAGAATTGCAAATGGCTCTAAATGAGAATAGGCAGTCGCACATTTATTCACAAAAAGGAGAACTGTGTAAGCCCACTCGTATGTTCCAGCATCATCTGAGCACCATCATAATAAGAGTAGACACGCTTTGTTGTGGTGGTGGTATTTTATTTGTACTCTGGCAGCAAGAGGAGATCTTTATTTCATTCTCCCTTACCTTTTTTTTACTTCCTTACTTACTTTTGCTGCCTTTCTATCTGTCAGTTAATGTAAGATAAAAGGGGGAAATTGTTCTTATTTGAGTTCTTTGAATTTTCAGTTTTAATCGCTTTTATAATCAAGAGTGAAGCTGTTGGATATAATCTCTGTCAGTTCAGTTTGTCTAATATTTTTCCTTTATGATGGCATATTGTGTGTGTGTGTGTGTGTGTGTGTGTGTGTGTGTGTGTGTGTGTGTGTGTGTGTGTGTGTGTGTGTGTGTGTGTGTGTGTGTGTGTGTGTGTGTGTGGATTGGGTTTATCTAGGCACAAACCCCGCTGGAACACAAGACCACCAACTGCACGGCAAAACAAGACAAGAGTGCGCTCTTTTATCAGCTGATTATATATCTCTAGGCATAAATGATTATATGTTTCTAAGCACAAATGACAACCTTAAAAACATGGCCAGGGACTACAGATGAAGATTTGCCCATGGCTAACACTACTACAATTGCAGTAATGCACACTCTCCGTGTTTAGAAATAAACAAAATTCTGAAAATAAGCAAAATGATAAAACACAATCCATGCCGCATAGTCTACAGTCATCTGAGAGGAAGAGTACTTGAAGTTTCATGTTAGAAAAGTCAGTAAAAAACACAGTGCATCTGCTTCCTCCTGTCGCACTTCCTCTCTCACTCTCAATTCAATTTCATGCAATTTCATAGCACTGGAAAGTGCAATAAACAATATGAACAGTAATATAACAATATGAATGTTAATATAAGATTAAGATTGCTATAGTAGTGTATATCTTGTGTATGAGTGTGTGGAGGCGTGGATTGCCATTCAGTTCCCCTCTGGTTGTAACACGTTTTTACATACTGTGCAACAGACATGAGGTCTGTCGCTTTCTATAAGGATTATTTCTAGTTTTCAGTAGTTATTAAACTGTTAAAATCTGTTAACATTGATATGAGGACTTTATTTCTTTCATCATCGCCAGTGCTGTGATGAAAGCAGTGGGGTCTTTAATAAAAAAAACTTGTTACATTAAAAAAAGAAAGTAAGATAAGATTTTTCTAAACCGTAGTATCCCTCTTCTCCAGCCCTTGGCCCTTTGCTCACATTTCTTATTTCTTATTTTTTACATTAATTCATGAGGCTAAAACACATGTAAGCGCAAGAAACTTCAACAATACTGTCTCCTATTTCTTTTTGCTCTTTCTTGTCTCCTTTGTTGCTGTTCCTGACTGAAGCTTGAGGTCTGCAGAGGTTTTGTGATGAATAGTGTTGCAGGCTGAATTACGAGCGGTCGGGTTCACAGGCTGGGCCTCCTGTAACAGGGCATGGATAAATCCTGCATTCCTCAGTATTATGGTCTCATAGAAAACTGGAGAGAAATGGAATCTTATGTGGATGCACCTGACAACCTCTACATCATTCATCCCTACTTCTACCATCCCTCACTCCTTCACCTGACCACACACTGCGAAAGATAACTCAGCATGTAGCGTGTCGGTGTGTGAAGAAGACTATTTTAATGTGGCAAATCTGTGTGTATTTATGTGGGCAGGCACAAGACTCGTAGCACATTTGCATCAGTGGGCTGCTTCTTCGTGATGATTAATATCCCGACTTGAAGGACAAAGCTAAAGAGGTTAAAGCTGCAGCGACGCTTGCAGTGCAAATAACAACTTTGTTGTTTGACCGCCGATTTCAACCCACCCTTTAATCATGGATCGCTATTATAAGTCATTACCCTCTGATATTCAGCGGACTGCAGCTGGTTGTGATGAATTGACTTTCTGGTGTTTCCACTTTCATGCAGCCAGCTCATGCATGCATCTTATTTATATCACATCTTCCTACATATTGTTATAATGTGTGGGAAAGAGTGGATACAATTGTACTTTACAGTGTGTGCTGCTTAGAAGAGACGTGATAAAGATGGGGCACAAAGCACCTATAGACACATTTTTTGTTAATTTTTTTGAGCTACTTATTTTCTTATGCTGTTTCTGCATTGAACTAATAGGTGGTGATGTGTACAATATGGAACATTAATAAACAACTTAAAAATTATTGATTGTTGTAAATGTGTTATGGAAGGCAAAAAGTCACTTTTATAAACTTTTCTATGCAGTACTATAGGTGTATAATAAAAATAGTATCACACTGAGCTAAAGTAAACATTCTATCTATCAATGATGTTTTTGGTATTATTAATTTTATAAGCAGAATGCATGTTAACCATTATCTTTTATTGATTTCAATCAGTGACATATAGCGATGGCAGCAACCTGTCATGCACAGTCCTGCTCTTTCTTTTTGCAAAAAAAATGCTGTACAGAATCTTGCAGTACTCAAAGACATGTTAGGCTGTTAATTGCACAGTAGCTACACTCACCTACCTGTTGGGTCTACCTGCCCCTGCCTTGCCCCTGCCTTGTCCATCTTGCTGTGATTTCTGTAGGACCCGATTTTCTTATGTATTCCATTAAAAATAAGAAACCTGATTTTTTTTTTCTTTTCGTTTTTTGCCCTGCCACAGCACATTTTATTTGGTGTTATAGTAAAACAGCTTACAGAGCAGCATGTACAGTGTAGCTGACAGTCAGCAGGATATAGTGCAGAAGGGAAGCGCTGTCCTTGGTCCTGAAAAACCACACAGACCTGACACACTGTGGCCTCACACGCACCACTGATGCTGTCTGTGGTGCTGGACAGTAGCACGTTTCTAAAAGGTTTTTTTATTGCCTGTATGCGAGTAGACAATGTACAATAAAGTTTTATGCATGCTCCTTGTGGATATTTTTATAGCTTTTACTCTAGTGGAAGTCGAATTTTTGCCACTCTGCAGTCTTGTTAGTCAAATGCACCTGCGCACCTTACTATCCATTGGTAGTTAACGAGACCAGGCTAGAGGTCTTATATGCACAGCTTAAAATAAGTTTTGATTATTTTTTTAAAGCTTGTGTTTGATGAAATATATTTTTTCTCAGTGTGTGTGGCAATAAACATAATGTGTTGCTTTTCCATTTTCATTAAGTTTACTGATCTCACTCAATATTTCTCTTTTGGGTGTTTGTGTACATGTGTCAACTGCATGTATATTTGACATCCTGTCCTTGGTGTGTGTGTGTGTGTGCGTTTGTGTGTTTGTATACATACAGATTGGCAGAAATGGAGAGCCAGAATTGTTCATTCTTCACGGATAGTCTGTCTCCTGATGAAAGCCTGTGAGTATGCCACCACCCCCACTCTACAAACCCTGTCATTACAAGCACAGCCTTTCACACGGATTATGTGTGCGTTTTGTGTGTACACTCTTTTCTCGCGATGCTTCGACTGTTTCTGCGTTTATTTGTGTGCACAGACTTGTACATGTATGTGCAGCTCTTTGGGTAAGATTGGGTAATCGCATAAATAGTCAGCCACATAATGAAAATGACCCACAGCAAGCAGTGTGCACACACTGTCCATTCATCATCCACATGCCCGCTGCGATTAAGGTCTGTGGCTGTGTGTAGATACACAAAGCGTATGTGTGTGTGCCTGCAGAAGCTGGCTGAGTGGCTGGCAGTGGCGGGGTTACAGCAGTGAGAGGAATAAGGATGTTTGATGTGAATGAGGCAGCCAGTCCTCATTGTGGAAAGCTGAGAAAGTGCCACATGGAGAGAGTGGTTAGGGTTGTTTGAGATCATGATTTTCTGTGTGTCCATGTCTTATTTTGTTGACATCGCTGTGGGCTGTCAGCCATTTCCTCCTTCTCTGAGATGGTTCTGCTTTAAAGTTAAGGTTGTAGCTTTGCCACATACACACTTTAGAGGTCTGTGTAATGTGTGTGAGTGCAGTGTGAAGTGTGCTTATTGTACCTTTCCACATGTGTTTTGTGTTAGTCTGCTCTCAGAGAGTGATGTGACTGATGATACATTAAGAGCTTGTTTTAAACTCAGAGAGAAGTAAAAGACTTGGAAGCCAAAAACTTTTCAGTACTGATATTTCTGCTTATCAAACCTGCGTTCATTGTCTTTGTTGCTATGTGCATGCATCTAGTGTGTTGCTTGGATGGAGCTGTGTCACACAAATGTATATACATGCATATAGTTTTTGCATCTATACTCTGTCTCTGGATTATTCTGTGCCTGAGAGTGTTTGTATGCATGGCATTTCACTTCTTCCCCTTATGTGCAGCTGTGTTGGTTCCAGCTTTTGTGCCCTTGCATCTTCTTGTTCTTATTCTGCACACCCGTCCTTCTGTCTGTCAATGCTTCATAATTTTTTTTTTTTACTTTTTTCCTGCTGCACGGCTCTGTACGTGCTGCTGTGCTATCTGTGCTTCCAGCTGGTGTTTGCTTGGCATCCTACTGTTTACTGTCCTGAACCACCGTTCCTGCATGCACGGCCTTTACCTCCACCTGTATATATTAATCGCAATTTAATGTTGTCAGGTAACAGGCATGCAAGTCAGCTAAGCCCAAGCACATATGAGTTGGGTCATTTAGACCCACATTGTCTCATCAATGCACCTGAAGGTTAAGTACCAGAGTATCAGAGTAACTCAGCTCAGGGGCGTCATGTCTTTTCTTGATACGAATACCTCTCATTTAACTTTGGCTGTACAAAGTGGTTTGCCTGGGCAATAGCATTATTGCAACATAAACTGACAACAACTATCTTTCCATTAAAATAATTGCCAGACATTCACATATCCATTTATTGTTTAATAGCCCTAGGTATGTTATCATAGATTTGAACATTACGTTTTTGTTCCAGTGTCAATAAAATGTTATTGGACATTAATATCTGAGCAATATATTGTGCAGCTTAAGATGTACCTTCCATTTTTAATAAATGTGAGTAGGTGTTAAATGGTCTGGTGAGCAAGTTTTATTGCAGAGCATTTAATGTTTGGACCGGGAACCTGGCACACTGCTCCAAGCCGCTGTATCCTGTCTGGTTTCATTGTGTCTCGTCCTGTTATGCCTTCCTGTCTTGCTTGCCTTGCTTTGCTTTGGCCTGTCTGCTCTTCCATGCTCTTGGTTCTGCTTTGTGCTGCTGGTGGCTGTGTGCTGGTGGCTCAGTGTGCTGTCTCCTGTGTGGGGGACTCAGGGATGAAGATCAGTACCTCCTGCGTCACTCCAGCCCAGCCCTGGACCATGACTCACCCTGTGGACAGCACATGCTGCTGGCACATTTGGAACACCAGGATAAGGAGCAGCTCCAATGCACCCTGGCCCGCCTGGAGAACGAGAACAGGTCTGTAGCCAGGAAATAAAGCTGTTAGAACTTTGTCGTCATTCTTTATAATTCATGTGTTTTCAAGCACAATAAATCCTCCAGAATCCCGTCTTGTAGACATATTTCAACACCAGTTGCATCACATCCAAACACGTAATATTTTCATTATTTTTTAAACATTTGAAACGGTGTTTGATCTGATTTGCTTTTAGATATGATCGAGGCTAAGATAAAAATAATGTTTGCTGCAGAGACCTTAAAGTTTGGCTTAACGTTCAATGTTTATAAGTAAAGCTCCCCAGAAGCATTTGTGTGTTTATCTAGAGGTATTACACTCGATTCGGTATGTCTGCTGTCATTTGCAAACCTCCTGCAGTGAATAAACACATTCATACTCTAAATCCTTTGAACTGCCTGAAGAAAACGAAAAAAAGCAGCATTTTCTGTGCGCATACCTGAGCATTAAGCTTGTAAAACCGCATATTGGTAACATGGAACCACTCGTATGTCATCCTTCAGTTTGTCCTGCACAAGGAAAACAAAGAGTCTATTATGAATTGTTTGGCTTTAAGTTTAAAACATACCTAAAACACAAGATGTTAATGCTTTTGAATTAGATTTTAGTTACTACAGGGACAGATATTTTCCATAAATGAAGCAAATTCATTTTTCCTTTCCACTTAATTGGTTACCAGAGGCATCCTTTAGTTGAATGACTCATATGAATACATTTCCCTTGTCCTCAGTTTGGTTGTGACCTTTCTAGACACACAGCAAAATGCAGCTACACACACACTCGTGCCCTTTGGGTGTCTGAAACCTTGACCTAGTTCAGTTTTTCTACAAAGTGTGTCTCTTGTTATAGTGTGCTCTGTTGTCCTTATTAATGACTAAAGTGGCTGCTTTAGCTTATTTTATTGGCTGTTTAGTGGTTTTTCTGATGCTTATAACAGAACAATAAATTAGCAAAAAAAAAAAAATTAAGAACTTATTTTGGGTCTCTTTAACCCAAAAAAAGTTCTTAATTTTTTTTAGCTTTATAAAGAAATGGACATTTTATTTATTTATTTATTACATTTTCTTTTCCAAAGAGATAGTTACAGATAATTCTGCAATTAAATAGACCAGTATGTTGTGACGATCATTTTCCAGCAGCCAAATCAATTAACAATGCATCACAAGTCTATAAACAGTTTTAATAGCGAATCACCACACAAAGCCACTGAATATTCACAGCACCATACAAATATGTGATATGAAAGGCTTCTATTAAGAATGAAGATTGCACTCCATGTGGTTAGTCATCAATAATACATTAGGATCCTGCAGTACTGATTGTTTAATGTGTTGGTATTTAGTAAATCATTCAAATTATTTGTCTCATAAATACAAAATGTCAGGTTATAATGCATTTCTGTTTGTGTCAGTATAATTCTCTAAGTTGTGTGATGTTTTGCTTGCTGCACCAACAACTTGCCTTGACTGTTCTCCTCCATCTGTTGGTCCTCAGGGTGCTGCAGAGCGAGTACAGGCGGCTTAAGTGGAAACACGAAGAGGCGGCATCAGTTCCCATGCTGACTGAGGCTGGAGAAGGAGGTCTCGGTTCACCTACAGCGGGAGGGCAGCAGGACGAGGAGCTCTTGGCTGAAGCACGGGTCCTCCGGCAACACAAGACTCGCCTGGAGACCCGTATGCAGATCCTGGAGGACCACAACAAACAGCTCGAGTCCCAGCTGCGCCGGCTCAGGGAGCTACTGCTACAGGTCAGCGGTACACCTCTGAGAGAGAACTGGAAAGGAAATGAACAATGCCTACAATGGATTTTATTTATTTAAAAACAATACTTAAGTACAACCTTGAGGGTGTGTTTTTATGTGTACTTCTAAGTCTACCAACTAGTTTTTACAGGCAAATACTTTAGGTTCAGATCTTTTAAAAAAAATTATATTAGACAAAGATTATCACAGTAAATGCAAAATAAATTAATTTAGAAAAAAAAGCTATTCAAACCTACCAGGCCACGTGTGAAAAACAAATTGCCCTCCCTCATTAAATCAAGAATTAATTGTGATTAACCACATTTTTTGGAAAGATGCATTCAGTTGAACTAGCCACACCCAGGTCTCATTACTGACAGACCTGTTGAATCACAAGAAGCTTAAATAGAATCTGTCTAACAGACTGAAGTAGGCTAAAACATCTGAAAAGGCATCAGTGTTGATTTCCAAGGCGCAATTTCTCAAAAACCATCTTGGTGATCTCAAAGATCTTTGGGAACATATTCTGTGTCCTGATGAGACAAAAGCTGAATTTTGTGGAAGGCCCGGGAATTCTGTTCAAATTCCCAACTTAAATCAAATTGAGGTGTTTGGCATGATCTTAAACAGGCCGTTCATGCTTGAAAATCCTCCAGCGTGTGTGAATTAAAACAAATCTGCAAAGACGACTGGGCTAAAAGTCCTTTGCAGCGATGTGAAAGACTCATTGCCAGGTATCACCAGCACTTGATTGCGGTTCTTGCTGCCAAGAGTGGCACAACCAGTTATTAGGTTTAGGGGACAATTAGGTAGGTTTGGATATTTTGGATAGAGGACAAATATTTTGGCACAGCACTGTATAGTTCTTGCAGATTTCTGTAGCTGCAGTTTTAAAAAAAAAAAAGGGGCACACAGGGAAATCTAACCTCACCAGTTTTCAATATTTGTATTCCTCACAGACAGCACAGATAGCAGATAGCAAAGTTCTTGAAATACACTTATAAAAGTACAAAAAGGCACACACTGTTCATTTAAAAGAAGGAATGGGAGTACAAAGAAGTACAGTATGGAAGGAGTTAAGAAAGAGGATAAGCCTTAATACACTCTGGAGCGTCATATAAAAGGATTTACTGCAGTGTAAAGGAAAGGTGTGGCAAAGAGATAGGCGAGTGGGAGCTGACACTCACAGTTACTGGTTACTATAATGGCAATGTGTAAATTGTTGTCAGTGGGAGTATCTAAACTGCACACTCAGGCCACAGAATAAAGAGAAAATGAAGGGAATAAATGACAGTAGGAGAAAGACGGCGAGGAGAGGAACAGGATGCTGCATCTTCAGGTTAAAGAGAGCAAGAGGCACATATTCCTGGGTTAAAAACATAAAGGGAGGGAAAAAAAGGTATTTGAATTCTTTTCTCTGTGGACCTATATCACAGTTTCATTTCCTCAGAAAATAAAATCTGTAGAATCTGCAGTCTGTAGTCTCTAGAAGTATATGTATGAATCCCTCCCAGTCTCTACAGAGACTCCTGTTTTGCAGCAGCTACTGAACTTACTCACCTCTGGAGTATTGCCACAGTGTTGCTAAAAACAATACGAACCATGGGAATGTTGCATATAAGATCTTCGAGAGTTACACTATCCACCTTTGATTGTGAATTGAGGCATCCATTGTGGTGTCAGTCTGTTTTCTGCAATGCTTGTCTGTGCATTGCAACTCCCTTTGGCTTTTATCTACCTATCAAAGCACAAATCACAGTAACCTGATGAACAGCTGTTGGGCAAAATTGCCTTTTTAAATAATTCTTCTCTGAGTTTGCATTCGAGGACTGCCGGCTGAGTGCCATTAAACATCACATTCATTGCTATCTGAAAGGCAAAATGACTCTGATGTCTGAAATATGATAGATATGAGGGGTTATTTAGAATGAATGGTAATAAGTCTCTCCCAAAAGCAGCCCAAAGATGATTCAGAGGCCAATGGATCAGAACCATCAACCCTGTCTTCTCCTGTGTCTGGAGGAGGACATCATGGGGAGCCAGCTAGCAGAGAGACTACAGACACTGAAGCAGCAGGTCAGTGACATGCAGCCAGGCTAAGATGAGGGCTTGACATATGCATGCATGCTAAATGTAAAACCTTATCTTTTCACTGAGAAGTAACATTTTCTGTGGCGGCTTGAATCCGTGTGTGTGTGTGTGTGTGTGTGGCAGGAGATGATTTGGAGCATGAGCAGGACACAGTGCTGCAGCTCCAGGAGGTCATTGAGCAGCTGAGAAACGTCTTCCCTTCAGAACCTGGTGAGTTTGTTTTGGCTACATGGATCTTTGCTTCTGTAGCACTCCACACTTCAGAGACAGCTTCTTTGCTCCCTCCATGGCCCTTGGGACCGTGAAAGATGGAGAGGAGAGCAAATATGTACTAGTGTGGATCGATAGAAGGGGAGGGGGTAGGGATGGAAAGATTGAATGGCAGAGAGGAGAAGTGAGGGGTGTAGGGACGGAGAGATTGAATGGCAGAGAGGAGAAGTAAGATAAGAGGACGACTGCAGCAGAGAAAGACAGAGCGTGTCACTGTCACACACTTTGCCACAGTGCCCCACTGCATTTAAAATGCAATTTGCTGGGCAATCCAAAGCCTGTAATTTGAACAAAGAAAGGGATTATAATAATTATAGCCTTCTTAGTTATAACCAAGAACATTTCCTTGGTCCTTTGCATGTGCTCCTAAACTTGTTAACCCTTTTCTTTTCTTTAAATTCTCTTTTATATCCTAATTTCAGGCACCACATCACACATCTAACCCTGAGTGTGCCTGGAGGAGCAGAAAGAAAGCCTGAAAGAACGCCTGATGGCAGAGGGAGGAGCTCTATACAGCTGAGGTCAGGCCACAGTACATCAGGCCATGTGACCACTGCAGCGGCAATGATACTTAGAGCTAACCCTCTACTGGAATTTTGTGCACTAAAAGCCTTTTTCATGCAAACTGCTAAAGGCTCACGCTGATGTCCTTTTGGCCAGGCTGTGCTTCATAGCTTCAGTGGCGCAGCCTGACACCATGTTAACGAGCCAAAGGAAACTAATATTAGCAGCAGGTCAGGGAGAGACTAAAGTGATGGAAAATGCCCAGCCAAGACACTGTGTTTACCAGTATTTGTGTAGTCATTCAGAGGTGGGAAGCTTTATATCAGTCTGCAGCACAAATTGGACCTTCCATGAAAAGAACCTCAAAAAAATGCAAAAAGGGAATAGGAAGGACATCCATTGTTTCTGTCAAAATGCCTGTATCTTCAGTGTGTGTTTTTTTCCCCCCTCCTGAATGTGTTGTCATGGTTGTTATTTTTGTATTTTGAAACGAGGAGGTGAGCTAAAGCTTAACCGTGTAAGCTAGATCAGGGCTGGGCTGACTACATTTTATGTGGCTGCGTGGTGCAGACTGTCAAGGAGTTGACAGCACCCACAACGGGCTTATTTACTTTTTCAGAATGACACATTATCAGTTAAATCCCTGATTTATTTGAGACAGCCAAAGTGCCCGCTAGCACAGCGCCTCTGTATGCACACACTGTGTTTCTCTAATCCTGTCTCACTGCTTGTCGCACTCATTGCTTGCCTCTCCTAAGTGAGCCCTTTACACCCATACAGCACTAACTGCACTCACTGTATGTGCACACACGTATGCTGCTACACACGCACCCCCTATTTGCAATACCCCCCATGCATCCACCCACATTATGCACAAATAACCAAATGGCTCCCTGCATGATCGATAACATGTGCTGTGATGTATCGCCAGAAATACACCATAGGCCAATTTCATAAAAATGGAGATCTATTTCATCTCGTAGGATATAAACAAGTTCTCAGTGGTAAGCCAATTTGTTTTATGAATGGAACTGTGTTTTGTTTAGGAAATGTCTGCTGATAAATATCAGCATGCATGCCACTGCTCTGAGATCTTAGAGTTCTCCTGCTTTGTACAGACAGAAGGAAGGAGCTCCTAAAAGTTAAAGCTCCCCCACCCCTCGATATGCTAATTCCAAACACTACAGGGGGGGTATAAGGCACACCATGATAACCCAGTCCCATACCAGCTCCATTCTTAATAATCCCTTCATTCCATGTAGATTTGAAAAGAACAGTAGCTACTGACTCTGCATGTGTCATTTCCCCTCATGTTAATGCATACTTAATTGCTTTTAGATTTACAAAAGGATGTGTGGTTGATATGGTTTCACCCTCATTGTATCAAGCTCATAGGGTGCATTTTGTTCTAAACATAGCACAGTCAATTAATGCCTTAAAACCAAGCTGAATCCATAAAAGACAAGAGTTAGTCTTTCTCCACTTTTTCTTTCTTTTTTCATTATGCTTTAAATTCAGGGAAGGAGGTTGCGTCAGGCGCGTGTTTGTGCACTAGTGTCTGTCAGTCCCCGGACAGACCTGTGGTTGATTGGAAGTGACAGCTGGAATGGAAAAGTGTGGATCACAGCATGTGAGCATCCATAGGGTGAAACCGGTTAAATAAGGCTTTTATGAGTGAACCCATGGTGCCGGGTATGCTTGGAGGGAGTAAAGATCTAAGAGACAAGAGAGGAAAGCAGAAAAAAAAACAATCCATTTATTGCTTGAGGGCTGGTGGGAGAGATCCACTTTGATGTGCCTGCCACAGCAAAATCTCCAGAAGCAGGACTAAAGTTTGCCTGAAACAATGAAGCTGTGGTTCTGTGTCTTTCTCCGTACTCAAACCATCCCATTCTCATAGAAAAGATAGTCACATATACATTGAGGAATCCATGCTAAACTTTAAAAATATCATTCTGACCCCACATACATGAGTTTAAAACCCATGTGCTGCATTCATTATGGGATCTTCCTCCAGGCACATAGCACTCACATTTGACACCATCCTCCTCAGCACTCGTTGCCTGTTCGTTTTGATACCGTTGCTAGGGAACTGCCCCCAAGGACGAAGCTCCACAGGTTTGCAAGTTGGAAAGGTGATGTGCCATTCATAATACAAATGCTAATAGCCTTAAGGGAAGCAAGAGAGGCCCTTGGTTCCCAAACACAGCTCTCCTTTTCTTCACTTCCACCTCCACTGAAGCCTGCCACTGTTAAGCTGCTGAAGATAGTCATTACTATTTGTTGAATCCATCTCCGCATCAGCACTGCTTAAGAATTTGTTTTGTTAAAGCTCTCACAACTCAGAACAAAGAGCAGCTGCACAGCTCGTGGGAGAAAAAAAAAGCCATGACAAGCAATGTTTATTCATAGACATTTATCTATTGGTATTTACACATCTCATTACACAGTGATGATTATCCATTGCTCTCAGTAGCTCCATACGTTTCTATGTGGGTACACAAGATGATGGCGCAGTGACAGGTTGTGAAAAAGAAGGGGAGACATCCCCCCCCAGTAGGACTGCGCATCAACAGTTGTCATGTTTATTTTAACACCATATAGTGGCGAAAGAATGACACAGACATATACGCACATAGACTAGGTAGTTATACTACAGGGTTACATTGCAATTCACAGTTTGTCCCAACATTTCACTCTGCTGCTGCTCGACACCGCCATCCAAATAAATGATGATGCGTGACCGTGTGATCATCTGAGGTCTCATCCGTGTGCACATTTCTTTACTCCTAGTGGCTTCCTGTTTTGCCCCACACACACTAACACACACTGCTCCCTGTGGCATGACTGAAGCCGTGTGAAAAAAGGTTCTCTACATAAGCCGGAGTCAACCCCAGAGGACACCGCTATCACTGTTCAGACTTCTGTTACTGCATGTAGCTTGCCAACATGCTCCACGGGCCCTGTCATTAATCTGCCGCCTCAGTGTCAGACCCTCCCTCCTGTGTTTACCAACACGCATCTAAATATGTAACAAGGACACATGCGCTTGTATGTCACGCAACATATAATAGTTTGTTACTCTAACACACTCATTTTTTTGTTTCTGATGAAATGAGGTTTCTTTTCTTCTTTGTGTGTTCTTTAAATCACCATTAATATACCTCATTAATCATAATGTTTGACTTCTTTAACACTTTTGATTTCCTGTTTTATTGTCCAGAACTCAAAACACTTCTTTTCGTCTTTTCTCTGGAGTTTTTAATCTGTATAAAAAAAAAGGTTTTCTGAAGAAAGGCTTTTTACTGTAATAACAAGTGGGTTATTGGCTGCTTTCTACTCTTTGTGTACAGAAATAAAAGTTTGTATTTGGCAAACTCCTTGTCTGCTCGTGTTTGTTTTTTTTTTGTTTATTTCATGTGACTGCAGTTATCCCTTTGAGATTTGAATAATGAAAGTTAACTCAGAATGGTGCCAAATACAGGCTGCTTTATATTAATTTTTCTTTTTGTGTTTATATTTGGATTTGTGTATGTCCTATTGTGAGGCTTGTGTGCTTGTAATTTTTTTTCTTACTCTGTTATTCAGTCTGCCCTCGACTTCTACCTTAAACCTTTGCTTCAGCGCAGAAAAAACGGCTCATTGGTCTATTCTGATGCAGTGCCACCCTTTTCTGTTTTAGCCTTGTTGGCTTTGTTCCCTGAGTTTGTTCTCTTTGGCTGTGGTGCAGCACTTGATTGACATTTTACCTTCTTTCTCGCCTTATCGCGCACTGATCTCTTGCTCACTGCATTATCTTTGCCGGAGCTGGCGGGCGCAGGATCTCTATCTTTATCTGTTGCTTGATTATCTGGTACACCCAGCCCAGCTTCATGAACCACGGCCTTCTCTATACTTTCATTATCTAACCCCTCTCCACTGACTCTCCCACGCTCTGGCTCTTTATTACCCTGCTCTGCTTTCACATCTGGATTTTTCCCTGTTTCTGCATCATCCACCCCCTCTGTCTCGACAGGGGGGCATTTCTCTGAGCTTTCCATCTCCTGTCTCTTAGTGTCTTCAGTCTTCTTATCTACATTAATATCTGCTTTAGCTTTTCCTTCTGTGGCTTTTGGAGGAAATTTGACGTTCTTCTTTCTGGCTGCACTCGTGGCCTTGGTCCCACCAGGCCCCCACTTCTCCTGTGTTGTATCCCAGTAAGTCTTGTTCTGACTGGCATGCATAGAACGCATGCTCTGGCCCAGCTTCCTCAGTTCCTGCCGCACAAAGGGTTTAAACTTCTGGTCCAGTTTCTCCACCATATCAAAGTCTCTTCGAGCTTCATCCTCATTGCACAAAGCAGCATGAGCCCGAGCCCTCTGGTACACTGCCTTGAAATTACCTATTGAGAAAAGAGAGCGAATAAGTATAAATGGCAACACTATTGACTCGTAAAGACCACAAGAGGCAACAGGAGGTAAGAATGATTGGTAGGCCGGCAAGAGTAAAACTGGAAAGCCGTAAAAGTTGAAGATAAAAATAAATACCACAGGAGTTAACTACACTGAATGCCAGCGGTGAGACAGGAGATATAGTAGGAGGCGAACGCACGAGAGGAGTAAATGAACGGGAAAGAAAAGCATAAGAACAACCTTTTCAGATCGCCCTAACTATTAATAATTCATCATAGCACAAACAAAAAGAAAACAATGAATTCATTTTTGACTGTGATGTCCATGGGTGGGAGCTGAGGGAACAAAAGACAGACACAGCATTGCGGTTGTGAATGTTTGGTTTCTTCTTTCCCTGGTAAACACAAAGATCAAGGCTTGTTGCATTGTGAAGGCGGGTGTTTGCTGAGGGCGAGGCATCCGTGCTGGCAGGAGAACTTGAAATTTTTTAGCTTAAAAATGATAGGTTTTTTGGGGTTGTTTTTTTTCTGTACGCACTAAACCGGGGTATATTTATATACTCAAGTACCTATTTCTATATCAAACTCAATTTTCACTCTAATATTACCTTTGTGTTTCTTCAGCAGCTTGGTGTTGAGCTCCACAACTTGCTGGTATTGTTTTAGCTCCAGCATGCACTGGCTGAGATTAAGAGTCAAAGGAAGACGCACTTTCTCCAGTGAATCCCAGTCCTCACCCTGTTGATCCACCTGCAGAGAAAAGAGAGTGGACATGAAAGTTGGGTAGGTGGGAGGGTGAGGGCAAAGGAGGTGGTAGTGATAGATGGCGAGAGAAATGTTGAAAAGATGAAACAAAGGCAGGGGCAAATATATAAAGCGTTGGGAGGCACGACGAAAAAGCTTGGATGTGGAAAATGATACTGGGAGGAGGCAGAGGAATTTACAATGAGGAGAAATAAAGATGGAAGTGGGTGGGTTGAGGACAGCGGGGAGTTTGTTGTGTGTGAAAGGCATGAGGGAGTAAGACACTGAGGTGTGGCAGAAAGGAGAGAGTTTAAGAAAGAGAAAAGAAGCACAGGCAAGCAGTGTGACAGTGATATCTCTGTGGATAGCTGTTATTTTTAGAGCACTTTCTCTGCTCTTCACTTTGCCAGCGTACCTACAATGCCACAGCTGCTCTTCAGTAAAAAAGCAACAATGACAGATGATTACAGTTTACAAGCCACAGTGAGTCGCGGTCCTTTAGCAAGACTACTTTCTGGCATGTTCGACTATTCATCACACTGAGTGGATTGAACTGGTGGCTGTTAATCTGGTATGTCCATCTGGGCACTGTCATCACAACAAAAAGCTCTATTTTACATTCAATTGCCTGGAAAAGACAACACAATTACTTGCACGCTTTTACAAACCCTCACTTAATCACCAATTACTTACTTTATTTTGAAGGCAGTCCACATATTCTATAGCCTCCTTGAACTTTCCCGAAGCTTCTTGAAAGTGGCTCTCTTTAATGAGGAAATTTCCTTCATTCTGCAGCAACATGACCAGTCGTAACATCTGCTGCCAGTCCTTGCCTTCTGTTTTATTGCAAGTGTTTAAATTCACTGAAGAAAAGCTTGCTTCTTCTTTGGTAACTGTTCCATCAGTCAGTGCAACCTTATTTTCCCCGAGGTTCTCTTCGTGAACTTCTGCATATTTAGGGGGAGATTCTTCTGAACCATCTCCCACTTTATCATTTGCCCCTGTTGTCACACTTTCAGGATGTTCTTGTTTTCCCTCTTCTGTCTCTGCTGTCTGCTTCTCCTCCTCCTCATCATTTCTCTCTGCCTCCCCCACTTCATTTGTGTTTTCATTTTTCTCTAGCTTGTTCCAGTATTGCTCCTTCTCCTCCCAATATTTCTCCTTCATGCGCTCCGACAGGGCCTTCAGCTCTCGATGGATGAGGGACGCCAAAGTGATGTCAAGTTGAGCCACCATGTTGAAGTCTCTCCGGGCCTCCTTCTCATTCCACACAGCACCGTGGGCTTTTGCTCTTTTGTAGTAGCCTTTGACGCAGTCTAAGAAACAGAAAAGAAACAACAACACAGTGAAATAATAACTGTAAAAAAACATTCTAAATCAATCTGATATGCACGTTGAAGCACAGGTGGTTATTTATAAGCATTTAGGACAGAGAGTAGGTGTGACGTGTTAGTTCTCATCAAAAATAAATCTGCAAAACCCTAATAAACCCTAAAAAAATAAGCAGTACATGCTTATTTGCTTTCCAGAGTTGAATAAGATATGATGCAACTAATGAAAAGCTGAAGCTACATCTAGTGGGTTAGCTGAGCTTCATACAAAGACTAGAAACAGAAAAAAACAGCAAGCTTGGCTCTGCCCCATCCACTTCTACAGTTCACTAACAACCCCATTGTGTATTTGTGAGGGAAAAAGACTAAAAAATGTAGTTTTATCAGATCAAACAACCAAAATACAGCATGTTAATTAGGTAGCGTTAGAAATGACTGTGGAGTGACCTTTGAATCGAGTCAGGCTAAGTGTTTCCCCCTTATTTGTGTTTGTGCTAAACTAAAATGATTTCCTGCTGGCTGTACATTTTATTTAAAGAACCTCTTCTATGAAAATCATATTTTTGAAAGTCAGTATGGCTTCCCCAGAACTGCAGTGTTCCAATGACAAACCCAAAAACAGAGATTCAGAATGTACTGTACATTTGCTGCTCATCCTTTGCACCCTTGTAAGTTGTTCTTTTTATAACACTAATAGTTTTGACATTTGATACTTATATGTTACACTTCTCTTTCAGTCTTTTTCAGAATATCATGCTCCATGTGAGGCTGACGTTGTGTAATTTACGAAGTGCTTCAATCTTCAGTGTTGAGGCAGTGTTTCATAAATAGCAAACTGCAGAATCCAATCTTGGTGGGTCTAACAGTTTAGAGCTAATGTTATCAGTGTAGACTTATTTCATTTAAGCTCAGTGTAGCTGCTGCTGTGCAGCATTGCCATGTTAGGAGGATGTCAAGATGCTGAAAATTGTTGTACTTCAGGGGAAAATAATCATCCACGTAATATCTAAAAGGACAAATAGGCATGGAAGTGTAAACACAGGTCTGTTATTTTACTCTCCTTTGATATTACCTAGACTGAGTACACCTAAAAATCTCAGACTTACAAAGCATCATTATGAGACCTTACTATAAGTGCACTAAAAGCTTCCCAGCGAGTATTAAATTGCCTAAATTATTTGTTTTGTTTAGTTTTTAAAACATAGCACCTAGTCTTTGTTTTCTGTGCTCGAGGTAGTGTGTGTGTGTGTGTGTGTGTGTGTGTGTGTGTGTGTGTGTGTGTGTGTGTGTGTGTGTGTGTGTGTTTTCCAGGAATTTTTCTCTCCCCTGACCCAGCAGAGCAGCAGCCTCACTGTACAACATATATCTTGCTTTACAAATTGAACACTGGGTTTTTCCTCCTGTGCTTAACAAAACACTCAGTTTTGCAGTTTGGACCACCACTGTGCACAGGGAGTGTGCAGGGGGCAGGTAGCAGGCTGCAGGCAAGTAGCTGATGGAGGAGGCAGGAAAGAATTTGCTTATTCACAGATCTACACATATTAAATGAGACAAAGGTGTTGAGTTACAGCTAAGCCAATTCAAGGCATAACAGTGTTTTTTGTTTTTTTTTCATGGGAATTTAATTTTTCGAGCATTTAATTAAAGACCAAAAAGTGAATAACTGCATTTCCCAAAATGGAAAGTGCACACATGTGGAAACACCATGCGAACACATTGCAATGCCCCTGTTTGTGTTTAGTTTAGATAGACACATATAATTGAATTTTCCTGTTTCTCTGCATTTAATTTCCCTCTACGCTAAATCTTCGTACAGCCAGCAGTTAAACAGATTTCACTGTCGCCTCTGGCAAAGCAGAGACAGTGCAGTGATCCTTTTCTAAAGAACAAATGGGTTGAAGGGATGAATCAGCAGCCGAGTGGCTGACAGGAACTCATGCAGACAACGTGATACTGATGACAGGAGGAACAACAACAGCACGAAGAATGCAAGCAGAGTGGTGAGCAAAAGGAGACGGAAGTGTGAAATGAAACTAAGACACAGCTAGAAAAGGACTGGAAAAATGAAACTGAGGACAATAAGAGAGGAGAAGAGTAGAAGAAGGTGTATCAATTCTTGTGTGGGGGCTACATGCTTCTAAGCTTCATAAAGAGCCCTGCAGCTTTGTGACAAGTGCTCAAACTGGGTCGGGAAGCCCAGAAAATCCTGCCCACCATATTCATGCTAAACTTTTGTGCTCAGTTTACACATCTCCTTCTATTGCCACACATAGTGTTGTGTTTGCATCATTTCAAAAGACATTACATTACATACACTACTTTCCAAAAGACTTATCTTTTCCTTACAGCCTAATCTTCTCCTTACACCATGAGTACTTTTTTTTGTCCTTAAAGGAAAGGTAAGTCACCATAATGTGATAAAATAAACAGATTTATAGCCCCACATCACAAATAATGCAAAAGTCAAACACACAACACTGGAGAACTGGAAACCCCAGAGTGAGGAGAAGAGAGTAAAATAAAGACTGCCTCAACATGGGCATAATTCATGAGGCTCTGAAGTGAAGGCTGTGCCAGCATGAGAGGCTCCTCTAGGATTTTGAGTAGCCATGGGTATGACAGTGCAATTCCCGGGACTGCTTCAGCTTTAAAATTGTCATTAACAAGAAACAGTTGCAACATGCAGTAAAACCAGTACAGGCATCAGATTCTCACCTGGCAGCTTTTTACAAGATTTGGAAATGACTGTTTTTGTTGAGCCTGAATCGAGAGGTGCAAATTAAACTGATAATAATTACGGTTATAAAGAGTGAATTGATATTATCCCAACTTAGTTGAGACTAAAAAATAACACCAGGAGGCATCTATATGAGGGCCATCTGGCTTTCCTTCAGATTTAATATTCATGCATCAGAGTGGCATCAATCTTCCTCTCTCTTGTCAAGAAAGCAAATAGCCAAATGTATCAAAATGTCAAAATTCTTATAAGTCAGTTACATACGAAAATGTTAATTATTTCTAGAAAAGTCAAGAATGCAATAATGCGTGCAGTTATGTCGATATTATAGGACATTCTCGAGGATATGCTGGTCAAGCTTGCTCTGAATCACTTTGCATGAATGACACTTAGACTTGCAGGTAGAATTTTTATAAAGGAAACAAACCCTCTTCACTGGCCTGTATACGCAAAAACAGCTATAAAGTATTAAAAATAGAAAAACATTTCTGTCAAATGTAAGATCTCTTTATTTTTACAGCTCTAGAAAGAATAAAAGATTTGGAATCATTTTAAATAGTAATGGCTCTCATGCGTAAATTACGCTAGCCCAGCTAACAAAGGCTGATGATAGCAAGAATTGGAGCTTATCCCCCCGCCCCCCTTTCAAAGTTTGGGCACAGCAGTACCCTGGAGGTTAGAGAACTATGAGCATATGGTATCATTGCTGGTTCAAATCTCTGGAGGGAAAGAGTGAATAACAGCCCTGCACTGCTGAACTACTTCTGTGCACAGGATTAAGCTTGCTGATGCAACCGTGCAAATGTGAATCTAGGTGACAGGAAATATATAAAAGTGTGCCCTGTTGATTCTCCCGAAAAAAGTCAAATCAAAGATGTTTCTTAACCAGAAATGAGGAGAATAATCAGAATAAGCCCTCACAATTCTTCCTTCTCCAGCATGTTTCTTTACCTTTGTGTTTCTGCAGCAGTTCATCCATGTGCTCTATGACTTCATAGTACTCCTCCAGCTCCAACATACACTGGCAGTAGTTCAGCTCCAGGGGGACAATCATTCGACCTAAGTTAATGTAGTCTATATCACCTGGCATCTCCTACACAAGAATGCAGATTTAAAAGAAAAACAACATGTTCATTCAACACCTTGCTTAGTAGTTATACGGTGCATATGAAAAGTCTTCTCAGTTCTCCACTTGTTCCACATTTTGTCATGTTACAGCCTTATTCAAAAATCAATTGAATTCATTTTTCACCTCAAAATTCTACACACAATAACTCATAGTGACAAAGGGAAAAACTTTACTTGAAATTCTTGCAAGTTTATTAAAAGTAAAAAACAAAAATATAAAATGCACATAAATATTTACAGCCTTTGCTCAATACTTACTACCTTTGGCAGCAGATACAGCCTCAGGTCCTGTTGAGTATGATACAAGCTTGACACTCCTCTTTTTGGGTAGTTCTTCTTTGCAGGATCTCTCAAGCTCCATCAGCTCTGAACAGTCATTTTCAGCTCTCTAAGAGATTGTCACGGTGTTTCTAGTTTTTTTTTTATGTTCTCGTTTTAGTATTGTTTAGTTTCCTTGTTCTTCCTGGTTTAATCATTTGTATTTCTGTTGTGTGTGCTTGTTCACTTAGTCTGTTCTCATTTCTGCCTCCCTGCGTAGTCTATTGTGTATGTTTAATTCTGTCTCGATGGTCATTCTTCTGTGTTTCATGTTTATCAGTTAGACTCTTGTCTCTGTGCTCCAGCTTTGTGCTTCCCTTGTTTCCCCAGTCAGTCATGTCTCAGTGTCAAGTCTGTGTCTTTGTGAGTGTCTCTTGTTTCCTGTTTTACTTACGTTGTTCTCGCTGTTTTAATAATTATAAGAATTCAGTACATTTAATTATCATTTTTACTTGTGTTTAAGGCCAGCTATCTATAAGCCACAACATGAAACCTACAAATATGTCTAAAACTGTTGTGCGTTCACCTTAACATAACTTTACTTCTCCCTAGAGTATTGTGCTATCCTCACACCCCACCACCCACCTTCTCTGCTCTTATCTAAGACAGGTCTCCTTTTTCTTTCTGCTGCCTGCCTCCCACCCGGCTGCATGTAATCAGGGACACAGTGAAGCAGAGCAAAACAGGAAAACAGGAATCTCCCACTGGAAAAGAAGGAGCTGCATGTCCCAAAAACCCCAAATCCTGAAGAGACCTCAGAATTCATGAGCTTCCCCGGTACTTTGCATGCCCCTCCCCACACAAACACACAGACAGATTCACACAAACAACACACACACCCTGCCTACATCCCACCTTTCTTCCAACCGCTCTTCACTCACCCTAGACTGGACAGTTTTTAGCAGCAGGACAGCTTCTTTGTACTTGCTGGCAGCATCTCTGTATTTCTTCTGTTTGACCAGAGCATTGCCCTGCATGTGGAGAACTGGCACTGTCTGCAGCTTTTCATCCTTTTCCATCATCCACGACTCTCTGTGGTAGGACATAGGGTCTCCTACCTGTGTAGGAGAAGAGATAAATGATGCAAGTGAATTTTAAACAGGTACAAAGCATGCCTCTGTTCAATTACATTAGGTGAGAAATTTGTCTATTTTATTACAGTTATTTAAAGCTACAGCTAGTAGTTGTTTCGGTCCACCGATAGCAATGATAATTGTTTAACTTTAAACTTTGCTTATATACTTTTACTTTGTGATAATGAAACTTTTACTTAGGTAAAGGATCTACTTTTGGAGACTGAAGAAGTCATTTTGATGAGTTGCAAAACATTTCTCCCACTGAAACGCTAGGTCCAGATAAATAGAATCAACTTTTTGGAATTTCCTTACTTGGATCATTGAGCATGCATCAAGACATTACATAAATGTTCTAAATTTTTCCACTGCTGAAGATTTGTCAGCTGATGTGAAACAGAAATAATGTTAATGTACTGCCACCAATACTGGACTCACTGGTGAGTCTCAAGCTTGTTTCCGAAAATAATAATAATAATAATATTTCAAAGCTGAATATTTTAGACAGAGAGGCACTTTAGTCAGTGCTGTCAGTAAATTTTAGAAAGGAGTGAGAAGCTGTTCATTCTCCTCTTCCGCTATTCACTGTCACTGTCAAAGATGCTTACCTGCAGCAGCTCCATAATAAATATAAGCGGCTGAGGAGTCCGCATCAACTCATCCAGCTCGGGGAAACCCGTGGAGTGATAGTGGAACAGGTTTCCCATTCCACACATGTGTCTCTGACCCTCTAGAGGGTCTTTCCCTTGAGCGATCAGTCTCATTCCCTTGGACACAATGGGGTACAAGCCTGTGTGCTGTGAAATTAGCACATCAACAAAATCATGCACACAACATCTAGAATAAAACATAGAAGCACTTAATCATGCTAACCCTCTGGTACTGGCAGCCCGTGCCAATCAGCCTTACAAGAAAAAACACAAGAAGTCGCACAATTTTACTTGCAAATTACATTTTCCTCCAGAAGGAAAAACAGAAAAAAAAATTGCACAAAAAGATTGCTTTGTTTATGTTTATATTACTGAGCATGTAGGAGGCTACAGAACGTTGATTCATGTGCATTATAATGAGGAGTAAAAGCTTCCCTTTCCCAGTCATGAACACTTATTACATCCTCTCAGGGGCCGGATATCTCAGAATGTGTGCGTGCGGTTTGTAATCCAACTCACAATGGCATCACACCAGAACTCAGCCACCTCCCCAACACGCATGGACGTCAACAGGGTCTCCCAGACTTCCATCTTAAACATCTTTCCGACAAAGATCTCTGCCGGTCTGCCAGCTAGTCGGCTGTCATCAATGACTGTCCTCTCGAAGTTGTCCAACAGTGTCTGGAAGTGGAAAACCAGCTTGGAAAGTGGGAACAGGGAGAGTACAAGAGATTAATGACACAAACTACAGTCAGTGGAGACTTCACTAGACATATAAAGTGGCCACTGATTTTTCAACAAAATATTTAATATACAGTGTGGTGAAAAACATTTAGCCTTTCCTGATTTCTTAGCTTTTTCATTTTTGTAACATTTACATATTTCATGAAAAACAATCAACAATCACAATCCACAATCAAGTTGTTTACAAAACAAGACAAAGATAAGCTGTGTGAGTATAAAATACAGTTTTGATGATGATTTTATTTATTAAAGGGGTAAAAGGTATCTAAACTTAACTGGGTGGAAAATTAATTGTCCTCTCTTGTTAAATCAGGAATTAGTTCCAATTAACTTTTTTTTTTCCACTTTCACACCCAGCCTGACTGCTGCCTTTTGAATTGAGAAATAGAAGCAATCTGACAAAGTAAAAAAATCTAAAAGAGCCCAAAAAGCAAAACGTAAAGAAACGTAAGAACAGATGAAAAACAAAATCCCTGACATCTATCAGTCTGGGAAGGAAAAAGTCATTTCTAATGCTTTGAGAGTCCACAATGGGAGCCATTATCCACAAATAGAGAAAACTTGGAACAGAGGTGAACCTTTAAGCAGTGGCCAGCCTACAGAAATTACTTCAAGAGCATCAACTAATCCAGGAGCTCATAAAAGAACCCAGAACAACATCTAAAGAACTGCAGGCCTCGCTTGCCACAATTAAAGTGTTCATGATTCAACAATAAGAAAGACGAGGGAACAATGGCATCCATGAGGGAGTTCCAAGGTGAAAACCACTGCTGACCAGAAAGAACACGAAGGCTCGTCTCACCATTTGCTATAAAACTTCTTGACTGAAGACATCCTGAAGACTTTTATAAATATA
Source organism: Pelmatolapia mariae (assembly GCF_036321145.2). Taxonomy (NCBI): domain Eukaryota; kingdom Metazoa; phylum Chordata; class Actinopteri; order Cichliformes; family Cichlidae; genus Pelmatolapia; species Pelmatolapia mariae. Next base: position 22,796,929 of record NC_086228.1, read on the forward strand.
TTATGTCCCCTTGCACCTGGATGACTTGCTGTAATTCATTGAACCATACATTTTTCTCTCTTTCAGAAAATCTTAAAGGAGAATGTCCAGCCATCATTTTGTCCCAAGCACACATGGGTTATCCAGCAGGACAATGAGGAATTCCACCTCTGAATGGCTCAATAACAACAATATGAAGGTTTTTGAGAGGCCATAAGTTAAGACATAAATCCATACTTTGAGATGACCTCAGAACACCTCTAATGTGGCTGAATTACAACAGTTCTGCAAAGAAGAGTGGGACAGAAATTCTCCACAGAGATATGAAAGACTCATTGCCAGTTGTCACAAACGCTTGATTACAATTCTTGCTGCCAACCAATTTCTAGTTTTAGGGGGCAATTACTTTTCCACATAAGGCTAGGTTTGGATACGTTTTTTCTCTTGATAAACGGAATCATCATTTAAAAACAATATTAAAATTAATTTGACCACCTGAAACATGTAAATGTGACAAATATGTAAAAATTATATATATATATATATATATATATATATATATATATATATATATCAGAAATACGTTTTCACAGCACTATACAGAAATAATAACTTTAAAAAATATCTTTGTCTGCAAATACTTACATCACCACCTAAATCTTGAAAGTTTTCTTAAAGAATTTTCTGCAGTCAATATAAAGGATCTACCACATCTTCTCAAAGCCTATTGATTGTCCTTTTCTAGTGAATGTTAATTTGTTCCATTGATTGCAAGCTTTAAAAGCCCATTAAATCAATGGCTAAAACAAAAATAGTTTTGAATTACAACAAGAAAACTAAAAAGCCCCTTTTGTCATTTCCAAATAAAAAAAAAATCCAATTTAACTTGAAAATTATTTTCTTGTATATTTTGTAAATATAATTTACAGTAAGTACTTTTAAACTGAATGACATACATGATATATTTCAGACATCATATGTTTGCGTGCATCTAAGAGTCGTCAAGGTTTTAGCATCACCCTGACTTAAAAATAATGTTGGATCTGTGTAACCTTATTTATAGCCTGACAGATTGTGTGTAATCGCAACAGTCTGATAACTGTGTGAACAAATGGGAATCACCTCACTGGGGAGGGAACGCACACATCCACACACACGCGCACAGGTAAATGGAAATTCATGCTGGCATTGTCATGGAAAATATTTGTCACAGTGTCCAGGCCCGGTGCCATATGGCTGGATGTGACTAGGAAGGGAAAAAGTCGGAAACCAGCAGATCAGTGGAAGCACAGAAACAAAGATACAGTGCCAAAAAACATGTTGCAATTTGGTTGACCAAATGTTTGCTCTGTGTGCATGAGCCAGATACGGAATAAATTTTCTAACTTCATGAATAATTCAACAGAATCTAATTGAAGTGGGCATTGCAACACACAGCTAAAAATAGACACCCAAGATAGACATTTTTTTTTCCCTTGGAACATGAATTACTCCACAATGGTTATTATTGTACACACAATCATTGTCTTCAACACTGCGTGATAACCTAACCTAACGATTAGGTTATCATGTTAACTGCAATTTAGAATACCTTTGTCCCAGGTGGAAAGTGAGGTAACGGTCCACTGCCTCCTGCCAGAATTTTCTTCCTGACACCTGGATAGTTGAGAAGGTATGTCTCCTCCATTGCTACGCTGGGAAACAGAAAAGTGTGTTTTCGAAATGTCTTTCTCCCTCTAGGTGTGTTCTTTTGACTTTCTGATTAGCCTAGTGGCCAGAGTCTTGGCTAGTTTGCTGCTCTCTGACAGATGGTAGGATTAGACAGGGTTTGGAGATGGCCACTTTAATCTGAGGAGCTAATCCCTTGCCTACTCCTGTGATTGGTGGGGGCAATCCCTGTTGGAAGGAGAAGGGAGAGGCGGGGATGACCGCTGAATCATGTGGATGAGAAAGGCCGAGATCGGTCTGGAACAAGTAAAGATCATTCTGGAGGAAGAGTGCTCTGATGACGCAGTGATGTCCTAAAGATGCAGCTGTCCCTCAGTTGGGAGGCAGAGGGTGTACAGAGAGCATCCTTCCAACGTTTAACGGCAACTAAATCTGGTCTTAGGCTCCAAGTATTCATTACTTTTATTGTTAATCAAACCTTTTTTTTAGATTAGATTGTTCTGCTAGTTTTATTTATGCATTATTTAACTTCATTATCCTTTATTTATCTGGGCAAAAGTCTCATTGAGAGCAAAATCTCTTTGCCAAGAGAGACCTGGCCATGAGGGCACAGGAAATTACAAACAGTACAACATATAAACATGTAACAAAGAAACAAATACAATATTTTGCACAGACAAGTGAACACAAATATGTGAATTTAAAGCTACCCTGTGCATTTTTAAAAGCTTCCCCCCCTAATTCTGTTCTAAATTTGGGGACAAACATCTTTATATTACTGTAAGAGTGTATGACATATTGGTTGAGGTTTTTACACATATAGAAACGCAGATAAGAAGGCACCAGTCCAAGCAGAGATTTATAGATAAAAGCCAACCAATGGGGAAGTCTACAAATATAAAGAGATGGCTATTTAGCAGCATAGAGATAACAGTGATGTAAACGATTTCCACAGCCAGTGCAGTATCCAAGCTCTTTAGGTACTGGTCAGGTGCATTCATAAAAAGAAGATCACCATAATCCAATAAAGGTAAAAAGATGTAAAAAGTTTCATAAATCAAGCGTTTCTTCACTTGGAGAGAGAGACAAGATTCATTTTCTAAAAAGTAACATACTTTAGGTTTAATGTTGAATGCAAGCCTTTAAATGCAAGTAGTAAATGCTCATTTCTGATCTTTAATGATACTTAGAGACTTGTAAGATGTGACCATTTCAATTTGAGCCCCTTGAATGTTTTGATCTTAAGGATAGAAAACAACTCCATCCATCAATTCATTCACTTCTCCTTTTCAGGGTTATGGGGGTCACTGGAGCCTATCCCAGCTATCTAAGGGTGAGAGGCAGGGTACATCCTGGACAGGTCACCAGTCTGTAACAAGGCTAACACACAGAGACAGACAACCATTCACACTCATGTTTTCACACCTATGGGCAATTTAGATTTTTCAATTAACCCATTAACACATGGTGGAATTGAACTCAGGACTTTCTTGCTGTCCTGAGTGCTACCACACTTTTAATCTTAAAATACATTAAAGCATAAAACTATTAGAAGTGATATAGTACTGATTCTGAGCCAATAAACAGAACTTGTAGCTGAGATAGACTATTCATGCACATATATAGGAAACATCTATTTCAAGGACACTTAAAATAACATTCGCAGCACACTCTTGAGTCAGATGAAAACCAAGCCCCTATTGTTGCTCATAACCGGTAGTTTCACCCTCTTACTTGAGCAAACCTGTCTCAGGTTTGATTGGTACCTTCTCCCGGTGAAGAGGTTCAGCTCTTTCAACAGATGTTCAGTGGGATTAAAACTGGGATTCATAGCAGGGCACCACATTAAGGTCACCTTCTCAACCCTTGTAGAGAGCTTTTAAATGTATACTCTGGGTCTTTTATTCGATTGGAATTGCCATGACCTGCAACTGAGACACAGCTTTGACAACGGATATGTTCCACTCAAGAAACCTTGATACTTGATGATTTCACTGTGCCTTGCAATGTTTGACGTGATTTGTGCACAAGCCCGTAACGTCTTTTACTAAAAAGGAGGCAATTCATTTTTCATAGTGAAGATTGTGTCCTTTTCATGAAACTTCATTTCAGATTCTGTTTTCCCTCTGTGAACCCAGAGCTGATGTAACTTACCAAAAAGCTCTTAATCATGTTTCATCTGTAAAAGGACATTCTCTCAGAAATACTGGCTTGTCAACATGAGCTTTTCTGTTTTCTCTTTTAAAAGCAGGGTCATCGTGGGCCTCTCCCCATACACCTGCTTTGATCTCGCCGGCTTGTTATATGTGTTTCGACTTTGACTTCATTTGGTTCTTCTTCCTTTTTGTGAACATGTTAAATCTTTCAGTTGATTTTTGTCTGTTGTGGTCGTTTCTCAGGAGGTTAGCAATGGTCCCGCAGACGTTAAACCTCCTAATAATATTACAAATTGTCATCATAAAAACATCTAAATGCCTGGATATGGCCATGCAGCCTTTATCTCGATTTCTTATGGTGCACACAACACCTAAAAACATCCATTTGGAGATTCTGTTAAAGGTACTTTACAACAAAAAAGCTCAAATTTAACAGTCAAAGTCTTTGCTACTTCTATATGAATGAACCCATGAAAATATAAACACAAACAAATTTTAACCAATTTCAATTACATTAAAGGTATACGTAAACTATCCTGGCATGACTTAAACCCATATCCCTCAGTGGAAAGTATATTAAATAACAGTTAAGCAGTAAGAATAATGCAAACAGCTCTAAGCTGCCACAGTCAGGTGGGTCTGAACCAAAAAAAAGCTGTGGGGGAAAAAAGAATGTAATAAAAAAAAGATTCTTGCATCTACAGAATATTAATGATCACCATGACCATGCTGGTCATAAATACCAATAATGTAGGACTATATAAACAAAAAATAAATTCTGTAACTTATTTTTCTTACGGGTAATTAAAAAAAAATGTTGACCTGCGGTAAACAATGGCTGAGACAACTTGGCTTTAAGACAATAAACACCCAGACAACATTAACCACTGGGGTGGAACAGTTTAATCATACAGCAACTACAAACGCATTTTGTCAACTTAAAAACACAAACTTTGAGTGAACAAATCTGTGTGCTGTGTAATATAGGAAAAAATCACAAATTTAAAGGAATGACACAGCAACTTCTAATAAAAACTCTCTTCTCCCTGGATGAAGGCTTTTCTCCTCCTTGTCTTTCCTGTATGCCAGAAGATGACATGTGACTGCCCCCTGGTGGTCACTTCTCTATCAGTGAATCCAGCTGCTCCTGCAGGGAGGCCAGCTGTTGGAGCAGAAAATAGAAGGCGTGATTGATGCCCAACAGCACCGTGGTGTAATTGGAGGGTAAGTGGATGATGATTAACATGTCTTTTCACATTAATTTGCTGCAGTCATTTGTCAATACAAACAACGACCCTAGACAGTGGGTGGCCACTATGCCATAGCTCCAAAAAGGACTCCCCTGGTAGCTGCTGTCAAATTAAATTGCGCTTGATTGGTTTTCAACTTTGCTATTAGGCATGAAAAATGTTGGGTTTAAAAAGGATAGCAAACACAACACCATCCACCGACATGATATTTGACATTCATTCAAGATAAATTCATGCAAAGTGCTGAAGGCTGTAGAAAGCTCACAGTGAGCACTGATCCTTGGCTTTTACAAAAAGGTTCTTACCTGCTCCATCTCCCGCTCCTCCTGCTGAATAATCTCATCCAACAAGGCTTGGAAACGGTTCTGTAAGTGGAGAGAGGCAAACAAGGTTTGTTTGAGTCGACATGCTGAGCCTCATTAAATTGTGATGGCTTTAAATGTGTGTCAGCCTGGGCTGCTCGTGTCAGTATCTCCTCTCTGACAGAAAGGCCACTTGGAATGCCAGTCAGAGACAGCTGACCTTTTCCATGTGACTGTGATAATAACGACTGGAGATGGGGCTCTGACGGTCCCAAAACACTGAGCAATGAGAGCGTTAAATGGCAATGTAGGAAGGGTCGTGTCTGCTCATGTTTCGCTCATTGTAAATTCTCCACTAAAGAGTGCTGGGCATAAGAATGAACTTTCAGCTCCTTTTTTTGCGCATGGAAAAACTTACAGAGAAAAAGGCTAGCAGCAGAGATGCAATATTCTGGGTTTTAAAATAACCATTTAAAAAAATAATGTCCTCCAACAATGTGTGAAATCAGCTGTTATTTAGGTTTTCCCGTCACCTTTGAGAGAATTTATGCTGCATGAAGAATTTTGCCTCCAAGCTCATCTGCATGTTCTTGTTTATGTCTCTGTACATGCAGACCTAGTTTTTGGATGAACGGGTGAAAAAAGTGTGAGTGTTTTCAGTGCTTACTTTGAGGGCCTGGTTTTCCACTTTCATGATGAGCTCCTCCTGCTGTTTCTTGCGGGCACGAGTTTCCTGAAGCTTGGCCTTAATGTTGTTGATCTGCACCTGGTACTCCATAACTGCAGGACACAGTGGGAGGTTCATGTGTGAGGACTGTCATAAAAACACTTATGTGCTGCAAAGAGGAGGCAAAAAAGGTTGGAGAGCGAAGATGATGTGACATAATTTGAGACACTACACTTGCCACGGGGACAAGATATGCAGCTTAGCTTGCTGAACCATAAGGATGCCTCCATTTCAGTTTGACAAATTATCCATAATGGGAACAATCAGTCGATTTAAAAGGACACGAGTCAGCAGGATGCAGTTCTAAAAAGACACAACTAAATCAGTCTGCTTTGTGCACCACACAGAGTTCTCATCAAATCCACCCAGAGTGGCCATGTCTCACAGAAACCCGTGGCTCCACCACCAATCAACCATCTTATAACTAATTGTATCCATTCACCGTTTTCCCCTGACTCCAAATTCTGACAAAGCTGTTGTAATGCAGACTATCTAACAATAAGGAGGCCATGTGAACCCATTCATTCAACTTTTACAGCTATGCATGGATGCCATTATCATGCATGGCCTGACTCCAACATATTGAGAAGGGCTCTGCCAAGATGCTACAGTTGAGCTGGCCAATAGTGCTGCCTGACTGACAGTTCTATGTATCTAGATAAGGAGGTATTGTGCTGTCAAACTGGACAGCTCCCTGAGCCTCCTGCTGAGCCACAACACCTGTCAGACTGGTTTGTTGAAGAGGAGAGCTGAGAGCTGTCAGAATGAGCATCTCTGTGGGTGAGGGCGCAGCACGTGTATTTAAGTAAGGCTATTTATTTGAATGTGTGTGATGAGCTAGAAAATTCAACTTCGATTAAAAGTTCAGACACCTTGCTCAGGTTATTTTTGACCTCTGCTTCGACAAGTATCTCTGGGCAGCCAAGCCCACTTTCTTGGCTGTGACTGCTGCAACTGAAAAATGAACAACTGTTGGTACACAGAGCAAGTCGGCTAAGAGAAAGAGAATTATCTCTGTGGTGTAGACTGCAAGCATGGCATGAAAGATTGCATAATTCTAATGCGGCACTTACTTCACATCCACCTGGGTGTACACACACACACACACTCTCTCTCTTTACTGCATAATGTATAAAGAATCACATATAATAATCACATCTATCTCTCCTGTGTTTACAATATTCTTATAAATTGTTTTCAGAAAATAAAAAATGAAAAAATCTGATTAGGGATGCTGGTGAGAGATTTTTAACAACAAAATGTCATTTATATCAGTTGGACTGCACCTAGTGATGATTTTATTTATGAGTTAATGCAGCGATGAAAACTTACCTATCTGGTTGTTTCTATCACTTTCATTCTGTGCAGAATCGGACTCATTAAGTTTGTCCTGGAGCTGTTGGACCAGATCATCCTCTGTGTCCATGATATTCAAGTCCTCATCTTCATGCCGGTCCCCTTCGTCCTCCTCGTCCTCACTTGAGCTGCTGATGTCATTGAAGATCTCCCTCAGTTCATCATGTTGGACTGGTGATGCAGAAAGCACATTAGCATTAGAAACGCAAACACAAAGATGGAAACAGCGAGAATTTAGAGCACTTGCTCTGGGATTAATCTAGGTCACAGAGCCAACAGTCTACTGGAGCTTTAAAACTCTGGGCTTATATGACAGGAAGGAATAGATGTGGAGTCCAAACAACCAGCCTGCTCTTCTCTTACATGGCAAAAATAACTCCACTCCAACACTTGGCAGTACAGTAGAAGTCACTCAAGCATGAACCACTAGATGGTTTAGCCACATACCTCAAGGCATGGGAAGGAATGAAAGGAGGAAATAAAATGAAATGAGGTAAAAAGGTTAGGGAAATGTTTTTGTTCATAACTGCTTTTTACAGCAGCACTAATTTGTTCATGACTGTTTTATGAACAATCTGATGAGCTTTATGGATAGATCATTGAGTATTGCATGTGTACATATGTCTCATCCAGAGTAAAGAAAAGTTTAGGAATTGCATCCTAATTACATGATGTGTTCATTAGTATTCTGAGTCTTATTGATTCGGATAACCATTTTTAAAAGCTCATCCCAATTATAATGCTATTATTAAAAACACTAAATCAATCAAGCTTTATTGCGCGTGTTCATATAGGTCAGCTAAAAGGCCTGGGTAGCAGAACATGTTCTCTTTTTTAGCTGAATTGAGAAGCTGGCTGAGCATTATAACAGAGCGTACCACATCTTATTTCACACGACTTTTTAAAATTAAGTTTTATTTACCAGAGGACCCATGACCCATCTTGTGTCCTGAGGTCCCAGGTGAGGAATCCAGGTTGGCAAGAGAGCTGTGTTGATCTGCTTCCTTGGACTCATCCTCTGCGATAACCTCCCATCCTGATAACTAGGTTAAGGGTTGGCACACCTTCTGCAGATTCCTTTAACCTTCAGAGGGCCTAAACTAAAGTAAAAGACTTGTGGTCTTTTGAATAATCCTACTTCAAAAAAAAGACCTGAAGGGTCAAATTAGATGCAGAGAAACTGTCTCAGTTTTAACATTCATTAGTGCCATGTTTATCTCCCCAGCTGCATGCAAGCACTAAAATTAAAATAAGAATCTTCACTTCACTGTGACCAACTAAGCAATGATAATGATCAGTCCATCTCAATTAACACACAGCAAGCAGCCACTCAAGGCAGCCTCGCTATGCTCTTATTCTGTCAGGCAAGTTTAGGGTTTCATTAAAGCACTAATAGCTTCCTCGCACAGCGCATATCTCATGCAAAGGCATCAGAGAGAGTCAAATCAGGTGAGCCATGTAACCATGCAGGAGTCAGGAAAGCTAGTTGGGCCTAACTTCAACATATTTTACATGGTAAATTAAACAGAGATTATGTTTGACCTAAAAGACAAAGAGTGGTAATTATGTGATGCTTCTGGAAAAACTGACTAGATTTCACGTTACAAGTAATAGCCAGCTGATTCTGCCTTACTCTGAAGTACTTCTAAAGATGTAATACACACTATTGTTTTGATGGTTTATATACACCATTACTATTGTCCTAAGATGGACGTGCAGAATGTTTAGGTGTCAAAAAGGATACGGACGCTGACAGCCTCAGCATCTGTGCTCAGCAATCTCTTCACTTCCTTTTCCACATCAGGAGATTCAATGTACTACAAGAGACAGAGAGATCGAGTTACTTGTAGTATTAGCAGCATCTCTCTTGCCCTCCTCCTCAGTCTCTATGTTACCCACACACACACACACACACACACACCAAGGTAGCAGCTGGCCACATGCCAGGAAGTACATTAGCGATTAAAAACAGAAGGGGCCAAATCAATATGGCTCAGCTCTGCACCTTCAGGAAGATTTATTCAGAAGACAAAGTAGAAGTGTAGTGCTCCAGCTCCACTCGCTTTCACTTTGATCAAAGCAATAGTGAAATAGCTTTTTTGCATGCCTTTGGGGAAAACTAAGATGGAAAGGCTTTATTTATATGTAAATCTTAGTTTTCACTTTTACCACAGTTCCTGTTTTATGAAATGTAAATGTCTTGTTGGAAGAGAGCCTAGGAAAAAGATGGATCATCAAACGAGATGCTAAGGAGATGGATGGGACATGGGAGGGGACTGCTGTAGGGAAAATGAAAAATGTCAGAACCTTTTTTTTCGCAGTCTTCCGAAATCTCCTCTTGCGCGTGTTCTTCAGAGGGCAGGTGACTAAAGAGCAAAACAATGGGATTAGCGAAGCCAAAAATCAGTCCATTACCCAAGGAGGGGACATTATGTTTCCTGAACTGCTGATATGCCAAGTTTTCAATATAAACAAGTCAAAAAGCTGCTGTGCGTGTATAATTACTTACTGCCGTGATTCCAAACAAATTTCTTGTCCTTGTCTTTATCCTTCTTTTTGGTCTTAGGGTCAGTGCCAGTTGGCTCTTCCAAAGGGGGGTAAAGGTCTCCATCTAGTGTACACACGAGCATCTAACCCGTGGATGGGAAAAATGAATGCAAAATATTATACTGATTAATCTATACTGCACTGCTATAACTGTGGAAAATAAATGTACATAACATGTATCTAAAATCCAAAATGTACTTTTATTTTAAACCAATAAAATAATGGAAAACTGTAAAAATGATTTATTTCCAGTCTCTTGCTTACCTGGCAGACATCTGCGGTCTTGTAAAACGTCTTCTTGTCCACCGTTTTGAGTGACTCAATCATGCAGGGGAGATCAACCAGTTTGCAGGCCAAAGGAACACGGTCTACTCTAACTATGCCATGACGACCATCAGCTACAAATAAGAGGGACAAATGACTGTTAAGGTGACATTTCTTTAACTAGATCCATTAGTATCCTACAATCATTGTTACATTTAAATATGAAAAAGAATGAAACTGCTATAGAAATATGTACAACGTTCAAAATTCTGGACCCAACTGTAAATGAATAACAAGACAGGGAGACAGCTTGAGACAAATTAAACCAGTGCCAAGATTGTGAGCAGCTTACGGTGCAACTCAATGGTGAGTCTGTCCTTCATGTTCATACTGCTAGACTGTGCAATTCTTCTTACTGTTGAGGCATACTCCTGCAAAAGAAAGAAAAATGAAGCCAGATCACATTTATGGTGATAAAACTGAATTTCCATCAAACAATGAATTTCTGCAAGTGCAAACGTCTCACCGAAGGAAGCCTAAGGACAAACTGGCTCTCCAACTCATAAGGGGCATCCTCCTTACTCTTGGAACCGACCTTCCCAACTAAAATCAAAACACATCACCATAATGAAAGTGTTAAAATATACCTTGCTTGCTATATGCTGACAAACTACAAAGTTTGTCAATCTACTTTAACATTAAAATATACAGTACATTATGGAACTCATTTTTCCTATTTTGAAGTAAGAAGTAATATAGTATCTAATATATTAATCTCTGGCTCTCTTCCACTGTGTCTTCTTTTCACAGTGTCAGATGGACGCCACTCCTGAAGCCTGATTCTGCTGGAGGTTTCTTCCTGTTAAGAAGGAGTTTTTCCATTGTCTTTCTCACTGAATGCTTACTCATAGCATTTCGTTTGATTGCTGTGGCTTTCTCTGTATTATTGTAGGGTCTTTACCTTACAATATAAAACTCCTTGAGGCAACTGTTGTTGTGATTTGGCGCTATACAAATTAAAGTCAGTTCAATTGAATCATTGGCTGGACGGACTGGTCTGTGGACCATTTAAAGCATTTTCAGTAGCTTAGCTGGGCATTTTCTCTTTGTGCAACTTTGAAATTCTACTACATTATATCTCAGGGGCAAACACTACACTCCACCACATTTTTTGACAGCTTTAATTACTGATCACTTTATAGACTTTCATGTTCTTCCTGTGGAAAGAAATCTCCAAGTTTGGTGATTTTATATGCATTAATTTACTTTGAGTGTTCTTTGGTTTGCTTTTTTTAAAACTTGTGGAAAATTGTCTTTAAATGTGTGAGGTTTTCACTGGGCAGCAACACTAGAAATATATAAACACTAACTACTATCTTAAGTACCTACAACAGTAAAGTTTATTTCAGTGCTATACTATGAATGAATAAATGAACGAAAAAAAATAACCAACGTTCCTACCAAATCTACTATGAATCTCTTTTCAAATCACGAATGTCTTTACATCAAAGTAAAACACAGATAATTACAGCTAATTAAGGTTACCTGTGCATTTTACATTAATGATGTCTACCACACTGTGGAACAGTAACACTATAGGAGATTATACACAACGTTCAAAAGACAGGAACGATAAACGCTAACGATAACGCGAACACAGTTGTTAAAATTTGCCACAGACAACATATTCTATTACATCATCACCATTATTGTTACTATCATTGAGTTATATCAGCTTCATCTTAATAACCGACAAGGAAAAATGTTTCCTTACCTTGCAGAAGTGGAGGCTAAGAGGCTAACAGCTAGTTATCTTTAGCATAAGGATAAGGGCAGAGGATTTTAACGTACCTTTCAGTTTAGATGTCATCGTCGTTTTTTAAGTTTAGATGGTGCAGCTGTATAGATATCTTTCAATGCCAAACACGCATAAACATGACGAATCTGAGTGAAAAAAACGAGACTTCTTAGCTACACAGTGATAGCACAATCACGAGCGAAAACAAGAGTGTTGTATAGGGCTTTGCCACTTTCAATACCTCCTCGGAAATTTGTATTTTCTGTACCTTAGCTGTACAACTCGTATGTATGAGCATTAAATTACAAATTATAGGCATATTTTAGTTAATAATTAAGTAATTATAATATATATATATGCATATTTTTGTACTGCCATGTTATTAAATAAGGACTAGCAGTGAAAGTTAGTTTGTTTTTCAGTGCATGACAGTAAAACAAAAAATTCCGATAAATTGGAACGTCACACGCAACCATCTGTATCACGAGACTTGTCAAACGAATTTTTAAAAAAACAAAAAATAACGAATATTCTTTATGCAATATAGTTAAATGTATCTATAAATATTTAAAATTATTATTTGATGTTCGTATCGTTACGCTAAATTGTCTGTCAGTAAAAGAAGAGTAGGAAGAAAGTAGGAATGAGGAAATACCAAAGGAAATATGCGGCTATTTTTTATTTAAACTTATTCTATTAAGAATTAAACTGTAATTAAACCGTAATCTAAAATAAACGCTAAGTTCGTTATTATATCTGGTTTATTATTTTTATTTTTATTTTAATACGACACAAATCGATAGCCTAAAGGACTGTTTGACTCACTTCCCGGTAAGCACGGCTATCGTCAAATATTTCATAATAAAAGATTTCGGGGAAAACTATCATCGCTAATAAGAAGCAAACTGCCAAGAAAACTGCCAGATAGACATTTTTGTTTATATATAAGGTTTATTCTTTTTGCGGTATTAAATTTTTCCGCTGGCGTTGATTTTAACCATCCACGGTACGGTGGTGTGCTTTTAATTTGAAACATAAAATTACACTTTCTGGAAAAATTACTTTTCCCTTCCGGGCCGGAATTGGTTTCTCTTTTGCTGTCGTCTTTCTGTTGCCCACTCCCCTCAGTTTATGAATAATATTTGCACAAGTTTATTTTTACCTTCGGCGACGTTGCAGCATTTGGCCGCCGAAAGCCGAAATGGTGTTTAAAGTGACTGTCAGCAGTGCCCGGAGGGCAACAAGGACGTTGTGGCTGCTCGTGCTAGTAAGCCTGCCTGTTTGCATCAGTGTTTGCCGAGCATCATCACCTCAGGAGGACAGTGCCATGGAGAACATCGTTACAGAGAAAAAGGCTGAGGAGAGCCACAGACAAGACAGCGCTGACCTGCTGATCTTTATCCTGCTCCTCACCCTCACCATCCTGACCATCTGGTTGTTCAAACATCGGCGGTTCAGGTTTCTCCACGAAACCGGGCTGGCAATGATTTATGGTAAGATGGTCCATCGTGACAGAGAGACGTCATCCGAGCTGTTACACTCATTGTGTCCTAATAGTTAGATTTTGAACAGATGAATGTCAACACCAGGCTTGATAAGTTCGCCCCTGTTAATGGCATACTTCACTTGGACGAATTTTAACAGATTTATGCAGCAGGACTGTGCCGGTTTGTGTTGTGATTGAGCAAGCGTAATTTAACGACCGTGGACGCCTCTTTTACACTGCTTAGTCTTAGAAATTACATCTGAGCACCTAAGCAATTTCGACAAATACTGTCTTATGAATCCTACTGAATTTTAGTTCTTAAATAACTTGTTTTTGTTTTTTCGTGCAAGTCACAAGTGATTATTTGGACAAATGCCAATCATGAGTGTGTAACTGGACTTTGCTTCCACTTCTGTATATTGAATTTCAGGAGTATTGTTACAAATCTTCCAACCTGTAGAAGAGGAAGTGGTCGCGCCACCGTAGAATCATTTACATTTTGCCTCACAACCCAGCTGCTTCATATCTAACAGATAATTAATAACTTCTGCTTGGCTGTGCAGAGCTTATAGAGTCTAAACATTCACAAATCACTCACTTTTAGTTTTTATGAAGGCTCCATAGGGTGGATAGTAACATTATGCTATTATTTTTGCTGTGACATTACTGTCTACTACATGGTTACCAAACCATGCATTACTACCAATAGTAACAGATGTTTGATCTGAGTCAAGATCAGATCACAAATCCAAAATTTGATCAAAATAGCTGGAAAGATGATTGTCATCCTGCCTCCATTTTCTCTCCATGAGATATTTAAAGAGTCGGTGATAAAGAAGGGCCGAAAAATCACTACATATATAAATCACATCTTTTATAAAGAATATGAGTCCTCTGGAAAAAAGGTACAGGATACCAGACATGTTGTGATTTTGTGTTATTTTGTGTGACATATTCCCCTCGGTTGTCCAAGACAAATTTCTCCCACTGGAGACAATATGGCCTAATCTAATCTAAACTAATTGAAATTCTAATTTGCTGGTACAGTATCTGACAGGGTAATTTATTTTCACATGGATGTGTTAAGACTTTAATTTGAGATCCAAAGCTGTTAGGTACGTCTGTGATGTTCAGAGTAGACCTTTGTTTAATTTTTCTTTTTTTTTTCTTTTTTCTTTTTTTTTTTTACAAATTAATCCCACTGAAATATTTTATGACCATCTGTAGTATCAGGTAGCCTGAAACTACACTCACCATCTGTTTTTGTGGCGACATGCCATAAACCGTTAAAAATCCTGTATTAATCAACTCTTCTCTCTATCCTGTTTTTTTTTGTTTGTTTGTTTGTTTTTTTGTCTTTCGTTTTTATTAATTTTTCCCCAGGCTTAATTGTTGGAGTGATTTTGCGTTATGGCATTCATGTTCCTCGGGATGTTAGCAACGTCACCTTGAATTGCCACGTCAATGCCAGCCCTGCTACTCTGCTGGTCAATGTAAGCGGCAAGTTCTACGAGTACACATTGAAAGGGGAGATCAGTGCCAATGAAGTGAACGACGTGCAGGATAATGAGATGCTGCGCAAGGTATACTCTGTCGTGTTATTATTTGAATTTGATGTCTACATACAAGAAATTGTGTTACATAGATGGGTAATTATTTTCCTAAGGGACTATGAAAAACTGGGACTGTTGTGGAGGACAGTGCCAGTAAATTGAACTCACTATTAATTTTATCTCTGTATAAGTTATTGGTACAGCCCTCCACAAGAGTCCCAGTTTCTCCTGTATCCCCTTGAGAAGATTAATTGCCCACCCCTGAGCTGGAGCAATCAGATGATTTAATCATCAGCAAAGACATAATTGTCAGTTATTTTACACTGAAATGATAGCAGATGTTTAAATCTGCAAGCACTGATGATCAAAACCAGCTACCCCACATGTTTCCCTTCTGATATTTTAAATACAACATAACTAACCAATGCAAGAGAGAAATCATAGTCAGGTTAATTTGTAAGGGGTTTAAATGGTGGTTTTAGTTTTTTGTAAGCTGAATGATTTGTGTTTCTCTTTCTGTAATACAAATTCTTTATTATCAACATTAAGTAGCTATTTCAATTTTAAAATAATAGCTCTACATCTAGATCTAATCTGTTTGAAGACTATTAAACAGGGCCTGAAATGTTCTGTTAAAATAACTGACAGAATGCCTTTATTAGTGATACAGAATGTAAAAGAAACCATAAAAGTAGTTGTTTTACGGTTGTCATGTGCTGGGGTGTGTTTGTCACTTTGTACTTTGTCAGTTAAACAGCTGCACAATTACATACAAGCAGTATTCTTGATGCTATTCTAACCACCAAACAAGTAATTAATCTGCTGAACAAGTTTCATCTTTTTAAGTCATAATCTCACGTTCAGCAATTGAGGATTGTTTTCCAAACATGAATACATCTAATCCAGTGGTCCGCAACCTTTTTTGCGCCACGGACCGGTTTATGCCCGACAATATTTTCACGGACCGGCCTTTAAGGTGTCGCGGATAAATACAACAAAATAAAACTAGTACAGGTACCGAAAAAAATAAGATTTATTCATAACACACGTGAAAAGACCCAGGAAAACCGAGTTAACGATAAAAACGATAACAAAATAACGCTGAAAACCGATTAAAAACCCTGAAAACCATACATTTCACACCTGAGCCTCAACTCTCGCGGCCCGGTACCAAACGACTCACGGACCGGTACCGGTCCGAGGCCCGGGGGTTGGGGACCGCTGATCTAATCCATTGTCAGAGATTGAAACCACATACTGATTTTAATGTAGCACTGCTCTAGATTTAGCATCTAAAAATGGCATTAGCCTTAGTGTGTGTATATATATGTGGCTAGAAGCTGTCCTCTTTCTGTGACATGCCATTTTACTATTATAGTAGTTTTTTGGTTTTCCTGGAAGCTGTGTCATGATGCCCCAGATGTGTCATTTTTGATTAATTAATATTTTAGTCAATCCAAAAATGCAACAGCATAGAAAGAAATATTAATGAAAACAACTTGTTAATTTTCTTTTGATGCAGATCTGTAATTTTGTTCTGTGTTTTGTATAACTCAGGTGACCTTTGACCCTGAAGTGTTCTTCAATATTCTCCTACCGCCTATCATCTTCCATGCTGGCTACAGCTTAAAAAGGGTACAGTATATCATATAAAACGTCAACATTTATTAAATACATATTTTCAGTATGTATTTGGCTCTTAATTAAATAACTTCATATTTTGACTATGAAATTTTAAAAGTCCATTTGTGGTCTCTTTATAGACCGCAGGGGTTTACGTATTCATCAAGATGAATAATTTATTTTATAGTAAGTATGCATTTGATTGCTGATCTGGTAACTCTTCTGTCTTTCAGAGACATTTTTTTCGGAACATGGGATCCATCCTGGCTTACGCCTTTCTTGGGACAGTCATTTCCTGTTTTATTATTGGGTAAGAGAATTAATTTGCAATTATTACAAAAAATAATTTATTATTAAAAAAAAGCAAAAATATGAAAGCCATTCATTCTTGTGATTTTACAACCCTTGTGCAACTATGCACATTTAAAGTTATTGTTGTTTATGATGAGGGACAAAACCACCTGCTCTTCCTTTTCTTCCATCAGGTTGCTGATGTATGGCTGTGTGACGCTAATGAAGCAGGTGGGCCAGCTGGGTGGAGACTTTTTCTTCACTGATTGCCTGTTTTTTGGGGCCATTGTCTCTGCCACAGACCCTGGTACATATGATTTTTCTCAGATTTAAAAGTTTTCTTCTACTAACTCAAAGCATATTGTTACATATATTAACTAAGGTACTGTGCAAAAGGCCTTTCCACCACCACACCGCATCCAGTAAACTTTTTAAAGTGTTCTTGACCAATAGTTGTCCTGAAGGTTTTTCAAAGTTTTTTTTTTTGTTTTTTTTTTTTCATTAGAATTGACTGCTCTTTTACTAATTTTCAGTCTTTATACCCCGACATTTTCAGCTGAATGCTTTTATGTTTGTTCAGCACCTTGAGACTGAGCCGTGACTAATTAAAGTAAAAAATGTATGTAATTCAAAGCATGAACCGGTTTTGTCTCCACATTACTTAACAAGGAATCCACATACTGTTATTCAAAGCCTCATAAGAAATGGTAGGGGAATAGACATAAAAGTTGAGGTATGCCAAATGGACTGAAAATCATTACCAAAAAAGTCTTACTGGGTGATGAATTCAGATTTGATTTTTTTAAGTTGTAGCCATTGTCAGGTTGTAAATAGGAGGTCAGGAGAGAGGTGCAACAGTGAGTGAGCTTTAAAAGTGGAGCCTGTGTGATGGTTTGGAGATGCATTTCAGACAGTACTGTTTGACATCTTGTCAAAAGTGATTGAAAAGTACCATCGGATGTTGATCCACTATGTAATACGATCTGGAAAGTGTCTGATTGGCCAGGACTTCATTTTTCAGCGTAACGTTGATTGCAAGCACACTGCCAGTGCTGTAAAAGCATACTTGGATAGAAAAACTCACAATAGAACACTATCATGGATTAACCTTCCCAGAGCCAGAACCTCAACATTATTGAGGCAGAGTGCCATCATCCTTTCAGAGAATTGAACAAAATCAACCAACATCCAAAGAAGAGCTTTAAATATCCTTCAGGAAACCTGGAGAAGTATTCTTAAAGACTGTGTAAAGAAAAGACAAGAAAGCTTTGCCTAAGAGAGTTCAAGCTTTAAATAATAAAGTTGGTCTTACCAAATGTTTACTTTAAAGCTCATTAACATTGTACAAAATCTGTTTTTTTCCCTATATACCATATTTCCATGTATGTTTGTAGATGTTTTGATAAATTGCTGCACCCATTTTCCAAGCAAAATGTAAAGAAATAAAGGTGGCTCAAGACTTTTGCACAACATTGTATAGCAGCGTTTGGAAGTGAATTTTGACGTATGTTCTCTGTGCCTCACAGTGACAGTCCTGGCCATCTTTAATGAGCTGCAGGTAGACGTGGATCTCTACGCATTACTGTTTGGAGAGAGTGTGCTTAACGATGCCGTGGCCGTGGTTCTGTCCTCGTAAGTTGTCTCCCTTTTTTTTCTATTTTTTTTTTTGTTGATGGACCTGTGACCTTTTACTAACCTGGTATCAGCTCCCAATAACACCTTGTTAAATGTGAAGCATGTTCGTTAAACTAACACTTGACTTGGTTTTTGTCCCCTGCCACATGGAACTGCTATAATTTCCACAGAATTGTAAATTTAAAGCGCAGGCAGATTGGAGGGGCCTGGCCCTGCGGAGACACTCAGACCAGCCCGTTGAACGGGTGTACTAAGTAGAGCATGGCATTGTGTGCTTTTGCAGTGCCTTGGGATAAACATGACAAATCACTGGCCATTTGTTTTTAAGACTCTGGCTATTCAACCAGAGATGCAGAACATTGCATTATTTATTCTTTTTTTTCTGTTATCGGTTAAATGTTTCTGATGTTATGAGTCAGCTAAGAGCACATTCCTATTTTCTTTGAAGATACTGTGGGGGCCAAGGGAAAGGCAGAAAGCCAGAATGCTTATAGACAAAATGCCTGGTGATTTGTTTTGTGATTGTGGGGGCTGTGAAGAGAGAGGGTGAACAAATTTTATTTTACTGTGACACTTGGTTCAAATAGCTATTTATTATACAGCTATTTATTCAAAGATCTGAATCTCTTATTTGGAAATAAACGTTTGCCATGATCAGCACATTTGAGCACAAAACTACCTCAGCATAATGTTTTGTATATATATATATATATATATCTACATAGAGAGAGAGAGAGTATGGCTCTGTCCTTTCACTCTCTAGTGGGATGGTTCAGTGTTCATATTCAACTCACAGGTGACAACAAAGTTAGTGTAAGAGGTGACATCTTCAAGACCCAATGAATGTGGCATTGGTACCTTTACTTGTCTTTATTTGGACTAAAGTTTGATGGAAAGAAAAAGCTGAACAGAAGTGATTTTCTTTAAACTTGAATGTGTTTTATTGGGTGTGATTAGTCACTCGTTAACTCTCTTCATTGAGTTGACAGTGATGAATCCAAAACTCCACAGTAGTTTTGGATTACCTTGGTTGTCTACCTTAGTGCGGTCTTAACTGCATGTGCTGTATACACTATAAATGTAGTTTTTATAACAATCTACCATATCAGTAGACTTTTAACCAAAGCGTTTAGTTGTTAGTCAAGTATTAATACTGAACTATCCAAATCCAGTGTGATAACTTATTTTGTTCCGACCGCTGCATTACTCTCCTTTCCTCTTTATGAACTCATTCAAGTTAGAGATGCAAAGGTCTTCAGAGACAGACCTGAGCTGCTTTCAAAAAAGAGATCTACTATAGTTGTGAAATATGTTGTTATTGGTTGGAATTTTGGTCTGGATACACTACCCTGTGTTGTGGTGACTAATGCAGGCATTAACTTGTATGTGGTACACATATAAATATTTGCCCTGCCATTGCATAAATACTTGCCATTAAATGTTTGTATTTTGTGTTCATATCAGCTCTATAGTAGCATATCAACCAGAAGGAGACAACAGCCACACCTTTGAGGTTATGGCGTTGTTGAAGTCATTTGGGATTTTCCTGGGAGTTTTCAGCGGCTCATTTGCACTAGGAGTCGCCACCGGAATCGTCACTGCTCTCATATCTTTTTTCGTTTGTTTGGTTGTATCATTTATTTAGATAAGTTACATGTTGTTGTAGCAGTGTTTAAACAGCAAACAGACACTTAATGAGCATACACACATGTGCCATTAACATCAAGAAACTCATAATAGTGTATTTCATTCAAACCAAGAACATAAAAAAATGCAGTCAAATTCAGTTCCAAACTACAAAAAGGGACATGAAGGTTCTTTCAATTTATTTTGGTATTTTAAACTAAAAATATCACCTTGGGTTGTATCCCTGTACCAACCTGTAAAGTTTGAGTTTATACCCATTTTTTTTTTTGTCCAGACCGGACCTTTGTCCTTTGGTTTAAAGCATCAATATTTTATCACTTCATCCTGTTTGTTCCCTTGCTAAAGTTAGCGTATGAATTTTGTGTCACGGCCAAAGACTTGTTTTATAAGGTCACAGTCACCATTAACCAAAGAAATCTATTCTCGTGTCCATTTTATTAAGGACATAAAGGGGAAGATTTAAGTACACCAAAGCCTTAGTGTTAGCTGGCCAGTATCTATGTCATTTTTAATGAAAGACCCTGGCTTACATTCTGAGCGGGTCTACATGAATGTTTCTGTGATGGTCTACATCCGGGTAGGGGAACTCCAGACCTCAAGGGCCAGTGTCCTGCAGGTTTTAGATATCACCCTGGGTCAACACACCTGAATCAAATGACTAGTTCATTACCAGGCCTCTGGGAGGAGGAATTTAGCCATTTAAATCAGCTGTGTTGGCTCAAGGACACAACCTGCAGGACACCGGCCCTCGAGGCCTGGAGTTCTCCACCCCGGTCTACATGTTTTAAATTCTAAAATGGTTAGCTTCTTAACATTGAAACATTATCATCATTATCTCAGTTATATCATGCAGTAAATTAGTTTGTGTGAAATACTATATGAAAATGTAGAATCAATGCAAAAAAAGCTGATTAAAATGAATAGCTGATTGTGGAACGTTTACCTCATTAGAAGCCATCAGTTTCAGACTTCAAATGGAAAGCAGAAGAACTTTATCAGTTCTCTTTTTTGTTTTTTTGTTTTTTTTAATGTCTTAGAATTGAATTATTTGTAAAAAGGTCAACATGAATGGATTTAACAATATCTGAGTATGTCATTAAATTCTTTGACTGTGGTGTCCACGTGACTAAATTTACCAAGCTGCGAGACTTCCAGCTGTTGGAAACAGCTCTGTTCTTTCTCATGTCATGGAGCACATTCTTACTGGCTGAGGCTTGTGGTTTCACAGGTAACGCACACACACACACATTCTAGGTGTATGGCATACTGTAATTACCAGAATATCAAAAACAAAAAATAAGATTAGTAATTTAAATAGAGTAAATGTGTCCAGCTGGAAGCTTTATGCATCAGAGCATGTAGAAATCAGTGCGTATTGATCCCATCTTTATTCTGTGTGTCTCCGTCCCCCTTTGGTGTGTTGCAGGTGTGGTAGCAGTACTCTTCTGTGGAATCACTCAGGCCCATTACACCTACAACAATCTGTCTCCTGAGTCTCAGGACAGAACCAAACAGGTCACTACTTATTCAGTTCTTTTTTTAGATGCTTTAAGTATTGCGTTTTCCTTGTTTTGTTTTGTTTTATGGTGAAGTAAGGCGATGGGGACTCAAAATTAAACAAAAACTGCAGATTGCTTTATCAGTTATCTGCCATTGTAGTGTCATAACAGGTTTGTTGAACAGGTAAAGGTACAAAAATCTAAACTTTTCTATGTCTTTATGACATAGCGAATAAAAAAGCGGCATTTTAAGTTTAATTACATTCACAGTCATGCAATCCAAGTTTAACAGCATTTATTGGAAACTCTAGCTTTTTATTTTATACGTCTATCTATACTTGGATATCAGCTGTCATGTAAAACATGCTGTTTCTTTTCTTTTGCAGCTGTTTGAACTTTTAAATTTCCTGGCAGAGAACTTCATTTTCTCCTACATGGGACTGACCCTTTTCACGTTCCAAAACCATGTCTTCAATCCGATGTTCATCGTTGGAGCTTTTGTATCTTTTTACATGGCCCTGCCAAGTTCACATAAGCCATGTTAATCCTTGGCTTGAAGCATTATCTACAGCAGTGGGAGACAGATGGAAAGGTGACCATGCAAGGAGTAGCGAGAGTGCAGGCAGATGAGTTTAAATAGCATCACAGTGGACAAGACGGGTGAAGAAGAGAGTGTAGGCAGGGTGGAGTGGCTGGAGACTAGTGTCCAGGGTGATTTGAGACAGAAGGATAGACCGATCTCAGAGGAGGTTAATGGATGAAGTGAAGGAGGACATGCAGAGGGTTGGTATAACAGAAGAAAATGCTAGGGATAGGGTAAGATTGAGGCAGATGATTCACTCCCTAAAGGGAACAAAAGAAGTTTATTACAACTAACCACCAAGTAGTAAATAGTCAGAAGACAGCACACTTCATTTGCTTTTGTCCTTAACCATGTTCTTACCCAGGTAGCATTATTCATAGGAAGAGCCGCTAACATTTACCCTCTCTCCTTCCTTCTTAATCTGGGACGACGCAACAAGATAAGATCCAACTTCCAGCACATGATGATGTTTGCAGGTTAGTGGTGTACGGATAAGGATGTTTATTATGTGCCGTCTTAAGCAAAGCCATGTCAGGAGCGCTTTCCTTTATTAACAGAGTGAAATATAACCAACAGAGATGCTTATTATCTCATCTTGTATACAACATTCTCCGTGCTCTGCTTTTTAGGCCTGCGAGGTGCAATGACCTTTGCACTGTCCATCAGGGACACTGCAACATATGCTCGTCAGATGATGTTTTCCACCACTCTGCTCGTGGTCTTCTTCACTGTATGGATTTGTGGGGGTGGTACCACTCAGATGCTGTCCTGCCAGCGCATACGGTATGCCTATCCTTCCTCTGTAAAGTCCAGACTGGATTTGCAGTTAGCATTTGTTTCAACAGTGGAGAAATTTCACAAATAAATCTGATGCTTGTCTATAAATATTTTGACTTTATGATGCCTGTGTTTAACTCATCTAGTTATCCTGTCAGGCAAGTATTCAAAAAATTATTGAACGTCTTGAAGGATGTGTGCTGCTCTGTCTTGTCTTTTTTTAATAAGCAGATTTCCTGCTGGTGAACTTGTAAAATGGGGGAAACATGCTTCACAGCACTGTTCTGCTCTGACAGCTTACAACTGCGGCTGATTTACACGTGTTTCTTTTTCTTTAACAGTGTGGGAGTGGACTCGGATCAAGATAACTCTGTGAGTGTGGCACTTATAAACATGTGTTGTAGTTATGTAATTGGTGGAAAGTAATTGTAAAGGAAACCAAGACACCTAAACAGTGTTGTCTGTCTTTGTCCAGATGAGTGTTGGTGAAGGTTCAGAGAGAAGGAGCACCAAACAAGAAAGTGCCTGGCTTTTCAGAATTTGGTACAACTTTGACCACAAGTATCCTTTGCTTAATTAGTGTTATTAATATCAAGAAATAATTTTCAAATAAACCATACATGTGATGTTTTGTATATGTGATAACTCATTAATGACTTTACTTCAACTTACCGGGCAGCAGAGGGAGCCCCACTTACAGACTTAACTTCACATTAGGTCATCTTTTGGCTCTGTAATATGAAGATCAGACTGTTCTATGCATTTAAAATAAATTACCTTATGAAATTACTTTAATTTGGAACATTTTCTTCTTAGGACTGGGATTCATTAAGCATTCATCACACCCTACCAGGAGCTTTCTTTTTGTGTCTAATAGCGGTCTTTTAGTGCTTATTTCACGCGCATTATGTCCTTGACTCGAGCCTCCCTCCAGCTACCTGAAGCCCATCCTGACTCACAGCGGCCCCCCTCTCACAGCCACCCTGCCTCCCTGCTGCGGCCCCCTCGCCCGCTTCCTCACCAGCCCTCAGGCCTTTGAGGTCAGACGTTGGTTTATACAAGAGCTATTTCTGACTGAACTGTTTTTTTTAAATCCCATATTACCAGATGGAAAACGGTCATGAATCAATGGTTCAGTTTTCATTTTCAATTTTCATTGTCTCATTGGATGGATAAGGAAACACAAAGCATGGGACAAAATTATAATTGTATTGGTTGAACACAAGTTCATTCAATAGCTATGGAGTGCTAAAGTCACATCCTTTTTTCCCAAATTTGTTGTGTTTCTTTGAACAATTTGATCTTCTTCTTCCTGCAGAATGAATGCCAGCTGAAGGATGACGACTCTGACCTCATCCTGAGAGACGGTGACATCAACCTGACATATGGCGACATCACAGTCAGTACAGACGCCAGTGGCGCCCACACTAGCGGCGGCCCGGTCTTTGCTGGTGCTGCCACCTCTGATGACTTGGACAGAGAGTTAGCATACGGAGATCACGAGCTGGTGATGAGAGGCACGCGCCTGGTGCTGCCCATGGACGACTCGGAGCCGCCCTTCACAGAGCCCCACCACCGCATGCGGATGTGAAAGTAGTCTTTGAATACAGACCCAGACAACCGTCCGACGCACCCTGACCCGAGCCATTGAGCAAAAGACCAGTACCTGAGTCTCCTCCTATCACCTCTCTCTGCTTTTTTTGTTCCTTTTCTCTAGCACTTTTGTTCCATCCTTCTTGCCACATTTTCTCACATATTCTATGGGGCAAATCATCGTCTCTACCTCATTGTCTTTCTGCTTATTTCCACACCTTTCTGCCATTACTGTAATATAGTCATATTTATTTGCAGTTTTTTTTCTTCATAAATCAGTTTTAAATCATTTCACCTTAAATTTCTGTGTCACCTTACTGTAGCATTGCACAGAGATCTAGCAGCATGTGTCAGTGTGTAAATGCAACCACTAGCTAACTTGTCGGTGTAAAGTATATCCCAAGAGTACTATAACTTTTATATGCATGCTGAGGATGCTAGTTGTTTTCTTAGTTTGGGAGATTGAGGGCTTTTGTGTTGAATGTTGCTGCCTTCTCTCTGTGCGTCAGAGGCAAGCTGACCCAGTGGACAACGTTACTGTAAATTTGGTTACAATCAAGTGCCTGGGAATTGTAGTTTTTGGCAGCCCAGTACTGGATTAGTTCTGTTAAGCAGAGCTGATTCAATATGGTCAGTCATTCACTTTTCCATTGTTTAAAAAAAAAAAAAAAAAAGACAAAAAAATGCTAAACATAAAACAGAGACCTCTGTCCATAAGGTAGCAATATACTTAGTGCGTGTTTGGGCTGTCAGTCTGTGTGCTATTCGCTTGTAAATAGTGTGTAACAATGTGATGCCAGTGTTGCAGTGTAACCAGGCAGTGAACATTGTGGATCTCTCCCGATGACCTTTGACTGTGACATAGAGGGAGACTTTACACCTTATTTTAGAGGCTGTTGTCGTTCATGGCAGGACGAAGGGCTGTTGTTTCGAGATCCAAATGAGATGAGGCGAGAACGCTTAGTGCCATTTCTGTCCTGCATTTTTACATTTTATGAAATCTGAATGCAGATGACCTTAAAGTGTTTTGTATTCTTTTTGCAACAGAGGTTTGTGAGCTGAATCACATTTTTCATATCCATTTTCTAGTCTATATTTTCTCATTGAATGAACCTGAACGACACATCTAGATACATGAATCTGAGACTAAATTATCCGCTATAGCAGTATTAAGAGAGTACAACTGATATTGTGCTTAATGAGAACTATCTATCTGCTTTTGGTAGGGCTGCAAACAGCAATTCATTCATCTGCCAGCAGTTTAATAAATTATTTGGTGTAAAAAATGAGAGTAGTGAACAATGCGCATCAGAGTTGCACAGACCTTAAAGAGTGTTTCAGGAAAAAAATATGATTTAGGTAAATTTTTAAAAAAATTTCTTTTATTCATGAAGATCAATGTGATGTGAGTTGCCCATTTTTTGAATAATGGGCAGTAAAGATTAAAGATATCTGCCTTCTGTCAAATATAACCAAACACAATTCTAGTCTTGTGGTGTCCAAAACATCCAGAAACACAGAAATGCTACTTTTGACATCATTACTTGAAATGAAATCTACAAACTGTCTTGTGAGCTGTTAAATTTAGGATCTATTTTAATTAAACTACATCCAGGCACGAGCCTCTAGTAACAGGTAAATGCTCTCCTCCTTTAGTTAAGTACATGAAACTGTCCACAATGCAGTTTTCTTTTTTTAAAGCTGGTCATGATTTCCAGAAAGAGACGTGCTGCCGAGTTTTGAGCAGTTTAGTTTCATTATATTAGAGAGAAGGTACACCTCTCTAAATCTGGGCTACTGACACCCCAAAAAGTCTAGGTGTCACTACAAGCCAGAAGAAAAACTATAATTATTAGATTTTTTTTTTGGACAAATTACACCTTTATACTTATTTCATTGTTTTGTTTTGTCTGATCATCTGATTAAAAATGTAACACAAGTCTTCAGAATCTGTAGATAACATTACCTTTGTTCAGCAGCATGACTTAGATCATTCATTTGGTATTAAAATGAATTCGGTACAATTATTTTATTTACTGGCAGAACAGTTAATCAATCAACGGTTGCAGCTGTGAATTTATCGATTGTGTTATATGAAATTATTTTCAAAAGACAAGCCCACAGGATTAATCAGTCCGTCCACATGTGAGCAGATATTTTCACTGGTACTGTGGTAGTTTGTTATTATGCAGACTGCCAGAACAGAGCAACAATTGCTGTTTAAATGCTGGATGTTTCTGTCTGCTGTACACAGTAGAGTTGTTGATGTCTAATGGTTGACTATGAACACAGAGGCACATAAAGAGAAACATACAGTGTATCAAAGGTACTCCTGGCCGGATGTGTTACATTTAACTTTGTAGCCTTGTGTCAGTGTTCGCTGTTGGGACTATTTCAGTGCGTGGACAAGAAGAACGGAAGGTGTCGTCAGCTCTTTTGGGTGCGGAGTACAGCAGTTGTTAATGTGAGTTTAACAGGAAGTGTTGATAGCACGTCACCGTGGCAACACTGTGTTGATGCAGACCGAAGCTAAACAACATTTGGTGACTTGAAGCAATCATGGCGTTTTTTCTTTTCTTTTTTTTCTCAAAGTTGTTGTTTTGGCCTCTTAGTGACCCAAAGAGAAAAAAAAATACTGTGTGTATGCAAAATTGATCTTTGAGGAGGATGATGTGGTTAAAGAGTGAGAAGAAGGGGTGACTGAGGGGCTTGTTAGGCCCTTGTTGTTGAGCGTTCATGTGTTGGGATGATACGGAGGTACAAGGAAGAGAAGGCATGCTAGATATCGCTTTTCCTTCCACAGTTATCTTCTGCTGTGCAGGAACTTCTTATTTCTTCTTTTTTTTATCAGTTATGTCTCTAAACTCCACATTTTCTAATATATGATTTGTTGATCTCACTGTTTTGTTTTCTTTTTTATATGTGTATGTGTCTTTCTGAATATTTTTTTTCTGAAAAAGGGACACAGTGAAGAAAAATGAATGATTTGCACTTATTACAAATGTTGCGCTGTTTTTTTCTGTTTTTTTTTTTTTTTCTATTCTTGTTTTATCTTAGTTGCTTTTATATTACTTACACTGAAAGGTTGTGGGATTTGCAAATTCATGTCAGTGAATTCATCTTAAGTTGTTTTATGTGCTACTTTATGAAGGAATATTCCCACATTGCTCCATCTTATTGCTTCGCCATTCAGGTACTTTGTGTGTAAGTTGCTGCTTGAATGCCGTTGCCATGACTTCTGCACAGGCATGATTCATTTATCCTCTGCTGTGATGGACTCTTTGGCGTGGTGGGAGCCAAAAGTGAAAAGTAAAAAAATATACAAGGAATATTGTGTGCCACTGTTCTTTGAGACATTAAAAGATGTGAAATCTGCAAAGAGTAAAAGAGGTTTTGGTGTTTTCCTACTGCTCTGCCAGTACGTGTTCTGTCTCTGCTCTCTGAATGGTGACCTGTGATACGCTTTGATCACTGGAAATCTTGTCTGAAGTAGCTGACCAAAGAAGCCTGCTGTGCTCCGTGTTCTCAGACAGTCCACTCTATCTTTATACCGCAAACTCTCTGTGTGTGAATGTGTCTGTGTGTGTGTCACTGCCTGCATGTGGATGAGGATTTGAATGTGTGGGTATATGTGCAAGAGAGAGAGACAGGAGAGAGACATTGTGTTCTCTCCTGTCTGTGTTGCAGGTACTGACTGTTTACATCTGTGTAAATATACTCTCACCTGTTCATTTGCGTGCAACGGTCAATAAACAGAAGCCTGTGCTTTTGATTAAAGCCCTCACTGTAATGGCCTCCTCTTTTACTGTTCATTTATTTATTGTGGATGTCTGGGCTTTAAAAGAATGAAGCCGTGAACTCTTGAGATCATCCCATCCTGAGAAACATGAAATGAGTTTAGTGCCAGAAGTGATTTCATTTGAGTTGAATGAATCAGAGAAGGGATTTTCTTACAGTGTAATAATCGGTTTATAATATTAATGGCGTTAGAAGTCTGACAGGTAGTCTGAGCTGACATCCAATGCGATTTCAGATATTTTAGAGAGGAATAAATTAAAAAAATTATCTAGTTTGCATTCCCAACTCTAGAGTCAGGGTTGCAAGATGGTAGAAAAATATACATTGTTTTAATTTTCTTGCCTCTGGAAGTTATTAAAAAATAACTAAGAGTACAGGAATCACTCTTTTCTCCTACTGCTTACAGCTTGTAGACATACACAGCCTCTTACAAGGAGACTACTCTATTTTAAGCAATTGTAATTTAAAAGTTTGAAGAGCACATTAATCATTTCCTTAAACCTAAATCTGGGATAGATTAAAGGGTTGGATTTTATACTGAGCCTTAGTTAAAAGCCTCCTTAACCTTTAATCCAGTGTGATACTATCCATCCATTCTCTTCTGCTTATCCCATTCAGGGTTGTGGGGGTGCTGGAGCCTACCAAGGCCCAACCTGGAAGATGGTAGATTCATACCCAGGCAACAGTGAGGCAACAGAGCTAACCACCATGCCACCGCTGCCAGTGTGATATTAAGTTTCTGAGATGGGCTTTAAAATCCAGGTCACCTTCATGTTCTTGTTCAATGATCTCCATTTTTTCCAGTTTGATCATATTTTTATATTCATTACATGTGACTGATGACCTGAATTGATTCATTAGTCTTAGGTAGTATAGAGCTAAAGGCAAAAAACTAAACTAAACACTAACAATTTTTAAAAGAAAAGTGGTGTGAGTGTAAAGTCTGGATCTTAACCTGCCAGGACTGATGGCATTTAACTCTCCTGGGGCATGATTTGTGCCAGATATCAGGTAACGTGCTCCTAATATGGGAACAACTCCCTCCAGTGTGCTCAAGAATGTCTGTACCTCTGTGGACTGGATTTACAGTCCACAGAGGAAATGGTAATTTTACAGGACCACTTTGGTTCAGGCTTGACTTGAGAGCTGTTTACATTTCATACATTCCTCACATGAGTTGGCGTATTTGATTTTTGAAGACAAATAACTGCAAATTACTTTTATTTTATTTTGTAAAAAATCATGGTAAATTATATAACAATATCAGAGAAAGTTTGATGCTCTGCAGAAGACATTTTTTCTCCCTGTGCACCTTTGAATTCATACATTTATGACAAGGTTTGCAAGGACCTACACAACCTGAACACATGGCTCTAATCAATGTTGTGGCTCTTATGTCACAACAGTTGCTGTGTGCTTACAGTAATGTGACGTGTTTGCAGTTAGCGGCTTATTATTAAGTAGGCACGCATGCAGATGCATATGGCTGGAAATAAATAGATATAATGGGTTTTTTGGCGTAGGCAATGAGCTGAATGAATGAATCTGTATTTATGCCAGGTGTTTGACTAACCATGACAGCCTTTAAAACGACAAGTAGGACCTTCTGACCATTAAATCCTTCCGCCAAATCTTCGCCGACTTTACAAACAAATGGATCATCAGTCATCTTTTTCACAGGCCTGGTGTTTCTCAGTGGATGGAT
Source organism: Pelmatolapia mariae (assembly GCF_036321145.2). Lineage (NCBI taxonomy): Eukaryota > Metazoa > Chordata > Actinopteri > Cichliformes > Cichlidae > Pelmatolapia > Pelmatolapia mariae. The sequence continues at coordinate 22,827,166 of NC_086228.1, forward strand.
ATGGATGAAGTTCGAGCGATGATGCATTGGCGGTTACGGCTATAAAAGGTGCCATCTGCGTTACATAAGAGCAGCACCTTTTCAGCATTTAATCATCACTTTGTAATTGTGCTGGAAGAACTTTCGGGCTTAAGCTTGCAAGCTGCAAGTATTTACTTTGAGTTTTAGAATGAGTCATCTTGATGTTATTCGTCTATTCATTACCAAAGAAGGAGGCAAGTGAGGCCAGCACAGAAGTGGGACAAAAAGTGTGTGAAGTTAACAAGTCAGGCTATTTTTTTTTTGTAGGATGAAAAAATGAAAAGAAAAAATGTAGCGAGCGTTAATAATCTCATACCACAGGTTTCCTGTAGCGCAGACCTGCCGTGACACTCACTAATGAATGTAAAAGTGTCAGTGCTCGTTGATGCAGATAAATGATAAACGATTCGTTTGTCTTGACTGCAGGACCGATGAGAACTTCGCTAAGAGGGCTTGTAAATTCCTGGCTGAGGTCATTGTTTATGAGCCCTTACAGAGGTTTGGCTGATGTCCTCAACTTTTTTTTTTCCTTTGCTCCCCCTGTCTTTAAAGCCTCGTCGCCTCAGCAGATTTCACCTCTCGGCCAAACCCACTGGACGCACTGCTGGCGTAGAGTGAAAGGCGCTCATCTTTACGCATTGCAAAGGTGAGTCCAAACCGCAGCACATTATTAGGCAGCTGCTAAAGTTCGCTTTAGTTTATGTGAAACAAGGAGCGGTTTATCACAAGGATGTTTGTGCCAAAAACTTACTTACTTAAAATGCGTAATTGTTACTTTTCTTCCTTATCGGACGGACATTTCAGACATTTAAGTTAATGACGCAAAGGGTCCGTGTGGAAATATGTAACATGCTTGAATTACTCTGAAATCTGCTGCCTATTTCATGCACTATGGCACGCAACAGGTGATGCGCTTTGTTTGGGGCGTCAGTCCCCATATATTTAAATGAAGAAGAAAATGTTCTTTTATGTATTCCGTATGTTTATAGATATATGCTTATGCTTACGTTTATTAGCAAATTAACTAATTCTAAGGTAATCTGTGAGGAACTCTTATATACTATATAATATCTGGATATAACTCATTTACACTGATAAGAATAGTTGCAAGAATATTGCTTTGGATTAGAAATCTAGTAGCGGTTTGTACTGACATATATGTGCTACAGATAAGTTTTTGTTTGTATAATGAAGAGCAAAACCCAAAGGTATGATGGGTGGCCATAAACTGTTACAACATAAACCAGCTTACCATCTCCTCCCTTCCCGTTTGGGCAGCTGCCAAACCAAATGCATGATGTCATTAAAGAGACCTGGAGATTACAGCTTTTTCTTTGGAACACTGGACCTTTTTGTGTTTCCAGTATGACTTCACCATCCTTCAAAATCCATAAAAACTTTGTACTTAAATGGGACATAAATTAACCCAGTTTCAAACTGAAAAGACTTTTTCACATGGTTATATGTTCCTCCTGTCTAAGTCTTTTTTCTTTTTTTAACTTTTAGTAAAATCAGCATCAAAGCAGTGTACACATCCAAGCAGAGAGTGACAGATTATTCATTTACAAAGCCTGATATGTGATATATGATTGATATACATTTAAAGTGCTATGTCTCAGTGCCTCTGAGGGTACCTTTCCATCAACATCTGCCACACTTAGACAGCAGTTTATCCTGACAGAGACATACTTTAGTTAAGAGGGAAGTTCCATCATTTCTTTCATATGTGTAAACAGAGTGAAGAGAGAGACAAACAAAGAGGTTGTGCCTGAGTGCTGATGACTAAGTTGATGAAACGCATGAAACAGCGCTCTCACCAGCCCAGAACCTAAATAGGCAATGCTGCTTGTTTATCTGTGTGGGCCGACCCCGCTGAGAGGAAGTAATATCCTCTCTGTGCTCTGTGTAGATGTACTAGTCCTCCTTTATTTTCCCTCTTTAGCCACACGAAAAACAAACAAACAGAAAATCGCTGAGAAAAATATGACAGGGATTCTTTATCCTTTTGAAAGGACAGATCATGTTGTTATACGGTCTTTTATATACAAGTTCAATATCAACACAAAAAAGAGCAAATTTACACTGCTGAATATTAAAGTTATGTGCAATTAAGTGCACAAGTGCGCAAAATGTGCCAGTTTACAGTCATTACACAAGCATGATGTGGGACTGAGTTCAACAGATTCAAATAGCTATATTTATGTTCTGTATATGCTTTTATACAACTGCTATAGCCGTCAGTTAAATGCAACTGAGTGAAAAGTCATGCAATTTGGAAAGTATGACTTTATTTCATGTTAATTCAACACTCATTATCATTATTCAACAAATGACATAGATCATGGTGTGATTTGGCCTGTAGAAGTAGGATAAAGACTATGAAATTTAAAAAATAAATGGTACCCTTTCGCGCTTTGACATTATTTTGTACGTACAAGTATAGCATTGTATTAATCTGACAACCAGAACACTGACCGAACCACAGAAACTGACAGGGGACTTTTATGATATATTTCACCTTTACTTTCTATCATTAATTAAATATTGAATCCATTGTCAAGTACACAACTGGATTTCTTCTTCTCTGCAAACTATCGCTCCATGTATCAGCAGAAAGAAATAAGTTCTTTATGTTTAGAGGCTTGAGCCATGTGAGAGCAATGAGCACCATGGAAACTAACTTTTAGCTTTAGTCTGAAAGTTATAGTGCGTGACTGTGTGCACGTGTGTTTGTTAGCAACACTCACATATAAGATATATTAGTTTAACAAGAGTGTTACTGTGTTGATCGACCATCCCTTGTGGTTTTTTCGTTGGAATATATTTGACCTCGGCGTGTTTGGGTCTTGCAGTCTCATCCTGACCTTATGTCCATCTTGTAACACAGCTCTGTACATGAACAAATGGTTGGTGTGCTATGTCGCTGTGTGTGTGTTTCTGTGTGTGTTTGGTGAGTCACTGTTCCCCTGACAAAGATAGTGTGGCTCAGGCTGTCTGCCCACTAACCAGATTTGGAGGGTGACTGAGACACTGAGATGTCCAGGACACGAGGTCATGTTGAGAAATGAGCTCTCAGACAAATAGACAAGGGTTTTGTTGCTGTTGGCAACAATGAGAATGAGGGTGGCTGCCTATGTCAGTCACCCTGAATGACTTGCTATTATTCAGGAAGTACAGGCCAGGTTTCCTGTTTCTCAGCGCTGCCAGCTTAGAGAGGTGTTAGATAATGAGCTTGAAACCTCCACCTAAAAATTCATCAAATTCATTGCGTCTCACAACAGGAGCAGTTTCAAAAGTACACACACTGTGTGAGAGGGCATATTACTGCCTGTATTACTGTCTGTTTCCATTAGCAGTGTGAATGACTTTACAGCCTTTGTCCTCCTTTTTTCTCTAAATGTAAAAATGGCAAATTTATTACATCACCAACCAGGATTTTCTTATTTGGAACATATTTTAGTAAGTCAGCTGATCAGGGGTTATTTGGGTTTCCCAAAAAAGGATAAGTAGCAGCCAGGTACTTTTAATCAAATGCACTTGAATCACTGATCATCAGTAAATGTGAGCACATCTATAACAGCAGAGATTTTGGCAGTTTGCTGTTCTGGAGCGTTCAGTTGTGTCTTAATGGGATGCCTAGGAGGAAAGACATCAGCAATGATCTCAAAGAAGCAATTGTTACTGCCCGTCAGTCTGGGAAGGGTTATGAGGTCATTTTCATACTGTCAGGCTTTGCGATGCTCAGAGAAACTGCAAAATAACCACCAAAAACCAAAGTGCTACATCTCAGACTCTGTTAGCATTTTAGGTTTGAAAAGCTGTATCTGAACAGGCTACAAGTCTTATAGAACAATGCCCTTTGGACAGGTGGTACTAAATTGGAGATGTGGCCATAATGCAGAACACCATGTTTGGAGAAAACCAAAAAGCATGTCAGCACAAATACCTCATACCAACTGTCGAGCAAGGTGGCAGAGGGTGATGTTTGAATTCGGTTGTCAGCCATGTGTCTGACAGCTGAATTTTGACCTAAATTGGGGCAGGCAGCAGGCCAACGATCCCAAGCAGAGGAACAAATATACAGCAGAATGACTGAAAAACAAAAGAATCATGGTGTTGCAAAAGCCCAGTCAAAGTCCAGACCTCAACCGGACTGAAATGCTGCGGTGAGACATTAAAAGACCTGCAAATGAACTGAAGCAATGTTGTACAGAAAAGTGGGACAAAATTCCTCCACAATGATGTGAGAGATTGATAAGGTCATGCAGAAAACAATTACTTTAACTTATTGCAGGTAGTTCTGCAAGTTAATGAAACGTGGATGTATACTATGTCATGTGTTGTTCTTCATTTGAGGTTTTACCTATGTAAGGAAATTTACATTTTAATATCTGGTAATATCTGGATGAGGTAATTTTTCTATTATGTCCTGATGTGTAAAACCTTCTAAATGACAGAGTGTGTACCTTAATAATGGACCTCTACTGGTTAAAAAATAATAAGAGAAAGACAAAAAAATCCACCATTTACCACGCCATCATAACTATTCCATTATCAGTTATCCAGTTTATCAAACTGTTAGACTGTGACCTTTCCAGTTTGCCCCACCCCTTATGATCAAAATTCACATGAAGTCAAGGCAACAATGAGAGGAAGGCATTGCAGTGCAGATAAAGAGATAAAGACTAATATCATATAATAATAATCACATAATAATCTGAAACAAGACTTAAAGTTAAGTATGCAAATAAACTGAGAAGTAACAGATTTCCTGAGCAGACCATCTACTGGAGATTTTTATAGGCTTGGGAGTCGTGGCGCCTCCCGACATATTGATTAGTCTCTGTGGGTTTGCAGTAATTGCGTGACAGATTATAAAAGAGAACAAATGTAATATTGTGTTCTATGGTAATGGACCAAATCGAATCTGTAATTACAACCAGATGCCCTTTAAACAGTGTGGCACAAGCACACAGACACACACTCACTAGTTTGTGTGTATATTTAGATGTGTTTTGTGAGCAACATAGGACATTTTCTTTTCTATACACTGGTTAGGGAGTAAATAGAGAGTTTTATGGTTCCCAACTCATTAGATTTTACTTTCTGTTAGTCTGTGGGCTTTCAGTTTCCTTTAATTTTCATCGTGGTCTTATATTTCTGGCTTTAAACTGGGTCTAAAAGCTTGAATGAATCAGAAGAAAGTGCTTTCTGTAGTTCTGCATTTGAGTTGACAAGATGATGAGAAAACAAGATGATGGTGACCATAATGTTTCTGGTATTAGTAGAAACAGTGGAAGTTAACTGAATGTAAGGAAGCTTATTTCCTACATAACATTAGGTCAAACGCTAGAACACACCTTTACTGTTTTAATTTACTCTTAATGCTTTTATATCTTTGTTTTAGGGAACAGCATACAGGTAGTTTCTTTAAAATTGTTATAAAAATATGTTGTAGACGACCTGCAAAACAACTGGCTAACATAGTGGAACATTTTGATACAGGTATTTACCTTAAGGAGTTTTCATAGACCATATCAGAGCTAAAGAAATGTGAACATATTAGTTATATTTGATATACTGATTGATCCGGTGGTCAAATAGGTATCTCCAAATAATTGATAATACTGTTCCATATCTGCTGTTTGCTAACCAGAAGGGTTTTTTTCTACTGATGACTTGGGAACTTGTCTGTTGTTTCTGTAAAATAATATCTAATCATTTTGGCCTCATGTTTTGTTAATAATAACAAATGTTTCTGTTTCAGTTGTTGGTCTGGGTTAAGTATTGTAATTGCATGAGGAGAATTTGTTTTGGCAAGAGTATTAGTGAGGAATGAGTGGGTGTTTCCTCTGGATTTAAATACAATATTCTTTCCTGAAATCTGAATCAACAAGATAACAGAGAAAGAATTCAGCACTCTTGGCTTCATTTTTTTCTATTCTTCAAACCCCACTAGTTTTTTTCCATAGCATCAACTCATGAATATATAAGAGGAGATCCTTATATAACTCTCCACTAAACAGCTTCCCTCCTCAGCTCAATCAATATCAACTTGTTCCTCTTGTGAGTCATCCCTTTGAATTATCCCACATATCAGCTGTACATCTTCTGAAGAGTCTTACAAAACATTTAAAGTCAGGGCAGTGGGAGTATCTGTTATCCCTCATGGTCATCATTCAAACCCCCCAGTCTGTGTTTTCCTGTTTTTTTTCACCTGCTGATGTTACAGCAGAGGAATCCAATCTGCATCACCTAATCTCTGCATCATACTCTCTCTCTCTCTCATCCATCTATTCTCTAATGCATTCCCTAAAAAGGACAGAAGGGGTGAAGGTTGGATTTGGATTTGGGGTCGGGTCACAAAGGGGTATATACAGCCCCCCATTTCTTGACAAGATGTGTGGTCTCCAGGTTTGACCCTCTGTGGATGCTACTGACCCTGTTTTGTCTTTCTTTTCTTGTTCTTCTTTTTGGCCTTTCTGGAACGCAAACATGACCTACAGACACTCAGGTAAAAACGTTTTGCCTGTTTTTTTGTTTTTTCTAATCTGGTGCAAAATGTTTTTGTAACAGGTAAGAAGAACAGATCTGTTTTCAGATAGTGAAGTCAGTGTGTTTTCTTCTGATTGTTGTCAGAAAAACGGAGCAGGTCCACTGAGATTTTCTTGATGTGTGAAACAACCTCACCTGTAATATGAATAGGCTATTTTTAAATGATCAGTTTTAACATCTTCGGGTGGTAGTTTAATTTTTAATCAAAAACTTCACTAAAGTTCTGATACAGATATAACATTTCCCTTTGGATCAAAACAAAACCAGGGAATAGCATGTATAAAAAAAACAAAACAACTTGAATTCAAGGAACTTTTTTTCACTTCACAAGGTGGATGAATAAATTAACACAATTAAAGCTCAAATATTCCCTGTACTTTATTTACTTTTGATGAAATGTATATATATATATATATATATATATCCACAGAAAAAGCATTTAATAAATTTTAGTCAATTGTACTATATGATAAGTATGCCAGTTTATTTTACCTAGCTGAAGCTGATGCAGATGAACACAACAGTCCTGCATTGAATTTTACCTTCTGCATGAATATAGTATTCAGTATTTATTGAAACAGTGTTTAAAAAGCCATGATGCAACTCACAACTCTCATTTTAGAGCACGGGTTTGTGATTGTTAAATAGCATATATAACTATATATATAGTTACATCTACTTACACTATGGAGAATTTTGTATTTTTCTGCAGTAAAATAACTTAATAGACCCAATAACTCCTCATTATATTGTATCATCATGAAAAGGCCATGTTGTACTATGGATTTGTGGTTTAATATTACAATGTTTGGATGTTCAATTATGTAGTGACTGTTTAAAAGTGTTCAGGGGCCTATTTTGAAATTTTGGAAATTGTTATTGCCATGCACCTTTACCTCTATAACACTTTTGCATGAACATGGGAACATTTTCAGTAGGCCTTCTTTAAGGAATGTTAGAATCAGAGGCAAAGAACAGAACACTTCAACAGATATTATTTCGGCTGATATTCAGTCTGTCCAGTGTTTGACTCACTTCTTGAAGTGGTCTCACTGTGACCTTTCCCACTAAAGAGGACTCCTCCCCGAAGGGAGCACAGTGGTATACACCTCTCCCACCACAGCTGAGCATCATTGTACATCACGGCTGTTTGACAGGGGGCAGCTGTCACGCTGTTTGCAACAGCAGATTAAAGTACTGGAAATGTGTCAGCTGGAGCCACAATAGCTGCATAGTCCCAGCAGTCATCAGTCTGCATCCATCTACATTTGTCCACTTTGGAAGGTCAATGGACTTTAAATAGAGTGTCCAAGTCTAAAATAGATCTCTGGGCTTGCTGGGCTTAGTAATGTGTACTGTGTGTGATTTGACAAGGTTGACTGTGTTGGACTGAAGGGGGGTTTTGCCATGAAATGCTACAAGGGGGTGAGTTTAGGTGGAGTAGGGCGTGTCACTGCTCAGTCCCCAGTCCAGTCTTTATCCCTCGAGCACAGCTGCAGAGCAGAGCACACCACATACCTCGCATCTCTTTCACGTGGCTTTTTTTTTATACCACATCTTACTTAAATAGCTCCCTGCATAAATGTTTTCTTTGCTCCTATGGTTACTGGGACAATTGTCATACCCTGCATTGTTTCCTCCATAGCTGCTGTTGCATCAGATTAAAATGATATCTGTGTATCCAAATAAATCAATTTTGCTGAAGTTCACAGACTGTTCAGCTACCCTTTCTGGTTTCCAGATAAGCTTTTAAAGTGATCTAGATAGAGCTTATTTGTCCACCTTATGAATAACTATTTATTCCAGAAAATTACTCCCACTGGATGTCGACTGTGATAGGAATGCAGGAATGTTGACCGATAAAGTGGCAAAGCCACTCCAAAACAGTGTTTACAATATCATCTAATAAAGTGACCCGGCCAAAACGCAAGACAAAAGATCGAATGTGGGCCGGGTCTCTGGGGAGACAGCTTTGAGGTGGAGGGGGTGAAGGGAATGAGTCGAATGGTCTAAAAATAAGCTTTCCAGGGAGAGCTTGATAAAAAAGTCTACAGGCCAGGAAACATGCAATCAACAAGTAGACATCTGTGGGCTGCTTTTTTACCTCACTCACACTTCTCTCATCAGTTTGGTATGCTGCTGTTAGAGCCACATGTCATAGTGTCTCAGTGGGAAAGCAGAAAAAACATATACATCTTTCCACTGAAGACTAAATCTAAATTCAGCATCTATTTTTTTTAGGTTAAGAGGTCAGATGTATATATGCATATATGTGGGTGGAATGTATTGTTGCGTATATTCAACCTGTCAATATAAGCAACTTCAAACTTACTCATTTGTTTGCTCTTAAATGCTCATTCTGAGCTGCCACTATAAGGGGTTCAGAATGCTTCATATGGTGATTCCATGGCTGTAGAAAATGCAACAGTGCCCCCTGCTGGTGCTACAAGGAAACATCCTGCCATGTAGGCAGACCTAAACGTGGAGAGCAGATTCTCTGCACACATTCAGTGACACTCTTCTCCTCTCGTCTCCTCACAGGTCCCAGGAGTTATCTAACCTCCACCATGACTGATCGCTTTGACTGCTACTACTGCCGTGACAATCTGCATGGCAAGAAGTATGTGAAGAAGGATGACAAGCACGTGTGCACCAAGTGCTTTGATAAGCTCTGCGCCAATACGTGCGCAGAGTGCAGACGCCCCATTGGTGCTGACTCCAAGGTGAAAATAGTGTGGATGGAAAAGAATGATTTTCTTTTTGTTTAAACTTTGAGTGTAATGTAAAGATTTCTTACACAAATTAATATATCCTAAACGCTATTATACTTAATAGTTGTACTTTTATTTGGTTAAATGCAAAGATCCTAAAATGGATTAGGGTTTCTGAAGCTTTCTAGATATTCCTCGCAGATTCCAAGGACAAAATAAAAACATTTTAAAGGTCATTTTGTAGAGAAAGGAGACTTCTGATCTACGTATAGGCCATTTTCACATCAGCTATGCTGAGTAGACCCTGGGTGGCAGCTATCTAAATTTTAAAATGCCTTTTGTAGATGTAAATCGTCATTGAGGCTTTTGAGTGAACGTGACTGAAGTGCAGACTGTCAGCTTTAATTCAAGGCTTTTAACTAAATTATAAACAGTTTAGGTGTAACAGCCAATTTTATTCACAGGGTCTTAAAGTAACTGGACAAACTAAAATAACCTGACATACGGGATTGTTCCTAACAACTTCCTCAAAATCCTTTGAAGGCAATATTTGCTTGACCTTGCTGCTTGTCCAAATAATTGTGGACCTAACTGTATGCACTATATGTTCAGAGTGCTCTCTGGCTTTAACTTGAGGTCTGGCTATTATAAAGCACCGACTTCTGCCTTGAAAATGCTCTCAGTACTCGGCCACAGGCAGTTAACTGTGTGAAAAGATGTGTCATTCCTAATAATGGAGCTTATATACTTCATTGCGCATTTCCACCCTCTCAGACCTCTAACTCCTTCATGGCTCACCACATCCTACTTCACTTCATTACCACTTTTATGCCGGTCACATAGGTTTGTTCTCTATTCGGCCCCTGAGCCTCAGTCCACATGATGAGTAAACAAACTCCATTTTAATGAGGTCTGCATGAGGACTTAGTGAGGGCACCTCTGCTCACCTCCCCACCCCTGCTTTTTCCCCTCAGGAGCTGCACCACAAGAACCGCTACTGGCATGAGGACTGTTTCCGCTGTGCCAAGTGCTACAAGTCACTGGCCAGTGAGGCATTCAGCGCTCGGGATGATGGGAAGATAATGTGTGGCAAGTGTAGCTCCCGAGAGGATGGCAATCGCTGCCAGGGCTGCTACAAGGTGGTCATGCCAGGTGGGTTTGCACCATATACACACCTTTTCTCTCTGAAAAGTGTTCATGACATTATTACTGTAGGTAATAATTTTTCTATAGAACATTATTTTGTGCATACAACAACAACACTTTAATAAACACGGCAAAAGTTATAGGATGTAATGAATTCTTTAATTTTAAAAATTCACTCAGACACAACAAGGTAGCATGAACCTTTAGCGAAGAGATGGAACAGTAATGATAGTACATATGATAATATCAGACAGGGCACTGATAAATATATATACATAATGTCCCTCCTCGTTATAGACTAAGCAAATTTTCAGCCCAGATTATTTGTTTTCAATCATCTTGTTACTCAGGATCTCAGAACGTGGAGTACAAGAACAAGGTGTGGCATGAGGAATGCTTCACCTGCATTGAGTGCAAGCAGCCAATCCGGACACAGAGTTTCCTGGCCAAGGGTGAGGACATCTACTGTTCTCCCTGCCACGAAAAGAAGTTTGCCAAGAAATGCTTCCACTGCAAGCAGGTACAAGCACAGACTTTATCATTCTCTACATTTAGTTATCATCCCATTGTGTTTGACACCAAAATCAAAATATCTGCCTTTCCAAGCCCATCACCTCTGGAGGGATCAGCTACCAGGACCAGCCATGGCACTCCGAGTGTTTCGTGTGCAAAACCTGCCATAAATCTCTGGCAGGAACTCGCTTCACTTCTCACGAGGACAACATTTACTGCGTGGACTGCTACAAGACTGACGTGGCCAAGAAGTGCCATGGCTGCAAGAACCCAATAACAGGTCAGGGAAGCATCATCATTTGTCTTTTGTTTTGTTGTCTTAAATGCGCTAGGACTAATTTTAAAAAATGTTATAAAAATGTTTTGCGTACTTTCTTCATGTTGTTTCTCACTGATTTAAGACCAACGTTGTTTGGAGTAAGGTTTAGAAGTACTGTGTTATATAGTTAGACATTTTTGTATCTGAGAGCAAGAAAAGGGCATACCATCTGGCAACACTTTGTTTTCATCTCTGGCAGACAACCATTTAATTACTTCCAATAAACTTTCAGCACAACTTCAATTTGTCCAGGCAGCACACAGCAGGTCAGCTGAACAAGCAAAAATATTAAAATTTGTCTTCTGGCAGGCATAATAAATGACTAATGAATGAATAAGCACTTGGATTTAAATGGAGATTAGTGCCAATGATAGGGAGCTTTTCCCTCCTTACGCAATTTCCCCTTTTAAATTTAATCCTTCGGCTCTTACATTTTGTTTTGGTCTCAAACGGTAAGATCATGTATTACATGTTTTGGCCTTTATGCTTTATGTTAACACTTTTTTTTTTGTAAAAAAAAAAAAAAATCATGTGTCTCTGTGCAGGGTTTGGCCACGGCACCAATGTGGTCAACTATGAGGGATTGTCCTGGCACGAGTACTGCTTCAATTGCAAGAAGTGCTCCCTCTCCTTGGCCAACAAGCGCTTTGTCATCAATGGAGAGCACATTTATTGCCCCGACTGTGCTAAGAAGCTGTAAAATGTGCAAACTGTTGTGCATCTGAGAATTTAATGATGTGGAGTTAACACCTAAACTGACTTTTTGACAAAAAAATAAATAAAAATAGCATAAAACTGTCAGTTTGATGAAACTTCTGATTGCAAGGTTGCCAAACTACAGGCTATGTCAATTAACTTTCATTTATCTATATAAACATAACTGCAGCTTGTTACAGAGTCAGGGATTGGATACTAACGTGACGTATTTTCTTTGTGGGTTTGTGATGTGCACTATATATCTAATACAGGATTTTGTAGAGCCTATTGAGACAAAAGTCTTTTCAGTGGCTTACTGGAATCTTTTGGGGGAAAAAATGCTTTAACATGCTTCCTGCTGCTAATACATACCAGCTTTGATTAATAATCTGTTACATCTCTGAATGCACAAATAGAAAATGAGAATTTCAAAACTGTTTAGATTAGCCGATACTGAAATATAAAGTGCTCATGTATTCTTAATGAGTGACATTAAATGCAAAACATGAATAAAAACAAACTGATATGAAGCCCCTTTTTTCCTCTTCACAGCAAGAAATGGAAAAATTATATTTTTGCAAGGCTTTATTGTTTTAACAGTCAGTATCTCAGTAAACTTTAGATATATTTACAGTACAAATGTAATATGTGGACAGGGCATTGTTAGTAAAACGTCTAGAGAAATATTCATATTCACAAAGTTGCCCTTGTTGAGTAGAATGATTGTCGAGGCCGAGGTAAGGAGAAGCTTTCTTAGTTGACTGTGAAACAATAAAAAAACAAAACAAACAACCCACACTAAATCTTAATCTAAGGCACCGTTCTAACCTAACATTATAGATGATGTTGAGGACTACGTGCTGTGAGCTCTGCATCCATGCCCTGTAACATGCAGACACCGTATGTGTTCAAGCAGCAACTACAACCGCTCCTTAGACAGGCGTATTCAGGAAAGCAAAGTGGAGTATGAAAGATCTAAGGCTCAGGTTATGAACGAGACTAAAACATCTGGATGGGAATAAGTCACAGAACTACATAAATGACTTTTTCTTTATGAAATTTTACACAGCTCCCCCAGGAGTCTGTAAAGTCCTCAGATACGTGCTTTGTTTAAAGAAGGGTAACTTGTGACACAGTGCAAAGAGTCTCATGTTTCCTAGAAGAATAACGTAAGATGGCTAAAAGCGCGTAAGCTCAGAGACGTGGTAAATATTGCAGGACGGTTTATGGAGTCTGTTACATTCTTTGAGCTTATTAATCAAAGCTGAAAAGCTAAAAAGCTCAGACTCTTTATATGTACAGAGAGAGTTTAGTAAGCTAGCAGAGAAAAAGGCAAAAGTTCAAGGTCTCAAACCTCGTGCCTGGACTATTCAAGCATCAAGAAATTCAACATTTCATGAATAACAAAGAACCAGAAAACCAGCTTGACCCACGTCAGGTTTTGTCAGGTGGAAGTGCCCTCCTTATTCTACAGTAGAACAACTGAATCCTGAGCAGAGGGACCTGCAACGACCAATCAACACCCCTACATCCTTTTGCGTGACATTAATTGCATTTTGATGACATTAAAAGCACTGAGAGGCACATCTATGACTCATATCATGGGTTTAGATATGTTTGTAAGGACAAAAATGGCTCTGTCTGTCATCCAAATCTCAACTGGTTTAGTCTTTTTTAGGCAAAATTTAGAATTAGAGCTTGCAGATACAGAGCTGAAACTTAGGAAACAAAGTAGATTGCCACCCAGTTTTGTTGAGCTCTTGTGAAAGGGGACATATGGGTTGCCAGGTAGGCCAAACAGAACCCGACTACCCCGTCACACGGCACCAGTCAAACTGAAACCGAATAGTCATTTACACAGACTCTTGAATTCTCCACAACCTGAGCCACTCCATCCTAAACATGGCTTAATTTGCCTAATACTGATTATTTATACAATATAATAACACTTAAATATATGTAGAAATGCATTTTCATATATAAACCAACAGCCAAAATTGTATACTACAAAAATAGTTGAAATGCATTTTGTCATATGTAGCAGCTAGTTTGACAGGATATTTAGATGGTGGTTAGTTGGAAAGAAGTGGAATTGATGATGAAGCACACAGAAGAATGAATCACAAAGCGGGAACTAAAGCTCAAGTTAAAACCGGATCACTGAAAGCCTGATTCCTAGTTTCAGCACAAGTTCAGTTTAGTAACAAACGCCATGTCAAGAAGCTCAGAAGCAGCTAAAAATAAACTACTGGATTTCATCTCTGTGTTATGACAGTCTGTTACAGGTATGGTTATTCAAACAGTTGGAGGAGTCGCCACAAATGACACTAAAACCGGACCCAGCTAGGACTCTTGTAAAGTACAATATTAGTAAACTTGTATTCTATATACAAATGCAACGGGAAAAAAAAGGAAAACCTAAACCAACTGTGAGCTTCAAACAACAAAGTGCAAAAAGTTTACTGAACATGTGAATCTACACATGGTTCGCCTTCAAATGCAACTGCTATGCTGCTGAAGCCCTCTAGTGGCCAAAGAAGGAAGGGGGGGGGGGGGGAATCAAAGGAGGGGGATAAAATGACAAAAGCCCAGTCAAGTAATGTATTAACACAGCCAATCCCGAGGTTAGCAGAGATTGCTAAACTGTGCATGCATGAAGAAAAAAATTGATTTAAAAAATTAGAAAGTAGGGAAAAAAATTGTAAGGCCATGTTGCTGCAAAAAGTAGACTGTCAAGTAAATTTAGATCAGTCACATGAAGAACCTGTGATGCCACCTCCACCAAACCCCAACAAAACAGAACGTATAACAATTTCTTCCATTAATTAAGAATAATTCACAAAATCTATTGTGCATGTGTCCTGGAATATTCTCACAAGAAGAAAAAAAAGACTAAACATTTGATAACAATAATTACAATATCAAAGAAGCCAAAATTAATAAATTATAACAACGCACCCCTGACAAAAGCAAACACTTCAAAAAAAAAATCATCAGAACTGGACACAAAATTGAGGAAAAAAAAAATCTGGAGAACTAAAAACCACAAGAGGAAGAGGAAAAAGACCCAGGGTAAGCATGTGGAAGGAATAGACAGCATTTCCCTGAAGCACAATTATTAATATATACTTTCAATACATAGTTTCCTCATCATGTAGGGTGCAAACGTAGCACTTGGGTGGTCTTTCCACTTCACCTTGTGCTCCTCCCTCTGAAAAAGGAGGAGAAAGGGGAGAAAGCTGCTTGGAATTGCCAGAATTTTTAAGGAGGTCAACTGGACAGGAACTTTAGGAGTGCAACAGTAAGAGGCTTCTCAGCGACGCCGCAGACGTCAAATCTCTAGAGGGACATAAAACATGAGAGTTCTTGTCAGTTGTTAAGTTAGACAATGGCAGCATCGGAGTCATCAGCGACTGACAGCTCACCTGGCAGGGCTTCTATGGGTTGACTGGAGGAATGCAGCGTGCTGATGGGGGTTTCATTGTCTTCGAAGGCTACTCTGGTTCCATCTGAGCTCCCGTCACAGTTGATCAAGACTTTGTTACAGTCCCCCGCCTCAAGGAGGGGTCGAGACTTGGAGTGGACGTTGAGGTCAATGAGCTCCTCAAAGCTCCATTGGTTGGATTTTCCATTGACTGTGGAGACCAACTCCACCTTGGTAGAGTCTTGCTCATTCATGAACTCAGAACCCTCGACAAGGCGGCCCTCGGGTACTGGACTGAAGAAGGGGAACAAAGGGAGAGTAAGAGATTATTATAGGTGTTTGTAACATAATAGAAATACATCTGAACTAAAATCTGATTATTAAGAGAGAAAAAAATCTGAAATGTAATGTATTTTATGTATTTCTCTGTAAGATGTTAGAAGCCAAACTGATGGGAGTCTTTGGCTTCACTAACATACCAAAACAGTTTAATAATGTGAGAAAATCTTGTTCCACCTCTGACAAGTTAGCTAACTTGTAATACCGAGGTATTTTGTGAGGAAGAAAGCCGTTGAAATCATAGAAGATCTCTGGAGAAACGCATCTA
Source organism: Pelmatolapia mariae (assembly GCF_036321145.2). Lineage (NCBI taxonomy): Eukaryota > Metazoa > Chordata > Actinopteri > Cichliformes > Cichlidae > Pelmatolapia > Pelmatolapia mariae. Next base: position 22,843,158 of record NC_086228.1, read on the forward strand.
CTTAATCGTAACTCCACCCTGCAAGTTGATTGGACTGCTCAAATCTATACATTTTTTTTGAAAAACTCTTTTAAAACGTCTGGTTGTTGGTAGCAGTGCTAGTTTGCACAAACAAAACATCATAAGAGAACATATGCAAAGAACTGGTGGCTGTTTTGAATTAGAAAAAAAAAAAGTGCCAACTATTTGAGGCAGTTTTAAATGACTAAACGTAACTCAGTTTGTGGGTTTTGTTGGTTTCTCTACAGTTGTACCTTTCTGCCTGAGTCTCATCTGTGCTTGTGCCATTGTTATTCTCCTTGTTGTCTGTCTCTGATTTCTCATTCGCGTGGCCCAGGGGCTCTTCTCGCTCTGTTGCAGGCTCACCGGAGGACAGACAGCTCTCATCTTTGTCAATCTCTGTTACTGTATTAGGGTGACAATGGAAACACAGATTAGACATGTCACAAGTCACATAGAAATATATGTAATTTTACACAAGCAATATGTAAGTACATTGAAAGTAAGAAGATACATTCTCAGTTACAGACAAATAATAAAAGTTGCTCAGCATATTTAGATTCTTAGCTGAAAAAGACTGGAGAACTCTTACTTTTAGTTTCACAGTTTATCTGGTCCATTTCCTCATCTTCATTCTCCTGTGTGCATTTATCGTCATCTCTCTACACAGGAGACAAATGTTAACCGACCTTGATTGTGAAGGAATTTTCCGAAAATCACAAATACGACCAAATGGGTTGACTGAATGTGAGCTCACCTTTAAATCATTTTGGTCCCCTTTTCTAGTTCTCTTCATTATTTCTTCAATTCTCTGTAATAGAAAGAGTTTTAAAAGAGGTCAGAAATTAATTTCTAGTAATTACTTTGCCACTGTGATCTGGATTCTTAGGTAAAGGAGAGAGACTGATGGTTAAAAAACTGACTCTTGATGTAACTTCTTGTCAAAACAAAATTATTTAATGACACGTCGATGAATCAAGGCCCAAAACAAAAATAAAAAAAGTTGATGCACTCATCATACCTTCTTCCTCTCCATACGTTCCTGTTGGTTCTGCTGCATAATGCGGTCTCTCTCCTGACGAACTCGTTCTGCCTCCTCCTGGGCTTTGGCCTCGGCCTCCTCGCGTTCCCTTTGGAGCTCAGCCTGCCTTTGTGCTTCCTCCTCTGCCAGCCTAATCCGTTCCTCCTCTGCTAGGCGAGCCTCTTCCTCTTCCCTAAGTTTTCTCTCCTCTGCAAGCTGCTTCTCCTCCTCCAGACGTTTCAATCGAGCCTCTTCTGCTAAACGTGCCTCTTCTTCTTTTCTCAACCTAAGATAGTCAAAAACGGCAGCTCTTAATTTAATGTATCCTGACAAATGAAAATAATTCGTATTCATTACCAGTATGCCTCAGCCTGTTTCATTAGCTAACAAAATGCAAATCGCACATGTGGCTGTAAAATACAAGCAGCTCCACGCTATTGTTGTTATTAAACAACTTTGTTCTCAATGGTATTTCGCTGTGGTCATATCTGAGGTTTCTCTGTCATATATAGACACACAACACACAAAAATAAAAACAAAAAATAATTTATGACGATAACGTATGGAACAAACAAGAACACAGTTCCAGCAGTTCCAATAACCTTACCTCTCCTCTTCCTCCTTCTGTAGCCTAAGCTTCTCCTCTCTCTCTTTCTGCTCTCGCATCAGTCTGCGGTTTTCTGCCAGGATCTTGGCAGCCTCAGCAGCCGAGTTGGTGCCTGTTGTAGTCTTTGAGTCTGACAGGTGGAAAAGACAAATGCGGAGGTTGAGGACTTTCTGTCAGCTACTTTGTCAATGCTGTACGGGCCTGATTTACCTCACCTTTAACCTTTCTTCTCAAATCAGGCTCTGGCAGCACATCATCCCTACCGTCACCCACCTTCATCAGCACATGGTCAAGTCCCATCCCCTCATCAGGTATACCTTTGCCCTCAAGTATCAGACCATGTCCATTATCATACCCCTGACTCATACTGCATGCCTTTTGAGGGCTGGACTACACTCCTGAATACTCTCCCAGCAAGGATTCGCACTGCTACGTCTATTGTGACTTCCAGAAAGTCCTGAAAACCAGCGGCTCACAAAGCTTACAAATAATTTGTCATCACAGAAAAGACAGAAGCAGAACAGTGAAGAAAGTGTCTTGATAAAGTTTAACTTGAATCCCAGAGTATCCCTTTGCTTTGAGTGAATTACTCATGAATTACTTACTTACACATGTGGTTAGACAACAAAGGTTAACACATCAAGCCATTTATCCATTTATGTTTTATGTTTTGAGTGTATTAAGCCATAGTAAGCAATGTGACAAATCTATCAGTTGGACTGTTGAATAAATCCATCCTCCCATTTTCTTAACTGCTCATAAAAATTACAGCCATTGGGGACTGGAGCCTATCTCAGCAGACACAGGGTAAAAAGGCAGGGTAAACGCCCTTCATACACTCCTAAAAATAAATGTGCAACCTAAACTGGACCATGCTTTTAGAGCTTTCTAACACACAGTGGATATCTGGTTGCATGTAAATCCATATGAAAACTATTTTCCCTGCCAGGAGGTGGCAGAAGAAACAGCAAATCCAAATTTCTAAAGCATGCCACTCCAGGTGGTAAACGCTACCTTTTCTGCTTCACCGAGATTTATTGCAATATGTAAACACAATCCCAATAATGGTGTGTCTACTAAAATGAAATGACATGTTATAAAACCATGTTCAGTGATTGTGATTCTCTTGTGCTTAAAGCACAAATTCTGTTTGCAGTTTCCTCTGAATGCAGTAAATGAAGCATGTGCCAATGACTATGTGCAGGACAAACAGTCCTTTTGCAGAAGCAACATTTTTGAAAAAAAGATCAAGGGATATGTCATTATGACCTGGAGGTAATCACCTGGAACTAGACGTGCTGCAGTACATTAGCCAAAAACACTTTAACTTAGTGACTTAAGACTTAGTTTGGTTTACAAAGATATCATCTTGTCCTGCTTTACTGCCTGAAATGAAATGCACGTCTGAATACAGTGAACAAACATCCTGGTTTGCAGGATAATGAACAGTCTTGGCAAATACTGCTACTGACTGTCAGGTGACAATAGCTGTTAAGTCATAGTACATAAAGCAATCTTTCTCTGTTAACTGCTCACCATCTTTGTCTTTGGTCTTGCTGGAATCAGAGGACTGTTGAGCCACAGCTTGAACAGGACATAGATCTTTGGACTTGGAGTTCCTCTTTCGTAGGGTTGGTGGTCCTGCTGGAGCGAGAGGCTTCTGGATGGGTGGGGGTTTGGTTGATGTAGGCTGAGGAGATGGTGGGCGTTGTTTCATTGCGCCTGGAGAGGCTGGGCGCATCTTAGGGCTTTGCCTGCAGAAGAAATTGTGTGTGCCATCTTATTTTCTGACTTAAAACCAAATGAAAATGCATGTGTTTCAAAACAAATCCTGTGTAGGAGTCTTACTTGGGTGCTGAAGGCGAAGGAGTCCTCTTTGGACCTGGACTGGGGGCAGGCGATGGCGAACGGTGCCGTCCTGGAGTGGATGGGGAGGCAGGACGTTGCCCCACAGGTGATGTTAACTTCTTATCTTTCTGTAATTTCACACAAAAAGGACACAAGTGGAGAACGTATTAATAAAACCACTCTCAAATAGGGTTATTTCAAGAACGTAAAACCAATTCCCACAAAATCCTTTGTGTATTATGAAATATTTATAGAACATATATAAAAACTAGTACTTCATTGATGAATTTAATTGATTAAAAAAAAAAAAAAGCTTTTACTTTGTAACAAACTCCTCACCGTATTCTTTCACTACAAATCTTTGTAGATTACTTTTGCTGCAGGTCTTGAAAATTAACTTTAAAACAATTACTGGTTTGTATTGGGATGTAATACAAATATAAGTCTTTGAATTCCAATTATCCACATTATCCATTCGGTACATGTTGAGGAGAGATGATAACATGATGGTGAGAAAAGTCAGAGGCTTTTGACATTGGGTCCCACGGTCTGGGTGGGGTCTGCTTTGCATGGCCTGATTTGTCCATAATCGGGCCACTGTGAATCCCTTTGTTTCATACTATGACAATGAAGCCCTTCACAACCACAGCGAAGGAGGAAGAAAGCCAGGTTGAGAGAGAACCAGGCACGGCAGACCAACAAGTGAGACCATACAGATAAGACCCTCAAGCATCAGCAGTATGAAATTTTGCCCATGTTTAAATGAGTGACCAGCAAAGTTCAAAGAGCAGCTGCATGAGTAACATTTCCCTATGGTTAGCATCCTGCAGAAGTACTTTGACAGGCAAATGTAGCAGGATATATGCATATACGGTGACATGAAAAAGCATTTGTTCCTTCCTGATTTCTTGGTTTTTTTGCATATTTCTCTTACTTAAATGTTTCAGATCAAACAAATTCTAATATTAGAGATCACCGGTTAGTTATCCAAACCTAACTGGCTCTATATGGAAAAAGTAACCCACCCTCCTTTAAATGATTTGTTGACTGTAATTAATCACATTTTTTGGAAACCTGAGTTTATTTTCTCTAACTACACCCAGGCATGCTTAATGTCAGAGCTGTTGAACCAAGAAATCATTTAAATAGAAACTGTCTAACAAAATAAAGTGGGCTAATACATTTCAAAAAGCAACACACAGTGCTGCGATCTAAAGAAACAGCCGAGAAAGAAAGTTATTGTCAACTATCAGTCTGGAAAGGGTTGCAAAGTCATTTCTAAGGCTTTGGGACTCCGGTGAACCACAGCGAGAGCCATTACCCACAAATAAAGAAATCTCTACAGCTTCTCAAGAGTGTGCAACCTACCACAAATATTCCAAATGTGCATTGGCGACTCACTAATAAATCAGGAAGGGGGCAATTTTTTTTTATCCATGCCACTCTGTTTGTCGCACAAATTTTAATATAGGAAAGTTTTCATTTTCTGTCAACTCCCTTCTGGCTTCTGGATACAACATGAACAAATATGAACACCAAGCACAGCACAGACTACATAAAACCTACCACCACCAAAGTAGAACAAACACTGACACTGCACACACAAATATCACACAGATTTATTAGTACAGTAAACACACAGTGACTGTAGATATCACTACTTGCTGTGGCTCCCTCTTGCTACCAATGCTACCAAAAAAAAGTAAGCTACTGAAACTTTTTCTGTCCATGATTCCCAAACAAAATTTAACAACTTTCCCACAGAAATAAAACCATAGCTTTGCTACACATGGGTTGCTGTTTTTTTTAAAATTATATAATATAATCAAAACTGCATTAAATTATTTCAAGCACATCTTCTATGAGCAGAATGGCATACCCTGTCGTTCTAATAGTCACAACCATGTGTGTAACCTAAATGTGTCTATGATCACTCGGAAATTTGGATACGGATTAGGAGATGCCAGCTAAAGCCCTACATCCAGGTTACTCCATCAGCAAATGCAAAGTGATACTAAACAAATCGAACATTATTTTTCAGTTTTCTGACATGAGAACATTTTTAAAATTGAGATCAATGATTAAAAGCTAAGTTCAGTTATTAAAACGAAGGTTTTCTCACCATCGAAGGGTCCAGGGCTCCATCGGCTGACACAGATGTGGTCATGCTGCTCTTCTGTCGGTCGCTGCTGCGGCTGCGCACTGGACCACGTGGTGGGTGCAATGGGCTGGCAGAGGCTGAGCGAGGACACAGGTGACACTCTGGTAAAGGACACAGTCATCGCAGGACCATGGGAGCACAACCAATGGGAGGAGTGATAAGCGACCAAATTGGGCAGCAAAGCAGCAAAAAGCAAAAGGAGTGAATGATTAAGAAAAGAGGGGGAATACAGAGGTAAGGTTGGGGAAAGAAGGAATGAGGAAGGGAGAATGATGGATGGAAGAAATGAAAGGTTTTTGTAAGGAGAAAGAGCACAAAAAACAAAACAGCAACTTGTTAGATACAGCTCATTACGCAGGGAATAGCTTAATTTCTGAAGCTCCGGATGGGCTGGAAATTACTGGAGACACATGACAAGCAGGGAGCAACAATGTGGCAAAAAACCCAAACACCCTGCAGCTTCTGGATACAACATGAACAAATCTAAACACCGGGCACCATAGCACAGCACAGCACAGCACAGAACAGCACAACACACATTATGTAAAACCTACCACCACCAAAGTAGAACACACACTGACACTGCACACACACAAAAATCACACAGATTTATTAGTACGCTAAACACATAGTGGACCTAAATAGCACTGCTTGCTGTGTTCGAGTACAGTAACTAGAGTATGAGTAATGAGTAATATGCCTTTCTTTCGTCATGCTGTAACTGTTCCTAATCAGAGAGAGACCGAGCTTTCAAGTTTCAGGACAGGACTGAGAAATAACTATAAAACTGTAATGGCAAAGGCTCTAACACACTGTCTTTAGCAATTAGGTTAAGTCTAGCCTGCAGTTAGAAGAGGAAATGGTGCTGTGCACTAGCTTGCTGTGTCAGATTGAGGGATTAACCATCATAATCCCAAGACCCAGAGAACTCTCCCTGCCACAGCCTGTTCACTAAATTGATTCAGAGTTTATACTGCGCAGCAGCAGTGACTATGAAACCTACCCTGTAATGAGCTGCTGCTAATGTGGATGAGTCATGTTTCTACTGGGGCTATACTTAGCAGAGGATCTATACCTTCTAACAGGTTTGTAATGGCCAAACGTCACAGCCTAAAACCAACACTAGAAATACAGCTGCAGCTTTGAAGTGCTTTACAGTACGCTCCCCTTCCTACCTATAAAAACACACAGTCAACAAGGGAAAAAGAGGTATTCATTACTGTGGGTGTGTGTTATTCATTGCAGGCTGTCAACCACTATAGAGCAATTGATCATTACCACCACAGCAAAAAACTATTCACATTAAGGCATGTCAGTCATCAAGGGCGACATAAAAACCCACACAGGATGCTTTAAAGCATCCACAATATCAATACATATTATGCCTCACTATGAGAACTCATGGAATGGCACAACAGACCTACTCTGATGTAACAAGAACCAACAGGTAAGCAGCTTAGAGTAAATCTCCTAGTGTGGACCCTGAAGCTACTAAGAGGCAGAGAAATGCTCCTGACCAAGACTGCCCTGCACAGCCCAGCTCAGCACACAACAACCGATTGTATCAGATTTGGAAATGAATGTAAACTAAACGTGTGTGAGTATGTCAGTTTATTTGTTAGACTGTAAATACACTTTCTCATGCAATTTATTATAATTAATTACTGTGCACACGTTAACATTTGATCACTACAACTGCAGTCAAAACTCTGAAGCGACCAATCACTTTGAAAAGTCCAAAAGTGCATCCGGGCAGTGGAATGAAATTATCTAGTTAACCTAGTTATTCCCATTATCAGTTGACTTTTTACTGATGAAACGAGAGGGTAACCAGGTCTGTGCCTGGCCAACTTTCCTCTCTATCAGGGTCTCCTAAGCGGAGGTTACCTGGAGCATCTGTTCCTTCAGCGGACAGGGCGGCAGCGCTCTTGCTCCTAGCTAGTGAGGCCTGGGTGGGTGTGAGCAGGCGACTAAGGACCCCTCCATCCACAGTAGTGGCCAGTGGCCTGCGAGCTACACGGCCGGAAAAAAAACAGATCACCGAAAAAAAGCAAGAGAATGTAAAGGCCAAGATGGAAAGAGTGGATGAGAATGGGGAATAAAAGTAAAGAAACAAAGTTCACCATGTGATTTAACAAGAGGATCAACATACAGAACCAAAGGTAATGGCTCTTGTCTTTGACAGGTTCCTTATAAACTGTCTTTATACTTTCAATAATATAGAGTTAAAGAAGGATACTCAATAAAAGACAGTACATAAAGTGACCGTGGAAAAGTACTGAGACAGATAAAAGAGTTTGCCTGGTAAGTGATTAGTGAAAAGCTCATTAAAGTAATGGTTCCTTAGGATTTGCTGAAGGGAAAAACAAATTATGAAATAACTTTAAAGCAATCAGAAGAATAATACTGGGTAAGAAGAAGAGAAGAATAAACAAAAAGATAGTGACCATGTCTATTACAGTTCTACATCTGATGCTGTGCAATGTTTTCTATTGTGGAAATAGAAAAAACGGTCCAAATTATTCCTGCAAAGAAAGAGGATGACTACAGCCCTTCTAAAAGCACACTAGCTAAGACACTAAGAAAATTCCCCATTAAGGCTGCTGCTGATACTTGATAAAATGCAACCCTGAGAAATATTTGGAGCTTATAATAGGTTGTTTTTGCTACATGTACCTAAATGTTAGCTCTTCAAAAGGAGATTCTAGATTCTCACTTCCTTTTATAGCCCCTTACTGAGGAGACATGTGTTGTTGACAGACCTGATTTTTGTTAACCATTTAGTGGCTGCCCATTGAGGCTGGCGACATGACTTCCTGCTGTTTCCTACTCTATATCCAGGTCATAATTTCTGTAGTTATTTTTGTAATAAGGGTAGAATTATGAAAAAACAACAAAAAAACAATTTAAACTCTAAAATTCTGATTCAGTATGGAAGACAGCTTATGTGTTGTGCTACTGCTCAGATTAAACACACAGAACATACATGAATAGAGGACAAGAGCTTTTTTCTTTAGTTTCATACATACAAAGAGACTGGTTTGGCTACGGAACAAATAAAAGCACTGGTTGTTAATAGCAACACACAGAGTACAGTGATTTGCTTAGGTCATTTGTGTGCTCTGTGGCTGCTATGTTGGGATGGCACGGACACACACCGCAATGAAGCACGAGTGACTTAAATCCACCTATGACGTCATGTTGGAGGGAGAAAACAATCAACACTTTGTGACAACAAAACAATACACCGTGTTAGTCCAAGCAGAGCACACAACAGACACTTCCTTAGTGAACACTTGAAAAAATAAAAAGATAAAAAAAATAAAATAAAAAGGGGGTTAAAACAAGATTCACTTCCAGTGAGAAATGTGACGTAGAGCAGCATCAGCTAGGTCAAGACAGCAAAAAGGTTAAAGGATTGATGGAACAAGCATAACATTCCCAGAAAATCAAAGACAACTGGCAGTGTAGAGAAAACTGCATCGGACATGGGTGTAAATGAGCATTCAGACTTAGGTAAATGAGAACATGAATGGAAAAAAAGGCCATATGCAGCAAGAAGATCCAGCATAAAAAAAATCTTCAACTTCATAAGTCTGAATAGAGATAAATGAGATTTTTTTTATCCCTAAAAGCTCTTAGCAGCAGTCAGCGTTGTTAAGGATTTAAAAATACAAGAGGATTCAGAATGATGAAGTAGCATCAGAGCCACATGCTTATTATTTAAAGACAGATGCATGAGTGTTGCATGCTGATTGTTCATGCTAGCCACCTTGATCATCCGTTGTCCCCTTATCAGGCTTTGCAGGGGTCTGTGCTCTGCCCAGACTTACTCGCGTAAGGGAGGAACTTCTCTTCTTCACAGAATGGCCTGGGAACATGAGAGTGGAGTTATAGCCAAGCAGGCACTGGGGGAGTCAACAAGGAAACCCTTAAGAAAGTCTACAAGTCATGTGCACTTTGTTTTGCTTTATGTGAGTCACCGGGTTAAGGCTGACAGCAGCTGATGCCCCAGTTTAAGAGATGAAGCCTTGATACAAAGACGAGCTTCAACTTTTCCATCTGATCACACTAGCTCATTCTCCCTAAATCAGAGTTGACTATTGTAATACTACCATTAGCCTCTTTAAGTGTTTCAACAAAATAACAAGCAATAAGCCAATCTTCAGTGTGCATGTCATGCATAAGACACAGCTGAGTATTTAATAAATAATGCAATATTTTGACAAATTGTGCATTTAACACAATATTGGCTATTAAAGTATCATGCGAGATGAAGAGGGGATCTTTTGCACCTGTCTGTTCCACCTGAAGCTTTTTGTCGTCTTCCTTACTGGCCTGAGCAGCATTGGCATTGCTAGGTAACCGGTTACAAGATGAACTCCTTGGCTTAACACCTGAGGGACAATGATGAAATAACCCAACGGTGAAATAACGAGACTAGCTTGTAACTGGTACACAACATTTTGGAATTAATTCATATATCGTATTCAGAGTGGTGGCATAATTTTCTTATGAAACAAGCTGAGAAGTAAAGAGAAACCAGTTATGCTGAAAAGGAAAAAAAAATTGACACTGTCAGCCTGAAGAGGCTGTGAAGAGATGTGATTCACCCATCTGCATTGATTATTTCCTGCAGAAATCAAATACCCGTTTCATGATTTTTTTTTGTACACTTCTAATATATTCTATGTGAATCAAAACAGGATTGAGTATATTGTAACAGAAGAGTGACAGCTCTCTATAATACAAGAGAATATTCATGAACATCATTGTTTGGTGCTCAGCAGCCCTTAAAACTATTTACTGATTAATGAATCCGAAGAGATGCAGTGAATGTATGCAGAAGAACTGGGCAGTATCTGGAATCAGGAATGAGAAACAGATTAAAGCATTTTTACCAATCCCTCTGTGCATCAGTGAGTCTGTTAAACCCTGGATATGAAAAAGGAGAGGGGTCAGAGTTCATTCAGTTTGTTCCATTTCAGAAATGGTACAATACCTGAAAAAGCTCATTCATAAATATTCACACACACACAGAAAAACAAAACACTTTTGTTGGTTAAGTTGCAGCACTGGAATGCACCGGGAAGGTAGGATGGAAGCAGGGAGGAAGGAGGGGAGGGAGGGAAGCGAGGAGACTTACGTTTGTCAGGTGATTTGAGGAGGGTGGCAGAGGAGGAGGATAGGCGTTTGCTGATGCCAGCCTCAGGCGGCTGTTTCAGGTTCGTGGTGGATGTGGAGCGCTTGTCCACTAAGAGGGAGGAGGAAAGACAGACAAGGGAGGCGGGATTTAAACCGGAGGCTAGCCAAAAGGGAGGGAATTTGGGTTTACAAAAGGGAGTAAAATGATCTGCTGTATTTCAATACCTCCAAGAGGCAAAGGGCTATAAGTTAATACACCTGAAATAAAAGGAAACAAACTATACTTGTCTTTGGGGATGAATTTTCCTATTAACTTAATTGATCATGCTATCATGCTACTAACAAAATGGGCATTCAGCAACACACTGAATCGACAACAGTACATGCCATAAGCATAAATATCAAAACACAGCCACTGTGTTTTCAGAATCAGGCATTGCTGTTAGTTAGTAAACAAAAAATGTTTATGTTGAATCCCTCCAAGAGCAGAGCATAAACATTATATTGTCTGTGCCAGATACAATAGTGCTTTCTTGGAATACCATTCAAAGAGGAATTATTGCAAAGTCACCCATGTGATCTTGAAATGCACAACAATAGGAATGAGCAATTACAGCCAGAATTCAGGAATAAAATGGCTTTTACATTTAAAATCCTTAAATATTAAAAACGATTTGCATTCATGTCCTTACTTCAGGCCTGTGGGTTTTTTAATATAGATTTTCTAGTTGTTATGATTATGAGCTGTGTGCGTACACATGTCAGTTAGTTAAGGCAGCTTCAGAGCATTAACGATAGGTTGACTGCCTTTGCAAAAAAATGTATTGGGTATATAAAAATTTGTTGATTAGTTATAATGTCAAATGACAATGGAAAAAGTGACCAAACCTATAGCTCAAAGGCTCTAAAGAAAAAAAATATAAGTAAAATAACAAACAAAAAACTGCATGAGGTTGGTGGAAACAGAGGTGTTGGGAGGAAGCATTGCCAGTGCATTTGAAGAGCCAGTGCCTACCCATGCTGTGCAGCTACACCAGTGAATTAAATATTAACAAACAAAACCTTGATGACTCCTTGGTGGCTTTTCTGGTGAGGGAGAGGAGATAACTATAGTTACTGGAGATGAGGCACTGGCATCAGAATCTCCTGTGGGAAAAGACAGCTCTCAGGAAAGAGCGATAAAACATATGACATCATGACATATCCTTCAAATAAGTGAAAGAGATGAAGGTTAGAAATGGCTGATAGTCATCAGCCTTCACTTGACACCCACTGTTCAGATTATCAAATGAACACTGGACTATCATCACATACACCGGACTGGTTTGATTTTCTGGTGGACACTGTAAAATGAGGGCTGAGAGGCCGTCTGAGAGGGCTTTAATCAGACAACAAGCAAGAATGCTGTGATTTGGGTAAACTAACTGCCTACGACTCAACTGGTTTTATCTGTTGTTTGCATTAGCTGCTGGAAAAAAAAACAAAAATAAAACTGCAATGAACCGCTTTCAGATTTAGGCCAAGTTTCACCCCAGCTGTGGTATAGCACACAATACACTGTGAACTATCAAGGATGAACTAAAGTACCTGTTCGTCCATCTGAGTCTGTGGACAGTCCTCCCCAAGACCATCTTTTCTGCCTCTGCTCGACTTGCTGACTACGCTCCAACGTCCGCCTCATCACTGCCTCATAGTGCTCCTGAGGAAGGAAAAAATGCAAGTCATTTGCAGCTGACTAACATTTGCACCTAAAACAAACAAAAAAAAAAAAAACAAGATTATCTGTAGCTTTCATAACTGTATTACAATTCATGGGCAACGGCGCGGTGAAAGTCCTTTAAAAATATGAAGAAAAACAGTGTAAGCTGTGTTTTTATGTAAATTTGATTCTTTTAGTCACAAATGTCAGCTGAGCAGCAGTGAGCGCTGCTGAGTAGATCACATTAAACTGCTTCCACCCGTGTTGAAGCTACCTTTTCTTCTTCCTGTTTCTGCTTCCTCTTCTGCTCCACAGCCAATCTTTTCTGCTCCTCCTTCCTTCGTTGTTCCTCAACCTTTTTCTGACGCTCTTCCATCTGACGCTCCACTTGCAGCTTGGCCTTGCGCTCCCGCTCCATGATCTGAGATTCTCGTAAAGCTGGCAATATGAGCATGCAGTACAAAGAAATCACTCGTCAGCATGTTGTTGTTTTATTTTTTGTTTGTTTTTTGTATTTGTACTGAATTAACATATTAGTAAGACCAAACTAAGTAAATGAAAGATTTCTATTGGTGGGTTGCAGCTAACAGCTATATCCAATTGTTAGGTATTTTTGTTTAAAATGAATAAAACCATTGCTCATTTAATAAACTCAATATCAGATTATTTGAGTATTTACTGTAGTTCTTTGGCTAAAATATCTTAATCCCAAAACTGGGGTTATCCTCTTACCCTGTTGTCTCTCTGCCTCCTCACGTCTCTCTTTTGCCACCCGCAGTCTGTCGTCTGTTCTAAGTGTGGCACCGTCAAGTACTGCAGGCACACGTGCATATGTGGTTTATAGGTAAAGCATGTGCATGAATACTTACACATATAACTTGATGGTGGATTACAATGCAGCATAGCGTAACAAAGGCTTTGTATCAGGCAGGCAGATGTGTGCATGTGACTCATTAATGAGCTTTGTCAACTGTTACGGTAATAAGGTGATGACTAAGATTTACCTGCATTAAGCCACACTGAGAGGATGGCAGAAAAGGATTGGGAGTTGCATCTAATGTTTCAGATTATGGACGACAATAACCTCACGAGAGGGTAATATCTGTAATAACCAGTTTGATCCTGTGTCAAGATATAGTGTCATTTACCTGGCCTGCACCCCTGAGGTTTAGCTGGTGTGTTATTTGTAGGTGGTCCTGGGCTGTTTCCCGCCAAGCTGCGCCTTTCCTCGGCTTGTGCCTGTGCAGCTGCAGCTGAATGAGAGAACAAACAAGGCCTTTTACACAGCTTGTTCAAGGCAGGAACAATGTGCCACTATTTTGCCTATTCTGCATAAAGTGTATGCACGGCAGAAAGAGGTAGCAATGCAACACTGCTGCGCTTTTAAAGCCAACAGTAGACACAGTAACAGCACCGATCTGATGTCTGCATAAAAGGTAGACCCACAGTGTCGTGTTATACGTCCACCATCTCTGATTCCACATTGAGAATTGTGGGAGAATTACGCTGGTGTGGTGAGATGGGGACCGAATAAGTGCATCGTTCACTACCATTTTAAAGATGGCCTTTTACAAAAGGCAGTGGCCACTTTTAATCTGTCATTTCCAGTTTGGAGTTTTTATACACATGATCCAGATTCAGAAATTCAAATGATTTAATTTGTATCAATTAAAAGACAGTGTGATGAGGGACCAAAAGACTAATGTTATACAAATTGTATTTGTTTCCATGACACACACACACAGAAAAAAAAAAAAAAAAAAAAAAAAAAAAAACACACTTGTATTCCTAATCACTTATCCAGCAACAGGAAACTCTGGACATGTCAGCAGTACCTTGCAGGGGATACAGCTTCCACTGGTAAACATCCAAATGTTTGTTAAATACCAGTTAGGTTTTGGCTGAGATTTGGCACTTATCTCTCAAAAGATGTTCAGATAACAGAACAGTTTTTGGTTGCTTTGTCTTAGTCTGTTCGGACGTCTACTTTAGGTGGCAAAGGGTCCTTGGATAAGACATTGATCTAAAAGTTGAGCTTGATGGCATGCAAGCACCTTACACGGGGGCAATACTAAGACACAAAGCACAGCAAGTTCAGTCTGTTTAAACCAAAAAATTTGAATAAGTTGTTTTTTGTTCTGTTTTGTTTGCTTTCCATATGAATGGTAAATCTGGAGAGATTCAATAGATCTGAAGCTATACAACAATCCAGTTATTCAACCATGTTTGTGGTCAGCTGTGTAGTTATTCATACAGTGCTTTCTGTGACAAGCTTCAATGATAAAGTAGAATAAAGCTCTTGTTAGCTTCCTGGTATACAGTATGTGCGTCCACACGTGTACAAAATTTCATATAAAAATATCCAGAAAACATAAAACCAACTGATGACTAATTTCCACATGTACCCAGAAACACAATCATTGCTTTAACAGTTGATGTGCGTGCAGTCTGTCCTATAAAAAGTCTAACTCCAAGAGAAGATCAGCTCTCCCATCAAACTACCGCAGGGTCAATAATCCTTTCTTCAGCCAAAACTATTCATTACAAAAAAAAAAAAGTATGGTTAAAGGACAGAAAGTCAGGAAGGAAGCACATGAAGGACATGATCAAGCTTTATGAGCTGTGGCATCAGTTACCAGTTTCTTCCCTTCTTGTTGGCATTATATAAATGCTGACAAAGAGCAAAATGATAGTCAGTCCTGTGACTGTGAAAGCTCCTGAAAGCATCTCACTGTCTCCACTGCAACTAAGCAATCCTATTGTTAATCTTAAAAATATATATTTTCTATTATGAAAACAACTTTTCATATGCTTTTTAAAAAAGATCCAGAAAAGACTCTCTCTCCAGGTTTTACACATGCAATTTATTTCATATGACTAATGTTATAATGAAGTTAAAATGCTGGAGATATTAAGAAAGGTCTGGAGATTTCTTGTTGCAAAGGAGCTCCTTAAGTACTAACAAACTGGGACCTTATAAAAATGATGGTCCAAGCAATAGGACAAATAGAGCCAATAATTGTTTAAGGAAGCAACACTGTTCTTGCACAAAGGTATTCTAAGTGACTGAAGAAAAAATGTTCCTGATCTTGTTAGACTGCTCATGCGAAAAGTATAATAGTACTTTTTCCTTGAACTAAAAAAACAACAACAACAACAACAAAAACAAACAGTGATAACATCAAGCAAAAGCAAGATGCTGGTCTTTACTGTCTTCTATGTATTACAAATAGTAATTTAAACGCACAATTTTTCAATTATTAACTGCCGGCTGCTACCCAGATGAATGCATGGGTTGAGGAACCCATTGTCAAGTTTAATGCTACTCAGGTTGCTTCACATTCAAAACTTCCATGACTGAATCACTGGGATGTCACAGCAGTTACAAGATGCACTGCCCGTCCTACACAGAGCTTTGCAAACCTACGTCTACATGCTGTAGCCATCATGTGGCATACTGTCAAAATACTTGGAACAACCGGTAATGTGGGATACTCTCAGTTGTCTTTGTGTTGTTGTTGGCCCTGTTGTTTAACCCTATGCTGCTGAGAAGACAGAAGTCACAAGATACAATGAACTATTCGGTACTGATACTGAAGTAAAACTGGTTGTTAAAAAAGAATGAAAACTGTCCCCTGCACCCATTATCTGTGCTTTCCATGTGTTCTTTTTTATCTTTGATGTGTTTTTGCTTTTCTTCCTCTTTGTGATCAACTCAGCTATTATTCTCTTTCCGGTTTTAGACAACTTTTGAACCAATCAGTATTTGAGCTATGCAAAGCACTATCATGGCAGGCTACGCACCAGCACCTCAAACAGTCTATGCTCACTGAATTCTCACAACCCTCATAATCCCACATTATTTGCCACCAGGGTAACATATACTATAGACAGCTTTAAAAGAAGCAGCCCCAGAGAGATTGAATTTAAGAAAACAAAGCTTTTTACCAGGTTGCTATGAGCAAACCACTCACCCACCATAGACACGGAATGGTTTTCCGAGTGTAGCATGTTCTCCTTGTATAGAAATCAGCTCTACAAGTATTACCTTACTCTGTAAGGCAGAGAAGACAATGGACCCTTCTTACACAATGCAACAGTGCCAAATTTAGCAGTAAGAACTGTTGACTTACTAGACATTGTTTACCCCAAAGGAAATTAGACCTGTCAGGTTAACTATTCATGCACCAATTATCCAAACGGCAACCTCAATGCTCTCCAGTCAGACACGTTTATGAAGGGTCGAAGTGTGCAGCTGGTTCTCAGACGTTTACAAGTCACTTCACTTTTGTACTCAGACTCTCCTCTTCATTCCATTTGGAGAAGTCAATAAATGACGAAAGATTTGACTGCACTTTAAACAGTTTTGCTGACACACAACACGTAACAGATTACTCATAAATAGACAGAGGATTCATAAATTACTTATCAGTCACTAATTTTTTTTGTCATTAGGCAACAAATACTTGGCAATCATACAATACCACAAGGAATACAGTAATAGAAAATCTTTATTAAAGTTATAGGAGCTTACATTATACGTTTGGTTACTAGTGTCTAAAATATGGATGACTGGACACTGATGAAACCTCTATAACTCTACAATCAACATATTTTTCCCTATTAGAGTAAAAAATCAGAAAAAAAAACAATGGGGTACACCGTCACAAGATAACTGATATTAAGTTACAGACAGCAAGGACAGGTGAAGTGCTTCTCATTCATGCTTATGCCTGTATCAAGGATCATACTGACTCAGAAATTAGATGAGTCATAGCTACAACAAAGAGAAACAAACCAAGCCTGAAGACTCACTCAGGACCCAGTGTCAAATCACATCAAATTTGTAATTTGCAATTTAAAGTGTTTTTATTAACAGTTAATGAAATGGTGGTGATATAACAAACTGCAGCAGAATAAGGATAAGTTTATAAAGCGGGTGATGAAATGCTATATTTATATAAAACAATGTAAACAATTTAGCTGCTAATCCAAGCATGAAGTTTGACCTTGGTCATTCTGTAGTAGGTTTCACACTTCAAGATTGTAATTTCAGGAAACTGTACTGTCTGCAAAGAGGGAAGTATGACAGAAAGTGCAAACTGAGGAGGCAGCAGCTGTTAAGCTAAAAAAAGAAGTCTACTAGTGTGTAGCATAATCACCTGTAAAATCAATTTTTACTGGGTTTTTGGCTTCCACAGTCACAGTAGTAGTGACTGTAGTTTTAAGGAATAAGCAAAATATATATAAATACAACCAAGCAAGAGATGCATCTTGGAATAAAATGAGACAAATCTCTGCTATCAGACACATTCATGTGTTGATTAAAGTGCTTTCATGAGATGGCGAGAAGAGACACTGTTTTCCCAACAGACCTCAAGAGAGCCAGGTGTGCTCATAGAAATGAAAAGAGCCAATCAGAGGCACTCACTCATCCCTCCATCACTATGGAGATTTGCACACATTAACATACATCATTCCTGCTACACCACGACTCAACAAAACCTTAAAGACATGAGACGGAGCATGTTTTTTTTCCTGGCTCAGAATGTGAGGCAGTAAAAGCAGTCGCCCCGTGACGAGTCTGTATTGGGTTACAGAAATATTTGCATGATATTTGTGAACCCATCTAAATGGATGGCACATAAATCCTACATAACCAAGTAAGCTACTGGACTTAACTTTAGCACTCATTATCAAAGTATAACTATCATCATTATTATTATCATCATCATTCTTATTATTGTAATACATGAGTATTGATGGCAATCAACAAACATGTAAATAACTTGATTAAAATATTTTTGGAGTCCTTCTTGTGAGTTTAAACTTTTCTAACAGTCACCAGGGAAGCATTTTAAACATTTCAAATCTTGTGAGCCAGGGTTTACAAGCTCATTTAGTCATAGACTCACTTACTTTAACGCAAAAGTATATATATATATATATATATATATATATATATATATATAATACACAATCCTCTTTACACTATCT
Source organism: Pelmatolapia mariae (assembly GCF_036321145.2). NCBI lineage: Eukaryota > Metazoa > Chordata > Actinopteri > Cichliformes > Cichlidae > Pelmatolapia > Pelmatolapia mariae. Next base: position 22,861,636 of record NC_086228.1, read on the forward strand.
GAAATGCTTTGTTGTAACTCTTTGAACTTTCAAATCTCTTCGCCATTTGAGAGTTCAAAAACGAGTTAATGTTGATTATGTATCAGTGTTTTCTGGGATGACCATTACCAGGCCAAAACCAGAAGAATGCTGATGAGCTGTCTCAAACGGCACATGCAAGAGATAGAAGCTGTGGATGACTGCTTGTTCAAACTCTGTTTGATAGATTATATATTTTCAGAGTGATTTTTTCCTCAATTGTTTGGAGAGGAATTGATAACTGCAGATGTTCTGAGCAAGAATCACCAGTAGCTGAAAATGTGGGACAAAAAAACAAAACAAAAAACAACCAACAAGCAAAAAACTGCAGATAATATTCAATTTCCAAAAACACCAATCATAAAGTCTAAAGTTGTGAATTTTAGCTGGTAATTAATCTAATGCTTAACACTTAGGGGGTGGGGGGATAGAGCCTATCCCAGCTGTCAGAAGCAGGATATGCCCTGGATAGATCACCAATCTGTTGCAGGGTTAACACAGACAACCACTCACACTCACACCAGTTAACCGATCCCTATGCATGTCTTTAGACTGTGGGAGAACATGCAAACTCCACACAGAAAGACAACATGCTGGATTCAAACCTTGTTGTGACATAACACTACCAGCCACCACTCCACTGCACTGCCTACTCTGTAACATATTACATACATTTAATATAAATCTGCACTTCTGTTGTGATGCTGAATCTCTAGCATTAGAAAGAGCAGATATACTTGTCGACTGAATATGATTTGCCTTCTCCTGATGGATTATTATGGCATCAGTAAAGACCACCAGGGGGGCTGATAATGACCCAGCTCTGCAGCCCAAACAAAACATGAAACAGGAAACAGGCCAGTCAGCCTTATATCATAACAGTCTGAGGCAAATGCTAGTTCTCTTAACAACAAGAATACTCATAAGACATGTTTTTACAACTTCCATCACATATTAGTATAGTGGACACACAAGAGTCAGATCAGTGGGTCAGGGATTTCTTTCCATGGTTCCTTTCAACTGCACTCTTTATTGTGCCCTGCAGGATGGTGCAACTAAATAGCTTGCTGCACAGGAAGTGCCTACGTTGCTAAATATAAAGGTGGATTAACATTTGATATTGACTACATGGCCTTGTAATTCCAATTGATCACTATCAGATGCAAATATGCAGGCAAACATGAACCTGAACCACTGATTACTTTATTTTTTTCAATTAATTTTACCCAAAATTCAGAAAATTATCATGGGTAATATTTGACTGAAAGGTTACCAACACAATGAGCCAACCAACACAAAATTTCAGGATGGATAACACAGCTGATAGATGCCTAAGAAACACGCACGCACAAACACACTAAATCTTCTATGGGATTACCAAGACCTGCTCATGTAAAGGTAAGCCCTGGCTATTTGTAGTACCAGCAGGATGATGATGACAACTTTCCAAGAGAGTCTCCTGCTCTAAGTGGACCATTTTGTCTTACACAGAAAAAATAAACATCAACAAATTTAATCATTCTCACATCCACTATTTTTAATAATTATATACTGCTCATATCCTATAGTGTTGTGTTATTTTTCAGTCCTATAGGGTTAAGATAAAAAAAAGAAGAAGCAGAAAATATAAATATATACATAAATATTATACATTCTCTAGATTTCTAATTAAACCCCAAGAAGTACAGCCAAGTCGACCACACTTTAAACTATACAGTTTAGAAGACTTATTGAACCAAAACATTTTTGGTGCCAAAAGTGTGGAACTAATGTTCATGACTATTTGAGGAGTGACTATCCACATCAGCACCATTGATGTGCAGACACTGAAAGCAAAGAGCATGTGTTAGCTTTCTGAAGTCTATACATTTTGTTATTTTTCTCCTTTGATAAGCAAAAGTATGTTTATTATTAGATAAATTAATCCATGACTTTTTGTAATTTTTCTGTGGTGGAAGGGCCAAAATCCCTGAATATCTGACATTTACTTGTTGTGTAACATCTCTTGAACCCTTTATTCATGCGTTTGGTCTTTGTTGCTGTGTGTAGGTCGAGAACCATGTTGAAATAAGCTCTGACATGTTGCCCAAAGACACAAATAAACTTTCTATTCAAAGACTTTCAAGAGGGGACAATTTGGAAATTTGTCCGTAAGCTATCCCAGCTCACCAAAGCTGGTAGAGAATCCATCTTTGTGGAGATGGAAATGTTAGTGTTAGATAAAGTAAAATGAAGTACCAACAATATATAAACATACAAACTAACACCTCATGAACTAAACTACTCTGGGGTCAGTCTAAGGTTAGTTATAGTCTATACAAATTAGCATGTTTTGCTATTCAAATCATTTGGTACGTGCATACATGAGTGTGGAAAATGTAACACATCCTCTCAGTCATTTTAAGAGGTAAAAATCAAAAGATGGGGCATTTCTGCTACACAACCAGAGTTAAGTGTACAGATCCAAGAAGCTACACATCAAAATTGAGGGTGGTTCATTTCCTCCTTTGGTTAAATCTAACCCAGTTCAGAAATACTTCTCATGCTTTTAATTCTGCTGCAGCATGTGTTAAGCCAGGATCCGGACAACCTTGCAGCATTACTTGCAGCAGTGTGATCTCGCTTCATAATAGCAGGGTACTTTTTCTTCTTCCTCACATTCTTGTGGAAATGACCATGTACATGAGCTAGATTCCTAGCATAATTTTATTATTGTCAGTTCTCCACTTTGACTGAAGGCCTTTTGCTGAAGACATGGTTTAACTCCTCATAAAGCCTAGGACAGAAACGCATACCTCTAAACTTGGTAGAAATATTCATTAAAAGAAAAAAAAAAATGCCACAGAACTGAGGGCCAGACTGAAAACACTGAACGGAAAAATGAAAGAAAACAGGAAGAAGAACGGCACTAAAATGTGATCCATTTGTTGCCAGGAGTAAAACATGCCTACACCCAATCTGGGTATGTATGCTAAAACAGTTTTTTAAAAAAAGGAAAAAAAAAAGGCTTGACTGCTCATCCAGCCATAACAAACCATGCATTGATACAGGCAGATACAAACACAGTAAACATCCACGTCCAAATCTGGATGGGCCCACTGACAGACTTCAGCTTGTACATAGTGCAGTCTCCAAAAGGCCAATGTGCATTTTGCTTAACAGAACAGTGGGCGACACATGGCTGCTGGTCCAACCAAAACTATGGTATCAATGGATCTAAGCATTTAAGGAAAACAGCTACACAGTCCTGAGAGAGCTCAGGGCTCAGCGTTTGACAGTTTGACAGTGCAGCTTTATCTGAAATTCAGGTCAGACATTGTTATAGTGGCCCTCCCTGGAGCACTAAGGGGGTTATGCCATATGTCAGCAAATAAGCATGAATGTGGGACAATGGATGTGGGAGAGGGAAGAGATCACTTAACATAAGATAAGATGAGTTTCAAGCAGGAAGCTACAAAACTGCTGATACACTATGAACCGCCTGATCCACGGGTGGAGAAAATAAATTGCCTGCTGGTTTCTGTACTGGACATCAAATCAGCTCGCCGCTATTACAAAATCCATGACCCGATCAGAAAAAGCTTCCTGACAAAGATCAACAGAAGACCACGTTTGACAGGATTCTCGGAGCGAAGAGCAACGACATCCAAACCAGTACTATTTTTACCAGTTACACAGAAGCTAGCTTAGTTTACAAAGAATTTAGAGGACGCCTATCTACTCCGATATACTCACATAAAACCACTTTCCTGTACAACGTTATTAATCTGCGTGAAAGGTGACAATGCAGAAGTAGTGGCATATCAGCCGGGTCTCAGGCTGCAAGACGTATAGTTGCAGCTTTAGCTGAACGTTAACTGCACGCACTTAACTTACAGCGAGTTAGACCAGTCCATTCGCTTCCCTTAAAAGTTATCAGCACAACCATCAGCTAACAAAATCAACCAAACGTGTAACTTTTAATGTGGGAAGAAGTTGCAGATATTTTCCGCGTCCATACTCGGCTCATAACCGGGCAGCGAGCTAACGTTACTAGCTTAGAAAAGCTGACCGCTCAAACAACCCGGTCAGAGGCGGCAGTTGACTGCAAATGTTAGAAAGTGAGTGCAACACCTTAAGACACAAGCGGTTCACAAATAGACACAACTGCCAACATATTTCTTACCCATTTGGGCTCTCAAGCCCTTGAGAGTCGAAGCACCCTCCGCCATTTCTATGAAGTTTTCCTTCTGTGTTTTTTTTTTTTTTTCTAAAGCAAGGGCGCGTAACCCATCGCAGCCGGTAGGATCGGACACCACGGGGACGTGGACATCAAAGATAGGGCGAACAAATCAGGATGTCTCACTTTGAACAGTGTCGTAACAAAAAGTGACTTCCGATGTAGTCAGCGATATGCAAGTATCTTTACCACTCTACGTTATTGTACCTACAATATAATGAATCTAGTCCTGTTTTTGTCCACTTTTAATGTCGTTATGGACCCTATAATATATTTGTTTTAACTACAACTGCCCTCTTGGCCAAAAAAACCAAACTTTTTTTTTTAATGTCAATGACCCAGTTTTAATTTTTAATGTCAATGAAACATTTTAGTGTCAGTGAGACGTTTTACCTGGATAAATGAAGGATATATAAAACTCACTTTGCCAAAAACTGATTACAGGTTCTACCCTGGGACAGGATTGTTGCTTGTGGTTCAGAACAACTTGATATAATTCATGACAGATATTTTGGACATATCTTTCATAGATTATAGGCCAACACCTCATTTACAACCGTTTAAATACATACTCTAATGAATAATATCAAGTCAGTTTGAGTCAGAAACAACATTTCTGTTGCAAGATAAAAGCTTAAGTATACAGGTAAAAAGTCGCATTGAAGATAAAAATGTATTTTTTAAGACAAATCAAGAGGACATCAGAGACTGCAACACATATAACATCGCAGTTCTATCCAGATCATTGAAATGGGGCAAACTGTTTACCAAACAAAGCTATTAGACGTATAAAGATAATTAAAAAAAAACACAGAGAGAGAAACATCGGAAATCACTTGTTGGTACAACAGAACCAACAAAAGAAGAAGGGACACGATATTAAAAATGCTCTGGTAAGGACAACCAATGAGAATGCACGGTAACTTTATAACGTTGATGGTTTCAGAGTTCATTTTCAAAAATAATTATTTAGTGCCTCATCTTTTCACCAGACGATCGTGGTGTGGAGGCGGGGGCTGTGGGGCGCCAATACTTACTGATCACGTTTCCAATTACAGATGCGAGGACGCCACCTAGCGTTCATATAGGTACTTGTTGCATGCTGATAAATGTAAAGTTTATCCACAAGAGCTGGTGAGAATTCCAAGGTATTCGGGTATTAGGTTTTAGAGGCAATAACTAAAATAGCGACCACTTGAATGAAAGAGAAAAAGGCCCTGTTAAGCATAGTTTAATGATGTTGAATATTTTATCCAGGTTTTGGAGTTTCTTGTTGTTTTCAGATTAGAAAAAAAAGACTTCAAACTTGACTGAAGTTGTGTTTGCCATTTGCTTTTGAGATGGATTTGGAGAGTAGTGATGGAAAAGATTGAATACTCACCCGAACTAATGCTCCGAAGACTCTGAAGATCTAGAGATCTGGGAAGCTGGTAAGTTGGCAAACTTCTCCCAGTGAGCGAATAACACAATTTCTCAGGGCTCTCAGTTCTTTCACTTACCGTGAACACTGCATCCTCTGTCCTGGTCTGTCTCACATGCTTTAGCCAGAGGGCTGCTCATCATTTTACATGGTAAACAGGAAATAACACAGCACGTAGGGTGCCTTTGCAGTGACCTGGATATCTAACACTCAAAGGAGAAATAAATACTTTTCTCACTGCGTTGTTACAGTACATGATCTATTAAATATATATACTCGACTGATAATGAGAACCTCAGAGAAGTCAGTAATCTGGTATGATTTTATTCCCATTAATACACCAATGTATCATTTCACTCAAAAAATGTTGCTTTAATAAAATGTCATGCTTTTATGTCTCAACGGTAGGTGTTAGATTGACTGAATGATCTAGTGAGAGTCCTGCAAAAAAGAGCAGAAAGTCTCTACAACACTTGCCACCCTCTGGATCTTTAAGACATTATTGTTTTACCACAGCTCTGTGTATCCTCTTGACAACTTCAGAATTAGGCAAGAGCGCAGCAGCCTGGGCCAACTGGGGCAGCAGTGTGTAGGTGGAGGTCCGCAGGTACTGAAAAAGGTCCTGAAAGCCTTGGATATGAGGGATGATCTGCGGTGGAACACCCAAAGACTGTGCCAGTCTCCTTAGAGTTTTGATGTTGTCAGCAGAGTCAAGCAGGACAGACAAGTCCTGAACTGAGTCGTAGTCGAGCATCTCAATCCTCTGTCCTGCACAACATCAGCACAGTACAAGTAAAATCAGTGGCGTACCATACTGAACTCATCCTGATAGAAAACTTTAAAAACTTTTAAAAAAGGACCCTTTTTCAAATACATATATACATTTCCCTCTTGACCCTGCAGCAGTCTTTATCCTTCAAGCTCAGGTCCTGAGACCTGGGAGCTTGAGTGTCCTGTGCAGTATCTTTGCTGTTCCTAGGACTGTGTTCTTCTGGACAGAGATCTCAGATGTTGTTCCTTGGATGTGCTAAAGCCACTTGCCTTGCTTGGAGGTCACTGCAACGAGTGCTCCGATTACCGCTGGGGCCATTGTTGCCATCACCCTCCACATCTTCTCTGGATTGTCTCAGGGGCATCTTTACACAGCCTTCACCTGGAGTCTCGCCTGGTGTGATAGACCTCAGCCTCTTTGAATCTTTTGCTGAGAGCTTGTTCCTGTGCTGCCATGATTAGTGTCTCTGTGCTGTCTTTCAGTCCAGCTTTGTCCAGTTACTGGTACGATTTCTGGATGTCAGCCACTTCCTCTATCTGCCGGTGGTACACACAGTGCAGGGCCCTGTCTTTCCACTATGGTTCTTCTCCTTTCTCCTCTGATTTCTCAGGTTTCTGCTGCCTGAGGTATTCACTAAGCATCCTGTTGGTTGTGGCCATCTTCCTGATGGACTCATGGATGTTTGTTGTCTCATCCTGGACAGTGGTTCTGACACTCACCAGTCCTCAGCTGCCTTCCTTTTGCTTAGAGACAATCCAGCACATAACAGCAGGATGCAAGATGCTAACAGGCATGGCATTCATGGAACGCCATAACCAAGTGGCTGGCATAGTATACAGAAACATCTGTGCCGAGTATGGCCTTTAAGTCCAGAGGTCAAAATGAGACACACCCCCTTGGGTGGTCGAGAATGACCGAGCTAAGATCCTGTGGGACTTCCAGATATAGATGGAGAAACTGGTGATGGCTAACTGACCAGACACAGTAATGGTGCACAAACAGAGGAAGATGGCCACAGTAATAGATGTAGCTATACTGAATGATAGCAACATCAGGAAGAAGGAACACGAGAGGTTTAAAAAACCCTAAGAGCTGAGAGAAGAACTCGAGAAGATGTGGGGGGTGAAGTGGTAATCGGAGCACTCAGTGCAGTGACTGCTCCAGCAGATCCCAGGAACAACAGGGAATTAAAAAATTTAAAAAATAAAATAAAATATATAAAATATATATATACAGATGTAATGGCATACCTTCAGCAATCTCCCATATGTCCTGCAATTGTCGTTCCATCTGATAGTGACATAATAAAAGAGACAGAGTAGAAAAGAAGTAATATGATAGTCACCCAATTTATACATGTGTGAAATACATTGACATATAACTATGTTTTATTACTGAAATGTTTTTGAATGAATAAAAAATGAGCATCAATCTGTGTTGTCATTATCAAGTAAGAAAAAAAAGTATTTGCCAGATGTTTGTGTTTTTCTGTTTTACATCATTATAAATTAAATCATTTGGATTGTGAGATTCTGAGTCAATATACTGAATTCAATCAAACTTTAATCTCAACATAAACAAATCGAGTGATTAACTGACAGTGTCAGTCTTGATTACTGTATGTGTCATTATATTGTGTTTCTCTTGCATATGTCATGCAGTGGTATTATATATACACAAAGCTGTGATTCTCTGTTAATGAGTCCTGATCTGCTCATTAACCTGCTATCATTACTATTTGGAGTATTTTATTTTAAAAGCATTTTTTTTATCTTCTGGGAAATTGTTGGCAGTATCTTAGACTTTGCTTCCAGAAAAGAAAAAAAATCATTTCTGATAAGTAATTTTCTGTTCTTGTTCTTTTTTTCTTGGAAGAAGAAAGAAGTCCCCGTGGCAAAAATCTCAGTAAATCAGGAAACAAAACCAAAGTTTTCTTCATGGTTAGATAACACTTTGACTATCAAAAAACACACAAAAACTAAACTAAACTAAACTAAACTAAACTAAACTAAACTAAACTAAACTAAACTAAACTAAACTAAACTAAACTAAACTAAACTAAACTAAACTAAACTAAACTAAAAAAATGATTTTGTACATGAAATATACATAAAATATATAGTATTTAACTTCCTACATTTCAAGTTCCTATAGTTTGGCATTGCTAAAGGTGGACTCTAGGTGTGGTAGTGATGTAGCTATAGGTATAAACTGTACCTCCTGTGTGATGAGGCTTTGTTCCTCCTGTGTAATACTGTCTGTATTCTGACTGGAAGGCTTGATGTTGGTGGTGACATTAATCACAATAGAAGTAGGATGCACCCCATTCTCATGGCTCACGGAGTACAGACCTCTAGGTTTATAATAAACAATGACAACAATGATTATATCCGGACTGATACAGATAAATGAAAGGCATGGATGTTATAATAGTCACAAAGCACCTTGTTGGATTTTCAGCTGAAACTATCTGTGAGTTCGCCTCTTGTGGCTGTGCTGCTCTGTCTGTATGGGTGAACAAAGGTGTGTGCTGAAGGTCGGCAGCAGATAATATTCCTTCAGGCTTCGAAGCGTATACAGGAACTTGCTCTAAAAATTGCAACAAGTGCATATGATCCCCTGTTAGTCGAGTAAACAAGAGATAAGTTGGGAGAAGTAGCAGAAACCTGAAACGTGATCTGGCTTACTGAATTTTTCAGCAGTCAGGTGTAAAACCCAAAGCAGCAAAGCAAGAAGGAAAATCAAGGAAGCTGTTGCTGAAACAATCAGGACCACTGAAAACGTTTCCTCTTTGACTCCTTAGGGGAAAAAAAGGCAGTCAGGTCACAGTGAATACAAGACTAATAAAAAAAAGTTGTTCATGACATGAAGTAACTCACTCTTCTCTTCTGGGTCTCTGAAATGTTCTTTAGGTGAGTTGGTGGTGCTCTCTGTAAAAGAAAAACAGATAACCTTTCCTTAACCATATCTCTGAACAATCACCACTCAACAAAACTGTTAACATATACTGCTATGCTATCTGTTTCGGGACCTTACCTGCTTTAAAACCTGTTGATGTCAATAGCAAACACTCTTTATGGATTGTGTCATGACTATAACAAGGTAAGCACAGCAGCTCCACTTCCCCAGTCATGCTCCTGAGTTCATAATACCTGCACAAACAACCCAATGATATGCTTAACACAATATCTAATTTGACTTATGTTTATTTTGGTACTGTGCGAATAATTCACCCCGGGAGGCAGTGTCCACACAGGCTGTCACTGGTAGGTGAGCATGCCGTCTCCTCAAGGCGGTTCAGCAGGCTGCACTGGGTGCATGTTCTGCAGGGAGTCACACCTGTTTCTGTACTGAACTTTCTTTCTTCACATGGAATACAGAAGCCTTCCCCACCATCTCCAAAACCACAGTCCTGAAAATCACATGTGTTATAGACCTGGAGTGAAGTAGCACATCTAGAAAACAAGCGGTAGCTTAAAGAGGAGTGTGTGTGCTACCTCTGAGAGCTCTTCTCCAGGCACACATGCAGGGCATGCAACACAAGTGCCGTTAGGGTGTAAGAACTCTGTCTGATCACAGATGGGCTCAGACTGCATGAGCCCACAGCAAACCTGAAGAAACACACATTTAAAATTGCGAGTAGTGAAAGAGCTTAGAGGCTTTACAAAAGTAAGAGCATACTGTTAAAATACAGAAGGAAAATGTGAAGAAGTTAATATGTACTGTAAGCATTTTGCACTTGTTTTTCTATAAAACTTAGCACTTTCAGGACTATATGACTCCACAGGTCCAGATGTTTGTATCCATCCACTTAAGCAAAAGAAATGGTCTTGAGAAACAATTCTCCTTGTTTCTGGAGGACTTTTGGCAATAGGTGCTTTTCACTCATTTTGAGTCCAGCCCTTGTAGGATTTTGAGATTTTTTGTAGGTTCATGGCTCCTTTTGGTTTTGATCATTGTTTGTGTTTTGTTCATTGTTTCTCTTGAAACAATACAACAAAAGTTGTATTGTTTATATTTTTGTTGTTGCCAGTAATCATCTTCCCATAGTATCTGTTTGTATTTTGTCATATCCTATATCCAAGGTTTGGGTTGGGTCTCTTAAGCAGTATTTAGTCAATTCCCTTTTGTGTTTCCTCTTCTAGTCTAATCTGTTTTGTCCCTCAGTGTCACATGTGTGAAGTATTAGTATTTTTGCACCAACCAGGTGATTACCAAAGAGCTGTTAATCAAAAACCTTGCATATCTCAGCGTGCTGTGCAAATCTGAGGGACAGGATAAATAGAGGGCAAAAAAAAAGAAGAAAAAAAAGGAAGAAATGACAGGCCTTAAAAAACTACCTATAGAAACAGTGTAGGATAATCTTGACAGAGAATGGAATAAAGATCAAGTACAATAAAAAGAGCTTCAAGCAGCCTGGAGAAGTATTCTTAAAGTCTACTAAAAGGGAATTACAAGAAAGCTTGAGAATTCAGACTGTGCTGAAGAATAAAGCCAGTCATACAAAATATTGACTTTTAACCTCATTAGAATTCTATAAACTCTGATTTTGGCTTATATAATAGCATATATTCCCAGTTTTCTTATCACAAAATATAGAAGGAGGATTAAAGTGTTAAAGTTGAGAAACCTCTTAGAGGAAAAATATCAGACTTACCAAGAGCAGAACGGCATAGAAACAAGCCTCAACCAGGCAAATGTCCATGGTCTTCTCTGTTAACCACCTTCCTGATACACAAAAATCTCAGCCAGAAGAAGTATGTGGTTTTCTGACTGATTAGAATCTAATGTGCATAACTTACAATATAAGGACAATGTCACATATGAAGACAGGTGATTTAAAAAACTACAAAAGTCAACAATGATAAGATATAAAAACTTACTTCAAGTGATCAGTAAAGTTCAGGCTATATATCTCTGGTAGAATAATCACTTATTTAAAGATGGTATAAGCAAGGCTGTGGTCTGTCTCTCTGTAAGCTTTCCCTCAGCTCAGCATGGGATACGTTTGGAAAAGATGTTTGGGAATCCCCGTCATTTTACATCACTTGTGACGCAGGAGAGGTTCCCAGCCTGACTACATGCAGAAGACCAGTGAATAGAAGCCCCTCACCTGAACACCTGACGTCACATCTTGCCTTCTTAAATTCCCTCTGGGGAACCCACTTGGCTGGTCTGGAGGGTAAGAGGAGGGAGGGGAATTAAAATGAATGAATAAGACCTTTGTTAAGAGACATTTAAAAGAAAGGTATTGTTTTAGTTTGAAAGAGTTTCCAGGCTGGAATGAAATCTTGAATATTACTACCACACCCACCCTGCAGAAGGTAAGACTTAGGTTGTGAATTATGCAAGGATTACTAATAAGTCATATCAAACTATGTAATAGTGATACACTTTTTGACCACTTGGTGGCAGTATGAACACACACGCGCACGCAATGTGATCAATTTAAAGTCCATTCTTGTTCAAGCCATTTCACCGGCATGGCAAGATATTATGGAATAAAAAAATATGTTAATTCATGGAAAAAAAGACAATATTGACATATACAGATTATTTAAATTGTTTAGGCTTAAAGGAAAGCTGTACTGTGAACTTCACGTGTGCCTGCCTGAGCACATGTCACACAGAAAAGCTAATTAGGTTTGTTTGAAGAGTTTTCACTAGAAGAGAATTGTAAAGTACACGTACAATAACATCAAACACACATTTATGCACAGGCACACAGATACACACACATAAACATACTCACATAATTAACCTGGAAATATTCTGGTTGTACAAGAAATTAAAAATTACAACAATATGTGTTGTGTCTATAAAACAAATCTCCTGCGTTAGAAACACAGTCTCCGTATCCATCAGAACAGTTCACAGAAGTATTCACCCACATGTGGAAATCGGTTTATGAAGGAACCCTTAAAATAAAATTATTATGTATTTAGACAGAAGGAATCTCCTCAGCACATTTACACAAAACAAGTATGTTAAATGAAAACAGTTCCTGACAACTTTCTTTTTGACCTCTGAGTTTTGTCAACATATCACTTAAACTCGGTGCTCATATCGAACAAACGGGAAATAAATGTGTTTAGAAGAAACATTTCGTTTTGCACACGTTTCATGTGGGTATATGTTTATAGGAGACACTTCTTTTGCCGAGGTTTCATGTGGGCATGGGTTTTAAATTGCTTTGTTTGGTAGTCATGTTTATTGCCTGTGATTAATGAGTAACTAGGCGAAATACGGGGAATTGGGTGTGGAGGTCTTATGGAGTCAAAAGTGACGCTGCCCAGCAGTCTGAGGGCTCTGCTTGCTTAAAACTAGTTCATCTTTAGGTTTCAACCACGTCAAGGGGACCATGGTGAGTTTTCCGTCACACATGTATGTCTATTGGTAGGCTTTGTTTTGTTTATTTTGGGAGGGTTTTCTTTAAAGGTGAATGAATGAATGTTACTGTCGCCCTTCAGCAGATGACCACTTGACTCGCACAGAAACCGTTTTCGTCTGCTGCCATGAACTCAATCAGAAGTCTGTCTTCTCTGGCCATCTGTTTCTGTATATTTATGTCAGCTTGTCCTCTGGGTTCAAGTAAGAGAGAAAATATTCAAAATATTGCATATTGTGTCATAAAATAATATCTGTATAAACAAAATAATTAAAAAATGTATTTCCTCTTTTGGGAAAGTTGATATTTAAACTTAAATAAAAATTAACTGTGAGTGATTTGGGGGGGGGGGGGGGGGAGCTTACTTTACTACATATCCTCTGTATTCTGTCTTTTCATATTTCTTTCCATCTCTGTAATTTCTTTCCATGTTTTAATCTCAGCAGCCTTTGCTAGTACCAGCCTGTGGGGTAAGAAGCTGGTGTTTCAAGTCCAACCATGTTTGTGGCAGTTACACTCGGGGGTTTCGGTACCATCCCTCAGGGAGCTGAGTGTGTGCATGAGTTTACGTCGCACCATTTCAGCAGACTGGACAGGTTTTGAATACAAAGCTCCAGGAAACAGAGAGACGGAGCTGGGACTTGGAGGCAAAAATGGAAAACTATTCGTAAAGTTGTTCGGACATGAGTGGCAATATCAAACTAATCTTACAGTGAATGAGTGGCACTCTGTCTGTCTTACCTGGTCGGGGCAAGCTCAGCGACTAAGAATCTCCATCAACAGTACCTTTCTGATTGAAATATCTCTAACAACAAGCCATCAATTGTCCAAAAACGGCACTCTCACTCTTGGGGTGTCTCATTATGTAAACGCAAATGATGAAATCCAACCGGAGACTGGCACTAACTTGGTAGGTGAGATAAGTCTGTTTAGGATGTGGGCCAGAGAGTGGAGCCTTGAAGAACTGAAAAACCTGAACTGTGCAGACGGGGATTTGGTGAGCTGGGACCTAAAGCAGTGGACCTATAGCTGCCCTCCTGAGCCCAACATCAACCTACACTGTGGTAAATACATTATGGACTGTTTTTGCAGTCCATTTTTGCATTTCACAGTCATCTAGTTTGGACTATGCACAGTTTTCCAGCTAACAGGGAACTTCCCAACAACATAACCAAGCCTAAAATTCATATTCTGAAATATATTCTTATAAAACATGACTTGCAAGTTTAAAGATAATGTTTTCTCAGTGCAACTTTCTTAAGATATTTTCAGTCTTGAGATGATAAAATATTTTTTGGGAAACTTTCCTCTGTGTGATTTACATTATTTCATATGCAGCACTTTGAGCTGTTGTGTTGTGGAGATTTTTGGAGCAACACATTATGGAAAAATATATCAGTCTGCCCATTTGTAAACTCTTAAAGTGGTGTTCAGATAGCCTTGATGATGCATTCATGGTCCTCAGTCAGTTTTGGTGTCTTAGGCTGAAATGTCAAAGATGGCACTTATTTATTCTGGGACTTTTCACCTTACAACATAAAAATTCCAGTTTTTCGCCTGCTGGCCAGTTAAAGATTAGTCTCTCTGGAGTTTGTTTGTTTTCCTAAGCCTGCATGGGTTCTTTCCAGGTGCTCTGGCTTCCTCCCACATTCCAAAGAGATGCATGTTGGGTTAATTTTAAAATGGCTATTGGTGAATGCGAGCTCAAATCTTTGTCCGTCTCTCTATGTCAGAGTTGTGATAGCATCGTGTGCAGGATGTACCTCCGCTCTCACTCAAAATCTGCTGGGCTAGGCTCCATCTCTATAGCAAATATGAAAATGGGTGGATGATATTTCAAATGTTGGATATTTTAAATAAAGTTTGGAAAACAGAAAATTACCCACGAGGCATTGTGAGATTGCTCATGACAAAGTTAATCACAGTTTGAACTTATTAAAAATGTTTTGTCCTAAGATTCTACTATTGTTGAAATGTTTTGATAAGTCTTTAACTAACTTACATAACACTATAGGAACATTAAAAATTATGTATTATTTAAATGAGAGGGGGGATAATGTTGCAGTTAGTAAACTATTTAAGATAAAAACAGTTCATTTGTTCTTCTTTCTATATTTTTTAGCATGGTCATTCTACACAGTCAAACTGGAGACATGCATATTTAACACTTTAAACCCGCGAAATCTTTTGTTGTCACCGGAGGAAATCTCTAAAATCTGGGTAAGAAAAACTTGCCTGAATGCAAATACCCAGATTTGTTTATCACAGTAATTGACCGTCTCTGTCCTCTTTTACCAGTTGGAGAGCATTTTCCCCCAAAACACATCTATCCATACCATCTTAGTGTCATCCCCATGGTAAGATGTTTTTTCAAAGCTAATCTTTCTCAGTACATAGTACACCTAAAAACGCAGAACGCAAAACTACTAAATAAATAAATGACATACAAGTATCTCAAATTTGTGTTTGAGCATGGCCCTTTAGTTAAATAATAGAAATGCTGTCATTCTAAATGTTTGCTAATTATAACAGCTGTTCTTGAAAACACTCCCGTCTCTAATTTCTGTTCTCTCTGTTCCCATCCAGCAGTAGCTGCCCCATAGTTAATGATTCTGCTACTCTAGACAAAGACCAAACTCAGGTACAATTTGATTTTCAGTGGAAAGAAACAGTAATGTTCTTAAAAAAGAAACTAATTAATGAATAAATGAAAGTCTTTATTTTTCTGAGGAAGCAATCGTCCCACACAAACCCTGATATCTGTCGTGAGGCAAAGAGCGAAACTATAAGCAAATAAAACCACATAACTTTCCAGTAAAGTTCTGAAAGATTTCTGTTTTTTTCAGGAATTGGAACTGTTATCAAACACAATCTGTGACAACTGGTAAGATGTAATAAAAACCTAGAATAAACAAGAAAGAATCATAAATTACACGGCTGCAAACAAGCTCATGTATTTTGGATTTATTTCTAGTTTCAACTGTGAAGTGCACATACGTGTGAATCCTCCTGCTGATGTTGAAGTGGTTCAGGCAGAGATTACAGCATTGCTTAGTTTGCGCTCCCCTTTAAACTTCCTCAATCTGTCAGTTCAGGGCAACGACATCGTTGTACTTCCTGTAGGTGCGTATACTCTACATAGTTCGCTCACACACACATGCATGTAAAATAACCTTCTTTTGTACTTTAGTGCACTACTGGATTAGCCTAAAATATAAAAATGTATGAACTTTCCATGTGTTTATATTTCACACCCACAGGCATAATTAGAACCAGTGTACATTCCTGCAATTCTAAATACATCTAATTGTACTTAAAGCTTTCTTTCTTTTTCCTTTCAGAGCAATTCTCCAAGGCGACAGAACCTGAACCAACTGTCAGCTCCGGTATCGATACACCAAGTGAGCCTGCCTGTAAAAATATAACAATTAGAAGTACATTGTCTAAATCGATTGCAGGAAATATGTTTTGTCATGTGAAGCAAAGTCTGCAAGACATTCCCGACAAGCTTTGTTATAAACATGTCACTTAAATTTGCAGAGACAGCGCCAACTCTCAGTCCATCAGTTCATCCAACGACCAGAGAGCCTTTGCATGTCAATGACACTGCTGGTCAGTTCACTGCACGACTCACATAAATCACATTTATGAATTCTGGATAGTGGATAGTGTAGGTGCAGCTGGATAGTATAGTGGTAAGACTACACACCTTTGGAGTGGGAGTTGCAAGTTCAATTCCCATCCAGTAAGAGTCCTGGCTAGACCCCTTATGCTAAAACCAAGCCCTAGAATGGCGCGGCTATGTCTGCAGCCTGTCCGCAGCTCGGAAACAAGAATTTTGCTAGATGTTGTGCTCTGTATAATTGTGTATGTGACAAATAAAGCTGTTTGTTTCTTCTTCAGTAAACAGGTTCAACTGTTTACTTTGTTATATCACAAAATGTCCATTCAAATAAATCACTGAATGAAATCAGATGATGGGTGATCTGCACAAGGACACTGTTAAACAATAAAATGTTCACATCAATGTTCATGTAGATTCCCACAGATTAAATTCCTTTCTTTCAACAAAGTATTGAGAGAGTTTAAGAGGTGTTTTTTTAAAGTTTAGTTTCACAAGTAATCATAATAGTTCCAGTTTTTCAAACACATTGTAAAATTAACTGTTTAACTGTTTTCCCTCCTGCTGTAGAACCAGATCAATTCTTTAGAGTTGATTTGGTCTTAAATATGACTGGCAACCCTTTGGATCCAAAGGATATCATTGAGAAATGGGTAAGACACTAATATAATTGCACTTGAAAGATACTTAGAAAAAAAAGCAAAACAGTTTAAACAAATTTCTTTTGTTTTTGGCAAAAGGTGAAAAACCAGCTAGAAGTGAATAACACGATGAGTGTACTGAATCTTGACATAAAAGAGAATGCTGTCAGGTGGGTGGCAATAGAACTTCCTTTTTATTGCACATTTTAGACCCTTTTAACATGTTTGCCATACAAATATGTCTGTCTAATATTTTATAGAAACATGGAGCATTATTTCAATTTAATGGTGAGTACGCGCTCAACTATAGAAGCAAGAGAGGGTCTATAAAGTATAGTGGTGTATAATCCATTTTAAATATTAGACAAGAACGACTCCATTTACGTTTAGCTGTCTCTGTTTCTTTCTTTAGATTTCTCAGGACCAACCAAAACAGTAAGTGACAATGAATATGGAAGAAAGAAATATATTTATGTCTGGTTTTCTGTAATACTGTAATTCAACTTCATTTATATTCAAATTCAGAAATACTTGTTAAAATCGGTGTCTCTAACTACTAACTGCATATTTCATTATCAGATATTACTGTGCCTTCCATGTTCAGGAATGCAACAAAAACACTGTGGCAGAAATTGAAATCCTAATTCAAGCTGCCTTGATGTCAAAGCATCAAAATCACTCCATTATTATCCAAACTGTGGAAGTGATGATCAGACATATAGGTAAGCTGTATTTCTGATACAAACAAAAACCTAGGTAAGTTATGGAAGACTAACAGTATTTTTTTTCAGTGCCAAAAAACTGTTCAGAAGACACTAGCTTCACAATCTATGGAAAATACATATGGCCTGAAACATTTCCACAAAGAATCCAAGTAATGGGATGCATCGCGCCAACATCAGAGAGAGCTTTCAGACTCTGGTAAGACATTATCATATTCCTAATCGGCAGATTTAATATTTGACCAGAGGCAATGACGCTTTAATAGCACTGTTTATCAGACTGTTAGACTGCTTTATTGCTATATAAGAGATTATTACACAATATCCCCCATATAATAACAAAGTAGGCTCATATTTGTTTGTCAATGAGACAAGCTTTATTTTATACATGTCTTGCTATGAAATATCAACTTATCTTGATAATAAAATGTGGGGAAAATAGGGGGTTATTTCTATTTTCTTTTAACTTGTTAAGATCTCTGTGATCTTTGTCAGAACAATCTGTTCTGCACACAGTCAGTTCAGCAAGATGAGGAAAGCTCCTCATATGTAATGCCCTGTTCCAGCTACTCCACCCACACCATGTGCAATTCTGACCCCACACATGTAAAACTGACGGATCCCTGCCAGCCTGCAGCTCAATCTCAAAAAATTCAATTTCCTTTAAGTTGATTATTAGTGTAATGACAAACTACAGTTTTTTTTATGCTTCAGTGATTGCATTATCATGAAACGGAAATGACTTTGTAATAGGGGTAATCAATTTTATGATCTCTTAGTGAAACATTAAGATTACACTAAGGTTTATTAAAATCATTATTGGCACAGGACAGGGTTGTTTTTTCTTCTTCTTTTTTTTCTTCTTCCAGAAGCCAAGATATAGATACAGCGCAACTTTGTGCAACAAATTCAATTAGATCAGACCATAAAGATGTCTAATATCCTCTTTTTATTATTTCCTCCTCCCATCAATTCTCTTGTCTATTTAGTAAGTTAGACATTGAAACTGACACAACCAGATGGGCTGATCCTAACATGAAGCACTGCCACCAACATCTATCAATATCGGACCTTAACAATATCACTGTCACTCCTGGTAAGAGAATCGACGTGCAGTCTGTTTTTATTCACATTTCTTCACAGCTTCAACACAAGCCAACACCCCCCCCATGATTTCCAGGTAATGCGGCTGAGGTTGTGGTGGTGATTCAGGACCTTGTAGTTATTCAGTTAGGCAATGGCTCGGAGCTCTCACCTTCTCACCTGGAATCTGTGGTGGAAAAGCTCAGTGAAGTAGTCGATGAAAGCATCGTTAACTCTGCGGTTGGAGCCAACATCGTCACTATTGTTTCTGATATTCTGCTTTCCAACACTGATGTTACTCCGGTTTCAAACACGTAAGGAAAAATGAAAGTGTGACTCCTGCCCAAGTTTGATGAGCTGTGCATTTCTGAATCCAGTTCTTATTTACATGCTAATCTAAATGTTTTTCCTCTTTGCAAAAAGTTTCCTCAATCTGACAGACAGGATGGCGGATAATATGATATTCCAAGGTGAATCTGCTAATTTAACCGCTCCCCCACTGGGGTTTTCCATGATCAATGTGGATCCAGAGGAATTCAGTGGTCTCACCTTTGGTGCATCAATTGTTTCACCAACTAAGAGTCCTGAGGTGAGAGGTTGGAAATGGTCTAATGAAGAGGGAAGTAAATTTGACATATTAGATATTTCCCTTAATTACAAAAGTTATAAAATATATAAAATATGTAAAAGTAAATGAAGTGCTATATTTGTATTAACTCAATGCGAAAACAGAAAAACAGTTTCCACCTGACTGCTTATAGGATAGATTCATTTGAAATAATGCCCTTGAAAACACAGGTGATTGTTCTGAGAAACAGATATTGTGGCCTCAAGCAGTCATGGCAGATTGGGTTTTAACAGGAAAAGCTCCATGATCCATACAGGCAGTTTTAAAGCAGTCTGCAGCAATGTGACCCTGTTTTATTTTTCTTTCTCAGATGTTTGTCGACCAGGGCTTTGTGAATAAACCACATCCCACAGCAAATGCAACAATCTCTTTGCCTTCTGCACTCAATGATTTTTTCCCTACTGGAGGGAGAAATAGAACTCGTGTTCAGTTTCAGTTTTATGGAACACACGAGCTTTTTCAGGTACTTTATTCTTCCCGTGCTATTTGTTACATTGTTTGTTAATTGTTGTTCTTGTTATTCTTTCTTCTTCAAAAATCTACAGTTTATTAATTGTAATATTTACAACTTCGACTTTGGAAAGGTTGCTTTGTTTTTGAAATCTCTATAAATCCATAAAGCTGGAGCGAGGAGAAAATAAACCATAGCGTTGCATAAAAACACATAACACAAGTGTAACTAACTAGAGAAATCAAAAATTATATCTGGCTTACTGTAATAGGGTAAATTTGAGGTTTCACAGGGATATTAAGTGCCACATAACTTCTTGGCTGGATGCAGTGACCCCCTGTGGTGCCAGACAACCATATATATATATTTTTTTTTTACCAACACATAAGAGAGATAGCTAGATTCTGCTATCTTTGGATAGGGTCAGATTAGTTATTTACCTTTTACACTTTTCATACTAACTTTATCCACGGGTTCTCGGCTTGATGTTTACCCTACAAATACATTATCAGTTTAATCTATAGCTTATTTTGCAGGTTTAGCTTGATTCTAGAGTACACTAGCCCCCACAAGTGGGAAGTGCAATCGGATGCAGTTTTACTGGTGCATGGTGGACCTGCATTGCTCTGTCATCCTGGCTGAAACTGGCATGATCTGGTTGGAACTGGAATCAAAATAACAGCAGTTCCTTTTACTGGACAGCAGGAAGGTGTTAAGTTGTGAAACCAATTGAGTTCATACACAAATTGTTAGAGTAAACCAGTTGAAAGCACATGATCTCAGCGGCAGAATTCTACATATTTCTATATTTACAAATTAAATTAAGAATTCAGTAAATCTTCAATGGCCTTTACAAAACCATAGCCCCACTATTGTTGCTTACTACGATTCTTTAATCTGGTTGTTGATGTGCCGGCCATTTTATTTTAAACAGGACCTGGACATAAACAATGCGCAGAGCAACTGGACGTTGAACTCATATGTAGTATCTGCCAGCATCAATGACAGCAAAATCATGAACCTGAAAGATCGAGTAGTGGTGACCTTCAGTCATCAAATTCCTAAAAAGGTGACAAACAAATGCTTTTCAGTTTATGAGTGATATGAAAGTCTATGTGACTCTTACATCATTCCACTTCTCGATATTTACAGCCACGGGACAAAGTACAATGCATGTTTTGGGATTTTTATAAGAATGGTGAGTCAAAAATTCTTTATTATTGGATTTAGTTGATTGACTGTAACTCCGAACCCCTAAATTTAATAAAGCTTTCAAAACTTTTGAAGCTGTGCATCTGTTGATAAGAAGATTTGTGTTTGTGTGCATGTGTGGGTGAATCTTTGCTGGTGTGTGTGTGTGTGTGTCAGGTGGGCGGGGTGGTTGGAACAGCAGCGGCTGTGAAACCGAGAGTATTTCTCCATATCAGACCAGCTGTGTCTGTGATCACCTCACACATTTTGCTGTGCTCCTGGTGAGTCATTGGTCTGTTTTTTGTTTTATAGATTTAACTAGAAAACAAACTCCTACAGGCGCCAACATACTGTGTGCAATCTGGTCAGTGCTGGCTGCATGGGTATTTTTCTGCCAGCAATGTGAGATAGTGGTATTAAAGTCACTATGTGTAAAAATAAAGTTGTTGTCATATTATTAGTTTTCAAATAGCTGTGAGAGGATAAGCCCTGCTCTCCATGCCTGTGTCTTCTTGATGCCACTGTAGGCGATGCCAGCGTTTAGGTTTTGTACTTTTTGTGTTTCAGGATGTCGAAAGAACTCCTTTCAATAAGGTTAATGAACAGATTCTGACAGTGGTATCATATATTGGATGTGGTATATCCTCCATCTTTCTGGGCCTCACTCTACTCACCTACCTTATTTTTGAGTAAGTCACTGATACTAATGCTAAGACTACTGACTTTGCATTGCAATAGATTTGAGCATATGAAAAGTCTAAAGCCACCTACATTTGTGGTCAGAAGTTTCCATACACTGATCGTGGGCACAGATTTCATGGTAATTTGGGCCTTCTAATTATTTCTTTGAAGTGCTTTTTTTCCAGGGTGAAATGATTGTACAGCATACATCTTTGATGATTTTACAAAACAACACCAATGTGAGTGATTCTGAAGGTTCTACAATGTCTTTATCTTTACGAATTCAAGACATATCAGCTTCTTGTTATTGATCATGATTGGCTGGTAGTTTCTCTGTACTAGCATAAAAATGATTTGTTGGACAGAACTCATTGGCTTGACCAATACTGAGAACTAAAATAAAATCTTAAGTTCTTAAACTTGTGTACCCAATTGCGTGGTGTACAGTCATTCCAAAGAAATCATTAAAAGCCCAGAAGTTACCCAAATTAACATAACAGTCGTGCTCATAATGAGTGTATGGAAATGTCTGTATATACTGAAATCATGTAGATAAGAGATTAAATCTGTAGTACACAGTAATAATTTTGGAGGGACTTTTAAAGCATCAGTCTGCACTGTGGTCTCATTATCCATTTATTTACCACAGGAAGCTGCGACAAGATTACCCATCTAAGATACTCATCAACCTGTCAGCTGCACTGCAGGGGCTGAGCATGCTCTTCCTTCTAAACACTTGGCTCTCATCTTTCTCCAATTATGGTCTTTGTATTGCTACTGCTGCAATGCTCCACTATTTCATGTTGGCCTCCTTCACGTGGATGGGCCTGGAAGCTGTGCACATGTATCTCGCATTGGTCAAAGTCTTCAACACATATATTCCCTCTTATATCCTCAAGTTCTGCATTATAGGATGGGGTAAGGAAACATGTCCATGTGCCCCTTTCTGTAGAAACAAAATTGCTCTGCCAGGTGGTTTTAACTGACACATTGGGTACATTAATGGATCTTGATTGGTTGGGGATGGAGTTAAACTTTACTTTTGGGACTTGCAACTGAATAAATCTCCCCAAAACATCCAAAATGTGTTCTAGAAATAAATTTCTCAGGAATTTTTTGTTCACTCCTATGCTGACATTCATTTTAAGTTTTGGTATTGGCTTATTTATGTTGTCATGGTGAAAAGGATCAGAGAAATTAAAAAAAAAGTCTTAAATTAGATCAAAATAATAAAATGTGTTTATTGTGAAAGGAATTACAGTTGTTTGAATTATAGAGGACATATTAAAATAATTGGGATGGACAAACAGAATAATGTTGACTTGTTTTCTCACAGGTATTCCTGCAGTAATAGTGAGCCTGGTGCTGGTCATAGATAAAGATGCCTACGGCAGTCTTGCTGATGAAGAAATTGAAATGGTCCTTGATTCCACTGAAGCATTGTAAATACTGCAGTTCCGCAATATTACTGATATGAATACTGGATTAGAAATGTAATTAGTCTAATAAACAAATCAAGAGAGTGCTAATTTGCACTGGTTAGTTTGTATGGATGAATGCAAAATATAAAAATAATGACGCTGCTGTGTCCAATTTACTATGTGCGTTTGAGTTGATGAACTAGTCATCTCACAGTAGAAGCTTGGCTAAATTAATGGCATTGATGGGATTGCAATAGCTCACTGTTTAAATTGCATTTTGACTTATCTAATTCTCCCTCTCTTCCTACAGCTGTTGGATACAGAATGACGTTGTCTTCTTTGTGACAGTGGTGGCATTTATTGGTCTGACCTTGTTGTGCAACATGTCTGTCTTCATCATGGTTCTGATCCAAATTAAACGGATTGGGGCAAATAAGCTTTCCGCAAACAGCCATGGCTCTGTGCTGGACTTGAAGGCGGTTGCCAGTCTCACGGTTCTGTTAGGCCTCACGTGGTCAATTGGCTTTTTTTCATTTGGGCCTGCCAGAGTAGTCCTGGTGTACCTGTTCGTTTTCCTCAACAGTTTGCAGGGTAAGACTGAGTTGTAGTTGCTATTAACTTGATACTAGCTGCACAAGTGTGACTAATTTCCATTGCTTCTGTAAACATTTTTCCTAAATTCCAGTGATTTTCTAATTGTGTTAGGGTTTTCTCATCTCACAAAGATTTTTCTTTTTAGAATTAGTACAAGTGTTAAGAAATCCTTAAGAGTGTTGTCAAAGCTAAGAGAAAAAGATGAACTAAAACACAAATTTATATCATTTTTAATGTCAAACTGAGTGCAATTGAACGTCACTGTTATTCTTCTTTTGTTTTTTGTTTTTCGTCAAGGCTTCTTTGTGTTTTTGTTCCACTGCCTGATGAAGGAAAATGTGAGGAAACAGTGGAGAATCCACCTGTGCTGTGGACGTTTTAGACTCAGTGAATACTCAGGTAGCAGTTCATTTTGACATATAACAATACTGCAGCATAATAGCCACATGGTTGATAGGAAGCATTTTCAAGGTACAGTCTTTTTTGTATTTCTTGCCTTCTGTGTTCAGACTGGAGCCGCTCTGTGACAGTCGGTGACCGAAGCAAAAAGAAGAATCTCGTTAACTCGGATTCGGTCACTTCTGGCAGCTCTCAGTAGGTTTCTGGCTCCTCAGCAGCAGCAGCAGCAGTAAACCAACACCAGGGGGCATGAGTGGGCATCTGCATGAATTCTTCAAAGTTTTCACAGTTCCGTTGTTGGATTACAAACAGAAAGCAAAAGGTTCAAAGACAAACTCCCCAGTGCAACTAATGTGCAGGGAAAGCTGAAATATGTCTCAACTTCACGGAGAAAATGGGTCCAAAGCCATCACTTAAACTCAGTCATGAAAATTAAACACTGCTTTGAGGCAGAAAGTAAAAATCCATTAGAAATCAGTAAACGTGTAAAAGCCGTACAATTCATTTTAAAGGTTAAAATGATTCATTTTCACATCCTTGCATTGTAGTGCTGTTTAAGAAATCTTTCTTTGTAACAAAGCAAACTGTAATGTTCTGCACACTAGATTATTATCCATTTAAATGTCATGCAAATATTGGAGCGTAAAAGTCGTTTTTAAGGTTAATTTCAATAGGATTGTAATGTAATAGGGATTTAGCTGACTTCTTAGAGTATATCTTCTGATATCCTATACAGGATATTGTCACGGCTTACCACTGTATAATGACAGTTTAGCTCTCGGATCGTTCAGTCGGTGCACCTTTGAGTAACAATGTTTTGTGTGTGCATGCAAGACGAGATTTAACCTATGACCTGATTTTTTTTCTTTAACTAAAATGAAATAAAACTGAGCACGTCTCATTTTTTTAAATGAATAGAAGTGGCTATGATTTAGTTTAGCTTATTGTACACAGATTGTGTACATAGTTTAAACATTTCGTTCTGATGATACTCTTGTGTTTCTCTGACAGACAAAATGATAGCAGACGAACTAAACTTACACAGATTTTGCTTTTATTTTTAGAGGGCAGAGAGCTCCATCTAAGTGATCTATGAAATTCACTGGTATTATTTAAAAAATGAATTAAAGTTAGATTTTTCTGCTGCCTGATGTGTTAATTGGGAAACTTAAAGCTCAGGTCACTTACAAGCTACAGTTAAACTCAAAACCCTTTTTGAAACTTGGACTGCATATTGTTTTAATAGCTTGTCGTTCAGGTTCTGAGGAAACCTGCTCGATAGCATTCTGTTCATAGCTCTGTATGTTCATGAGTGCTCACACGCCCACCCAGGCTACCACATCCAGTAACTTTAGAGGCTCTGCGAGGGGAACGTTTTGTCTTAAGCAGAAAAGAAGTAGAGCAAACGCCTGGCGTTGGTTCTTGGAATCAAATAGATAACTCTGGTGTTTAAATAAAAGCCAAACGACATTTTTCTTTTTCAATTGCTGCTCATCATTACTTTGATCAACCAGTCAATGCTAGGTTGCAGTCCTTGCTCACCTTTGGTCATCATCAGGTCAGGTAAGAGAAACAAGTTACTAAAAATATAAGTGAAACGTTTTTATTAGTTCAGTCATCTTACATGGAAGTTATTCTTTCTGTTCTCACAACAGGTTGAATGAGGTTTTTATACTGTATGTGTATCTCAATCTTTGATACTTTTAAGCTACACTGACTGACTTTTTTTAACAACCCGTATGCATTATTAAGCATTTCAGCCCCCTAATTTCGACATTTTTGATTGCACATGCATAGTTTATATATTTCTTACTACCAAGTATCATATTAAGTGATACGTGTTTTTGTTTTAATTTTTTTTTTTTTAATTTTTTTTTTTTTTATTGTCATTCAGTGCATTGATTTTGGTTTGGTGCATTACTTGTTATCATTTATGAACCTTAAATTTTAAATTTAGGTGTCCTTTGCAATCTTGCTATTTGTGTTGAATGTTTTTACATGTTAATCATCATCACAGCAGTGTGTGGTGTGAGTCATAGGGCAGCAGGAGGACCTTTTGGCCTTTTTAGTTCTGTGATCTTAATATTAAATAAGTATGCTTGTGGTTAAAAGAAAAATGAGCAGATAGGATGTAATATATCTGTCAGTGTTAAGTATATAATGTATGTGAATGTAAAAAAATAAATAAAGTGAAAATAGGTTTTTAAGCTTTACAATGATACTAACAGAATCTATGAGAATACATATATAAACGTTTTCATTCTCTAAACGTTCGTAAGGTTTTGAGTTCCTTTTGTTTGTAAATAAATCTAAATTATGTGTTATCTGTTCACCAGTCACAGCTGACCCATGGAGAGCAGAACAGACAGTCCGATCGCTGTTAGCGTGGAGGAGCACTCCAACTTTGTCATCCTGACATACTTCCAGGGGGACATTAACAGCATGGTGGATGCTCACTTCAACCGTGCTCTCAAGAAAGATTACAATGCCAAGGAATCAGCAATAAAGACAAAGAAACACTCTAAAACTATTAAACTGGGTGAGAGTATAAATTTAACACTACATGGCTTCACTCTAACAGTAGAGTCAGTCAGTTTTATCTTCATTCTTTGACTGTCTGTCTTTGTCCCTACAGAGGACACAGCAAGCGCTTGTCAGGGCATTGCTATTGACTCCTACTCAGTGTCACAGGTCTCCCCTGCATCACAACGTCTGCTGACCATCACCGCTCCAAACAATACTTCTAGCTCCTGGTCTACATTCCCTACCAGGGCAGGAGAGGGCTCAGGGTTGTCGTCCATTGCATACTCCCTGTCCCCAGATGGGTTAAGTCTCACTGGTCAGCAGTATGCCTCATCCCTCCTCAATCTACTGCACAGCGACCGGGGTGAAATGGGACCAGTTGCCTCCAGTTCCAAGCCCGAGCTCCTTCCCAGCTGGACAATACCTCAAGGGTTTAGAGAGTCTGTGGACCCTGCTGTAGCCTTTGAACCTGGTAATTCTGCAGCTGTAATACAGAATGTTTACAAAGGCTTCCACACAGGAAAATGATATAAATCCTTCTTGGATAGAGAATTGTCTTAGAATAAGGTTAAAAAAAAATCCCTAAGAGGTTCAAAAAAATATATAAGGAGGTATAAAAGTAAATTCAGAGAAAGACAGGTTGCAATAATAATTAGTTACATACTTAATGTTTTCTGATTAGAGGATTTAATATTTTTACTTATTTAAGATGATTATAATGGCTGTAAACTGTCTTCTGTGGTTCAGAAGGAGATTTCAAGTCTCTTTCTGAAATGGAATCAGTGCAGTTTTGTGGCATCTTTGCATTATTTTCATGATCTATTCCAAATTGCACTGTTCCATTATTTTTTAACAGGTTCCAGTATTTTTGATTTTGGCATGTATTCACCAATATGTTGGTAAAAATACTTCATTTCACTAGTTTCCCCAGTCCCTCGACTTAAAATGTAAAGCTTACATGCTTGAATGGCATTTGGGCTATTTTATAACCGAGAAAAAAGCTACAGCCAAAACAAAACAAGAAAAATGAAGTTAACACATTAAATCAATATCATTAGTATTCTTAAATTATCTCTGATACAGCTGAATTCACAGGAAAGGAAGCTATGCTTTATATTCCCATAACAGAACACCTGATTCACATTTAATATGAATTATTTATTAAGAAGGTGACTACTGTGGAGGTCTGCAGATGTGCCAGAGATTATTATAGAGGTTATTATACTACAGTAGTCTAATTGTTTTTGGAGTTTTTTAAACCCCAAAAAGCTGACACTTAATATTATAGCTTCCTTACTTGTAGCACTTAAGAGTTTTGTGCACTTTATTATAAAAATTGCTTCTCTGTTAAAAAATAAAACACATATAAATTTATCACATTATATATTGCAGCGACATTTTACTGAACATACTTTATTTTGCACATCCTTTAGAACTAAGCATTTGTCCTCCTTTTTTCAGGACGGCATCTGGAAAAGAAGGACTTGTACTGGTACTGAAGGGAAAACAGCTTCATCTACTCCGTGAACCTGTGGCTCTGTAAAGCCACCTGTCTTTCTGTAGCCGTTTGTACTTGTTCGACGGGCCTGCAAGGATCATCTGAGAACGAACTGAGAGGAAAAAGCTGTGCGAAATGACCTCAGTGCCTTAGCATGTAGTAACTGGAATAATCTTTCTAAAAAAGAACAGTCTCTGACAAACTGGTTCTTCAACTCCGTCATTCCAGAGCACTGTATGTGCTGCTGCTCTGTTTGTGGTGGAGTTGAATGAAGGGTTTTCTTTCATGCCTTTTTAGGCATTTTTTTGTGGGCATACTTCAGTAAATAGGCCAGTATTAAGAATGAACATGTTGTAAATGTAAAATTTTGACATAACTACTAATTAATCAATTAAAGTTTGTTTGGATTGGACCTTCAGTTGAAGTGACAATATTTTATGTACATAGGAACAGACGAATGAAGGATAATGGTACTGTAATAATTACATATTTTCTGTAATAATGTCAAGGTAAGGTGTCTGATGGTGTAACAAGAAATCAGATATACACAGTAGACAAATAAAACTCTCAGATGTCATCCAATGCTAAACAGACATAATATTTTCATTCTGGTTTGAAAAGTAACGATCATGCAACAGATAATCATGTAAAATGAACAATGCTGACACCTTTTGGCATGTTTTATGGCTTTTGCAAGAGCATTTACTCAAATAATGAACTTAAATTTGATTCTTTAAAGAACATTTGTTATTATATTTGTGTTGTTTTACTTAAATATAAGTTGTATGACTTTTAATTACAACTACTACAGCTACTTGTACTTTAATAAATGATGTGAATATTTCTTCAACTGCTGCTTCTGATTTATTTAAAGATTAGTTCATATCACAAAAAGTATTATCCATCCATCCCCTTTATCCTTATCAGGGCTGTGGGGGGACTGGAGCCTATCCCAGCTGTCTTGGTGCGAGACGCAGGGTACACCCTGCACAGGTCACCAGTCTGTCGCAGGCCTAACACATAGACACAGACAACCATTCACACTCACACCTATGGGCAATTTACAGTTTCCAGTTAACCTGTCCCCACTAACTGCATGTCTTTGGACTGTGGGAGGAAGCCAGAGTACCCAGAGAGAACCCACACAAACACAGGGTCACATGCAAACTCCACAGAGAAAGATCCCGGCCTGATGGTGGAATTGAACTCAGGACCTTCTTGCTGTGAGGCAACAGTGCTAACCACTGTGCTACCCCACGAGAAGTGCCACGAATATCAAAAATGAAACCAAAAGCATGGCTCAATAAATAAATGTAAAGACAGAAAAACCAGGCAAATAAATTACAAACAGAAAAAATAAAAACATTCAGAGCAGGTCATGGCAAGACCATTTTTTTTTAACATTTACAGATGGATGGAAATGTAAAATGAGGGCAAAGGCAAAAATATATCACCAGTGGGGTGCTATGTGTATGTTCCTCGAGGAAGGTGTATGTTTCTTCAGGGTCTCCAGTAGCCTGTCTGCCTAAAATTCAAAGTATAGTATACATATTTATATATAGTTCCAGGTATGCAGGCCAAGATTTTTGATTTTCTTAGATTTTTTTTAATGTTTTAGAAATTATACATTTTTACATATATTCCTTTTATTTATCAGTTTAGTACAAGAACAACTCAGGTATGAAAAAATAACTGAACAGTGAGTGGAGAGCAGGGAAACTTATTTGAACAGAAAAGGCCTGCAGGTCGGAGTGGCATGGTCTGAAAAAACCAGAAGGAATGAAAGAAGGTCAGAAACCATTTACAGTCATTGTGCTTCTTAATAAATAAATAAGTGAGACAACAAAGGTTTCATTTCATACTGCCTTACATACAGTGAAAAGTCATTGTGGATACCACAAAGATTTCATTATTAATAACAATGACATGAATAATTGTCATCCAAAGTTAAACCCACATTCAATACAAACGTAAATCTGCTGCCATTTTATTACTGAAGAGAGATCCACTTCTGTGTGAAGTCTGCAGAATAAGCGCCGAATTAGAGCTAAATCAGACTGCCTTTCACAATTCACTGTGTTCTTGAAATCATGTATCAGCAGAAAGTGTCAAAAAGAGATGAGTTTCACATTAATCTTCACAGCAGGGTAGTATGGCAGGAATCATCACATTTATAATAATGACATCTTTTTGTCACGATGCACTGGAGTAGGATGGATGAGGATGTTTTAGTTTCTTACTTATTTTGTCATCCTATTGTGCGAATTTTGACTTAAAAAAAGAAATTTTATATGCGTCACGTGTCATTTTCTGAGAGCTTTAATTTTACCTTTGACCATTTTCAGCAATAAGTTCAGCATTACTGCAGCCATTTTACATCAGTGTCTATATAGACTAACTATGTTTCTTTGAAAACACTGTTATTTATATGCAGCACATGATAACTCTGTGAGTGGAATATGCTTAGTGTCAGCTCACCAACTGGTTTTTCTAATAGAGATGACAGTATATTTAACTGTTGACATTTTTCATGGTCACAGATGGAGGACGAGCTGTCTCCACATTATGAGGCTGGTCTAATGATGATGCTGAGTTATTATTAGTTTCTTTCCATCTGCTACTTCAATACAGCATGAATGGGTTACCAAATGGGCCTTCTGGGCACTGTTCCAACAGGCACAACCAGGTGCAGGTATTGGAGGATGAGGTAACTTTCAGGTGTCTGTACTCAGTGGTCTAACATCTTATAATTAAAGCTATTGGCCAACACCTTTATGTGAAATTTAACATTCATAGAGCAGGAACATGTTGCAGCTATCACTAGAGAATAAGCACATAATATACTTGTTTACGGCAGTTGAGCTGTAAAAGCAGTCTTACGGGGATCTGTTGGCGAGCAAACCTGCCTGCTTATGGAAATTGATAGAATCACATTCAGTGGAAGCAAAGAATACTGTGTGAGCAGAACCAGCCGGTATCACAACTTCCACGCATACTACTTTCAGCTCCAGGCAAAGTTTGTTAACCACATAGTAAGTATAAAGTATTGCATAATGATGACTTCTTTATTTTCACACTATTGCAACACCATTATAATGTTAAGCTTCTGTCAGTTGATTTCGATGTGTTCACTATACAGTTTTTTTTTTCTAAATTTCAATATGCAAATGAAATAGATTTTTGACTGAATGAAATTAAAAATGTTTGGATAAATCCCATCTAAGCTACCGCAAGGTGCAGTTAACTCTAAATGTATTTGTCTCTCTGTAAAACAGCTTCCAGACCTGTTAATTGGCTGTGCATTGAGAGATATAACACACATTTGAGATGTGATATATTCATATGGAGTTACCTTAAATATAGTGGGTAATATGTAACATTTAAGAATAATGAGGGCGTTGATATTTGGTAACTTGAAGCAGGTTAGATTACTGACAGTTATAAAGAACTATATAGTGTTAAGGTTTTATAAGCTTTAGATTTATATAAGCTTTACATTTGTTTTGCAATATAAAACAGAAGGAGAAAATGTTCTACTGTAAAGATGTCCAAAATTTCTTGTTTGCTCATATTACAGTATGGGGTATTTAAAGAACATATAGTTCATGTGAAAATTAAAAATATTGGTCTCCAACACTGACAAAATTCTGCAGTGTTTCAACTCAATTACAGTCAAGTGTGCAAAGAGAATTCTGAAATGCTCACTTTCTTTTAAGACTGACAGTCTCTTAAAAACAAGAAGCAGGTGTGAAAAGAACTATAGAGGTTGAGATTGGAAGGGCTTCTTGTTAACAATTTAAGGATCTTTCTGGTATCTTTAAAAACACTGCAGAAAGAAGATTGGCAGCAGGTGTGAAGGGGGAAGAGCAGACAATTTGTGCCTCACCAGGAGGTCGGCATAGATTCAGAAACCATGCAGGCTTGAAACCGTAATCCTTCTTTTTCTCTTGTGTCGAGCATAATCAGGCCAATCTAAGGCCTATGTTTGAGGCCGGTGTTGGTAAGGCAATTGGCTCTGAAGTGATTACTGCCCACTGAGCTTTCGACAAGCCCGTGATGCTGATTGCAGAGTTGCAGAGAAGAGGGGCATAAGGAGTTTACGGTTGCTGCATGTGAGCTAATGGAACCAGTGACCTGCAGCATTTGAGATTTACCCTGCGTGATGGCAGCTGAATGATATATATCAGTCAGATATCAGTTGTGATTTCACTTAGGTGTGCTGTTTTTTTTAACACTTACAGCTCTCTTCTCAGCATGTAAACATGCACACTGACACACGCGCACCAGGTAGCATCAGATAAAAATGTTAATCATTGTATTTAACACATTATTTAAATGTGGGTCTATTTTGTCTGTTTATTAAAAAACACAGAGTGATTTTAAAATGCATGTTTATATTCAGGATGATCAGAGAATATACACTTCTACCTGTAAACCCACTGTTCAACCTAGTCCAGTGCATTATTGCACATTTTGGTATCAATCCAATTCCGGGTAAATACATCGCCAGTATTGTCGATACTAATAATAACACCGATACTTTTATCTTATAAAGGCAACTTATGTAGGGGAGAGTGGTGTGTCATGACTTCCGAGATTAATCATCAATTTTCAAATTCTTAACAGAGTTTAATGATGACTAAATCACTGTTAACACAACAAAACAACCCTTTTCATGTATTTTGAAACTGGGTTTTTTTCGAGACCTTGAATGGAAATGTGGCTGTCTCTACAGAAGTTTGGATCATTTCTGTTGTTTAAATTTGTACAGGCTATAATTAAAAATAACCTTATAAGGAACAAATGACTCATAAGAAAGAGGGACCGGAGAAACGTAGGACCTGCACCAAGGCCAAGTACAGCATAAATAAGGATGATTTTGAACTGTAAATCCAGCAGAGCTTGTTTCGTGTAACCTAATAATATGTGTAGCTAGAAAGAAGCACAGGAGGTTTTCTTTAAAAACCATATACTGATGTTTTTTTGTACATTTCAGACCCTAGAACATATATAGATAGAATGACATACCAGATGTTTTGTATTATTTTAAGTTTCTGTACTTAGGTACCGGCTTTTGCTCGTTACCAATTATTTCCTCTATGGAAATTATACGCGGAGGTTCGTTATGAGCTTCTGAATCTCCCTGAACTATTATAAACAGCAAGATGGAGACAGATAACTCTCAGCTCTCTTACTTACTCTTGGCACACTTTAACGCAACACAAGTTCCTCGTTCGGACCCCATGTGACTTCCCCAACCAATCAGAAGCCAGGAAATCCTAGCCTGGCTATCCTATCCTAGTAAATGAGGGAAAATCAATTTGGTAGATTCAATACACAAGTATTAGTGCTTTGAAAGTGCACAAGTAAAAGTACAAACATTAAATAAGTAAACATTAAATATGAATGAAATGTAAATGTAATTCGCTTTGTAAACATCATAAACACATTTGTTTATCAATTGAAATATGAATTTATTTCCACACTTTACAGAAATATGTTTTTAGACATGTGATGCTTTTTGAAAGCATTAAAACCATTAGCAACAGATTGCAACAAAAGACCTTTAAAAGCACACGTTTAAAAGAAAAATTATATAGTTTAAGGTCTATAGTAAATTCAATGGATACTGTGAGGCACGGGATTACAGAAAGTCGGTGAGAGCATTTGACATTGATTAATTGAATTTAAATGGGGTGCGCTAGGATGGTCAGAAGGTATTATTGAATTGGTAAAGGAAGGTGCAAAAAGAAAATGCTGAACAAGTGTGAAACTTTCTTTGTGGCGACTTTCTGTGTGCCCTAGAGTTTGCAGCTATGCAGAGCAGAAGTCTGGCACAGGAAGCAACAATGAATACGAAACGCACAGCTTAGCAAAATCGTGCAACAAAGTCTGGTTTCCTGGAGTGGAACGCCAAAGCAATTTATTCCAAGCTGTCCGTAAAATTAGAACGTTATTTTGGACAATCATTTATATCCGCCATGAAAAACGATCAAACCCAATGGAAATACGGGTAATTACGCGAGTCTGAATCACGTTTCACAAGCTCAGCACAGCGTCCTAAAAGGCATTGTGATTGCGACTGGAGAGCTGTAAATTTGGGTGATTTATTCAATTTAAACAGGCAATGTTAACCAAAAGGGCTGATTATATTAAACTAGGGAGACTCTTAGAAAGAAAGAAGAAAACAACAACAAACAGTCTGTGTGGCAGAGGGAGAGAATGGTGGTAGTTGCATATATTGTAGTGCAAGAATTGCAAGTCTTAGGTCTCTTCACACTCTCATACTTGTGTTACACCAGCTCCCACTGCGCGTAAAGCTGCGGTCCACCGGGACTTCGTTATCTTGTGTGTGTCCAGCTGTTCTTCAGCCTTTATCTCCGGTGTCACTGCCATGGTCGTGTACGTACAGGACTGGAATTTCAGTACCACCGACAGCTCCCTCTCCAGCTCCAGCATCAATACAGACAAAGCGCTTTGGGGCTCCACGGTGCCCCACAGCCCCGGTGGGCTGAGCCGGACCGGCCATACGGTGGTGGCAGTATGCCTCGGCTTTATTTTAGTGGCAGGAATCCTCAGCAACTTTCTCACTCTGCTCATTTTCGCAAAGTTTCGGTCCCTCTGGACGCCCATCAATCTCATTCTGTTGAACATCAGCCTAAGTGACATTCTCGTGTGCGTTTTCGGGACACCGTTCAGTTTTGCTGCCAGCCTGCACGGGAGGTGGCTAATTGGAGAGTACGGCTGTAAGTGGTATGGATTTGCCAATTCCCTCTTTGGTGAGTAACTGCATGAGGAGTACTATTTTTCCCTGTTTACCCTTGTAAACTCAAATAAATATGACCGCGGTGTCTCTTTTCAGAAGTAGTGGAAGAGTAGTATAGCAGAGTAAAAGATGTCATTTGTTCTAGAAACATAAAAATGTAATAAACTTAAATTAGAAGCACTTCAAACCTGTAAAACATGTACCCAACATGTAAAATGTGGCTTTATGAAGGGATCATAAAAGCTTTAACCAACCTGAGTTGCTGCAAGGGCAAGTGGCCTCTGATCATTAAATCTAAAGTACATTTCTCCACTCCTGCTTCAACAGGGATTGTGTCCCTTGTGTCCTTGTCTCTTCTATCGTATGAGCGCTACACCACCGTTCTCCATTCCTCTCAGGCTGATGTCTCAGACTTCAGAAAGGCCTGGCTGTTTGTTGGAGGCTCTTGGTTCTACTCTCTCTTTTGGACATTGCCTCCCCTCCTCGGTTGGAGCAGCTATGGACCAGAGGGTCCTGGTACCACTTGCTCCGTCCAGTGGCACCTCCGCTCACCCTCCAGCATCTCGTATGTGTTGTGTCTCTTCATCTTCTGTCTGCTGCTGCCCCTTCTGCTCATGCTATATTCTTATGGAAGAATCCTGATGGCCATTAGGAGGGTGAGTTCAGAGTTTCACCACATCTTTTGGGACGATCACACAAGACAAAGAGAAAACCATGCAACCACGTACAGTGCTACCATGTCATTTTTAGTTGTTTATTTATGTGTAAGTAAATCATAAGTCATCTGTATATTCATCACAATTTGATCATTTATAATAGTAAGATAAAGAATCTGAAAGCAGATGGCAGAACAGAGTTCAAATTACATTCATCTAAATTTACATGAGTGTGAAATCTGCTTTCGCTTATGTCTACCACATTTTGTCTATTTTTCACAGTAACTACCCTGAAGGACTAAGATCTTGAATACTGGAATTCTTGTGACATAAGATCGGATTTTAGAGGTTAAGAAGAGGCTGTCTGAGTTCTATTAAAATTTGATCATGAGTTTTCGAGGTAATTCCAAGGAAAATCAAGTTGGATAAGCTAGCAATTCATCAATGAGGAGAAAGAAGAAGGGACCATGTATATGGGGCAAGTGTTGGGTTGAATCTGTCTTTGTCTTTACTGTCTTAAGGACAGTAAAACCAACTCCAGTTTATAGTGACCCATGCTTTTAGTTTACCGTATCACCATCTTTGTTATGGATACATATAAATAAATAACTGGTAATTAAGAGTTTCTTGTTAGTGTTGGGTTCTTCCCACTCCTTGCTCGTACTGCTTCTATCACCAAGTGCTCTAAAAGGTATTTGTAGATCATGGTACCAACTTGTTGCTATTGGATACCTGTCATTATATAAGCACTTCCGTTTTTTAAGCTTGATGCACCCAAGAGTCTGAGCAGAAAGCGGCTTTGCAGACTTGATCACTGTAGCAGTGAACTGGGGCTCAGCTGCATCAACTCAGAGCCCACCCATCAACTATTTTTAGAGAGTTGGCAATCTGTCTGAGGTACCGTCTCCTGGATTCTCAAAACTTGAACCAACACATCAGAAAGAGAAACGCCATATGCATCAGCACTGTCAGTGTGGGTCAAACCTATGTCTTTTCTATATTCTTAACTAACAGCATCCCATTTAAAGAGCGAGCAGTCATGTTGCATAAACATATTTTATGTTGTAGTTCAGTCCCAAAGGAATGGAATTCAATTCAATTTTTTATATACAGAGACCAAGTTCATAACAATAGTTTCCTTATATATCAAGGTAAACAGAGTCATAGTGTCGGCATTAGAGGAAAAAACAACAACAATCTTCTGAGTATGAGCAAGCAAAATTGACAAAGAAGAACTCAGGGTGAGATGATCATCTATTGCCACTGCATGAGAGGTAAGGGAAAGGAGAAGATAAAAGAAGCACACAGAGATACAAAGACAAATCAAACTGTGGCAGGCAGTAGGGAAAACCATTTCACCATCATAATCAGCGGGTAGCTCGATTTAGGAGAGAGAACGGAGAATAGAAGGTCAGTCATGCAGAAGTGACCACAGTTATTACATGAGGGAGGTTTGTTCAGACAGAGCAGTGAGGGCCATGATCTAATCCTATATAGCAAGAGGTGTAATTGAGTGTATGAGAAATAAGCAGTAATTTGACAGATGGGGTAGATTTTCTTCTCTGTGAGGCCTCTTTCACAAGCCAGACATGCTCATTTATTCATAAATCACCATGACAAGCATCACAGTGGTAATTACATATGGAGGTGGGCACAGATAAATGAAATCAATACTGACTGGTGAGGTGCTGCTGTAACCACTTGCTTTATGATTTATCTGAGATCATTTTTGACACGTCTAGCACATTAGGAAAAAAACCAAAAACAAATGTGATGAAACACATCTGGGCATGTAATGTGGTCATACTGCTTCTGACCAAGATCTAAAAACATGGCATCTGTTTTTAGCCCCTTCTGATTATCACAAATTGGACATATTCTGCTGATCCAGCAGTCATTCATAACAGGTTGTCATTATACCTAGAATCTGATTGATTTAGGATTTTTAAGACTAATACCTATACTGATATTTGGCCATGTAACAATTCGATATTCCAAAATTTCAGTCTTTTTTTTTCTCTTTCAGACATACACAACACAAACAGGTTCCTCTAACATTTGCTGTATGTATGTATTTATTTACTCATTTATGCTTTGTCCACTATAGTGTTTGTGGCATTTTACGCACACGTGCCAACAAGGAAGTTACATGCAACGTTAACATGCACAATGTGGTCAAAGCACCTCATAAAAAAATATATTAAAACATTTAAAAATCATAGAAATGATAAATTTATATATTTATAATATCTCCCAAAACTATCTGTTGGGCTTCGACTATAACTAAGGGTTAAATTGATACTATTTTTGCACAAATCAAACATATATAATTAATATTATATTACAATATTATGGGAATCATGGGATCCTCACTGATCCTCTTGAAGTCTGACCAATATACTGGAAACAAAGTATCCTTGATATCTTTTCATATGCATACTATTTTCTGAGTGTATTCCTTTTGTTTTTCTGAAATATCCTTTAAAATGTATATTTTAATTTTTGTGAGCAATACAACCATCACTTACAGCTCACTAACTTGCTGTGCGCTTTAAACTTCACTTCGCTGCTTTTAAGAAGTGGAGCTGGTTCAAGTAACAGGTTCTTGTTGACTTGTTATTAATGTTTATTTTATACCGTATATTTGGATTAAAAAAAAACACTTTCAGTGAAGATTTATTCTTCACTTGAGTAGGAAATCACCTGTGTACTGCCAACTCTTCATAATACCACACGAGGGCACCAAAGACACAGATTTTTAAATGCTACATGCTGCAGCGCGAAGTGTGGATTTTAGTAATCAGTGCACCTGAAACCAGCCTAAGATTCTTAGAGACACTAGCAAAACACATGAATTTTCTGGTGTCTTTACATCTATACCTCTTATTCTCCTTCTCTCTCACATCTCCAGGTGGGAAAGATCAATCTTCTGGCAGCTCAGCGCAGAGAACACCACATTTCGCTGATGGTTTTCTCTATGGTGTCCTGCTACATGCTGTGCTGGATGCCCTATGGCATTGTGGCACTGATGGCCACCTTTGGTGGGTCGGAGCTGGTGACTCCCATCACTAGTGTGATTCCTTCCATCCTGGCCAAGTTCAGCACTGTTGTCAACCCTGTTATCTATGTTTTCTTCAACAAACAGGTGAGAGTGAGGATATAACTGATAGACTGATAGGACTGCTGATAAATGTCTGTATTTCAAATATCACTGCATACAATATACTAAAAGTATCTTGTCTAGACCAGTTTGTTAAAGTGCATAAAAATGGAGTGGCATTGTGTCACTGACAGAGTTGAACACAATAGTTTTAACTGCAGCTCAGTTTCTGCAGCACCCAAGATGATATGTGTTTCTAATGAGACTCCTGAACAGAATATTTTTAAGATATTAAATTCAGAACCATTAATTGAAAAGCATTTTCGTTACTACTTTTTTATTTCAATGCCATGATTCTGATTATCCCATAATAGATAACATAGATAATACAGGGGTGTCATTTGTTGTAAAGTAGGTCGATCCTTTGTCAAACTGATTATATGACAATGTTGCATGAACTTACACAGTGCTTCATTCTAGGGTCTAGTTTTCAAGGGTTAAATGTAAACCGTGGTTAAATGTATCCTAGATATAATGAACTGAACTTTCCAGGGAGATTTACCAGTGTTAAACTGAGCACTCGACATGTCCTTTGATCTGCAAATCACTACTTATTGCGAATGACCATTCTATTCCATTCTCCACTATACTTTTGCACAGTTTTATAGATGTGTTTTGGCCTTCATGAAGTGCAAAGGAGAACTTGAGATTGTACAAGGAGAAGAGCACCGAACTCCGAGGACACAGTTGTCAGAATATTTCCGTGTCCATAGGAAAGCCTCCCTCAGCTCCCCACAAGTCCAGATCCCCAGTGGCCCCAGAAACACCGTGCTCTGCAGCCGACATATAGTTTATGTTCACTACACTCCATAAAAAAGTTGTTGTTTTCAAATGACTGACAGAGTATTAAAATACCTTGTTGATATTAGAAGTCAGAGGAGAATGGTCAGACTGCTTTAAGGTGATAGGAAGGTACCAGTAACTCAAACAACCATCATTACAACAAAAGAAAGTAGAAGAGCATCTGTAAATGCACAGCACATTGGACTTTACAGCAGATTGACTTCAGCAGTAGAAGATCACACAAGGTGCCACTGCTGTCATCTAAGAAGAGGAAACTAAGGCTACAGAACTGTACAACTGAAGATTGGAAAAATCTTGTCATCTGGTCTGATGAGTCTTGATTTCTGCTGCGACATTCAGATGACGGAGTCATAATTTGGCAAAAACAGCAAACACATGGATCAATCCTGTGCTGGTGAAATAGTGATGTGGGAGATATTTTCTTGGCATAATTCGGGACCCTTACCACCAGCTGAGCAGGCTGCGCCTCAAATAACTGAAGCACTTCTGAAAGTAAAAGGAGGTCTAACCTGGTAGCAGTGTTTATAAGTGCATGAGTGAATGAATGGCTTTAAAATTTTACACAAAATAAAATCATATTCCAATTTTCTTCAGTTTTTCCTCCGGACCTTTGACACACAAAAAACATGTGAAAACTCTGTATTGACATAATTTTAAAGTTAAAAATATTTTTGAACCACTAGAGGAGGCAATGGGCCATTGTAAAGGATTTCTAAAACATTGAACACATTTCTTGTTTAGACAGCTGCATAAAAATAATTGTAACACTTTGTAGATGGTATATTACTGTATATTATTATTATTATTTTAAGATTTTTTTTTAAATTGCAGTCTTTTTATGAAATAAAGATCCAGCTTTTATCAAGAAACACTTGTACTGCGCACACTGGCAAATTTAACCTCCCCCTGATATTATTCACATTTACATGAGTCCAAAATGGAAAATAATTAGTGTGTATAAAACTGTGATAAAAGTCCCTGGGTAACTTTAACTCATATTAGGCTTTTAATCCCAATCACTTATCACGATCACTTATTGTATATTTTCAGCCACTTGTTTTGGAGATGAAACATTCACTGTCTAATAGCAACTTACACAGGGACATGCTGCACTGTCTCTGTAACTCTGTAAGCAACTGTATGAACCCCACATTAAACAGTTTTCACTTTAGCTTAACCAACATGTGTGGGCTAAAAAAAAAAAAAAAAAAAGTCAATGGTAGGTCTCATTCCAGACAAATCCGCTACCACAACTAAGCACATTTCACATATCCTGCGGTCGTTAACAGTGTTGTATATCTAAATGGACACGCCATGGTGTGAACTGTAGCCAGTAAACTCTCAACAGATTAAACTTGAGTTTAAGTTTGAGTTTGGTCTGTGCATTCAGTTCGTCAACATGAATTAAAGTTAGGTTGAAGTTAAAAATTAACCAAAATTAACCGTGATGATCCTGTGGTTACACAGCTAACTTTAATCTTTACTCCAGTGAACAATAGCACTAGTGTTTAGAAGGAATAGCTCAGTATATATAATGCTCTAGATATAGTGTTACATTTGTCTGCTTCTGACATTTAGGCTGACCAGATAATTTCCAGATATAGTCTGTGAGAAAGATGTGAAAATAAATGGTGTGAAAATACTACTGAACTCTTAATATAGATCTTTGTGTCTCTGTGTATGTGTGACTATGTGTGTGTGCCATGTGATATCAAGTACTTTAAAATACCTTTTAATGTTATAACAGCTTATATACAAAATTGAAACAGTTTATGGGGATTTGGTTTTGTGGGCCAAAAAAGTGAAAGTAGTATCAGCTAAGTGCACAAGTTCACATAACAATCACATTACAATGTGCAGCATTATAGACATGCTATAGCTGACACAAAGGAAAATGCAGTGAGGGTTTTTTAAACCAACATGCACACCACATGTATTCACCAAGTGACATTGCAAAGACATCTGCATGTCAAAGAACTGAGACCTTCCAGGAAGTAGTCAGACATAAACTCAGATGCTTGAGAGAGGAGCAGTTCAAAAGCGCATGGGATGTCACGGACGTCAGGCCTCTGCAGCTGTCACCGCTCTGCTCTATCATGATCAACACTTACCAGACCAGCCTGGCTCCACCACCGGTGCCTCCACGCAGCAGGTCCCAGCCAGTCCTCATCCCAGCTTCACTTCCATCGCAGGGCCACAACAAGGTTCTCGTCCGGTTCTTGGTTGGCGTAGTGGTGCTGCATTTATTTCTTTCACTTGCAGGATTCTTCTACCTGTACTACCATGAACATATGGTAAATCATTTTTTTCTCATTCACTTTGGACCCATTGTATAAAACTGACAGCTTAAACAAAACCAAAATTAACAGTTAAACTCAAAATTCTATTTTCTTCTTATTACATTTTAACATGACTATATACTAAAATAATTCAGCTTTATTTTAAAACAGGGAAGTTAAGTATGCAGAATTGATTAGATCTTTTGGTTCACACATTTTTTTTTTGCTGTGTATAATTTTAACTGGCTAATTTGACTGCATTTAAAAGATAGGAAATGCTGGCGAGGTGTGCTTATGAAAACTTCCCTTCAGTAAGTTCTTTTGCCCATTTCTTATGTTCTACTTTTTTCTTCACTACAGGAAAAACATTTCTCAGCTGAAGATAGAGGTATATTCAGTTCAATCAATACATTTTATATATTAAATAGAAAATAAAAAGATGTAATGGCATTAATTTCTTTAAAAAATTGTTCTCTCCTTTTTTTAAGATGGATTGCCCTCATCTCAAAAGCAGGAAATGGACAAACAGGACACCTTCTATAAAGCCTTAGCACGCATGGCAGTTAAGCGAACTGAAGGAAAGAAATCATGTAAGAATATTACACATTTTTTTCTTTTAAATAAAAAAAATACAGTAACAAGTTATCAAAAATCTATTAATGAGTGTTTACTTAAACTTCTTTGTCTCTCCAGCGGGTTGTCTTCAGTGGGACACGACGCACTCTGTTCTTAGAGGCATCAACTATTATGAACAGATTTGGCTCACTATTCCAGAGACTGGTTTTTACTACGTCTACTCCAGAGTGACCTTCTCCAAGGGCGATTCTACGATCCCACTAGTCAGCATGGTCAAGCTGAGGAAGAACGAGGCAGATAAAACTATAGAGGATGTAATGAAGGCCTACTGCTACCTGGAGAGCACAAAGAATCCTCACATGTGCACAGCCGCTCAGGGAGATCTGATCCTACTGGAGAAAGGAAACCAACTGAGTCTCTGGGTACAAGACCTCTCACTGGTGGACTATGAAGAAGGCGCAACAAGCTTTGGGATATACAAACTATAAGACTCATACATGGACACATGCATAGAAAAAAACTGAAGAATGGGATCTCGTGGATTTATCTACAAAAACACTTTTGAATTGGCTGGCTCAAACATCTTCGTGGATTAGTTTGGATTTGAGAGACATAATTTATTACACCAGATATTTTTTTAGTTATTTTTGTTTTTGTATTGATTAGTAAAATGTTGTATTTATTGATGTAAATAGATTGTGAAATGAAACTGATATTTAATCTGAAACATTTATACTCTTCTCAGTTTTTCTTGCATCAACCTCACATCAGGAATGAGTTACATTTAAAGGACACGCACACATTACACTGAAACATCCAAACTAATGAACCACAGGTTTAGTGGTTTAAGGATGAAGGTGCCAAGGTTATACGTGTATGAGCTACATTATCCCACCATGAGGTATATTTTCAAAATATTTTAAGTGGTCATAAGGAAACACCTTCGGGAATAAGTCCTAAAAATTGAATTTCCTTAATGTAATGATGGTTACTTTAACAGGTGTAAAAACACCAAGATTCATCACCAGTAAAACCCCTGATGCTTATCATGTTCTAGGTTAGTGTGCACCACTATGGTTTTCAATTTCTAGGACACCAACAAACCACAAAGAGAAGCTGCAGTTTCTCACATCGCCAAATGGGACCACTTAAGGTACAGGCTACCCACCAATTTCAGTGGTAAGAGAGGAAGCAAAGAACCAGTGGTTTAAGCAGAATTTCCAGTCTGCTGCATATTTATCATTTAAATTCCCTCCCATGCAGCCAGCAGTTATTTTGATAAATGGGGCATGAACCTTCAATCAGACTCTCAAAACTTGCAGTGTATAATTCAAAAATCCAAAGTTCCCCACTTCAGTTTGAAATACAGTAATCTTAATG
This sequence comes from Pelmatolapia mariae, assembly GCF_036321145.2. Taxonomy (NCBI): domain Eukaryota; kingdom Metazoa; phylum Chordata; class Actinopteri; order Cichliformes; family Cichlidae; genus Pelmatolapia; species Pelmatolapia mariae. The sequence continues at coordinate 22,905,528 of NC_086228.1, forward strand.
ACAACCATTACATATCAAATACAGTTCAGACTGTCCAAAGACCATTTCGATTTTAGAATTCAAACCTGAAGACTATTGCTCTCCAGTTCCGAGTGATTTTACTCTAACCTGTCTGGTGACTACGGGTTTTTTTGTTTGTTTGTTTGTGTTTTTCAACTGTAACCTGTCTAGTGTAAGTTCTTTTTTTAATACTGTAAATGATGAGTAATATAAAATTCTACCAAACACCCTCAACACCTTAGACATAACAAAACCTACCACACTGTCACTGTCACGGTGGAGTACAAGAGCATGGAAAGTGTGAATCTCTATGGAGGTGTACAAAGTTGCAGAGGAGGTACATTCTTAGAGAATGTCATCTATTCTAGTCACTCCTTCCATCCTGTTTCTCACTACCGCATCTGAGCAACATGCAAACTCCTGAACCACACACATGATGAACACAGCATGGAAAAGCCTATCTCTGTGGATTTCCAGTGTGAATGAAGGAACGCTGTTCGTGCCGTTAGTAGAAATCTTAAGGAGTTTTCCGTTACTCACTTGGATAAATCAATACCAAATGCTGAGCTCCACGTATTATATTAAAGTTTTAATAAAAGAATGATCATACCAAACATAAAGTACAGGGTATCTAGAAAAAAAAAAGCATTACAATACTTGCAACAACAATAATTGCATAGAACAGTCTTTCAAAAACAAAACACACAGTGGTCTGGAGAAAAGATTTCAGATAAATGGGTTAAAAATTGGATTTCAACCCCTACCAGTAAGTGCTCACTGAGACTATTGGGAATTTGAAACTACAGTATGCGGCGCTTATGAGAGCAGTTTTTACAGAAACAGCGGTAATGTTACTCTCAGCAGCGAACATGTGACGAGACGGACTCACACATCTGTACAGGAAGCAGCAGTAATGCCGGAGAAAGTCTAGATGCTATCAGTGTCCCAATTCAAATAATACAGGTCAGCTTCAGCACCTGAGCAGGCATTACCCTGCAGCCATGCTCGAGCGAGACAGTGACCCTGTTACTGATGTACCAGTGCTGCCCTGTATCATACACAGTGCTTCAGAGTCCCTGTAAAGAGGCGCACGAGATCTATGTGAACAGCACTTCACATACAGTAATACAATAGGATACATTTTGAGTCATTTTTAATAAGTTTAAATTTGATTACCATCAAGAAACTTAATTAAATAAAGGCAAATGAAATGTAATGAATACTTAACTTGAACTTTTTTGGTCTATAAATTGTATTTTTTTTATTGCAATTTCTCCAACTTGGGCCCACCATGCTGGGACCAACCCAGAGGGTCAGTTAGTAAAGCAGTCACTTATTGCATTTCAGAAGCATCTACTGCCTCTCTGCAGTGCAGTAAGATAAGGAAACAGTATTGACGGTGCACACGCTAAAACCACATAAGGAAATGTACCGTTGAGAGTCCTCGAGAGGCTGTTAAGCCCCGTTTTCTTTATAGACACACTAAAAGCTTGAGCCATTTATTACAGCACACCACCCATGATATTTCAATATGCAATATTTAGTTTATTCACCCCTTCAGGAGGCACTTAAAAAAAACAAAAAAAAACCCCAAATAGCTGAGCTTTACTCTACACCGACAAATCGTCTCCATTTCCTCCATCTCCATCAGCTCAACAGGAACCCACAAGGATACCATAGAAGCTGCAAAACAAAAACATCTAAATTCTCAAGGCGTGCTCTTTTACGAAAGTAATCTTTCCTCCTATGTGATACAAAATAAAAAAAATAAAATAAATTGTATTTCCCCTTGGCTTAAAGCCGGGGGATTTTTTTTTCCTGCCTGTACATATCAGTGTAGTTTATTAAAAGACAGACATAAAGGCAGCAGAACAATACCTAAAAAGCCAACACCACAATGAAATGCTTGGGTGAACAATAAATAGCTATGCAATTTATATGTTAAAAGGATTCTTGGATATATTTTAGTACGAAGAGTAAGGGTAACATCTTTGTTATTATTTGTGTACTCTTGTATAATAAAAGATACATAGTAAGATCTTTCCTATTTTAATATGCAGCTGCATCCCTGATAGCTTTGGACTATATATCTGAATATCTCGATTATCACATTTGTGATGCAGAATTCACACTGTAGATACATGTACATTCATGCAGTTTTTAAATAAACGATGACGGGCTCCGTTTTAAAACTAAGATCACGACGATGAGCTAACCTGATTGTTTGCCTAAAAAGCAGCCTGGAAATGTGTAATGTGAATGTCTAGAATAATACACACACAAAAAACAAACCACACATACAAAAGAGAGACACCCCCCCCCCCCCAAAAAAAAAATCTATTTTCCCCATAGGGACCCTTATGCCAAATAAAATACAACAATGACAAAGTCATGACGTGAAAAGAATAAAATCAGTCCCCTTGATAACAGAGGTGCATGCAAGAGAACACCCATTAAAATTAATGGCTTCATACTCCTTTTCTATTTCCAAGTGAAGCAAAAGAAATGGTGGCAAACTCTCTCTGTCCTTGTCCAAAATTCTTCCATTTGCTGGGGAGTGTTCACAGTGCCAGTCACCAAGGGGGGGATTGCTTGTTTCGTCTTGGTTCAGCTGAGCTGCTTCAGAAAGAAGCATGTGTACAGTCTCGTCTAGGTCAGGAAGAAAGAAATCGAGCTCCAGAACCCCTGAGAGCAAGTCCAAGCCTGCTCTGTGTGATTGAAATGTGATAACACAACATAGATACACAAATACACACTCGTGCACGCACGCACGCACACACACACACACACACACACACACATACACGTCTGACGCTTTCTGCCCCCCCCACCCCGCAAGCGTTGTTGCAGAAATGTTGACACATACACGCACAGCCACAAACGAATGCTGATGATTGGATGGTTGTGCTCAGTGGGCGCCGTCATCCCAGCCACAATCGTTCTTCTGCTTAGCCAGTTTACGGACAAGTCTCTCAAGCTCCTTGCGAGACTTCTGCTCCTCCTCCAGAAACTGCTTCATCCACTTATTCTCCTGCCACACATTGTGTAAAATAACAAAGTTAAGATATATCAGAGCCTTTCAAGCATGCATTTCACAATTTGAGGACATTTAAATTCAGTTCTCTTCTTATTTACTGCCAAAAACCACCCCAAAACACCAAACCTTTAAATATTTTATTGAGGATATACGTCTAAATAGCGAGCAGTCAATTTTTGAACATGAGAGTCTCCTTTGTGCTTGAGTGTTTGCACTCATTTCTTTCATCTTGTCTGCTCTCGGTTTCACCATGTATGCATAAAAGCCCCACCTCCCCACACATGGAGCAGAACTTGAGTTGGAAAAAACGAAATGATTTCATTACCAGAATTAAACGCTGAAAGTGACTGATTATAAATGTCCAAATGACCAAACAAACTCAATCTGATACACAAAAGAGAAAAGCAATCAGGAAAGGAAACAGAGTGACTGCTGCCCCTAGACCACCTATATTCTTGCATTAGTGATCTCCAATCTCACTAACCTTTTTAAGCTCATGAACCTCATCCTTTAAAGCATACACGGCATCAACCAGACTCCTGAAAAAAAGGGTAGTATAGTGTTTGTGTCATACTTCAAGATATGATATGCACGCTTTAAACACCCTCTCCATCTCAAAGAAAGCTAATTATTTTGCACTTCAAACACATATCTATGTACATCTATACCCACACATATATGGTTGATAGATGGCATCTCAACAGTTTAAATGGGATTACCATCAAAACTCTGAATCTATCTGCAAAAAAAAGTAAATAAATCTGAATTCAAGTACACACAAAAAGAGTACTAAGTAATACTATCCTTACTTTTCCTCAATAACCGTCTGCCCGTTGCTCTTCATTTCCTCCACAATGATCTTCTCTTCCTCTGGCAGGAGCACCTGAGGGACACACTCTTTCCGTACCGCTGTATAAACACACACACACACACACACACACACACACACACACACACACACACACACACAAAATAATGATAAAGCTAAAATCATTAGAGCATAAAACTCTAAAAAGGCATTACAGACACAATTCATCCACATCGTTCTGCAAATACACACCCGTGGTGCTCTGATGCAGGCTGGCTCCCGTACAATATGCCTCAATTACCCTCAGAATCTGAGCATCCTCCTCCAGAGCAACTGTACCTGTAAAAACCAGAGATTGCCATTATTACACAGCACTCTGCTGAAATGAATGTAAATGACATTAGAGGTGTAAGGTAAGAGGTTTGTTCTGTGTGCGCTCTTCTTCATTGTTCATTTTAAGATAAAGCAGCGCTGCAGAAGCCCCAAGTCTGCTCTAGTGATTTCTAAACCATATATGTTACATTATTTCTGAGCAACATCATTAAAAGAACATAACTTATTGTTTAAAAGCTTGTTTTGAGCAATGCTTTACACCTCCCATTCCCTAATATAAGGCAAGACACTTACTTCTTCTCACGTGAATGTCATCATCAGAGGGTTTGCGCTCTTTCCTCCTATTTCCTGGCAAGAACTTCTTCATAGGCCGTGGGCTCTTGCTGGTATCCTGGAGGTGGTCAACAATAAACTAAGTACATCTCTGTACACAAAATCCCTCCTCCTACACACACAGAACAACACACTTCTGAAAGCCAATGGTCCAAACCAACCACAATGCAAGCTTAAAGGGATGTGCATCCCATGTGAATAAACATCAGTAAACACACATACACCACACACACAAATCCATCAACAAACACAGCAGCAAGCATGTGATGATGACCAAGACCAAAGTAGCCAGTGATCTGTGTTAATATGTACCTTGCCTACCAGAGTTTTACAAAAAATAAAAATACTATGACTTCTTTCATCACCTTTTGTTTTTAATCTACATCTTTACCCACATCCCACTACAGCAAAGGCAGAAGAAAAAAAAACTTTCAATATAAAAGCCTTATCTGTGGTCTGCATCAATTAGAAAACCATGAGAAAGGATCTTATCTAAATAATTTAAACCATGTGGTTTCATGAGCTGCTGACTTTGGGGTCTTAGAACAGTCAAAATGATGGTTTCACTAAACACATGAAAAGTTGCGCTTTGATGACTAATTAACGTGTTAAAAACGATTCCTAAGTCACAGTGACGGTGATGTACTTGTACCATTACATACAGGTGCTGCAAAATGACTTAAGAACATCTTATGATGTCATTTACCCCGTGTCCTTGGCTGGAACTGAAAAGTTGGTCGAACACGCAACTGGAAACAGTTGATTCATGGGACATCCCTAAACTTCGCTGAAACGATTTTCTCGTAAGAATCAGGAGGACGGAGTGACTCCTGGTTGTCACCACCTGTCTTTTGAAACCTCTGAAGAGGCCACAGGACTTACAATAATGCAGGTGCACGGTGTAAAGGTTGTTTCCCTATATTGGTTTTGTGTGCGGGGAAGTCATTTCCCAAAGTTGAAGGAAAGGTAGATTCAGGTGCTGTTCCATTAGCAACTCGGCAATTACTCAAGCGCGGAATGACCTCACACGTAAAAGGTTATGAAGTATATGTATATGAAGCTATTTTGGCTAACGTGTTAAACGACTGCTTGATCTGACTGACTAAGCTGAGCTTTTCCGCTCATTTAGAAGTTGGTGTTTAAACTTGTGCACCTGTCTGGATCAAAAACAAAAAACACTATAACTATGCACGGAGAACATAGTTTCCACCAGGTTTTCCATTAAATGAAATTGAACTTCAATGAAGTGGGATGTCATCTAAGCCATAAAAGCATACTTAGTCTGCTGATAATTTAAATGTGGAAACATATTCATGGCTGAATGACTGTAGACCTCAATATGCTCTGTGCCTACATGTCCAAAAATAGCTTCCCTAGTACAATTTTCTACTATTGCTCCTTCAGAGAAGGATTTCAAAAGATAGCTGATGCCGTACATGACGACTAGAAGACAAATAGCAGATTTGCGGCACCACAGAAACAGGAAACTAACAGATGACAGCAAGAGAGGGGTGATGCAGAGAGAGCAATGACATGCTAGCTCAACACTGGAGATAACACACACACACACACACACACACACACACACAGGCAACCCCATCCCACCTTTCTGAGCCCACATCCTCCCACACACAGAGAATAGAAACACAGTGAGGTCTAACCTTACCTTCATGATATAAGACATCCTCTACAGAAGGCAGAATGGAGAAAGAGAGAAAGGGGAAAATGTGCATGAAAAATACAATGAGAGGAGGATGCGCTAGTGAGAGTTAATGATGAACATTTTTAAAAACCCATCTGCCATTCACCTATTCTTTGTCTGTGCAGAATAGGGTGATTTTGGTTTTGTATAAAGAGAGACGTATAAAGAAAAGAGAAAACTGACAGAAAGCCAGCAATGCATTCAGGACATGTGCATGCAATCTCTATAAGATAAATAGACCCAGATGGCTGCAAGCATGCTGCTTGCTCCTGTCTTCAAGTTTGTTGTCAAGAAGGCATAAACGCATATTTAAAATACAAGCTATTAAACAAGACACATGTTAGTTTGCAGATATCACATGTGATACACTGATATCTATTCAACACATTACCAAACTCAAGTCTAACTGAAACTTTTAAAAATGCTGACTTGATACTTTTGTGAAAAGCTTATACCACCCACATAAGACCACACAGTAAACATCACATTGCTCATAGAAAAGTAGCTCATAACCACTGATGCAGTCATCATTCTTAAATGCCAGGCACCCTTGGTGACCTTGCTGCCATTACTGGAAAATATTTCCTCAGAACAACACCTTTCCTGCCCATATTTCAGGAACACTTTGAGTAGTTTCAATTTTGTTCCCCTTCTTGCAACTAAAGCTAAAATGATGCTCGCTGCTTGCCTTTGAAAGGTCACTTTAGCTAACTCACACCCTGCACTGTTAATGTCACAGCCATTACCACATTTTCAGAGCCTGTGACCACATACTTTTTAGCTGTATGCTCCAAACCATATTTTGTTGCGCTGATGAACAGCATTAATGTGAGTTACTGCATAGCAATACCAAAGTTCCTTCTATTAATGGTGTCAGTCTATAACCACTAAATGATTATTTAGAACAACATATTACCAAAATATAAGTTCACTATGTCTCAAAAAATGTAGTATTTAGATAAGACCGGTCAACCACTTTATCTAATTGCAATAATTTTAGTAGGAGTCTCAATTCAGAAGAGAGTCCCACATCTCTTCTGGTCCATCAATTTTAAATTATTAATAAAAAAAACAACAGACCTAAATTCCCAAATAACAGATAAAAGTACTGAGTAAAAACATGTGTATATGTCAACTAGTTGAATTGCGACACTGAGAACAAAGAAGCAGCTGTTTGGAACACTTTAGTATTTCAACACCTCAGTACTTCCTGTGTCCGGTGACATTTGAGCCATAATTAGTGCTGACACTAGAGTGGAGGATTGGACACTTTGATTTAACCCATATGATGCTTAACTCTAAGTCAAGCCATTTCCTCCCATACTTGTTTTTAACTGTGCAGACTTAATATAATTCATAACCATTAACATTTGTTAAGCTTACTCAGCGCTGATTAAGTCATGTCAGTTATGGAAGCGATCCAAGAGGATACTGGTGTTGAAGTTTTAAATTAAGAACGTTTCACTTTAGTTTCAATCTAAAAAAAAAAAAAAAAAAAAAAAAAAAAAAATCATAATACTCTAACTATGTAACTATGTCATTTAAAACTAATTGAAGTGAACCCAGTGCCTCCAAAAACAGCATCCGGTGAAGTGCACAGTAAAGTGAGGATTTCAGACATGTGTTTGTAATCTCAAAACAATTTTCTCGGTCCTATTAATTCTAAGAATTTTTCATAAAATGACAGTTAACTTACAAACATGGACTATAACTCATACACACACACCTCTACTTTGTGCTTGAAATTTAGTTTGTACATCTTAAAAATGTAACATACCAGACAAAAATGGAGACTACTGAGCTCTCTCGTGTGTATAAGCCGAATGTTTATATTTAGTTTATTTAAAGTTTGTGTGTACTTTATTTGATTTTTAATATTTATTACACGTCTAGTTTTTATGGCTCAAATTTCATTAGAATTTAGCGCATGAAGTAATGGAAGGCTTAATCTAAAACACATCATTGGAAGACTTGACAAGTTAAGAACAAACACGGATACAGCGGTGGGCAAGCAGAGGAAGGGGACTTCTGCTATTGGTACAGTTTTCTGGCAATGTATCGAATGACTGATACTAAGAGACTGGTGTGGGTTTGTTTGTGCAACTCTGAAATTTTCTACCTCTTTGTAGCCCAGAGCAGCTGAAGGTCTGAGGGGAGGTGCGGGCCGCAGACAGCTGAGAGACCAGGGCTTGCTAATCTTTGGTGGTTCCAGGGGGCCACGACTGACACTGCTGAAGCTACCCTGGTGATGTGGGTGAGTGGTGGCGCCGACCATGCTCACTGGTTTACCATCTACGTTCTGCATTGAACCAGACAAAAGGAAGCAAAGCAAATACATGAGAATTACTGTGCATGTGTGGTGAAACATGAGTCTGCCGTTTGTCACTTTTTGGTTTTCACACCTGGGAACTGTGTAGGATTCACTTTTGGTACCGTTTTGAATTTATGTATACGTGTGTCTGTCTCTGCCCTAACCTTTGAAATGGTGCTGGCAGGGCTTCCGCCTTTGGTAAAAGGTTGAAGGTGCTCTAGCCATTCCTGTAACTCCTGGGCACTGCTGCAGAACACTGTAATGCGATCAATCATGCTTCCTGCAGCAAATAAGACAACACACAATAAACGAAGAGCTGCTTTCCTTCACAGGTGTTACATACAGCGTTTACATAGACTCATGATGGGCATGAATGTCCTCAGAACAATGAGAAAGTTTAAGTGACTCAGTGAAGCTCTAAGGAGAACTGCTGATTTACACAAAGTCGCAAAGGTCGGGAGAAAGACCCAGACTGTCAGTCTCAGGTGGGGTCTTCAGGAACAGCCCAGGAATCACCAATGCTCAGGCCTGCCATGAACAGGGAACTCTTATATCGCCATGGACTGAAAGGGTGCCAACCTAGAAAAGAAACCGCTGCCCGGAAAAACGACGTTTTTTCTGGGCAGCGACTAAAATTTCCCACTGCTACCCACATGAACAAGCCAAATGTCTTCTGGATCAAAGTTTTATGGTATGATGAGAAAACGATTGCATTATTCGGCCACAATGATAAGAGGTATGTACCAACTGTAGTTACCAACTGTCAAGCATGGTGGTGGTAGCATCAAGGTGCACTGAGAAACTTGGTAAAGGACATTTAACCAAATATTAGTAGGGGTGTATGTATATTTTTGCCCCTGTTCGGATTGGAGAAAATCTAAAATAAATTAAAAATTGTACAATTATTCTTTCTTTTAAAGTAATTAAAGGCTTATGCTAGATAATCATTCCACCCTGGATAAAGAACAGTTCACAGAAATCATTTAATGCCCCAAATTACCATGACATTCACATCCATGATGAGTGTATGTAAACTTCTGACCACAACTGTACGATTCATAAGACTGTACTACCCATATTTTATATTTTAGCGTTAATCAAAGCATGTTTTGAACAGCCTTATGGTTCTAATATTGGAAGTCAAGCCACTGAAAATACAAGGTTTCACATTTACAAACAATCACATTTATAACGTTTCACATCGTTATACAGAAAACAGCTTTCTTTAAAAAAAAGAAAAAGAAAAAGAAAAAGAAGAGTGGAATAATGGATGGATGGATGCATTCCAGCTTTGGATGTATGGCTTTTTTAAAGGAGGCTAGACTGACTTCACCATTGGGCAAATTTTTTGTCATACGGACAAAAAACCCTGCTTTGTACAAACACAATGAACTAATGAAAGCATTAATACTTTACAGGGGAAAAGTGTTGTCCTGAATCACTTCAAATGTTAAATGTTTGAATGGAATCTGCCAGAATTTAAACAATTCAATGAATTGGTTGGTCAAATAGTTTATTATTATGTAAGAACAATATCACTGTCCTCTCAAATCTTTTTTTCTTTATTTTTGTCCTAAAATTTCAGAACTGGATAAGTGGAAAGAAATGGAGGGATGGCTGGTTGGATTTTAGATGCAAACCTGTGATGTCAAAGGCAAAGTGGGAAATGTCTCCTTCTTCCGCGTGCCTCGTTACTGTGGTACCTGTTAGAGGCAGTCTTCCCTGAATGGATGAAAACCAAAGAGAGAGGAACACTCAAGTGTAAACAAACTAAAATATGCAGTACTGCGCATGTTGTGATAAAAAAAGGTTAATCAAGGAAAATCAGGACTGGATAACATTAGGGACAACTGACGTTTAATGAAACACATACATGTAACATGTATATGTAAAGAAAACGTTGAAACTGAGCAACTTCAAATCTTTCTTCAATTTATTCTAAGATAGTATCTACTTCATGCTTTAGACAGTGTTTCCACAACTGATGGAATAGAATAAAAAAGGAAAACTGTGCATATTTAGGATTTATATTTAATACTCTTATCCACTTGGCATTTATTTATTGCATAGGCTACTGTTTTCAGCTGACTGAATACATTAAGTTTGACTAAACACTAAATCAGCCACAAGGCTGTACGCGTTTCAAAGCGTTTCTCTAGATGGGAGGTAAACGACATACCTGATAAATAAAGCCACTCATCCGGGGACTGGCAGAGAGCATTACTAACACATTCGGGAAAAGCATAAGGTAACGCTCCTCTTTTTCCTAAAAGAGAGACACAGTAATTATTTTTTGCAAACCTATTGTGAAGGTTGGAAAATGCATTTTCAACAACAACATTGATCGGTTATGTTTTTTTGGGTGTTTTTTTTCTTGAGTTATTCAAGGTAAACCAAAGTGATTCATTGCACTTCTTTGCAAGAAGCAAGCCGTTTCAGGTTTCCCCTCCTAATGTGGCAAAAAAAAGTGAGCATATTTTAGCTCCGGTTGCAGCAGGCCAGTTTGGGAAAACACTTGCTTGTTATATGAATGGAAATTCAAATGACTTATGAAACAAATATGGTAATTGTTATGCTGGTTGGAAAGCGGTTGGCAGTGATTAAAAAAAAGGGGGGGAGGGGAGTGAATCCAAATGTGTATCTTGGGCTTTCTTCCAACCACGGACTACGAATCGACCCCTACACAGAAACCACACATGAAAGAGGAGATGGCTTTTAGGTCTGCCTATGGCCTACTTAGGTTTCAGTTCTGATACTTGAGGGGGGTATTAATTTAGCAACAAAGGGGAACAGATTTCCGCACCTACAGTTCCTGAAAACTAGAAACTTAGTTTGTTTTAAAGACTGGTACACTGCTGGATCTCAACAGGAAAAGAGAAAAATGTACTACAGATAAATTATCTTTTAACTAACAACAATTATTTGTTGTTATGAGAGAGCAGTAAAGGAGCCAGGCAGCTTAATTAATTAACTGATATGATTGTTCTCAAATGCTACAAGGACTGGCTTTCAGAAATGGGAAAATACTAACCAAACCTCTGATTGTACACAGATTCTAAACTGACAAAAGGATATTTTGTATTTTGTATTATTGCAGCAGTTCCACTATAGTTTGGCTGAATGAGCTTTTTCTCATTTAGGAAAACCTCATATCTCTCACCTCACTGCAGCCATTTCTCACATGGACCTGGGACATGTAGGCCACTTGACCAAGACTCTTCATGCTTTCTCCCTCCCAGCCCCGCACAGGTTCTGACAAGATCTGCAGCTCCAGGTTCTTGCGCTTCCGCAGATCCTGGCACTGTGTCTTAAGCACACAAGCACACACAAGATTACAAAACTGTGCAACATGCTGGCGAAAATAAATCTGATATTTTTCTGGACCCTTTTTTCTTGCCTTTTAGTACTACTGAGTAACAAGCAACAGGATATTCTCTCCCCCCTGTGGATATGGCTTTGAAAATGTAACCATTACCATGTACGTAAAAGGCATAAAAATTAGCATGCAACATAAAGTAGTACATTTTTCAGGTGCTGTGCAGGGGTTCTCCCTCTTCAAGCAGAAAAAAGTGACAATGCAACATTATCACTTTCCACTGCACGTCAATCAAAAATTAGGTTTTTTTTTTGGTTTCTTTTTTTTTTTAAAGAGCACTGTAAATTAGCATAGCATTTCTAAAGTACCAGCGATCCTAACCACACTCAAAACACACAAAGAAACGTCAGACTTGCAAATTACAACGAGCAGTGATAAGTGATGCCTTTTTTTGTTTCCCCAGTTTCCTGTGTAGAAGAAACGAGTGAGTCACTTTATCTGCTCTTATGAGGAAGTCAAAGCAATACCGGGGAATTTGTGTCTCAGGGTGGCGTTCGCTCAGGTATAGTGCGGTTGCTCGTTTCTAATCCAGCTCTTTTAAGATGGCATTTCAGTTCCCACCCACCTTAGGAACAATACGATCACTCAACTTAAAGCAGAAAAAAAGGATCACTGCATTATTTCTGGTTTTTTTCCCCCCTATCAGAGTTCTGCTTGATTATGAGGAATTGTGCTAAACTACACTGTCGAATGAAATGAAAACATGTAAACACGAAATTGAAAGTGTGATAACATTATTTACCAAGAGCGTCATTTTCACCATTAACTAGTTCCTTATTAGCGAGCGTATTAGCAGCACAATGGCTTTTATGTATCACCATATTCCCTCAGTTACCATCCAAGTCCTGTTTAATGACAATATGTAAGGATAATAAGCTTTACTTTGTATAAGCCTCATTACAGAAGATTGCACTGTAACATAAGCAGTCAGTCCCTATTATCTGTTTTTGTGCAAAAGAAACCACAAGTGTTAGTTTCCAAATAACTGTATCGAGCTTTTTTAACTCAGAATACAGTTTTCATTATTTTATAAAACTGCCTACTCTTTACACCAAGATCTGACACTGAAGCACACAGCTACTGAAATGACTTCACCTATTATTCAGCTATTCTTAGTAAATGGATTACACCTTGAAAAAAACTGCAGATTTATGCATTTGTCATTAACTGCCTTAGCGAAACTTAAATTGGCGAATAATGTGCAGGCAAGACCTCACTATAATTACTACTGCTGGGCACTATTAACACTAGCACACTAAAGCAGTGGTCCCAACCCCCAGGCCACGGACCGGTATCGGTCCATGAGTCGTTTGGTACCGGGTTGAAGCTCAGGTGTTAAATTTATGGTTTTCAGGGTTTTTTAATCGTTTTTATCGTTAACTCGGTTTCCCTGGGTCTTTTCCCGTGTGTTATGAATAAAATAATTTTTTGGTACCGGTACTGGTTTTATTTTGTTGTATTTATCCGCGACACCTTAAAGGCCGGTCCGTGAAAATATTGTCAGACATAAACCGGTCCGTGGCGCAAAAAAGGTTGGGGACCGCTACACTAAAGGATTAATGAGTGCTTTATAATGACTAAAAAGGTTGAAAATGTACTCATAAATCCTACAGTATATTAATTTTACTAAAATATACTATGATTGACTTAAATAGTTGATGTGCAATGTATGTGCAATGTGCTGTTAAATGTTAAAGAGTACTGATGACAATTAATTACTATTCAAGATTATTACTCTGGGAAAAAATGACATTTTAATAAATATAATCCATATTATAAATTTCATGCAAATTTTATTTTTTTGGATAGTAAGGTAGCACGGTCCTGTAAGGAGGAAATCCAGGAGCTTCACAGTCTCTCATAACATTGCCCAGACTGTTTAACCCAGGCTTCCTCTACAAGTTCACTCTGATCCTTCTGACTTACCAAAAGGCTCCTAAACGCCGCTGTTGCCTTTACAATGTCAGTGTAGTCAGGGTGGGCTTCCTGTGGTGCAAATGAACATTACAGGTTTAAACATAACAGTCTTTATCCTAAAGGAATACAAGAGCACATACAGGTATACTGTGCAACATAAAGGGAATTCAAAGACTGAAAAAAAATCATTTAATGCAAGTTGTTTAATTTATGAAAATACATAGTGTAACTTTAATGGTAGTTTAGCTTCTGTAAGTAAAGCAAGTGAATAAAACAGTAAAAAATATGATATTGTATTTATACTTGTATATAATTTCAGTATGCTTTTTATATGTCTATGCTCTCTCCTTTACCTCCACATGTCTCTCTAGCTCCTGTAGCAGGGTAGGGTATTTTTCAAGCCTCATGAAGGGCTTACTGAGGCTGGTGGTCAGGGTCATGACTCCTCCAGTACTTGCTCCATGGCTCTCCATGAACTTCTCAAGTTCCTCACTAAGAAAACACACACACACGCACACGCACACACACACGCACACACACAAATATACTCTATTTATAGGCAATATTTTATTAAAAAAAAAAAAAAAAAAAGTGTGTCCAGGGATGGAGTGGGGGGGAATGAAGAAAAGTCAAAGATTACGGGTAACAAGAAAAATCACAAGTTTTTGAGTCTAGATTGCATGCAAGCTGTAAGCCAGGTATTTATAAATTATTATATAAAACTTTATTTTTACTATATAATAAATTGTAAGATAAGCTTTAAAATTATAACATAACCATGTATTTCTTGTTGTGCTGAATTGCAAAACGTAGGAGTGAAATTTTGTATTTTTAATAACACAATGTTACCATATATAACACACATTAACCGCATTATCAGAAGCTCTCACTTTCACAGAACTGTCCCACCAGTAAAATGAAACAAAGTGTGCAGAAAAGCTCAAAGAATTAGTCATTTTAACACAAATGCATCCATGTTTCATTAAAGTGACAAATGACTCAACAGAGCTCAGAAATCTACACTAAACAGTGGAAACACTGCTGAGAAACAATAGGAGTGTCCTCATAAAACAACACCATGTGATAAGCTTTGACTATATTAATTGTCACGCTATTCAGTTGTTAACGAGATCAGCAACTCGATTGTAAATGCAAACGACAACCTCGGACAACAGCACCTCTTCCTGTTTACTTAAATAAATAAATAAATAAAATAAAATCAGTAAAAGTTAAGCTGGTAAGTTTTGCCTGGTAACAGGTTTCTACATGCTACAACAATTTTTTGTGCTATAGTAGTTATCATATATTTAGATTTTTTAAAAATGTAATATTTGTATTATGTTCATGTTTTGTGATGGTATATTGATGAAATCAAAAGTGACAACATGTTATTGTGAGACCTGGAGACAGAACATCACATGTTACCGCACACTGCCCTTTATTTGTTACAGCAAACCGAGCCGATCGCACTGCAGAACAACAGTAACCGAAGTGTATCACATTTGTGGTGCATGTGAGATTTTCACATGCACCATCTTTGATGGTCAAATATTTCACAGACAGTGCAAATCAGGTCAACATTGGTTTGGTGCAAATCTACGTCGCTAGCTGCAACATGATCGCTTCAAACGTGGTTTGAAGAGATCGTCATTCATGAGTTTCCACGATCCAAAACAAATCTGCAGCAGCACTAACTGGTACAAAAGGGTAAATGAGAATGTGACAAAAAAGGCTCCTGCAACTGAAATGCAAATGTGCTTACTGTGAAAAGCGCTCTGTGCGCCTGTCCCCATAACCACAACGCTATACACAGTATCCTGTCAACAGTTGACTTCCTGTGTGTAATTCAACTTAATCTTCAGCTCGCAGTGCAGAAATAGACTAGACGCCTTAACATTACCCAAGGCGGTACTGTCTAAACTGCATCATGGAACTTTCATTATTACTACTGTACACATAAGAGAAGCCCTTACTCAATAAGAATAATGAATTTTATTGCTAAGTGAACTCCAAGAAACATCAGGAGACAACACGCAGGTTTGACACTAACACTTCTTTACCTTTACTGACACCTTGTGGTTCAAAGTAAAATGACATGAGATCATTAAAATGGTGCGCAGTGCCCCCAGAAATTAAACATAAACCAACCACATATTCTTTTCTCCCATATCATATTAACCCATATGAAAAAAAGAGGTGAAGGAGCTTTACTGTATCAAACTTCAACTTATCAGTAAACTTTAGAGTGCACTTCAAAGGTCAGTTTAAGACAGTACAGCATTCACATCCAAACAATAGCAGATTATATTAAACCTGGGATATTCCTTTCTTTGACTGCAAAAACTAAATAATTTGCTGGGCCTTGAAGATGTCAAACTATTCAGTACTTAAAGAAAAAAGGCAAAAGAAATAAAAATAACTGTCACCTGCAGAAATTTGTTTTGCTTTCCCCAGGAAAGTATTTCATTCACCTTTAGGTCAACTTGTGGCTTTTTAAATGGGGTTTCATGGGATATATTGTCTAAGGAATGCCACTAACATTTATTAAAAATGCTTAGCTAAAATAATAAAAATTCAATCACTGGAGAGGATTGGTTACAAATCTGCACCACTGGTTTCTTTTCGCATTGAAATTAAAAGGCGAGACTTCTCTATGGCATGTCTCTACATGGCTGACTCTGGTGTTTTGTGTGCAGGGGGGCTGACCTGTGGTCGGTGAGGATGCAGACAGCTGAAGGGTGGCTGGAACAGTAAGCCAGGTACAAAGCCTTGATCTGACACATTAGGTTTAGATAGCAGGCAGCCACTCGCTGCTGTCCCTCTGGGACCCTGCAAAGTCAGAGAAACAGAGCCAAAGTCAGAGAGGTGAAAAGAGCGGAAAAACAAAAAAGGAGGATCGTTGTTAAAGAAAAGAGAGACACAGAAACAAAAGATGGCATAAAAAATAAAATAAAAGAAGTGAGCATCTGGTTTTTTTTCCTAATTTTGTTTAATTTTAGCAATAGCTCTCCAGGCTTTCAGAAATTATGTCAAAGTGTTTCTTTGGACACTGGCTGTTTTTTCACTCAGAGGCAACTAACTCAAGGTATGAATCAGCATTGTCTCTACAACACAGACAGCTTGGTAAATAACAAGTTAAAATGGTATTCTATCGACTAGCAGCCTGACTAAGACTGCTAGTCTTAGTCAGCCTGTCACAAGCACAAGTTCTAGTTTCTTTAGTTGAATCTATGAAAAATACCAAAGATGATGGAGTTGATACACATAAAATAGCATTTTTACAACAAGGCAATTCCCAAAGAGCTACAGTATTAGCTGAAAACTTGGCATATCTCAGCATAGTGTACAGTGTGTCCTTATGAAATTAGAGGAAACTGTACTTTTGAATAACAAAAGAAGTGTTTAAAAAAACCCACAAACATCTACAGAACATGAACTGAATCTGAAAACCATGTCCTTAAGAAATAGGGGAAATAAAGCTGACAAAAGACCTGACAAGATCTGGGAGATACACCTGGACCTTCAGTTGAGAAGAGTGGCTATCAAGAAGCAATTTTTAAGAAAGGGAAACAAGCAGAAAGGTCTGAGGTATACCAAATTCCACAAGAACTAAACTGAAAATCAGTGACAACAGGTCTGAAGGAATCCAAATTTGAAATTTTTGGTTGAAATTGTCCTTATTTACAAAGGAAAGACAACAGTGAGTGTCCAGAGCCATACGTAAATCATGGTGGAGGCTCGGCCATGGTTTAGAGCTGGAAGTGGTAGAATAGTACCGTCAGCTGTCAGATTTTGATGTGGAAGCATCTGATTGACAGCAGCTTCATTCTTTGATCATTACCCCAAATGCATCGCCAGCTGTCATCTTTTCTGTCCTCTTTATAGAGCAACATCCAAAGAAGAGCCTCGAATCTCCTTCTAGAAGCCTGGAGAACTATTCCTGAAGACTACTTTCCACATTTCAGTGTATCACCACCTCCATCTTCCGTTTTCGCAGTAAATTATAAACAAATTAGAGGTGGTTTAAGTCTGTAAATGTAAGATTAAAGCATTAAGCCCAACTTATTTCATTAGAAATATTTCAGAGGTGTTTTGACTGCACAATCCATGTGGCTCTAAAACTTCTTCACCACCAGTGCATAAACAAATCTAAAGGAATTTTTCAAATATGTGTGTGCAATAAGTAGCTGAAAAAGTGTTTGAAATGGGTCACCATTTCAAACACTTTTTCAGCTCAGTTTCAAGATGATATTTGTACCAGAAAGAAATAAATAGGAAGAGATGTCTGGGAGGAAGGAAGTGATTGCAAAAATATTATCAAGTATGGTTCGTTTTGGAGAACAAGTATAGAATTTGTGCAGCGTAAGGAATGAGATGAAACTTAAAACTAGTACTGTTTTACAGATGTGTTTCACTATGTCTTACAGAACAATCACAGGAGTAGGGTCCATTGTTGTCCAAATGTTGCTCTTTACTAAGAGTGGTGTAAGACTTTTTCGCATGTCCAGAATTACTTACTTAGTACATTCCTCCAAAGCCAAACACAGTCCCTGCTGGAAGCTATTGATATCCTCCAGATTTCCACACAAGGTGGCACTGTCAGCACTGCTGAGCCTAAACACAGAAGTTATTTTAGAATTCACTGCAATTTCGACAAATTCAAAAATACTGGCACACATGTAAACATTTCTCACATTAAGCACAGTTGTAATAAATGCATGCAGCTTTTTAATCGATCCTGTCACATCTGCTGTTTTATTGCCCTTACTTGTCACTGGATTGCAGGGGTCGTAGGTAACAGTTCAACACGGTTTGTAATTCTTTGAGAAACTCTCGCTCGTGTTCTAAGATGTCCTGTACCACCTGGGAAAGCAACACAGTGAGCAGAATATTTAACATCTCTCACACACACAAACAAAATCAACGACACAAATATAAAAAAACTAAAACTAAAACCTAAAGAAAGTCTGACTGGCAGTATTAAAAAGAAACGCACAAAGTTGAAGCTGAATCCCATAACCTTCCAGATCTTAATTTATTCTGGTAAAGTAAATCACTTTCGATCAATGATTAACATCCGTCAGCACCAAGAAAATGTACATTCTGACAAACTCCATTAAACATCTAAGATACAACATTTACTATTCTCAAAATATTAAGATAAGCTCTGCATAAAATACCTTTTAACCAAAGTCTTACAAAGAAAACGTACTCATTGTCCTGCATAGCTCCTACTTACCACACTGTAGTAGTTCTTAGTCAGCTGAGTTCCTTTAGGTGACAATGGTTTTTCTATAGATAGAAAAGCAATAAGGATTTTTAAGCTTCATAGAAATACTTGATCATAACCATCAAAAAAGATATTAAATGCATTTATATATTTTGGGGGGAAGAAGGGGGAAATAATTATATACGTCCTATTAAAAAAAGAAGCTGCCATTAAATACTTAAATACATAAACTACAACCTCTTTGTCTAACTTCCAAGACAGATTTTTTTCCCCCCTCGTATATCTATATTTATTCTAAGATGCAAATCATATCAAATACTTTGTGCTGTATATTGTCAGCTTTTGTGTAACTGCGCTATTCTATCACAGTGTTTCTGAAAAAAGAAAAATAATAATGCCAATACAATACCATCAGCACACTTTCAGATATGCCAAATATGGTCATAATCTCAACTTCTGTTCCTGCGCTATAGTGCTGAATGGCCAGAAAAGTGCCTTTGCAGAAGATTATGGTGAAACGGTTGATCTTTTGGATATAACATTTCATTTCTCGTTATTATTTTAGCACAAGATATTTGTGTAAAATGTTCTGATAGTTAACATATGAATCAATTTATCTTTGAGTCTAAGTAAATGTTAATGCTAACTTTGAAAAAAAAAAGTTTAGCAGAATGGGATGACTGGCAACGAAAAAGAAGGTGACAGCTGTCTACAGCAAGGAAGTGTAACACAGCACTAAATGCAAAGTGCAGAAACCAAGAAAAATTGAATTTTTGTATTTTGTCCCAAAAGACTCATAACACCATTATACGGCTACATCTCTGGAAACAGCAATTTCACGGTCCAGACAGAGCAGCGAAACTCACCACAGGGTTTGATCTCACGGACGTAGTTACTTGGAAACCAGCCCGTTTTGCCGTTGAGCGTGCCCTCCCACCATCCTCCCTCCTCCTGGCGTGTCACAAGGATCACTTCACCTTTATTGAATGACAGCTCATCCTCATTGTTCTGCTTGAAGTTGAAGCGAGCCTTTACCATCAGCTGCCCACCTCCACCGTTCTCAGACATTTCCTGTTGAGAAAGGTCATCACAGCCCGAAAGCAAGACATCCAAATGCATCAGCAGGTTTCGATTATTCGTTTCAGGTACCTCACAAATGGTTGGTTTGTTTTCAAACAATTCAGTTATTTTAAAATTTGACTTAAAAAATTAAATCAAGAAATCTACAGCTCTAATTTTATATTTCTGCGTTTTGTGATTATTGTTAAAATTGTACCATTAGCAGCCAAGGACCCAGCCACACAGCCACAGAATGAATCAAGTACATCTGCCAATACAATGATTCATCTACACTTCATGGTAGGCATTAATAAAAATATACACTCAGACTAAACTCATACGCCGATGTTGCTTGCAGTTAGTTTAAACCAATTACAAGCCTTCAAATACCTTTATGAGTGTGCCTGTCCCCACACCCCTCCTCTGCGACTGACTGGTCAAGATGCGCTTGATACATAACATGCTTGCTGACTGTGACTGTGTCTGGCAGGAGGTTATTTCCCCAGGAGGTAATAGTACAATCCAACCACAAATGTGGGCAGAGGAATGGAAAATGAGAATACTACTAATACTTTTTTTTCAAAACAACATTTTTAAAGTAACCGCCTAACTTAATAATGAAAAACAAACGGACAGTTATCTACATGTAAAGTAAATGTATAATGAAATTTCCACACCATCTTTATTTTCTCTCTTTATGTAATTATTTCTTTAGTATGATGGGTGCAGTCATCTGTGCTAAACATCCACTATATAAATAATATATTTGTATAAATACCAGATTTAAAAAAAAAAGTGAGACTGTACCACTGATTTGGATTGTCTCCGCAGAGAGCCTTTGGATTTGGCAGAAGACAGCGTGTGTGAAGACGCCTGACTAGGAGAGGGGGTACCGGACTGAGGACATCTCTCAGCAGCACAATCTACAAGCACACACAGAGGAAATACAAAGCCTCATACATCAGTTACCTTTATGTTTAAAATTATGACTCTCTCATGCACACAGTTCATGCAGGTACACATACTTCCATGGGCTGTCAGCCTGATGATAATTCAAGAGCATGGCCCATCGCTTTGTGCAGCCCCAGGACATTGAACACACACGGTCCACAAATTTAGAGTTTCTCACAGAATAATGTGATTTAGCCAAAACTGACACACTGTTCCAAAAAAAGATCAAGCAGCTGAAAAATCACAAAGACACTTAAAAAAACCAAATGTACGTATATCCAAGTGGGCATTCAGTCCAGCAAATATGTCTGCTTGAAGAGAAAATCAAGCTCAAGTTTATGTTGCTGACACCGAACCCCTCTACGCTGTCATCGCTGAGCCACTGCAGCAGAGGAATTGTGATTTAGGGTCAGTAGCTGCCAGTTGTCCCACAGCATGACTGCAGCTCTAGAAATGGGCTGACCGAGGTATTAATTTTGTTGTCAGTATTGACTTGAAAAGTGACACATGGTGGTACTGCAAACCTCTTCTAAGCTAACAAGCAGAAACACTTACTGAAGACTGCCTATCAAATGCCAACTGGATGCTAGCCAAATCCACCATCTAATCCTTTAGGAAAAAAATCAGAGAAGAACAAAAAATAAAGTGAGGGGACTATTTAGCCTTTGTAACCTCAAATTCAGATCAAATAAAGAGCTCAGCTTTGAGGCTATAAAACTGGCAAGCGCTTAAGTGCACTTTCACTAGCAGGAAGAAACTGTGACGCTTTTTACGTAAACTGCATAACATCTTTTGAAGGGAAAAGGCTACCGATTCACTATTGTTTTCCATATGCAAATATGTCCGGGTGCCACACACTAAAGCCTAAGAAATATGAGGAAAATGGCACTGAAGGCAGTGGCAGGTGGGGCTCATGGAGTCTGCATGCCACTCGTCACACACAGAGAAGCCTAACAAGCCCGTCTGTCAGCTAAGCTCTGTGGCTGCCGCTGTTATTTCAGTATGCATACAATATTCAAAGCAGTTAATCTAAACAAACACAAACTCTGGGCACAGGAACACAAACGACAGGAGCTGACCTCAGAAGAGGACATAAAGCAATAATACAGAGGGCCACTTGTATTCAATATCAACTAAATAATGAACTTCAAGTCAAGCTCAAATACAAAGATGGAAGAACAGCTGCTGGGCATAGCTAGCCTGTAAAACATTTGCATATCAATTACATCTGAGCACTGAGAGACGCTTCTGTTCCACATTTTACACAGTGGCATGCATCCTGCTTTCGTTTAAGTGCATTCAAGACTCTGGTTGTCCAAAAAGAAACTCCTTGAAAGTGTTAATATTCTACCAAAGGAAGGCAGGGGTTGGGGATGGTCACGAGAAATGAACAAAGCATTTGATTTTTCCAGGTGAACAACAATGTGATCAAGGCCAAAAGCCTAAAAGAGCCAGCCAAACAAAAAAAGTTGTTCTTGACACAACAAGTACTGCTCAAGCTTCAACCTGTTCAGCATGTATGATCTTTTCTGCACTGCGGAAGTAGGTGAAGTTGGGCCAGGAGCCTCTGCTCTATTCCTAAAATATCCTGTAATTCTGAGACACTGGCATCGCTTCCTCACTGGGAACAACGATGATGTCCGAGTAACATCTGCCTTAGGTGGTTATAATCCCCACATGACCACCTCAATTTTTAAACCTAATGTCAACTATGAAATCAAGGATTGCCTCAAAATTTGTATTTTTTTTGCCAAAAGATACTTTGCAACAACTGATGTAAAATTACCTTGTCTGAAAGTATCAGAAAATAATTGATTTCAAAAAACCTTCATATCCTTAAACCACCTTGTTTTTGTAAGGACAATGCAACATTCATGACTGCGTGGAACAGCATTCTCGATGGACCACGATGAAGCCACAATGAGTCCAAAACTTAACGGTAAAAAAAAAATAAAAATGTATCTACATCACAGGGCAGCAAATTGGCAGCACAATGTACTGACTGACAAAATAATCTAGCTAGTGCAGGCTGAATGCCTCTGCCCTGAACAATCATCAAACTGTAGCTGAGAATAAGGATGAGGGTCTTTGGGGACTGGAAAAAGCTGAATAGGACACAACATGTCCTCAAGCTGTTGGCGGTGAGAAGTAAAGAGAACGACTTAACAAGTAGAAAAACATCTTTGTAACACAATGGAGAAAAGAAAGTGGCTTTCTCGAGTGAACAATTTTTTCATCACTATGTATGTATGTATGTATGTATGTATGTCCTCAAACCACTATGCTGAATAACTTGATATAACAAATTACAGACAGCAAATTCACAACAAATCACAGAGAACAAAATCAAATAAGCCAAATGAAGTTGAAGGAAATGGCCCAAAACTTGATGATGGTGCAGTTGTGTTAACTGTATTTGAATGTATCAGTTCAGACACATTTCTCGCTCTACTATAAAAACAAAACAAAACACAAAAAGACTGGACATTAACACATGCTTGTTCTCAATGACATGTGTAACAAAGCATATAGAGGTGGCAGACTTGTTCTAAAAGTTGCTGACTGAATAATTCTAAGGTTCTCCGACAGCTGTTAGCCGGATACTGAAGAGAGACTGCTATTACCTCGTCAGTCGCCCCAAACAGGGACTCTTGAGTAAAGTAATTAGCCCCAAATTGCTGTAGGAATGCTGCAATGCGCACTACTTTGTGCTGTGTCCTTACTGAATAAATGCACTTGAGGAAGAGATGCATGCGTGTCTGAAAGCAACACTACAGTACTCAGTTACATAAGAAAACAGAGAAAAAAAGAGAGCAGGGTGTTTTTTGGGGGGGTGTATTAGGCCAAGGATTCACATGAGTAAATATGGCACACAGCGTGACACAAACACAAACTGTCATGCCAGCTGCCCACCTATACTACAACCAATCATAATATCGAAGGGCTCCATGGATACAACTGGTAAATTAAGGCAGAAGAACACCAGTCTCATCAGGACACATATACAAGACATGACATCTTACCTGACTACTTTTAATATAAAGCTACACGTGCTTTCGCTTCATTATCTCAGCTCCATTATTATAGGAATTATTTAAATCAAGTGACAATAGAGTGTACCGAAAAAGCATCTAATTCTTTCTTTTCATAACATTAGAAGAATTTATGTAGACTAATGGCCCTTTTATGCTGTCAGTGAGGATGAAACATTAACAATCTCCAACATTCAAGATCAGAAAGAAATTAAATTCTTACCTTGTGTTGCAAAGTTGACTGCCAGCAAAGTATTTAGGACCTTGCCAAAATTGTCACCAGTGTATAACCACTCTGGTTCAAACACCTGGATGGAAAATTTCAAAAGGTCAAAATTAGATCTTTTTTTTCCCCCTTCCCCCTCTGATTAAATAGATCTGAGTAGGAATGCTTGTTTAGTGCATACATCCACAGCTAGAGAGACAGAGACACTCGCTCCAGGTTATTGCACAAACAATGGAAAGAGACACACATAATGAAATGCACACAGGGATTTGAATAAGCCTCTAACAAGACAGACAAAAACTGACATGTTGAGTATGACCCATATTCTGTGTCTTAGCGGTTTGTAATAAAACAGGCAGCGTTGCAGGCACACACAGATGCTCACTCGCACACTGCTGCTCGGTCAGTCTCAGACAGCTATCTTCTTTCCTCCAGTGGATAAGGTTTCACATTTTAAATAAAACATCTTAAATATAGGGTTTGAGTAGTATAACCTGCATTATGAGTCGTGTACAACATCTTTAAGTGTGATCATTACATCGCTTAATGTGGGACGAGCCTTCGGGTCAATGTAACTAACAAGACTTGCGCTACAAGTTGAAAAAAAGATAAGGAAAAAAAAGCTGGCACATAACATTACCTTTACAAATACTGGCTTTACATCACCAAAAGCAAAACAAACCGTTGGTCATCACGATAACTGTTGCCAGCATTCACAAAAGTTTTGGCAGGAGTCAGTAGTTTCAGTGAAAATGTATTTATGAGCGTAAAAATCAGAGCAAATAAATCTTCACATAGAGTTAATAACACAGAACAAATATTGGAGAGCCCCAACAGTAATTGATGCTTCCTCTTTCTGCATCTCAGAGCAGAAGTGAAAGCAGAATTACTGCTTTCTCCAGTCACAGGACAAACAGGCATTATCAGCTATAGCAAAAAGGGATGAAAAGTTCTCTTAACATGATCACATCACTGACCAAAGGATGGGCGAGGTTTGCCATAATGCCACACAGACATCCCCTGGCTGCTACATTTAATAGCGCCTCTCCAAAAACTTCTGCCCATGAGCTACTGGCTGGCTGCAAAAGGTCTAATTATGGGCTAGGGCACAGTTGGTGGATAAAAGCAAAGGGGACCTCCCAGACATAACAAGCCAGCTGGGCAGACCTACTGAACCACTTGACTTTGCAGTCAGCCAGCCTTGCTGACTCAATTGGCCATTTTAAAGAAACCAGGCTTTGTAATTCAAGACCAAAAAATATTATTTTTAAAGCTGGAAGAGACATTAACGTCCAGTGTGGTGGTAACAAACAGGCTGGTAGACAGAGTAACCTCCCAACATCTGGAAATGATACACCACTTTTCAATATTAGGGAATGCACTGAGCGAAACAGCACTGCTTTGGGGATTTTTGACCTGCAGCAAAACTAACCATTAAGTCACGAGTGCATGCAGGAGAAAATTTATTAACAAGGAAGTAAATGCTGTTCAAAACTAAGTTGTACCAGTTTGAAAACAGACAGTGAAGTCATGCGGGCCAGCACTTCACTTCCTGACTGATTAGTGGGAGTGAGTGACAGCATGTCTGTTTATATGGCTCACTCCACATGGACGTGAGGGGAAAGCATATGCCAGCAGGGTAAGCAGATCACAACACAAGCAAGAGTGTGTTCACATCTTGCAGTAGACAGGAGATAACGGCAGAGTGAGGTCAGTGTATTTCAACAAAACATGCCTCTGAATATAAAACTTGACAGACCACACATTGAGATAACTTACCTCCACTTTCAAGGACGAGCATCCTTTTAAAAACTCCTTGATGTTGGAAATGCAGTCTGCTTCAGTTCTCGGGTCCTGGCAATACTGAGTACACGAAATAAATATATAAACACATACCTCGGCTTAGTATGTCAAAGAGGCATCTGACACACTTCTCAAACGCTCAAGGCCAAAGCTACAAATCACTTCAGTACACACTGAGCCCCGCAGTAAGTAAGAGAGATGCAGCAATCCGACTGTGGCAACCTAAAGTTAAGAAAATAACTGTAGATTCTTCCTGCGTCTCCTTCATGCATATATAACCATTACCACCACAAAACCGCCGTCAAAGTAGCCTTACTCAAGCAACTTCCGCTCATTTTACAGTTTCAAAATAAAATCCCCATCGACGAAAAAAAAAAAGCTGACGTTTGTATTTTTTTAAGCAAACTTCTAACAGTTCCTGTGAGACCAATGTAGTACTGCCACAGAGAATGTATGTAAAACTAGGGTGATCCGTCTGCCATACAAGGGAGAAGTTACTACTTCCGATTTTGTTTCGGGCTCACGTTGTCGCCGCTTTGCGCTTTTTTTTCTTTTCTTTTTTTTCTTCAAAGGGGAGGTCGCACCGGGAAGAGCAGCCGCTCAGGAGGAAGTGACGAACTGTCTTTGCAACTGTTATTCACTATCAACTTTGCCATCTAAAACAGTGAACACAAGTTGTGGTAAAATTTATCACCTTTAAAAAAAGGAGTCAAACAATGTAGCGAACCTCTCCGTTTGTTCTGTACAGTACGGCCTATGTGCAATGTTTAGCGCACACTTGCTACTCAATTTGCCCTGTTTTGGTGGGTGTCCACACTGACTCGCACGTCTCAAGAATGCGGAACATTTCTGTCGCTTCACAGGAAACCATATCGTGTATTCACAAGTCTGAAACTCTCTAACTGTTGCTGTCGTTTTTGACGCGACACCTATCGCGCAAAACGGTCACAGACGGCTGTTCAAACTTCATGGTTCGAGTTCAGTGAGCTACAAAATCGCAAAGGCCTGCTGGAGGGAGAAGTTCTCGTCGGTATCACTTTCATCAAACCCCTCCCTTCTTTTCATCGTCGACGGATCGTTTGGCATTTGTTGACTCGAGTTAGCTTAAATCAATAACTCACCTTGGGAGTGAAGCCAGGTACGAGGCGCTCCGAGAGCTTGCACAGGACGACTCCATCCTTGAGCGAGGTTTTCAAAAACTCCTCCGGATCCGCTATGTTCTTTTTAGGCGAGCTAAGCACTCCTAATGATATCAACCACGTTACAGTCTGCTCCTCTGGATTCATAGCTCCACGAAATGACCATTGCCTAAGCCTGCATTGCTTTTAATTTAAAAAAGAAAAAAAGCTGGCGTCCTGTTCCGTATCAATATGCAACTCACATCCGCACTTCTGCTAGAGAAGTTTAAAAAAAAAAAAGAGGCGGGGGGGGGGGACGACGCTGTTTCTACACGCAAAACTGATGATCACCCCTACTGGCAAATAGGCACCTCAACAATAGGTTTTTTTTCCGTCGTCCCCCTCTGCAAAGTAGCACATGCTAGCAGAGGGCAATCATATTACATACTGAAATGCAGCAAGGCTCAGAAAACATGACCGATATATGCAAATTGCATACTGATAACTCAGAAGAGGCAACTATTTAAGTCTAATATAATAAAGAGTAATAACTTCAACATAATTGGGTCACATTTTTTTTCAAATATGGAAAATGGGTCATCTGCCACAGGAAGCCTTACATATGGGGAAAAATGTGATATTTGCAAATAGAGTGTCTCGGCTAAAAAAAATAAAAGTTTAATCATGTCATGGCCAAAATCTTAAATTTCAGGACAACAAAACAGCAAACGGAAAACCTCTTCAAAGCTTTTATTTAAAACAGTACAAAGTTCATTTGATGGCTGTACATTTCTCCCACTTTCAATGCGTTGCTCAATACGAAGATTCAGCCCGACCTCTGAACAGAAAGCTGTGCCAGCATCTGAAAGACAGCAAAAGACATCAAAAGTTAAATTTAACAACAATATCATTTGTCCAACAAACTTTGGTGTTTTTTTGCGTAATTTCAGATTATTTTTTACAAATTATACACACACAATAATATACACAGCAGCCAGAACAGGACTTTCAGGAAGTAATCTAAAAAGAAAATAGTACAGAGTCACAACAGGACTCAACCAACTTAGTTTTGTTTGTTGCATTTAGTGGGCCAAACTGAGGAACTTCCTCATAGCACCTCATACAAAAAAAACGTTCAAACGTTTTGTACAGAACTAAGTATATTTGATATCTCAAATTATTTTCCTCCTAGCATCTTAAAAATAAACTAAATTCTTTTGGCATATCAAACCATTTTCAAAAACACAGGTTGGTATTAAAGTGCCCTGCATAACTCTACTTTCTAGGATTCTCTAAATTCCCATTTTACATTAATAAGTTACAGAAAATAATGCAAGTAAGGCAAACAAAAACATACCTAACATGCAGAAAATACAAAAAGGTATTAAAATAATCATAATGCCCACTGTAGTCAGTTATTGAAGATTTTACTTTACATCATTAGTAATGCTGACAGGCTCACATCGATTTTAAATAAACACATTGTGCTCATCATTTGGGGCAAAATTGCTGTAAAATGTCTCAGCAGTAAAGGTTGTCCATTCCATCTTAATTGTGTATAGGTAGATAAAGACTTACTAGTCTGTTAGACATGCTTATGCGGATGCACTGTAGCTCAACTAGTCCAGCAACTTGAAGACATTCAGATATGTTGAAAGGGCATTTGCCTTGAAGCAATGTTCATCCTGCAATGAGAACATCATATTAGTATGGTGCTTTTTTCTTAATTATGTATTATGAGGTAACTGAAAATTATATTGTTGTCCTTGGTCCAACTGTACATTCGTTTCATTGTTTTCCGGTTTGGCAGTTAGGACGATGGTGCTCTTCCAACGGTCTCCATTGTTTGAATTGGCATGCTCAAGCAAATGATTTTGATACCAAGTCTTTAATTTAAAGATTGCTTTGAGGTGTTTATAGAGGGAAAAAAATTACTAAATATTACCCCATGATGTAAAAATGCACGGTTGCCAATCATTTTACTGATGTTGGATGACTGGTTGGGCAAAAAGGAGCCTTGGGGCTCAGTTGGTAAAATGGGTGTTAAAAGCATTCACTGGTGAAAAGGGAAGAAACTTCTTGGCATGTTGCTGCATTTTTGACAATTTTGAGTGACGAAAATGGACTACAACGAAAAGGTTCATTTCAGTCGACTTCCTTTTTTCCTTTTGTCCCTTGAAGCCAAGTTTCCTTGAATATCGCCCTTTGACTGGAGAGTGCAATACAGGACAATGAGAAACTCATTTACAGATGAGAAACAAAGAGTTTTGCTTTGCTTACCAGCTGTTGACTATCAGTCGAGTTGCATTTGGTCGTTGCATGCCATCAAATGGCTCTAGGGTGATGAATCCATTTCCAAGGAACTACATTGGAACATTTTGACAGTAACATTTGCCTAACCTTGAAAACAGTAGCGTCCAGTTGGAAGTACATTTGTGGCAAGAATGAACGCATCTCACTCCAATATTTAGCAGACTCACCTAAGTTTTACAGAGGACCTTTTTAAGGAGATCATGTTGTTACGTAACATTTGTTACGGTCTGTTGTTGAAAAATCGATGAGAAAAAGTTATGGTACAACTAAAACCTTTATTAGATTAGGAAAGCCATACTTATAGGGCATTGCAGATTTCAACAGCACTGAAAGTACAAAAAACTAACACTCACTTGGTAACTGTACTGACATAAGCAAGAGAGAAAAAAACTTTTACACATAAAAGAAAAAAAAAAATTGGGAAAGTCAAGATACAGTTCAAAACTAAGCTTCAGATTCCACAAATTTAGACATGGCTAGTTTGTCCTTCCTCCAAAACACGTTTTAAGTGTGCATGGAGACTAACGTTTGGTTTAATGACATTTCCAAGTCCAGTTCAGTATCTGCTGCGAGCCATTCCTCTATCGACTCGACTGCCACCACGGCCACCACGTGGCCCTCCACGACTTGAGCTGTTGTATGAGTCACGAGGAGGGTAGCCTCTCTCGGCAGGGGGAGCTGGGCCCCTATCCTGTCTGCCCATTCGCTCACCACGGCTAGGTGGATATGGGTCACTCCGACTGTTGGGGTAACTGTCACGACTGCCATAGCCATCCCGGGAACTGCTGCCATAGTCATCATAACGACTGCTTCCACTGCTCCCACTATAGGATGGTGGGGGGCCCCTTGAAGGTGGGGCGCTGCGAGAGTTACCTGCAGGGTCAATGGTTCAGGTAATTGGCAAAGTTCAATTTATACATTTTTCTTTGCACGGTCAAGTGCTATTTTTTTTTGCCAAATAGAATTCATTCTGTGGCAAAAAATAAATAAAACTTAATGGATGGCATATTTAAAATGTTCCACCCTTTTAATACTTAACATGGATATTTTGTTGATATGCGCAGTAATATATCCAAGCACAGAACAAATAGGTAGTGGTACCCATTTCAGCATGCCTTTGATTTGAGTAGCCATTTTTCCATTTAGAGATCCAAGTGTAGGTTAGGGTGAGGTTTTCAGTTGTCTTGATGGTTTTTGAAGATTACTCCTTGAGGGAGTACTTTGCTGGACAACACATAACGGGCAACGGATGTTTCCAAGGATTTTTGAGGTTCCTTATGGTTGCAAAAACTTTGAGGTGCATCACATACACATGATATTGCCAAACTCATATTCTCCTGATGAATGCAGGGGTAATGCAGACTTTGGTATGTAGACACTTTTGTTTTTCAGTGGAGATGCCAATGGTAAAATATTGCTAGTAGTATGAAAATATACAACTTGGATTGTAGGTCAGGGAAAGAAAAAAAATAAATTACCATGTGGTTTCCTCTGAGGATGCAAAAAAACTGCAGTATCTTGTGATAGGACAAGGCAGGTTTGGTTGAATATTTGCGCACTTCTTCTTTGTGCCACACCGATTACACATTGTCATTTCACTCATGGAGTTATGTCTTACCGTAACCATCATATGAGTCTCGGTAGGAGCCACCACTAGGACGGTCCATATAGCTTCTTGGTTCCCTGCCTCCTCCATAACCATCACGGTCACTGCAAAACGCAATAAGCAATTGTCACTTAACAACCAAGGGAGATCTGACCTCAGGTTTTTACTTTTTGTATCAATCCAGGCTCATACCCGTATCCTCTTGACATTGAGCCGTAGTCATCGCGGGAAGTGGAATTAGAATATTCTCTATAGGAATAATCTCTGGAAGGTGGCCCATAGTCCCTAGAATCTCTGGAGTAATCCCGACTGGAGTAGCTGTGAAACATTACAATACACCTCAATACTGTTTCCTGGGCATAAATTTGTGTTAAATACGTGGACTTTTTATACAGAAAATTCAAATATAAAAGATGACCACAATAGCTCTAAGTAACAGCAACTATCAGCATGTTACAGTATATCAATCTTGAGGTTTGCCATGTATGTTCACACTAGTGCGTATTACGAAAATACCAACCTGTCTTTTGAGTTGTAATGGTCATCTCGGGGTGATGGATAATCATCCCTTCTGGACATCATCGAGTCTCTGCGAGGTGGAGGTGGACCATAGGGATCTCTGTCCCTTGACATGGGAGCTGGAACACATAATGATAAACTGATAAGATTAATCACCAAATTACCATGAGACAGAAGTATCCCATCTAGTTACTTGCAAGAGAAACAGAAACTAGATACTAAATTAAATCTAGAGACTAAAATCTGTACAATTAACTTTTTTTTTGGTAATTGCTTCCACATTACTTCCTGCATTTAAATATTGCAGAGTACAAGCCCTTACGTCTGCTCATGGGACCAGATGGGGCAGACCTCTTGGGTGGGGGACCTCCATTTCGAATAGGGGGCCCTCGTTTCATTGGAGGGGGGCCTCTGGATGACATCCCTTTAAAGAAGGGTTCTACACTTCCTGAATCATAGTAGTCTTTTAAACAAACAAGAAATGCACATATTAATATACTACATTCAAAAGCTGCAACAAAAATCCATCCAGAGATTATTATATCATTACACAGATTCTTCCAATTTACAAACTGAGCAGACCCAAAAAAATAACTAAATAAATTACCTCTTGATGGGGGGCCTCTCATTCCACCAGGACCTCCCCTTGAACCACGTGGACCTCTGGGTGGCCCGCGACTGCGAGAGTGCATGGGTGGAGGTCCGCGCCTGCCAGCACTCTCAAACTGAGGTTTTGTAGCTTGCTCAACCTTGATAGGCTTGCCGTCAAGAGACTGGTAGAAGATTTACAAGTATAAATCATATTTTTTAGCTGATTCTTTTTTATTTTTATTACAGCCAATTCGAGTCATCACTTACCTTTCCATTCATTTCGCGTGCTGCATCCTTTGCATCAGCAGGACTTTCAAAAGTTACAAATGCAAAGCCTCTTGATTTGTTTGTTTCACGATCCTTCATCAAAAGAACTGAAATAAAGGAATTGATGATCAGAAGTGAGCTTGTATTTTTCAATTAGCCAAGTTAAATACAAAAGTGACTCATTTTAACAGTTTAAATTAGATAAGGGCACACTTCTATGACACCCCATAACCAATGTTCCCTCTAAGCTGCGCACGTGCGCAATTGCGCACTGCTGGCACGGTCTCTGCGCACAGAAAATCTGCGTTGCGCACAAAAAAAATCTAACCTGAATTGAAATAAAATTAATACTTCAACAATCATGTTTTACAGTGTTAGTCAGTAAGTGACTGGCTGCTCCCATATGGGATTAGAACGATGCCGCCTTATCCCATAGTCCAGCCAATAATGCGTATATACGCAGCCAATCAACGTCATTGACAGGGTATGACAGCGTCCTTATGTGCCGACACCGGTGTTTTAGCTAGCAAAGCGGCGTGGCTGATGTGGAGTGAAGCCACGTTAATGACAACGTGTACAACCATTGGAGATGTGAGCAGGACAGACGGAACAATTGACGGAAAAAGTGTGGACTTTATACCAGTTTCTAAATTGTGTTGATAGGCCACGTAAAACCAGAGTTGTGATAAAAATATGCAATGTTTGGTTTTCTTCCTGAATACTGTCGTTGTTTATATTTACTGAGGGAAGAAATGGTAAAAACAGCGTTTTATAAGGAAAAAGGCTCAAAAGCACTCTCCGCCTGTGAGCAAAAACAAACCCCACCCCCCTCTATCTTTCCTATTCGTCCAAAAAAGTACTATGTCGACCAATCAAAAAATCATATGGCAACGTGGCATCTAGTTGTTAAGAAACGGGGGGAAGTTTTAGGAGTGACGGCAGTGCTTTGAGATGTGAGAGATTTGAGACGTTTAGCACAAATCTTGTGTAGTTAGCGTGTAGTGTAGTCAGTAGTTTTGTTGTGTGTGTCAGAACAATGAGGCGACTGCTGAATGTTACAGGTGTTACAGGAGTGATACATCTCCTGTTGTCAGGCCTGCAGGTATCAGGCTGTTGCTCTCCTTTATCTCATAGTGGACAGAAATTATTTTTTTGGAGTGGCACAAATAATTTGTGTGGCATCAGATTTGATGCAGAACAGCTGATTGTTCTGTAAATAGTTTGAAATGTTTATTTAAAAAACCGCCTTGGCTGCATTAAAATAAAATAGTTGCAAAAAACTTTGTTGTTTGCCAAACTGAGTTACTTTTTTGAAGAACTATATAATTAATTGCCCAACATTCGTCATTATATACTGTATTTTGCAGACAGAGAGTTACAGGACTCTCTTCCAGACCACAGACTCGTAATAAGTCAGAGCTTTATAAAAAAAAAAAAAAAAGAAAGAAAGCTGTGTTTTCAAAATTGGAGTTCAAGTTATTTTTACTTCCAATAGTGTTAACATACTACACAGGTCATGAACAAGATTTATTTATTAATTTTTATTGTAATTGGGCTAAAGCAGTTAATTAAAAGTAGTCTAACATAAATGTAAATGCTGTAATTTGATTATTTTAATAAACCATGTAACTTGGATGGATTAGATGCTGGCGTGACCACAGTACACACGTCTGACGTCGCTCACAGTGGTCCAAGGGACCGCTCAGGGAGTTTGTATGTTTGCTCAGGCACGTGAAAAATTAGAGGGAACATTGCCCATAACCAAAAATGACTAATTTCGGTTTCTTTGTGTCCCTTTCATGGTTCAGAGGTTTTCTTATTTCCTTCAGCAAGACTATACATTTACAGTAAATAAAGTATTATACATTAGAGTTTGGAAGAACAGGCTTCCTTTTAAATGAAGTGGAAAAAATGTCACAAACTATGTGGATAACTTAGAAGATTGTAAAACTGCAAAGTTAGTGTATTAAAAAGGGGTTATTCAGATTTCCCTACGCTATAACAGTAAACTTAAATATACACACAGATGAATAAAAATTTGTTCCAGTTTGTTCCAGTATTTCGCTACCACCCATTTGCCAGAATAAAGGCGCCAAACAGCAAACACCGAGCAATTTTAGAAGTACTTTATCCAGGATATGCACTGAACATGATATGGCCAAAAGTGGTTCCATTCCCACCTTCCACAATCCTGCCATATTTGCTGAAGTACTGCTCCAAGGCCTTTTCGGTGGTCTCCGTATTCAGTCCGCCGATGAAGAGCTTCCCTGGTCGGTCGGCCTCCGCCATGCTCCGAAGTCTGCTACCCTAAAACGAAAGAAAGACCATACATTTAACTTAAAAATGAGCATCAACCCTGAAACAAAAGGGAACGCTGTATCCTGAAATAAACAGCCACACATTACTTTGGCATTACCTTTCTGCTGCCAAAAGTAGGGAGCTACTGAATGCCCAAAATGGCGATAAAAATGCTACCGATTTCAGCTGCTTCTTTAGCCCGTTAGCTAATAAGTATTTCGCTACTAACAAAAGACTCTGCTTCACGTCTACCAACAAGCTACTTTAAAAGCAAATATAAAAAAAATTACAGCTTAAATTTTAGCATGCATACACACAACTAACTGCATTACCCCGCGACTTTATGAAAGCTACAGCGACGATAAAAATGGTTCCTCTCTCCGCCTTCTCACCCTTCTTCTTTATTTCCGTTTCCCGTAGACCAGTTGCCCCCCAATTGTGATGCTGCCGCCTAGAGTCCAGAAGCATTACTCCATATTCTACAATGTCCAATATCCATGTTCAAAACTACTCGCACTTAAAAATATATATTGCATAATTTGAGCAGTTCAGTCAGAATTCGTCATAGTACAGAAACCGTATTAGGTTACAAATGATTTTCTTATGGCCTCTGACACTAGACTAGTCTCTTTGCTTATCCTGCTAGAACTCAGTGCAAGATTCGTAACTCTTGAATATAATATTTTACTACAGAGATTAGTCAGTGCTGTAGGTATTAAAGGAACTGCACTGCAGTGATTGTAATCATATCTATCTAATAGACCCCGATTTTTAAATGTAAATGTGGAGTCTTCTTTGCACACTAAGGTTACATATGGACCAATTCTAATTACATTTTCCTTGCTTTCCTTATTAGAATGCATTGCATACACTTTCACTGTAATGCAGTTTAATCTTCACTTTATTTATCCTTGAAGCCTGATGAACAGCAGCAATTAGTTAAACTGCTGGAATGTCATAAAGACATAAAAGCCGGGATGACCACTAGTTTACTGCTCCTAAATTTAGATAAAACTGATGTTACACTATAGGCCATACAAACTTAGAAACATGGTGTCTAGCCAGATACTTACTCTCAGTGGCATTACCTTGGCTTTCAGTAACACTGTGAGAAATACATTTTCTTGCGCCAATAGCTCTACATTTAGAAACATCCCGTCTCAGAGTGTTGCTGAAAAAAATGGACATTTATCACTTCTAGGCTGGACAATTGTAATTTGTTATTATCAAGTCTAAAGCCTCCCTAAAGAGCCTTCAGTTGATCAAGAATGCTGTAGCAACAGTGCTAATAGGCACTAGAAACAGAAACCATATTTATCCTATATGAGCTTCTCTTCACTGGCTCTGTTAAATCCAGAATCCAATTTGAAATCCTTCTCCTTACATACAAGGTCTTGACTCATCAGGCCCCATCTTATCTTAAAGACCTCAGAGCACCATATTGTCCCAATTGAGTACTTCACTGCAGGCTTGTGGTTCATAGGATATTTGAAAGTAAAATGGGAGGCATTTATATAGCGCCAAATCACAACAACAGTCGCCTCAAGGCGCTTTATATTGCACAGTAGATCGCACAATAATAGATACAGAGAAAAGCCCAACAATCATATGACCCCCTATGAGCAAGCACTTTGGCGACAGTGGGAAGGAAAAACTCCCTTTTAACAGGAAGAAACCTCCGGCAGAGCCAGGCTCAGGGAGGGGCAGGGCCATCTGCTGCGACCGGTTGGGGTGAGAGAAAGAAGACAGGATAAAGACATGCTGTGGAAGAGAGACAGAGATTAATAACAGGTATAATTCAATGCAGAGAGGTCTATTAACAGATAGTGAGTGAGAAAGGTGACTGGAAAAGAAAAACTTAATGCATCATGGGAATCCCCCGGCAGCCTACGTCTATTGCAGCACAACTAAGGGAGGATTCAGGGTCACCTGTTCCAGCCCTAACTATATGCTTTAGCAAAAAGGAAAGTTTTAAGCCTAATCCTAAAAGTAGAGTCTGTCTCCCAAATCCAAACTGGAAGCTGGTTCCACAGAAGAGGGGCCTAAAAACTGAAGGCTCTCCCTCCCATTCTACTTTTAAATACTCTAGGAACAACAAGTAAGCCTGCAGTGCGAGAGCGAAGTGCTCTAATAGGGTGATATGGTACTACAAGGTCATTAAGATAAGATGGGGCCTGATTATTTAATACCTTGTATGTGAGGAGCAGGATTTTGAATTAAATTCTGGATTTAACAGGAAGCCAATGAAGGGAAGCCAATACTGGAGAAACATGCTCTCTCTTTCTAGTTCCTGTCAGTACTCTTGCTGCAGCATTTTGGATTAACTGAAGGCTTTTAATCATTAGTTATTTTTAAACTATGCATTGAATCATTAGTTTATTTTTAAAATATGACTCTCTTCCACTCTCTTCCACAACTGGTCACAGCATGTGGCTGCCCCTCCCTGGGCCTGGTTCTGCCAGAGCCTGGTTCTGCCAGGAGTTTCTTTCTGTTAAAAGGGAGTTTTCCTTTCTGCTGTTGCCAATTGCTTGCTCATAGAGAGTCCACTGATTGTTGGGGTTTTCTCTTTAATGTTGTAGGATCTTTACTTTATAATATAAGTCACCTTGTGGTGACTGTTGTTGTGGTTTGGCACTATATAAATAAAAAAGAAGAATTAAAATATTATTATGAACACATGAGTTAATAGTTGGCAAGCAAATTTTATAATATAATGATAAGCTACATTTAAGGGTATTAGTAATTTTCTTAATCATTAGAAAGGCAGCTGGTTGAATTGACATATCTGTGTAGGTATAGAGATGTCTAAGAGAGAGAGCAGTGGATATTTTTTAATCATGGGATGCCTGAGGAATGGAGAAGTGTACAAATTTTCAATAACAAGAGTGATGTGTAAGGACTAGCAGGAGGGGCAAAAACACATGTGACAGTCATACACAACATGTATGAGCACACCAAAACAGTAGTATATAATAGATAGGTCTTAAGAAACTATGCAAACAATGAGTGCAAAACTGCATATGTTTATATGACCTGAATGATATAACAGTGGGTTACTTTACAGTGTTCATCAGAGTGACAGCCTGGGGAATAAATTGTTTCTGTGGTAGCTGGTTTTAGCAAACAACACTGTAGTGCCTGCCTGAAGGCAGCAGTTGAAAGAGTTTGTCTGGGAGTGTCCTGCTTCGTGGCTGAGTGGAACCAGACACACAGGACAGACTGGATGATGGCTGTGTAGACAAAATAATTGTAGTGTAGAG
The DNA here is from genome assembly GCF_036321145.2 of Pelmatolapia mariae. Classification (NCBI taxonomy): domain Eukaryota; kingdom Metazoa; phylum Chordata; class Actinopteri; order Cichliformes; family Cichlidae; genus Pelmatolapia; species Pelmatolapia mariae. The sequence goes on from NC_086228.1 coordinate 22,943,618, forward strand.
AGAATATATGTGTGATCGAGAGGGAGACAGGTGTAACACTGAAGCAGCAAGGAGCAGAGGTACTGAAGGTGGACACATTTAAACACCTCTACTCCACCATTCAAAGCAATGGGCAGTGTACTGAAGTTAAAGTTTTCATCATGAATGATCAGGATGGACAGGATTTGAAATTCATATATCAGGGGGACAACTCAAGTTCAGTAGTTTGGAGGCAAAGTTAGTGAGACATAGCTGTGATTATTTGTATATATGCAGAGGTGGGATACCAGGTACATTGGACAAAAGATTTTGAAGATGGGGCTGTCAGATAGGATGAAAAAAGGATGACCACAGAGAAGATTAGACATGCAGAAGGTTGTGTGACAGAAGAGGATGCTAGGGTTAGGGTGATTTGAAGGTTGGTGATTCACTTCGGTGATCCTAAAAGAACCAGCAAAAAGAAGAAGACATAATTGGCGTCTATTCCCATTTTATAATGCACTAGGTTTTTCTTGAATATACTATCTTTTGTATGTAAAATTAAATTGTTAAAAAAAGGATGTTGAATTAAAAGCTGTTGTCTCATGCAAGTTATTTAAATCAAATTGAATTACAAAACTGCAGATAATTCAGTCAGTCCCATATTAACTCATCCCTGTTTGGAATGTGCCAATTGGCAAGAACAGTCACCTCAAGGTGCTTTATACTTAAGGTTCCTTAAGATCCTACATTTTTTGAGAAAACCCCAACAATCCAATAACACACTATGAGCAAGCATATTTCAACAATCACAAGGACGAATTCCCTTTCAGCAGGAAAGCAGAACCAGCAGAACCAGCAGAACCAACAGAGCCAGTAGAACCAGCAGAGCCAGCTCAGGGAGGTGCAGCCATCTGCTGCAACCGATTGGCAAGAAAAACCACGAGTAACAATAGATGTTCATGTTTTTATAGATGCTTGCTTGACAGAAACATTAAAATTTTATGTGTTTAAAAAGCAAATGCTTCCATATTGTTTTCTAATTATAAAGAATGTTTATGTTCAATAAAGCTGCAGTTACAGTGCCCTTTTTAATAGGGGACTTGAACAGCATTAAGAGCTTAAAAAAGGAGGAATGTTTTAAGTTTGTTAAAATGTTTCACCTCTCATCCAAATGTTTCTTCAGTTCAGCTATGAACTGAATAGCGAAGCTTTCATAAAACCAATGCTATTATAGTAGAATGCATGTGCCCGTTCCGGGTTTTCTGGTTTAGCTTGCAGTTATTTATATTTTACATTTAAAATGAACCTTTGCTTTCTCGGTATTGTTTCAAACGCATTTTCTCTTGCTGTTGCTTCTCTTATAGCTTACATTATGGATTATAAGTATGTCATTTTCCAACTTTTACGAATGCTTGATTGAAAACGAGGACTGCTGTGAGTTATCAATAAGCAACGTCATTCTTAATTCCACGGTGTCATTGACTTCCGATTTTCTCCTGTTAAATTAAAAGCATAAAAAGCGCATTAACGTATGGAATTGTACTTTTAATTTGTTTTTATTCAAAATAAAGTAACCTAAAACATACCGCTGGCATATACACACCAGTTATTAATTCTTTAAACCTTTAGCGGTAACAGATTAATTATTATATACATTTATTGTGAGGGTAAAATATTTTAACATCCGGTATACGTCTTGTGACTTCCGCATAGCTTGACAGAGGTGGACGTCAGCGCCGTGCTGGTTGTTCCAGACCGTTCAGCTCAGTTGCTGTTTCTGCAAGCCAGGAAACTAGCATATAGCCCATCGTTGCTAGCAGCCGTTAAGTTTCTTTCGAAGAAGAAACTCCAAGTAGCAAACAAAATCTTCGAAGAAGCGTGTCCGCAATAAAATGAGGATGCGGATACATTTTAGTTTTGCGCTTGTTTGTTTGTTAGCCCTATATATCCGTTCATTCTCGGCCTTCTATCTTCCGGGTTTAGCCCCAGTGAGTTTTTGTGATGAAGAACCCAAAGCTGGTGAAGACTGCCAGGTATGGTTGATTCCTACGACTCAAATTGTTATGTAACGTAGTAAATGTGATGATGAATTGGTATTTAGCGTTTTCTGTATCGGTCTCCTAATCTTACCTACTCATGCTAGTTGGACAGCCCTCTCCTAGGCCTCGGCTATTGCCTGGAACAGGAGCGTAGGCAAATATTCTGGCGCATTGTTAATTGTTTTTATTGGCACTGACTGCTAGTGCCAACTAAATAAAATTCTTTCTGACTGGAATTACTGTTTTCACCAGTCTAGCATGAGACTTAGCACAATAGGGCTGGTTCAGTTGCTGAATGATAACCTGACGATGTCCAGTTGCGATGAAATAAAAGCCGTTATACACCTGAATTACAGGAAGTACCTGAACGTTTGACCCTCTTAGTCAGAGGGGGCTGGTGGCTCTGTTATGCATTTACAGGCATTTTACAAGCGCAATTTCGGGCAACTAGTGTGTTAGAAGGAAGGGTGAGTGTAAATCAGTACATACATGCACGGTTTGAACGCCTTCAACTTGTAGTTTTGTTGGAATAACAGTGCCACTATCCATAGGGATTACAGGGCTTCGGGTATTACTGAATGGAAAAACTTTATAGAAGATTGATGTCCTCCAGTAGAGTCCAGATTCTTTTACAATCAATAATAAGTGGCTTTTAACCTGTTCTGACACCCAGTATTGGTCCAACACATTACATTAAGATAGTTTTTTTTTCCACAAATGCTTTGTCATGTACCACAAATTGGTACATATTTATTAAAAACTATGCATGTATTAACTGCCTAACTATTCAGCACTCATAACAAGGACTTTGGTTGTTTTTTGCTCACAAATTGGCTTGTAAGGCAGCTTTGTTAAATTTAAATAAAGAAAAGGAATTAAAGATAAAGAAGGGTGGCTATGGATTCCCCAGCTCCTCTACTCTGCATATCAGAGTATCCTTGGTCTAGAAACTGGACTCTGAGTTCTCCCCGATGCATCAGTTGGTGTGTGTGGCATAGGCATAGATTAAGTGCGTATGGTGCATGTGTATGATTGGATGAATGAGACTTGTTATAGAAAGCGCTTTGAGTGCTCAAATTCAGTAGAAAGGTGCTATAGAATTACCAATCCACAAGTGTTTCTTTCTTTTTTTAACAGACAGATATTCAGCTGTTTGTCAATCGCCTAGACTCAGTGGAATCAGTTCTGCCTTATGAGTATGACGTGTAAGTAGCATTTAATGTTTTTTTCTCTTAATTGCATTTGACTGGCCTTTTTTGTCTCATTGTGATCCTTTCTATGTGTGTGACAATCTGAAACTTCGTTAAAGGTTTGACTTTTGCAAAGATGCCAAAGAATTAAGGCCTTCTGAGAACCTTGGACAGGTACTGTTTGGTGAACGAATTGAGTCTTCACCATACAAGGTGGGTGTTATCAGGAACAGTGTGAATTAACTCTTGTTTGTTTACTATATCTTGTTGATGTAACATGACTCTGATCTTCTTTATTTCTCCCCAGTTTAAATTTAAAAAAGATGTTCCATGCGAGCGGGTGTGCCTTCCAAAAACCTACAAGCAAGGAAACAAGGATGATATAGCTAAACTGGACTTTCTTAAAATGGGAATGCAGCTGAACTATCAGCACCACTGGTTAGTAGTAGTACCACGCTTTCTTTTTTGTGTATGCTTTGTGTTTTGCGGTACTTGTTTGTACAATGGATGAAAATGTTAATAAAATGTATGCATCAAGGTTGAAGTTAACCCCATTTTCTTTCTTTCTTTTTTTTTAACAGGATCATTGACAACATGCCAGTTACTTGGTGCTATGATGTGGAAGATGGTCAGAAGTACTGCAATCCAGGTTTCCCCATTGGCTGCCTTGTTGCAGGAGATGGCAGGGCTAAGGATGCATGTGTGATCAATGTGAGTTTCTGGCTTTAAATGATTGTGATGTGGATACAGAACATATCACTGGACAAAAAGAAGAAGGAATTTAAATTATGGTTATAATTCAGTAAAGGAATGTAAGCAAAGGTGTGACCGAGTGCTAAAAACGAACAATTATGATGTAACGCACACAACACCCAGTCTATCTTGCTTTCTGTCAATCAGCCACTTCATTAATTTGAGCTTCACTCAGACTTACTGGCAACATGAATGGGTGGTAAGGTGCTCATTTTGACAGCAAGTGTTGATTTAGTTTTAGTCACAGACTTTTGACTAAAAACTTATTTCGTTTTCATCATTCTTTTAGTTTGAGTCTAGTTTTAGTTGGTTAAATATCATAAGATTATAGTAGACTAAGTCAAATGAATCAATTTTAGATTAAATTATAAAGTTTAAAATTTTGTGTTTTTACTGGTGAGTTGCACCACATGGTTTACAAAATGTCTTGTTTTCCTTGACATTGAATGCAACATGTGTCCATATGTCTACTCTTCTCCTAAGTGTTGCCATTTTGTTGCATTTTCATGAGAAACATTGAGCAGTTGTAGCAGTTGAGCAGTTACTACTACTATTTTGTTTTTGTGTCAATACATTTCAACATAGTTTTTGTCCTTGTGCATTAGTTTTTATTTAGTTATTGTTTTTTTTAATCAGGAAACAAAAAAAAAAGCAGTTGACAAACTATGATAAAAAAAACAAAACAAGATTGGACAGTACATTGGGACTCAGTGGTGTGTAAAGATGCTGTTCTGGTTGACTGACTATTTGAGTAAGAAAATACTTTTTTTCACTCAGCACTTATCAGAGAAGTTGTCATGACCTTTATACACCTCCTTCCACAAAAGAAGACTAACCAGCTCTGTTTGATTAGCAGGACTTGTAACAGAGAGAAAGAATGACATCCTATGAGTATTAGGTCAGGTATTATTATTTGGCACCAGTTTACATGTCAAAGTATCCTTAGGCAAGATACTGAACCCTAAGTTGCTTGCGTCCATTGGAGTGTGTATGTGTGTAAATTAGTGCTGTCAGCGTTAATCTCGTTAAAATGACATTAATGCGGCAAATCTCCGTTAGCGAGTTACCGCGGATCACTCCGTGCGTTCTTCTTTGTAATTGTTAATTAAAAAAATTACATTTATATTTAACATTAATAAAAAAATAATAATTTTTGATTCATTTGCAGTTATGATCATAATCATATTTATAATCCTATTTATTTCAGTCTGAGTTCAACAAGAAGAACACATTTTACGTCTTCAATCATGTGGACATCAAGATCAAGTACCACAGCGGCGATCAAGAGGGATGGACAGGAGCTCGACTGGTTGCTGCAACTCTGGAGCCAAAGAGGTAATGCTGCGTTTGTAGTAGATGTGATAGCACGGAATTTTGAGCTAGTCTACCTTGATGTTGCAGCTGAATGACAACAAAACCAACCACACTGTCATGAATGCCATTCAGTATTAATCTGACATGACGCTATTTTGTGTTTTGTACACAACAGTATCAAACATGCAGATGCGGACCCCCTAAGTTGTGATGGAGGCAACCCAATGGAGGTCCCTGCAGACTTTAATGCTGATGTGTCAATTATTTACAGCTACTCTGTGAAATTTGAGGTAGGCCTTCTAACTTTAATACTGATTACATGTAACTAATATATACAGTTTTCTTTGCAACTATGAGTGAAAAAAAGAAAACTAAAATTGTTTGTGATTAAATTTTCCCCCAACAGCAAGACAATACTATCAAATGGGCATCTAGGTGGGACTACATCCTGGTCTCCATGCCTCACACCAACATCCAGTGGTTTAGGTCTGAAGATGTGTTTTACATTGTTTACCCAAAAATATTTCTCTCAAACTCTCCTGCTTGTGATGCCTGTTTGCTAACGTGGAGTATATCTTGTTGTTTTTCCAGCATCATGAACTCCTTGGTCATTGTGCTGTTCCTGTCTGGAATGGTTGCCATGATCATGCTGAGAACTCTGCACAAGGACATTGCCAGATACAACCAGGTGGACCAGGTAAAGACACTAAAGTCTCTGTTTTATTGGAGCAGCATATATGTGAGCTGCAGTTGTTAGTATTAACCTCAAAGAGACCAGATGTTATTTTAATAGGTAATTTAACTATAATCAGTTCTTGTTTTAAAGTAAAAAGTAAACTATATTAAGTGAGAATGAAACTGTAGCAATATCAATGAAAACTTTGTCTTTCTAAGGCAACATCCTGCTCTAAGGAGCAGCTTTGTTTCTGTCTTGCTGTCTGTGCGCTGTTGTGTATATTCTACTCCACTATTTTATTGGCATTTATAAGGTTACTTAATGGTTGTGGTTCTAGTGCCTTAGTTCATAATGAAATATTTACATTTTATCTGAAACATTTAAGTGACGAGCATTAGACTCTGAAATCTTATGGCTAGTAGTAACACGGTGCCTACAAATCATCTTCATCAAAGTTATATGGCTAATAATTAATTCTGAAATGTAAGATACCACTCAGTCTAATAAGATAAATCCAGAATTATAAATATTTTGTTACATTTCACAGGGAGACTTGATAAAGGTTCCATCGACCAAGGAAAAATCTACTCTATATGTAAGCTTGTCGAGATCCGTTTCAAACAAAACATTTAGGGTGCTGGGTGTGTGTAATTGCAGAAACATTCGACCAAAATATAAAATGTGGTGTGGGAACTGTACGTTAAAACTTCTATAAAATGCAGGTTTAAAGAAATAGGCAAATAATTTAGAATTTACTGCGTTTTTTTTTTCTACACCTCATTTTAAAGCTTTTGGTAAAAACCTTCTTAATCTTTACCTCTTTCACTTTTTTTTTAAAATTTTTTTTTTTTTAGTATTTAGTAGTTGGTAAACCTTAAGCTTTTTATCGTTTAAGTTTGTTTAAATGAAGTATCAAATACCTAATTAATTGTATATCTGCTTATTGACCTTCCCAGGAGGATGCACAGGAGGAATCTGGTTGGAAGCAGGTGCACGGGGATGTTTTCCGTCCCCCTAGGAAAGGGATGTTGCTGTCTGTTTTCCTTGGACAGGGAACGCAGATCTTCATCATGACTTTCATTACTCTCTGTAAGGACTATTTTACATTTCCCCCTAAATATCCTTAACAAAGACCCCATCAACATATATTTACCTTTAAGCATCCATCAATAATAATCATAACAAAGACTCTGTCAAGCCAAAGTTGGATTGTAGAGTCTAAAGTAATGGGGCAGCTGATAGAAGTGAAGTTTTCTGATACTTTTGCATTTCAATTACAATCGTGATGCTATGTCTGGATGACTCCACTGATGAATGTTTGTTTACTGTAGTCCTCGCCTGTCTGGGTTTCCTGTCACCGGCCAACAGAGGGGCTCTCATGACTTGTGCAGTGGTACTCTGGGTTCTCCTGGGTACACCTGCTGGTTATGTGTCAGCACGTCTTTACAAAAGTAAGAGTCTGGTGATGACTTTCAATCGTTAGAGTCCATATATACAGGATAAAAAAACTCTGTGATTCTTACCATGAAATTCTCATTCTTTTTTTTTTCTTTTTTTTCTTTTTTTTTTTTTTTTTCAGCTTTCGGAGGTGAAAAGTGGAAGACAAACGTATTGCTAACTGCACTCTTGTGCCCAGGGTATGTTTACTCTTATTTGTTTATCTGCTACTCATTAGTCTCAGTTGCACTTCAGCTCTGTCCTTGAGTGTTGCGGTTACTCTCCTTTTATTTACCTTGTGAACTGCTATTATTCCTCTCATGTGTATCTTTGTCCACCTCTCCTCCCTAGAATTGTATTTGCAGACTTCTTCTTGATGAATCTGATCCTATGGGGGGAGGGCTCCTCAGCTGCAATCCCCTTTGGTACTCTGGTTGCCATTTTGGCCCTGTGGTTTGGAATCTCTGTACCCCTCACCTTTGTTGGTGCCTACTTTGGATTCAAGAAACCAGTGAGTTAACCTGCTTAATTATTCTTTTGCCTCAGTTAAAACTGATTGTTAACTAAATGTGTCGATTTGCTTCTGTGCAGGCAATTGAGCAACCAGTGCGAACAAACCAAATCCCCCGTCAAATACCTGAGCAGTCCTTCTTCACCAAACCCATCCCTGGTATAGTGATGGGTGGCATTCTCCCCTTTGGCTGCATCTTCATTCAGCTTTTCTTCATTCTCAACAGCATTTGGTACAAAAACAGGAATTCTCTCTCCAGATTTTGCTTTTGTGCCACAATTTTCCATATATCCATTAATATGTTGTTTGTTTCAGGTCTCATCAGATGTACTACATGTTTGGATTCCTGTTCCTGGTTTTCATCATTCTGCTCATCACCTGCTCTGAGGCAACAATTCTGCTGTGCTACTTCCACCTTTGTGCTGAGGTTCCTGAATTTTGTGTATCCCCCAGGTTCTGATTTTAGTTGACGTGTCAATTACTGAATTCTAACAAGTCATTCTTTGTCCTATGTGTTAAGGACTACCACTGGTGGTGGCGATCCTTCCTGACCAGCGGCTTTACAGCAGTCTATCTGTTTATCTATGCTGTACACTACTTCTTCTCAAAGCTGCAAATAATTGGAATGGCCAGTACTATACTCTACTTTGGATACACGATGATTATGGTCCTGATCTTCTTCCTCTTCACAGGTGAGGTCTTTACTTTTTGAAAATGAGCTCTTTTAGGAGCTACTGTTAGTATCTAGTTACCTTGGCATATAAATGATTTTAAAATAAAGGGCTAGCATAATGCTCCAATACTGTGGCCACTGAAGGGGAAAACAGTTGTGTTTACAATGTTTAACTGAGACTTGAAAAATGAACACAATGTCTTTACTTGGTTCATTAGATTCCTCTATGTCAGTGGCTTATTTTGGGTGCCTAGTTAATTAAGGCACTTGCACCCTGTTAAAATGCTTTAGCTTAACTTGCAGAAATACAGACCTTTGTCATATTCAAATTGTAAGGAAAAACTACTACTGGCTGTAAAAGGCTGATAGGATATTGTTGTCATCTTCCCGGGTGGGACAGTGTGGACACATGAATTTGTGAAGAGGATAACTCAGCAAGACGACATGGGATTTTATAATTCTATGGGTGCATCGACAAAAAATCTTGGACGAATTTAAGTCTCAGTAACCTCAATACAAAATCTTATCACACTGCAGCTTGTAGTCAGGACTTAATTACAGAGAGTTTAGAGACTGCTGCACATATGTTAATTGCACTGAACATCCTTTTTCTTAAAAAAAAAAAAAAGCTTATCTGATCTTTATTTCTGACGAATAAAAAAAGCTCTGAGAGCTTATCGCACATCTTTGGTGAGAAGAGGTGTGTCGTTTATACATGCGAAGTTCAATGTTTGTTCTCTGGGTCGGAGATTACAGTTTGCTGTAAAAGGAGGATTCAACATCCTGTTCATATAATATTTATTACAGGCAGCTGTTCCCTCTACTGTGCAACTTTTGTTTACTTGTCATATATTGAGTGTCGGCTTCTTTCCTTATATCGTTACTGGCTGTAGAGAAGCACTGTGTCAAATCCTGTTAAATAACAGTTATTTGCAATGGCCCAATCAGAATAATTTTATTTTTAGTCTCTCTGAAGTGTAATGAAAATCAGAGACTTTAGGAGGAGTCCCTCTTGGTCAGATCTAGTTTTGCAGATTTATTTGGGTCAGTTTTTCTCTCTATGGTTTTCCAGTTTGACAAGATGGAGCCGACTTTTCTCAGGGAGTTTCTTTTATTTTTGTTCTTTTGTTATGCAGATCAAAACCACATTCATACATTGTCATGGATTGTGATACATTTGTCCACACTCACTGACCTTCTTTGTTAATATAGTTTTCTCTACTCTGGGCTTGTCTAGTTCTATTTAGGGTTTACACAGTTTATGTACCGAACCCATGATCACACCGCTATGATAAATAGAACATTTTTAAGACTTCACATAAAGATTGACGTATGTTGATATAGTAGTAACTCTCTTTGATGTCATCAAATTTTCTTGCGCTTTAACTGAAATCAAAGTAAGAGTGTGTGTAGAAAGAGGAACATATTAAATACTAGATAACCAGGAAATACACGCCTAGTCTATTGGCTGCCTAAAGATATCCGGCTCGCCACGTGTCGAGTGATGACATACTTTTCTGGTGTTATACTGTCAGTCGGTCAGATAAAAGTTAGACTGCAGCTTTGCTTGTCACTGCAACACTGTTTGACAATGTTTTAAGGCAGAGCTGTAAGTCCCAAGGGGATAAGATGTCAAGATTATCACCAAGAAGTAATCCAAGGATTCAAGGGGAAAAAAAGTTTCCCTCCTTGCTTCCAGTTTTGATCCAAATAATGCTAATCCCTACTATATCCCCTTTTAAAACTTTTTATTTTCTTGTCTGGCTTTCACCTCATCCCAACTTTGATCTCTGCTTAATTCGGGATTGGACTGCGTGGCCCTCATTGAGTAGTCAGATAGGACTTTTATACCCAGTTGATGTGGGATTTTTACCAGTCTGCCTTATCAGCATTTCAGAGCTCATGCAAATATGCTCTTTCGTTGACAAAATTAAGCACTGATGCTGGTTTTGCATTGGAAATTGCAGACCCAATACTGAAAATCTCTTATTTTCTACCTTTTAGTGGATGAAATTTGTTGGACAGTGACACCAACTGGCTGTCTTGTATGCATTTTTGCATCTGTGCTCTAAAATATTGTTGTCTTTCACTGACTTTGTGTTTTATTCATGATGAATGATGCAAGAATTGTAGTTATAGAGGCGGGTAACTATTTATTATTTATTATATTTAAGTTACTATTACAATTGCATCATTGTCTACAGATGACCTCTGTATAACACTTTGTTCATTCTAACCCATCTTTTATTCTCAGGTACAATTGGCTTCTTCGCCTGCTTCTGGTTTGTAAATAAGATCTACAGCGTGGTCAAAGTGGACTGACTGTATGGCTGAAGAACTCTGTGAAAGGACTAACTCCTAGATGCGACAGCACTGGCCTCCCTGATGCTGGTTTTGTGACAAAGGCCTGAGGTCTGATTTGACCTGAACTGAAAAACCATCACTTATCATAGAAAACCCCCCCGATGAGCAGAGCCCGTCCTCTTTTTGTGCTTTAAACCTCTGTTGCTATTTTCTTTTTAAAAATATATATAATTTCGCATTTACTGTTGACTTGTAATAATTTGAATGGCGCCTTGAAAATCAGCCTGGGTTCCAATGATCTAGCTGTCATAGTGAGCAATGTGTGTGTGGGAATGTTTTTACTTTAATTTTCTAAGGAAGGTAAAATGTTATGTATTTTGCTGTTCTATTCCCTTACGGCTAAAATTCTTTCTTTTTTTCTTTACCTGTACTTTAATGATTTAAAAAAATGTGTGTACATATACTGTATAGAGAGTGAGGGAGAGAATGCAACTTAAAGATTGTCACCATTATGGAACCTTCGTTGGGAGTTATATTTTTCTTTTCTTTCTTTTCTCTGGTTTGTTTTAAAAGTAAAAATATCAGCCTGTATTGTAGTTTAGAAATTATATAAAACACTCACAGTGCTATGATACATGTCCATTTTCTTGAAGTTTGAGTTTGTATAAATCAGAGGGTACTCTTGGTTACGACGCACATCTGTATCATAGAGCTATGTGCTGCAGTGTGTTGCATATTAGGCACCCGATTTGTTTCTCAACAGTAGACATGGTCACCTAGTTAATCATAAAGTAGTCCATGAATTTACTGGTCAGGTGCATTATGCACTTTCGAGATGTACCTCTTTAGATTTTAATAGGTGGTTTGCTGAACTGTTAACTATATAAAAACACTGCTGCTTTTTGCTTCAAGCAGTGTGGCACCATCACCCAAGGTGATAACATTTTACAAATAAACGCAGTGAATTCCAAACCAAGGTCACGCTTTTGTCTTTTAGCCTTTAGAACACATAAAACAATTCCTACCACAAACAGTGTTTCTTACTATTTGTGTATTGATATAAGTCTAGTAATATTTATTGTTCAGCTGATTAGTTTTTCTTGGCTGGAGCAAAATCAAAAGGCAAAATAATGTGCTTGGGGGAAACGCTGTAAAAGAGATAATTATTGATGCAGTGCAATGTGCTACTCTTAGCCCTGCCCTAGCTCCTCAGTCACAGATAGTGATTGAATATGTTATATATATATATATATTTAAAAAAATCAAATCATAAATTTCTTATTTTAAAACAAAATGTTGTGCAAAACATATAACCTCAAATTGTGAAGCAACATGTACTTAAGTAAGGGTTTAAAAATTGAACACTTCTAAAGTCCAACAAGGTTTGTAGATTTAGTCTTAAATTCTGTTATTAACCCACTCAAAAGTCAGCAGATTATAAAGAGATCCAGGAAGGAATGCAAATAGCTCAATATGCTTTTTAAGATCCTTCTCAAAGCTAAAGCCAGCCTGATACTCAAGCATTTTTTGGTATGCTTTATGTAAAGTCATGCTTTTGTACGCATTACATATAATGTACTTTTATTGAACAACAGACAATGTTTGATGTTAAATAATGAAAACCAAAATATTACAAAAGCACAATAGAAATCACAAAAATATGCACTTTTCAAAGGCTATTAAACATTTTATCTTATATTTTAGTATACTTAAACACACAGTCCTTTACAGAGCCTCTAACAAACTCGTTACCCAAGTTTGATTGTCAACTTTTAATACTGTAGTTTGAATTTCCTCAGTAACCTGTTAAATAGTTCAAGGTGAAGTACATTACAGATCTCAGAAACTACGACAGTCTAGTGATAAGAATACACCAGGAGCACATTGTGCCAAATCTTTTTTTTTTTTTCACTTTCTGAGAAGGTACCTAGAAACTTGGCACTAGACACTTAAATAAATGCACATAATATGGTGATGGACCGTAGCAAACTTCTAACTTAATGAATTACCTTTCTCTGAGAGGAGTCGTGGCAAGCATCCGTGGCTTTAGGCACACAGTTTCTTTTCGTTTAGAAATACTTTATCATGAGGTATCATCACAAGTCTACAAGTGCTCAAGAAATATGTTAAAGATCTTGCAACATGCATGTTTTTATCACACAAAAATACTCGCCCCCTTCCCCACGCCAACATTTGAAAGGCATCAAACACCGAGTCCAAATATAAAGTGGTATGAAATAAAAGGAAAATTTCCACATCAGTTACGCTGTAGATAAAAGAAACAAAGGACTAAGACAAACGTGAATGTGTGGCCATCCCATGAGAGAAAGGGAATCACCAACACTTGTAAGCTCTCACTGACAGGCACAATAAATCACTTTTCTAATTGTTTTTTCAAAAGGCGCTTTGAGACTAAGAGCAGTTACTGTGATAGGGACTTTAACACATGTTCTCCCACCCGAGGTTCAAGGTGGGATCTATTCCTTACTCCTTTTCCTACAAGCAATACCCTGAGTTGGAAAATTACAAGCAAAATTTGCTTGCAGACAAGGTCCGCCATCCTACACCTCCAGCAGGACACAAAAAGTTTAAAGGAGACAATTGTGCGGATACAGCAGATTTACATGCCATCAGAGACATCTGATAATTAGAGTGGTCCGAACATAAGAGCAACTTCCTATTTTACACGTGCAGATTGAGAATAATTTGAATTTAGACTGATTTAAATGCCCATTTTAAATAACAGTAGTGAGTTCACTCTCGCATGCATTATTATGTTTGCAAGAATGATGGATAGCACAAACTTTAACAGCTGCACACAGTCTTTATGTGGCACATGTGGTAACGCTTAAAAATGCATTTACATATGAAACACAATAACTCTTTCCTACAATTTGTTCTTTTACACGTTAACACAATAACTACTGTGCCTAGGTTTTTCCCAGTAGCAATAACTTAACAGAGATTTTAACAAAGTGGTAAAATATCATATGTTGGTGATAAATGTTTGTAATTCCAGTGACCTGCTGAGAACTATGAACATGCTGCATGACAGCGTCCTAAAGTAAGAGCAACTATGGTCTGTCTGATGCATGGCAGTTTATGTGCTTTGTTTGCTGTTGACTGTAAGTTCCTTCTCAGAGCTGATACTGGTAGAGGTGGTCTCCTTACGACTGTCTCTCGACTTCCTCTCAAAAGTGGGAGAGGACGATGTTGTGCACTCTTCCCATGTCCGCAGGGGGACGATTCGAGCAGCCAAGCTGGGCAGGTGAGGGTGAGCGGTGGAGCGTCCCTCAGTCGTAGTGAAGCAGCTTTCCACAGCAGAGCTCTGGTTGGGACGGCCCTGCTTGCAGAACAACCCACAGAGTAAAGCCAGAAATTCTTTTCTTACACTACGGTGCATGTAGCCATAAATATAAGGATGTAGGCAGCACTGTAAAAAGAAGAGTACAAGGGCAAGGGAGGATAACCATGAGGGTATAGCTGCTCTGGTGCACATAGATATAGTATTCAGAATGGTGTAAGGACCCATGCTGAAGATGTATGAAGCCATGATCACAAAAACCACACGGGCTGCCTTGCAGTGGTAGTGAAAACGCCTGTGTCTAACTCGAACTGGGTATCTTCTGGCTGAGTAAGGTCCCTCAGGTGAACTGGGCTGCTGGGGCTGGCATCGCTGCTGTGGGCTGCTAGGTGCCTGGAAGTCCTGCGGGCAGGGCTGAGAGTAGGACTGTGTCTGTATGGGGTGTACAAGAGCGTTCTGCCTCCGGGCTGCCCTGAAAACCATCCAGTAACATCCGAGCATGATGAGCACAGGAAGCCAGAAAGAAAAGGTAGACACCACAGCAGAGTAGGACAGACTAGAAGACCACACCACTGAGCAGATATTGTGATGTTGGTCAAAGTCTATGGTCCCCCAGCCATAGAGAGGAGGTGTGCTCTGCAGGAAACTGAGCACCCAGGTGCAGATGATCAGGTTGGTGCCCAAGTGAGGGGTCATGCGAGTGGGATAAGAAAGAGGGTGAATAATTGCCAGGTAGCGATCCACAGACACAACTATAATGGTGTTAACCCCTGCAAATGCAAATAAGTGCATGAGCACCACCAGGGCCTGGCACAGCCGAGCATCCAGAGGCCACACACTTGGCATGGTAGCTGCAATAGCAAAGGGCATGACTAATATAGTCTGAAGTAGGTCTGCCAGGAGGAGGTTGAGGACAAAGCGGTTGGCCACATGAAGGAGCTGAGGCTTCCTTTGGAACACCAGCAGAACAATCACATTCCCAAACAAAGACACGCAGACAATCAGAGATATGAGCACCATCTTCACCACACTGTTAACAATGGAGGACCAGACCGGGTCCTGATTGGAGCTGGTGAAACCAAGCTGCCCAGGAACATCAGTGACATTTGTGCCCACATTAGGCTGCTGAGAACTTGACATTGTTCATGTGACGCCCAGCAGAGTGTTAACATAAAGTCAGGTTAGTCCCATCCTAAACAGGAGAGAAAAGCAGCTGTGGGGTGCTTTGCTTTTTAGGGAGTGAGAACAATAAGCTGCTGTAGCTGGTAGTCTTAGTCAGTGATTTTCAGGTGCACACTGTCCTGAAATACATTTCATCTAACGTGACATATCATCCATAACATGTGAAAATAGTCCAGAAGACTCATCCACGAGTAGCTGGAAATGGTCAGCACTGATTTGCTTTTCATCATGATCAGTGATTAATCCCTCAACATTTCACCCATCGAACAGGCCATATTCCTCTTGCAGCGCACATCTGCAGAATGAAAAACAGAAGGGAAAAAAAGAGATAAATGCCACCGTTCAAACCCTTTGCATCGACGGCGAATTGTCCGGGTAGTGGCAAATATCGCGTTCTGCTAATCTGGAATTGATGTCTAATAACGTGAAATGATCAGTGATGCGATATTTTGCTCGAGGATGCTCACTCCCCTGCGATCGGTCTTCATCGCTTTGCTCCCATTTCAGCCTGAGCTCCAGTCAATGGCAGCGAGCTTTCACGGCTCAGCTAACATACGCTGCGTGTCTTCACCCAGCGGGGGTCTCTCATCCAGACGAGCATATCTTTCCGTTGCTGCTCTTTTCGGATTTCATGGCAGATCAAACATTTATTATGTTATCAGCTTTGATTCTTCCTCAACAGTCTTAGGCTACTTACGGTCGAGTCCTGTCTCCGAGGTGTCAGAAAATACAAGGACACCTGCACAGAAATCTCCCCCCCGCTGGAGCCTGTCACCGACCCCCTCCCATCCGTTTTCCCTCTTTTGTTATGAGGGTGCAAATGCGTTTCACCATTCCCGTGCAACAGTTTTTAATACATGGTAGAATCGCAAATATTATCCTCATTAAAACAAAACAAAACAAGTCTTCAGGATGTAAATGCACCCCCTCCGAAATGAAGAAAATCAAATAAAAATAAAAAACAAGAATAACTCGTGTATTTGTTGTTTTGTTCTGTTGCAAAAACTGGTTAATGAAAAATATGAATGGTGTAGTTACACGTTATCAAGGTCTCAGTCAGTCCTTCAGATCTCCTAGGTAACAAGTGATTCAATCAGATGGCTGCTTGTGTGAGCTTCACATGATAGGATAGCCTATCCGAGGAGATAACAAAATAGGACCTCCACTGCGGGCATTCCTCCAGAGCACCGGCCTTTGGATTTGGAATTATACTTTTCAAGGGTGTCCATATTTTAACACTCTAGCTTTGGCCTGTGGTGAAATACACACTGGGTAGGCTACACACTGTAATTCAGATTCATATTTTGTACCGTCTTTTGGTAATTACAGTGCTGAGTATGGTAAGCACTAGCTTACTTGTTATGCTTTTTGATTATATTACATTCTGCCCCATGACAGCTGTAATAGTCTCTAGCTTCCTGCAACCCTGAATTGGACAAGTGGAAGAAAATGGATGTCTGGCTGGCTGGATACATTGCAGTAAACTGAAGCATTGGCTGGCCAAGTCTGCATGGATAAGCAGACGTGAGACACATTAGTTTTAATTCAGAGCTCCTTTATTTCCTTTGTCTCATTTTAAATGCAGATCACTTGGAGGTTATTGTGGTCCTTTCATTCATATAATTCCATCTTCATCTTCAGATAGCTTGACTTTTATGCAGATTTCTCCCTGTACCAACTCAGATCAGCTCTCCCACCCATCTTACTTTATGGTTTATACAGTGTGAACTTTAAGACAGTTAAAAACAAAACAAAAACACATGTTTACTGGTTTATCTCATCTGCTGAAGCAGTTAAAAGAAGAAAAAAAGTCTAGAAATTAGTAAAATAGTCTGGTCTTCTAATGCCAAATTTCTATTCCAGATCTTTTTTCTATTAATATTTATACAATAAAAAATTAAACAATAAACATTTTAAAGATTACTTGGTATAATGTATTTGAAAGATAAAATATTAATAGAACTATGTTTATAACTCATTCATGTTTTGCTAATCAATCTCTGACCAGATGAAGCCGAACATGACATGACTAAGTAAAACTCAGCTCCACTGAAAAGACATGGGCTACTTAGCCTTAATGGAACTTCTGATGGTTCTTTTAACACAACAAAGCTTTCACATATGGTGTTAATAATTATGTGGGATAACCCAGTTCTGATCAAATTATCCACAACCTATGAGATGAAGTCTCTTTATATGACTGTTTGAATGATATGCACGTTTGTTTAAGCCGTCATTTTTATCTTTGGAAACACAAAAATTGCTTCTACATTTCAGCCTTTGTAAAGGGGTAAAAAAAAGACTTCATTAAGATGCACAGAAAACAAAAGCACTACTCCATTGTGCAATCCAATTAGTCTGTAGCTTACATGGCCCACTAATCAACACTCGTAATTAGCCATTTTATTTCAAGTCTTTGCTCTATCCTAGCTATCAAAAAGCCCTTTGATGTGACTCTCGAGCACCCTGTGTTTTAGATTTAGATTGCAAATGAAATGCTGGTGACCGCAAAGGGGTGGGGAGATGTTTCGGTGTTCTTCTGTTGAATGGACTATGGTTCAAAGGGAGACCCACAGGCCCTCTGCCTCGTGGGATTATTAGATGTGCAATACAGCCTGAATGCTCACACTGGCCTCAAGTAGTGATGTCTGCGTCTCTGTCATTCTGCTTCCCTCTCATTCACTGTCACTCACTAACACCTACAGTAAAACCCAACAAAACTGGAAAGAAAAAAAGAAAGAAAGCAAGACACAGAATAGGCAATACGAAGCAGCCTTAAAACCGCACTAAAACTTTGTTGGCATGGCAGAATATGTACATTTAATTAAATCACAAATTTATAAGCAGCATTGTATAAAGGATTGCAGAATCAAGTAATACATCACCTAATACACTAATACATGCATCAATTAACTGATAAATCAAGACACTAATTGCAGGCCTAACACAGTGGGTTATTAAAAAAAATCCAATATAACATTCTTTTTAAAATGCACCTTGCAAATTTTTTAATTAGCCTAATTTTATACTTGCCCAGTAGGAGGCAGAAAAAGAACAATACAAGCTGATAGACAGCCCTTAAAAAGGTGTTTTGTATTAAATGTGCAGTTTTTTTTTTATTGTATTGGTAAGAGTGTGCTGCAAGCTAGCTAAAGCTTTTTTATCTTGCATTACTGCTATTTAGCTACCTGCCCTGGATTGTTATCAGTACAGCTAACCAAGGAACCACTTGTTATCAGCAAGTATCAGCAAGTATCACGATACAGTGTAAGCAAGGATTGTCCAGTTGCCCAAAATTTGCTGCCGGAGAATCATGTTTTCCTCTGTAGCCTGGCAGATACTCTTTCTTTCGTTCTCCTTTTCTTAACTGTTCACTCACTGCATGCCTGGAAGCTGCTCAGCTTCACAAAACAGTGAAACAGTCAGGTATTTTTTTCTCTCAGAAATTGCCTAAAGAAAGAGTTAAAATTCCAAAACTGTCCAGAAACACAGGAAGCGCAGAATAATGCTTTATATATGAAAGTGTGGGTAATTGTTCTGGCAGTCTGAATATTTTCATTTTATTGTTTTGGTAGCATAAGACCTACAAAAGAGGGAATATTTGCACAGCCTTAGCATATTTTCTTATGAAGCTTTTATAGCTTTTTATAGCTCATGTGCTTACAGACTATATGCAAATATGTATAGGCTATATATACAAGAATACACTGAATTTGCTTTTCCCTGTAGACTATTTATTGAACGTTGTGATGCAATGAAAATGTGTCTGTTGTTGTATTTTAACCCAGCAGGGAATAAATGCTCAGTATGACAGTGCTACATTTTCATTTTTAATATCATAGTTTAGATTTTCTTTGATTAATTCTTACTTCATTTTCAACATATTTAATTTACAATAGTTTATAAAAAAAACCCTAACTAGTAGCACGATTGTAGAATACTCAGATAAATTACAAGTACCTCAAAGTGGTAATGCAGGACCAAGTAAAAGGACACTCCATGTCCACAAAAAGGAACGATATTTAAAAAAATGCAAGGTTTTACATATTTCTTTTCTGCTGGCAGCCATTTGCTTTTACTTCTGGTTAGAAAAGTTTAAAAGTCTAACTCATATCTTATTCTAGTAAAACTGAAAGCTTTGCTTGCCTTTCCCCTCAGGCCCCACACACGTGTGTCAAGCAGACAAGATGAGCTTATGGTGAAGCAGAGGTAAGTCGAAGGAGTGTTGCGAGAGTCTTGCGCTCTGGAATTTTCTTGTCTGTATTTATTATTAATCCGTGCACATAAAAAATGTATACAGTGTAAACTCAGTTTTGATATTTGATATTAAAGAGGTTACGAAGAAAACTGGTGTCAGAGCGCCTTTCTTGCTTTTTCGGATTCAAATAATTTCATTTTAGCATCTTAATCATAGTAATCTTGACATAATTCTGTCTAGTTTGTGAGAGCAACAACTAACAATTCATACTTGTAACTTATAAAGTCACAATTGATCAGTAAATTCTCACCTGAGAGGAAACCCTGAGGAAAATTATGGCTAAACATCATTACACCTAATAACTGTACTAAATAAGGATCCACAAAAAAGATGTTATCTCATTAGAAAGGCTCAGAAATAATTATAGCCTCTTATTAACAGCCTAAAGGATGAATACAGGTGTGGCTGAATGTAGGAGCTTAATTAAAATACTCTTTAGGAATGGAAGCTGTATTTGACTTGTCTGAAACTAAGAAACTTATATAAACTTATATAATGTAAAGTGTCTTGTGAGTATGCATGGAGAATGTGGCTATGGTGTTTGTCCAGCACATAAACTAAACCACATGAAGACAAATGCATATAGAATAAAAAGGACGGTTGCAGTGGGGAAACTGAAAAGAAAAATGTCTGTAAACAAATAGATGACAAACATATTGAGATCGACCATCACACCACTGCTCTCTAAAGGGACCTTTTCATTTTGTTGCACAATATCAGTTGTCTCTGAAGCCCAAACAGTTTAGAAGTAATTACTAGTGTTTTCCCCAGAAGGTGATTACTTTGCCACACTTGGCAGCCATTGTCACCGGCCACGCACCACACTCATCAACCCTACAAAGGGGAGAAGTGCTCGATTGATGATGAGCCCTCTGTGGCTAGGGGAGAATTTAAAAGTACTTGTATGAGGCTCTTTCAGGAGATTAACTTGCAATAAGGGCTACCTGCCATGGACACATTCCCTGTATTCATGGTGCTGGCACAAAGACTTTTTAAGAGGGGCACAGCTGCATGAAAGCAACTGGTGAATGGGGATAATAGTCACAAAAGACAACAAACCTCAAGTGTAAAGAAATAAAGTGTTTTTTAAGATTGGAGGCTTCTATTCAATGCGCCACCATTCCTTCTTTTGACCACTGAGGATCCGGCCACTCCATTACCCAAAGCCTCAATCTAATTATTTTAGGACAAGACATGTTATGGTGGAAAGTGGCAAAGAGAGAGCACTCCGGACCAAAGTGCACTTTAATTCAATCACTCTATTTGACAGATTCCTCCTTCAAATGGACGTCACACACCAGTTGACTGGCACAATTGGGAGGCTCCTGGCAATGTCCTGGGCCCTTTTTGGCTCTGGCCAATAACATAGAAATCTAACGCACTTGTGGACTAGTAAATGTAAAAGTAGATAGGTGTATATATCCTATTTACAAAAAGCAAACAAAACAGCAACAGCAAAAAACCCAAACCAAACAACTGTTCAGTGGTATGTAATTATTTATTTCTGTAAATTGTAGAAATCTTCAAAAGCAGATTAGACCGCAGCCACAGGGGCCCAGATCTGATTCCATTCATTAAGTGAGAGAGTGGAAGAGAGAGAGACTGCATGTGTCCTTGCTTACTTAAATGTGAAAATTGCTCATGCCATTATTTCAGATAAGAAAGTGGGAACTGAATAGATTTGCTTTAATATAACAGACATGGGATACCACATACAGAGAGACGGAGGGGGGGCCGGACTTCTTTGCTTTTGCTCACACAGTGGAAAGGCCCTGACAGGTGTGCTTTTGTATGCGCATGTCTATGTGAGGGTGAGGCAGATTGTGTGCGTGTGTGTTTGTGTGTGCGCACACGCACATGTGTCTGCACGTGCTTTGCCGATGTGAATAAACAGACATGAGGTGTGTGTGTGTGTGTGTCTGTGTTAAGCCTTTCCACGTTGCACTGCCACTCCCTGTTGAAGAGAGGGGCCTTCTCACTTCATCTTGGTCTGGTCTTACAGCAGGCCAGAATTCAGTGCTGACCTCCAAGGCTCAGAATAACTGCTCCTGCAGTGGAGAAAAAGAAGTAAAGAGTGAACATGTGTGCTGTGAAAACCCGCTGTAGCTGATGGCGAAAATAATATTATTAAAGGAAGCACATTGGCTAATTAGAACTATTACTTTGGCGATCGCTTGTCCGGATTTGTTCCAAATTGTGCAAGGAAAGTCATCAAACCTGGCTTGGTCCTCGGCTGTTTGGTAAGAAAAAATTTCCTTTTTACTTTCATGTTTGGGATCGCTTAGGATTTTATGTCATTGTTTTTTTTTTTTTTTTGACTGAGCAAACTGTAATAGAATTATAAGATAGATGTTTTTAAAATGTTGCGATGCCAGGTCTGGCAATTAAAAGCTTGCCCGCCACTCTGACCCTCGCCCATATGCCAGCTCTTGCCTCCTTAAAACTTAGGTGTGAAAAATGGTCAGCTCCTCAACTTTGAGGTCAGTGACATGGCCAGTGAGGTGAATGACACTTAAAGGTCAGAGGTCATCTCAGCTAATTTAGCGATCAAGGATCAGCGATCAGAGAGCATTCCCAAAGTCAAATCTGGATAGCACTTTTGTTGTAGGTAATTGTTGGGAATGTTGGGCAAAAGCAATGTTTATTTTTTGTAACATATTTTGATAATAAATTAAATTAAAGAAAAAAAGTTTCTGCCTAAATCTAGTTCTTACTGCTGTTGGAAATTGACAAAGTTTTATATTTGACCACTAGATGTCAGGATTTGACTAGTTACAGTGCACTTACCCCCCCAACTCCCCTCCACCGGCACCTGAGGGGGAAACTTGTGAGTAGCCTACACATGGTGTGACAGCTTCCCCAGGAAGCTCGGGTGACATTTGCCTCACTTAATGACACAAGCTAATTAATCATTAGCTGTCCCAGAGGTATTGCTGTTAGAGAGGCTTTGTCGTGCCTCTCCCCAGTAGGGGGTCCCAGCCTCAACATGTTATGTATGCATAACTGCCTCATCCCACGCTACAACATCTTAATTCTCACCCGTTTAGCTAGTTTGACTGAACTACACTCGTTCTTTTTCAGCCCTTCATCTCAGCTATAGTATAATCTGCTGAGAGCTAGAACACCTTCATTTCCCCGAGTCGGTTTAATGTAAGATTGGGTTATGGGGCCTCTTTCCCTATGTAGGTTAGGGCTTGGCTCGTGTTCTAATTGTCAGCAGTAGTGAAGAGGAGAGATTTTATTGATGGTTGATTGAGCAGACAAGGGGATGGGGGGGGGGGGTCTAGATTTGCTGCATCAGTGGTTTTAACCACATCTCTTGATCAAGACCCAATGAACACTTTCACGTGTTCACAAATGAAACCAAGATTAGTGCAAGTACTATTGCCCTCGTTTAAATGATTGTCCTCCGTTGTCCTTGTTTTTTCTAAGCAGGTGATGGTAAAATATTTGCTTTATTCTATGTTGCTGTCTGTAGTTAAAAATTAAATAGGGAAGCTCACTCTATACCTCAGTGCAAACTTAAAGCTCACAGAGCCATGTGGGTCATGAGTAATTATCTCTCACGGGGTGAAACTTTGTCTATATAGTCTGTGAGCCCAACAAGAATTTGAGAAAGGCTTTTGTGAAATATGGAGAAAACAAAATCTGCTCCCTGTACCTGTTAGTGCCCCCTTCATCATTACCACCCCCCCTACTGGGTCTCAGGCTGGTTTTGAGTAGTCCAAGCCTGTTCCGTCACGTAATGGGGGCTGCAGGTGATGCACTCAGGCTCCCCCTTCACCCACCAGAGAGGTAGTGCATATGTGCACAAGGCCATTGGGGGCACGCGCTGATGAGGGCCTGGGCTGCAGGAGGGCTTTGAAAAATGCTAGAGGTTTTGGGATGAGACTCAAGGTACCCTTGGGATACCATGATCTTTGACATCTCCTTGCTGACCCTTGTGCTTTGTTCTATGACCTGAGAATGGTGCCTACATGTGAAGAGATACAGGTTAGCTTCTAGCTAATCCAAAAGTTTGGACACGTATTTTAGTGATGAGTCACAAAAAGAGTGCTGCAAATTTTAGCATTTGCATGCAGCATTTGCCTTTGTTTGCCTGCAACTGCTTTATTTACTATACAGATTGTTGACACTTTTTAAAACTTGAAGACGATGCCCTGTATTTAATTTATGCTGGCTTTGAAAAATGTTTGTTCTTTTAGTCCAGCACTTTAACATTTTTTTTAAATACTAATGTCAGTTTATTGATATGCAAAGGAGTATCGCATAGGGTTTTAATGCCCTTGCTCTTCTAGGAGGCATTTAATATCACTTGGTTATTCATAAGATACCTTATTTCCACATTAATCATGGGCAAGATTTCTTTCTGTCGTGAACAGCCATTGTAATTGG
Source organism: Pelmatolapia mariae (assembly GCF_036321145.2). NCBI lineage: Eukaryota > Metazoa > Chordata > Actinopteri > Cichliformes > Cichlidae > Pelmatolapia > Pelmatolapia mariae. The sequence goes on from NC_086228.1 coordinate 22,967,615, forward strand.
GCTGGTATAGAACCTGCACTGGCCCTTTTTACGGTGCTAAAGATATAAAGTAAACTTGAGCTCTGATCCATAATGTGACAAAAGAAGGGTGTCAAAGACACTGATTCCTGAGCTAACTCATTTTACTAGTTAGGTTAGGTACATTTACATGCTATTATTGTCATCACACCATGTCACCTTGATGAGACACTACTTGATTTAATTGTAGCTGTTAAATTTAAAATTTGTTTGTGCATGACATCTAAGCCTTGACCTTGTGGATACACACACCATAGTTTCTACATTCCTAGCAGGAGGCCTTTAGACTTGCCACATGAAGAGATAACAAAAAGTTACTGTTCTCTGGCTATAGAAGTATTTGTGAAACCTTTAAGATGCAAAGATGGATCTGCTTCATGTTTGCCTTCGTCTCTGTCTTGGAAAACACCGGGGCGTGTCCCTCCTGTGGGAATGGCATCTCAAGCCTAAAGTGACTGCACCACCCTTTCCTCCACACCCATCACTGTTCACTGTCAGCATCACACATGCACATACCCACCTGCACTCTCATGCGTGAGTGCGCGTGCACACACACACACACACACACACACACACACACACACACACACACACACACACACACACACACACACACACACACACACACACACACGCGCGCGCGCACAAGGAGCAGCCTGTGCAAATGTACCTGACAGTGGCAGCATTTTTGCCCGGGAACATATTTAACAATGCACACTCGACACCAGTCCCATCTCAGCAGGAGGCCACAGGAAACAGATGAGGACTAGTCAGGTTGATCTGGAAAACTACAGTCTACCTATATTTGCCACGCACTGTGCTCACACTGGCAACCTCTGGGCTTATTAACAATGAATCAACATAATTTTCTGTAGAAAGGAGTCAGGCAGACTTGAAAGAGCCTATACTACGAAGATGAGGGCAGAGTGAAAAAGGGGAGGGAACTCGCTTGTCACTCAGTGTAGTTTTCACCCCTCCCTATTTATAATGGGCTCAGCCCATCTTCCTGCATCTGTAAAGCTTGATGTGCACTGTTACTGTTTTCAAGACAGCAAATTCATCCTGAAACCTATAAAATAACTGTTAATTATTTATTGTGCACCAAAGTGAAACAAACTTTTCTGTTTGTGCCTGTTTGCAGCTGAAGCTTCTTAGCCACAGCTCTTTCATAAGTATCAGGGGTGGGGCTAAGAATTGCATGTGATTCTTTATCTCTAGGAACCCCGCAATTACATCTGGCACAACTCTGCATGAAGTAACGCTTTATAAGCCTTTGTGCATCGCGGCTTTGAAGCGCTCCGGCCTTCTATAAGTTTGCTTTTTGTGCCCCCTCTGTTGTACACCCCACCCCACAATCTCCCCATCCCCCAGCTTGGGACAGAAGACAGAATGTGATGTGTCGTCTCCCTCTCCACACAAAGCAACAGTGCATTGGACACACCTTGGACAGCACAAAGGATGAAAAGCACGACGAGGCTTGGACACGCAAGACTACGCTGCCAAGCCCGATAAAGACGCTTCAAAAGTCGAGCAGCAAAGAGTGGCCTTCTTCTCTTCTGCTCTCTTCTTTTTTTCTTCCCAAGGCCTTGCAACGAGAGAAAAAAAAATAAGCGACCGAAAGCGAGGCTGTCTGAGTAAAAAGATATTTTGTCGGTGTTTTTACCTCCTTCTTACATGAGACCGAGGAATGTGATTTTGGGTAATGTTGTGTCTACAGCAAAGTAGACAGCCCAAATTTGCATGTAAACTCCTAGATTAACATTTGTATGTCTGCTTTTGGTATGAGCATGGGATTAACCAAAAACATTCCGGCTTTGAAGCAGGCGGCCCATAAATAAACTGTGGCCCTATCTCCAATCCCCTTGTCTCATCAGTCATCCGCTCATAGCCTCGTGAAAATGAGGCCTGCCATTCAGACTCAAAATGGACTGGTTACATTTGACCACTTTGCATTTTTTGCACAAAGTTTGGTCACATGTAAATATTTTCTTGTGCCCACCCATAATTTACATTATGGACTGAATTATATTTTTGTACAAAGTCATTTCTGTGTTCAATTTAAGACGAAACAACGGACAGTGCAGCTTTATATTTTTATTCTATATGTTTTTGTCCCCTTGTTAGTACACAAAATTATCGAGACATCACAAAACACGACTTTTCACCGGTAGCTCCCTCCTCCTTCGTCTTGCTTCAATCTCTCTCTCTCTCTCTTTCTCTCCTTCATTGCCTCATTGAAACAGATGGCGTTTTATGCTGGGCACAATCAAGACTATTCAGCGTCAGGCTGGGCAGCCCTCCCCACCTGCGTTCAGCCCAATCACAACCTAATGAACACACTGGGAGCAGTCTGTTCCAAATTACTCCCAGTTGGAGCCAAGGCCACAGGTAACCCCCCCGACAATCACACTTTTCCCCTTCCTTTCCACCTCACCTCCTTTGCAACAGTTACCTTGCCCACCCGCCCGAACTGATATTGGTTCCAGCATTTAGACCCCAACTCTTACCTTTTAATCAAATCAAGATTCATATCTGTGGGCTGTCAGCATTCCAACACAGCTCAGAGGCTACGTATGTCGCAACAAGCATATAAGTTACATGTGGGGAGATGTAGATTGACAGCTAACGTGTTTATATGTTGGGGATGAATTGGTTCTATTTGATATATCTCTGAGAGCTGTTTTTCCAGATGTGTATAGTGATCTTTGCATCTACCATTAGCCTTCTCTCCCACCTGGGCATACAAGTACACGCATACACACTCTGCATATACACATATAAAGAAGCATTCAAAGGCCTTTGTGAATGCTGTGGTGTTAACCACAATAGATCTAGATCAGCATATTTCTATCACTTCAAAGGGCCCAATTTATGCACTTTTTGGTTCAGATCACTTGGTCCATTATTTCAATTCAAGCAGTGTTTGCAGTATTCATAGACTATATATGCTAATGTTTTATTCATGTAATTGGGTTGAACAAAAACAGAGAAAGTTACCATTATTTTTAAAAGGCATCGTATTTTTGTATGAAACAGCTACCTGAATAACTTGTTAATACATGTCAGGGCAAGTGTGGGGCATTGGTAGGCAGCTGACACCAAAAGTGTGCTGAAGCCAAGATCCTCTGACATTCTGATACACATTCCAACATCCCAAGGGACAAAGCAATGAAACCAGGAAGCCTGCCTCGTCATGTCCCATCAGTTGCTATAGGACCTCAGAAACCCCAGGCCAACTACCAGCTGCCATGTGGGTGTCCATCACTGGGCTTGACAGGAGTGCTGCCCTGCTGGCTGCCCTTCTTTACTGTCCCTCTGGTCAATCTACACCTCAATTGGCCCTGCACTGGTGGGTGAAGCCTGCTCCTTCTGCTGCATGTCAAAAAGAGCCAGGATCCACAGAGGAAGTGCAAATATCCTCTAATGGCCTTGATCCAGATGGATGCATTCATGACAATAGGCCCCCGTGCCTGTGGTTTGGGTTTTTTGTCAGTGAGCAACACAGAGGCCACCACAATAACACAGCAAAATTATGCATGCAAGCCAAGTACCATTGACATGTTAAAGAGTACTGGCAGTTGCTATGATAATTAAGTTACCTCATTCCAAGGCAGAGAGCTCTTTTCTCTTAACATGTCTTTAAAGGCATTTTGGGGACATTAGGCAGGTTTTAAGACAATACATACAGAATGAGAAATAATGGATTCAGTAGCTCACCATTTCTCAGCTCATTTGCCTAACACAGGGCTATACATCTCGAAGTGAATGCTGCTTGATGGGATTGCCTACAGAGGTGTGCTTTGTAGGTTTTCCATTCTATCACTCAAGAGACTGACATATTCTATGAAGTCCATATGGACATCTTAAGGATAGGCAGAGTATGAAATATTAAGATGGCTGATCTATTTCATGACAGTGACAAACAACGAATTCTCTTTGTTGGGACCTGTAGACTTGAAGCATTGCTCACAAGTATGATATTACCGTCTGTAATGTCACACTTGCCATGAGTGAAGACTGACCCGTTTAAGCAAGCAATAACATCAATGGGAAACCCTCTGTTCACATTGCTTTTAACAGAGATGTTTGGTTACGTCAAGGGGTGTCTGATCTCCCTCTGCCTCCATAGGGTCTCACTGAGAGTGACCACTTTGTGTACAGCTGGGGTATGTTTGGCTAGTAAAGTAAAACCAGGAAGCCTTTGAAACTTAACCAAAGCCTCTTCAGGAAAAGGTTGGAAGTTCACTCTTATTTGGAGACTGCAAAGCTTTCTCCATGGACACACTGAGCTGGGTCAGGAACATCAGAAGCCAGGTTTCTTCCTACATCAACGCAGCTGCACACTGCAACTTAAAGTCAGTGAAAATATCTGTGCCTAGATGTTACTTGACTGACTTGGACATGTTTCCTTTATTATATTTTAGCCAACACATCAAGAACAGGTCGTCACAATTATTTTTAATGTCTAGTTCAATTAAAGCAGATGTCTCGTGTGTAGGGCTTGCATGTACTGCCACGTTCTTTCTGTTTTTGCTAAATAGTGAAAATTTGACATTGCAGACAGGCGCTGAGTGAAAAGATTTCAAAATGCGACTCTAGCACTTTCAAGGCAGGTCCTCTGTGTTAACAAGATGGTAGTTAATGGTTCTGCTTTTATGGTGGTGGTCGCATGTATAATTAAGCTGCTGTTGTATTTGTCATAAAAATCACCGGGGTGCAGGAAATGTTGCAGGAGCCATTTTTACTTTGAGCAGTGGAAAATTAAAACCGTCAAACCCCACAATGTTGTTTTGACATCATTCCAATGTTTATGGATTTTCCTGTGTGTGGTTGAGGTTTTCGTATTAAAAACACTTAAGTGCCTCACCTTGTGTTTGTTGGGGGAACAAAGGTTGCAATGTTTGCACAATGCAGATTGTCCCTTCTGGGAGGTCTTGCCTCTGGTGCTACTTGTTGAGAAACATGTGGCATGTCTGCCATTAATGAATGTCTCACTGTTACCTGCTTTGTTCCTGAATCATACAGTTCATGTAACAATATTTTTATCCATTATGATGGCATAACTATTTAATACTCCATTGTAGCGGAGGATTTGTGCCACTCACGTGCCATGGGTATAACACCAGGCCAGCTTTTCGAAACGAGAGGAAAATCCCATTGAAACAGGTGTTGCCAAGCCACACTGATGACCTCTTAGCCTACATGTCACCATATCCCCAGAGCAGTTTGGTGTTTGCATACACGTAGAAATGGCATGAACAGTGATCTCTAAGTATTTTTTTTTCTGTAGAAGAAGCAGTTTCTGGAAGCAAACATGCAGACTGTGCAATTTTCTCAAAACAAACACACAGAAAGGGCAAATTTTCTAAGCTGTGCTTCATTTCTTCATTTTGTTGACAAGCGAAACAGTATTAAGAATTAGTTACTTACAAGGATTACTGAAATTTAAGGTGGCAGCTCGTTGGCAGATTTTCATGCACTACAGACGCCTAGATAAGCCTTATGTTTGATTAACCTGCATGGCCCCAGTGATATCTATGGAGATGAGTTTGGGTGTCATGGCCCTGATGTCACCTCCACAGCAAAAGCTCCCTGCCATGCTTATGACTCTGTATCTATGCTAATATGGGGATCAGCAGGGTAGAAAGCTCATCTGACTCGTGCTTTTGCCTTATCTTATCATCCTCCTTGCCCTGCTCCTTTCTGCACTGCTTCGCTTCGTAAAAAAAGTTTAGCCTCTTCTTACTCATCTTTCTTCCTCGATCTCTCACGTTCACATCTTCTTGCCTTTTCCTCTATTTTACATGTCTATTTCTCATCTTTGCTTTGGCCGTGTCAACTTCTGTAATGCTTTATTGAATTATCAACCAGTCATACCTAATGTTATGCACTGGACATGACACTGAATTTCTGACTTACTCAGATCTATGTAGTTTATTTCAGATCAAACAGACTTTGTTAGCTCCTTGGCAAAAGCATAATTGGTATGAGTCATCGAATGAAACAGTCCAATTAAAAGAGCATCTAAAAAAGTTATCTCACGTAGGTTTGTGATCAAGAATGGGTCAGTCCAGACAACAAATCCTGTCTGACTGAACTAACACCCCCGCTTTGCCCCTCTTAGCCTCTTTGTCTCTATCACGCCCTGCCTCCCTGGCATGATTATTTCTTATCATGTATTTATTTGTTTAATCCACCCCTTCCCCCACAACACTTGGCGGCCCCATGCACGAGCTGCCTGTCTGGCAGCAAGGCCCCCACATCCCCCACCTCCTCCTACTTTTCCATATCCACTCCCCATGCCATCTCCACCCAGCCCCAGCCCCAGCCCAGCCACAATGGCTGGATGTTGCTTCCAGAGCCTCAGTGCTTCATTCAGGGGGAAGAGACCCCCACCTCCTCATTTCATCTTTACATCCCTCCCACTTGCATGTGGCCACCACTAGCCAGCCTCTATGCACACTATAAATAATGGATGCATTAACATGCATGAATATCTTTTTAGAAGGGGGGTGGGAGTGCCTTAATTCATTATTAATCCCCTTCAAGGCAAAATGGGCCGCAGCTCCAGTAGAACTAGGCCCCTGCTAAACCCTGCTTTTTGGGACTTCACTTGTCTATGCTGTATTCCTCTTTTTTTCCAGAATTGGTTACTAACTCCACCCACCCATGTCTACATAACCCCCTCTTTTTCAAAGCTCCTCCTTCTGTCCCCTCAATCTCTGCTAAAACACATCTGGATAGTGGGTAATCTTTAATGCTTTTGTGGATTTGGGGGGGGGGGGGTTAAATTGCGATCCTAGGCCGATCATCTCAAAACACAGCCTGGTTAAGTGTCACTTGGTTGACATGGGAAAAGTCAGACATCACTGCTATGCCAGATGGTCTATTTTTTTTTTTCATTTTCAAATATTCCATAGCAGGGAAAGGGGATGTAGGTAGTTCTGGCTTTGAAGTTACCACTCGTGCCATTTGGTTCAAGAGCAGATTTAGCAATGGGAGAACGGAAGTAAGAGCAGGGGGTGTAAGGTGGAGGGGATAGAAGGGAAGAATGGGCTGATTGAAAACACTGGTACAAACCTGGTTAGAGAGCGTTACGTTACATATGTGGGTGGTTGGTGGGGAATTATGTTATTTTAAAACTTGGAACACTACATTAGGTATTTAGGACATTAGATCAAATACATGGGTTAGAGTTTAAGAGCATGTGTTTCAAGGAGATAAATTACCATACAGTGAATTAACAAAGGCATGTTGGGTTGACTGTATGTGTTAGCACGCTCGTGTGGATTTATTAACAAGATAGAAAATGTGCATATTTTTTAGTGTATCGGTGTGATTCATAGTGCACACCCCTCTTCCACCACACACCCCTCTTCCACCACTAGGTCGCACTGCCTGCTTCGCTGCCTCTTTCCTGCCTGCCACAGTCCTCTGACTGATCCAACCAATCGCACACAGACAACAGAACCACATGAGCACGTCATCCTATCGCAAAATACTACACTAAACACATGCATTTATATTTGGGCACAGGCTCAGTGCATTCACACAGTCCTACACATACTGGATATGTGCCCACCTTACTCACCACATTGATACAATGTACATAATCCTGTTTGTTTGAATTGCCATGGCATATAAATATAACAAATCCAAACAACAAAGTCAAACACATCTTCATTATTCCAGTATTTGTAATACATCAATATGTATTTTTTCCAGAATATTGGTACAGTAGCCTATAGAAAAATGGATTAAAATTTAAAAGCACATTCAATTTTTTAGGATTTTATAAAGGAGTTGGAGTGTGCCAGGACTTTTTGTCCGGCCAAAGTTAGAAAAGAGATATGGAGTTAAACATTTTTGACAAGCTGTAGTTGTGACTGAGACAGTAAAACCTCATGCTTAACAAATACTTGCCTGAGGGTTCAGGTTCTGAGCTAGACACCGGTGTAAACATCCAGACAGACTACTTGTTGTTGAATAAAATAAATAATAATTTTGGTTTTGGAAAGTTTCACTCACAGGCTGTTGGATCTGCTGTCGTTTGCTCCTCTTTGCTCCCGTCTCTCAGTCTGGATAGTGGCAGCAGGGGCTGTTTTGTTGACACATACAGGACCTGGTCGCAAGAATTTTCTCAGCTGAATGTTTGGATCTCAGGTTCTCGGCACGAGGATGGGGACAGGTTGTGAGCTTTAGGCACCACGCTGTTACTCTGAACTTCGCTCAACCCCTTGAATTCCTTTTCCTGAGCAGGATATTGAAATACAGTGAAGTATTGGCACGTTGATGCCCGTCTATCACTGGGGCCTACAAGGGGATTGGGGTAAAAGGAGACCCTGTGTAGATCAGAAATGGGCTGCCGGGCCTAAGTTCAAAGGTAAAGAAAAGAGACCTGGGTGTGGAAAGAACGAAGACCAGCTTCTGCCACATCACATTGACTAATCACAGACCAGTATAGGTACTTATATTAAATTGTGCACCCTTATTGTTCTTCTTCCAAGCTGTCTTAAAGTATTGCTGGATTTAAATATTAAATATAGAAATGTGTAACAAAAGTCGTAGTCTGTCAGCTACCTCCTTTTAAGACAAACTAAAAAAGGCAAAACTGTATTTAGCTGTCTGAGCTTTGCTTTTTCAATTGGATGATATTATTTTATCAACAGGTGTCCCACAAATTGGTGCAATACTGTAGCTTTCGCAGTCCTGTATAGCCTGAAACATTTTCTTACCAGCTGCGTTGTATAGCATTTGTGAAAAAGTGATGATGCCGCCTTCATTGCATAATCGTGGCCGTAAATGCGCACAGCGTACCAGGAAATGAACCTTGCCGGCGCATCGCAGGGGGGTAGGATGATGTGGATGTGGCTGGTTATATAAAACTATAGGGCACAGTTGGAATGAGCCAGATGGGATGCTAGTTGTCATTTTAAAGAGTAACGAGCTTGTTGTCGGCTTTGGGACATGTCGCTACTGCATGACCTTGTGAACTTGTCTGCTGCGTGACCTCAAAAAATGGCTCCCCGAGCACCCCTTCACATCCCTGGGTTTATTTGCACAGGCAGTTGCTCAAGCAGGAAGTGACATCAACGGGTCCAAAGTAAAAATATGTCGCAGGACGGGCTGTCTAGGATGTCCAGGACCGGTGTTTGTAAGGGAGGATGCCTCGCACCGGCTCCACAGAGAGTGATGCTCACTGAGGGATGCAGGAGAGCGCCACACAGGCGAGACAGACACCGGAGGCTGAGTGAGTCGCCTGCTGACTGAGTGCTTTATGCCGTCACTTTCATTCATGCAAGTTCAGATATGGTGCCATACTTTGCCCCTGTCTAAAGCCGGTGACGCAGCGCATAACAGGCGATAAGTCTTCACTGTGTGTTGAATTAAGGGATTTTGTCGGTGTCGCTCCTTTGAGAGGAGGATTGAGATGTGTACCGCGATAGAAGAGGAAAAAAAACCTCTGTTATGAATTCAAGTGGAGGAGAGCAGTGAAATCCGTGCGAGGCTTTCGGTGCGCTTTTGCACATTTTGATACACTAAACTGTGCAGATTGTTAAAAAGACATGACTGACAGCGCTAAAAGTAATAAAAACAAACGGCACATATTAAGTTTAACAAGTTGGACGCGTAGCACATAGCTTTTTAAGCGGCTTCTCAACACATAAATGGCGTCTATTTTTATCCGTCCAGCGTGTGTGTATGTCGTCCTCACCAGGGAGGCTCTGACAGACCCTGCCGTGCGTCCAGACTGAAAGTACTGCAGTCACGTGGTGTCTGCTATTATCCAGCCTCGCGTCAGGTACAGCCTACCTACTGTTGTTTCGAAACCGTTTCCGGGATTATATCCCTCCAGTTGAAGATGGGGAAGATATGCTTGGAAGTCGAGAAAAGTAAATTGTAGGGAAAAATTAAAATAACTCATTATTTGTATATTCTCCCTTTCAGTTAGTAACAATTTAAAGCTTTAATATATTAACATTTAATATTCCCAGGGAAAATCCAAATCCATTCAAACAAACAGACTAACAAATAAAAAATGAACACCAGAAAGCTCACATTACTACGCTTCATAACTTAGTTTTGATAAAATTAAATAAAGCTCATAAAGTGCAAGCTTCTTGCGTCATACCTGTACAGATCTCAGCATCTCAGCCTGACAAGCGGTGTTGTGGTCATAGCTTATCTACATGTGCCGATTATTTATTATGTTATGCAGACACAAATTTAAATGTAATAAATGTATTATTATTACTTTTACTGCTCCTGCCAGGTAAAAGTTCATACTGCTAGATGTTATCTACATATTGTACATTTAAAAAAATGTACAATATGCATTATATATATCATTCATGCTTCAGCTGTATTAGTCTTATGATTAAGACACTAAATCAAAAATAGATCTTAACCACACTTGTGCATTTTAAAATAATTTATGAGCTGCACAGTGGTGCTGCTATTTCATACATTGGGCACTTGTGTGCAGTAGCATCTGAGATTACTGGTGTATATAACTCACACTGCTGTTGCCTGCCTGTCTGGAGTGATAGCTTCATTATTCATGGTTGCGTGTAGACAGCAGTGCTTAATCTCTGGCTTGAATGGGGCAGCCTGTTACTCTGGAAATAAATGCCTTTGCGTGGTCAGCCTTATCTGGAACACGTTGAGGAATAGAGAGGCACCAAATAACAGGGAGGACTGCTGTGCTGAGCCTCAGGGTGGCAACAGCAGCTAAAAACCCTACCCTACTGTGGCATTTGGGGGCGATTTGAGGCCAGTGGTAATTAGCCAGGCTGGACCCAGGAGCACGGCCATATATTCTCAGTGGTGAAAAGGTCTGGGCAGGGGGTCTATTGGCGTTCGACAGGTGCAGCGGGAGGAAGGCGTCAGGAGTTTAGGCAATCAAAACCAGAGATGAGGCCAAATGACAGCATCATTTGGCTTCTAGGGTCACAAGCTCTCATCAAGAGCCTCTTCCTTCCATGACACTGAATATTTGTAGATGTGTGTGCATTAGCGCATGCATCTTTGTATGTGTTCAGACTGCATGTGTGTGTGCATGAGATGGTTACTGGTGTGCGACACTGGGGTGGGGAGGTCAGTGGGTCATGTTTTGAGTTGCAGTAATCATCTGTCTCACTTTATCTGGCTCACACTTTCACAAAAAAGATCATTTCTTGTCTAATCACACTTGTGTCCACTAGTATTATACAGCAGTCCCTCAGAAGGTTGGATCGTTTGGCTCTTATAATAGTGGTTTAAAAAAAACAAACAGTTTATGGCTGTTTTGTTATGTTTTGATGCCAAGAGGGTGACTAAGTTGAGGAATAATCTGGAATCTATCTCTACTGTTAGTGGGACACACAACTCATTGTACTGGCTGTTAGAGGGAGGAAAAGCAGTGGTGCTGACCATGCTATGTTTTTTCTTGCTTCCTGGCTGTTCTGCTTGAACTCAATAATCCTGGTTACAGCCATTACAAATCCTGCTGTCTTGACTTGAGACCCCAGACAGGAGACAGGCTCTGCAACTTGGTTTCATTTAGCATTCCTCTGGGCTTTACGGGCAGGTGTTTGACATTACTGGCAGGATATTTATTGGAAACTTTAAAGGCAACTTTTTTGCTTACCTCTCAATTAGGCACAGACACACACGCACACACACACACACACACACACACACACACACACACACACACACACATGTCTGGTTTGCTATCCTCGTGGGGACATCCCATTGACATAATGCTTTCCCTAGCCCCTTACCCTAACCCTAACCATTAAAAATGAATGCCTAACCCTAACCCTTACCCTAAACCTAACCATAACCTAATTGTAACCCTGACAGTAAAACCGCATTTTGAGTGTGAAAATTGCTTTCAACCCCGAGGGGACCTGGATTTTGGTCCCCACGGTGCAGAAAGTCCCCACCAGGATAGTAAAAGTCAGATTTTGGTCCCCACCAGGATAGTACGAACCCGTACACACATACACACACACACACACACACACACACACACACACACACACACATACAATGTGTACTGTAGGTGCAAGCAAATAGACAAGGGCACTGACATGCTTTAACACATAAGGGGATGATCCATATGGAACATTCTGAGATTGACAGTATGGATGATTTGCAGAACGTGTTATCACTTCTTTCTCCAGCTCTGTCGAACACTTTTTGGCTTTTAAAGCACACATCAACACCATGCAATCCACCCATGACCCATGACCATCCCTATCTCTCTACATGCAGCCCCTCTCCCCTTCACCCATTATGTCAGGTCAGTCTATGGAGTGGGGTAGAAATAGAGTTGGTGGGAAGATGGCATGTGTGGCCAATAATTACCGAAGCTTAGCAAGGCCAGTGGCTGTGATGTGCAATTCTCAAATCAAGGTGCAGCCTGAAGTCTCAGCCGGTGCCGCTGCTGCCCTCTGCTACTTGATTGCTGGCAGCTGGTTGAGCCATGTCAAGTGGCAGGCAGGGAAATGTGAAATCCCAGATAAAGCACAGAGCCCTAAAAAGCCATGAAGCTCAAGTAATGAGGAAAGTGATGGGGTTTGGGGTTTGGGCATGCTTAGCAGGCAGGCAGGAGCCAATGCTAACGCTTTCAACCTCTCCCTCTTCTTGGTATGTCTGTATGTGAGAAAAAGAGGAGGGGTGAAGGTGTTTGTATATTTGACTTTCCTAATCCTGGATTTAGGAGGATCCACCAAACTTCAACAATGCAGAACTGGTGGGTAGGTCAGCACAGTTCTAGATATACCCAACCTAAATCCTTCCAGGTCATCCTCAGCCATAAATCATGTGCCTACAGTACATTCTGCCTATGCTTTCATTTTTCCCAGGGCCAGTTTCTTTAAAAATCAAGTTAAAAATCCCCGTAAAGTCCCCCTCTCAAGATCTGCAGAATCATTTCTAATATTAATGGCAACCTGATTTGGAACAATTGTACCAGTTAAACGCATTCCTAGTTTTGTGGAGGCCATTATTCCTGGTTTTTAATCACCCCTTCAGTTTTTATAACCTCTCCAAGCCTTGTGCGGGGCTGAGGGGACCATATGTGGGCACAGAACGGGGGCCTGTATGTATGAAACAGATACAAATCAAATTTCACTCTGAAGTGGAAGATAAAACTGAAATTCTAATTAAACCTACTTTTTTAATATTAAAAATGCTTTCAGTAAGGCTAAAGCACAGAAAACGCAAACAATCCTGCGAATGTGAATGCTGCTGCTTATAGGATCACATTAGCTAAAGCTGCAGAGTTTTAGTATGTATAATTATATGCTTGTAATCATTTGTTTTTCTAATTTTACACATATTTTCCTCTTTTGTCAGCATTGTAAACAAACAAGAGGAATAAATGTGGTATTTGAAAACCATTGAAACCATTCTCTAAGCAACTTCATTTTATGCACTTAAAAGTTTAACAATAAATCCTCATTGTTTCTTCAATGGACTTGATTTACCAAAAAACATTTTGGAGGCAAATTTGGTTTCCGCTTGATTTAATTTGTCAATATTTTCTTATGTGTGTGCACTAATATGTGTGTGCATGTGAGGGGGGAAATATTTATCCCTTTTAAAAGTGCCAACACTTGCATTTATTTGTCTTTTTTTAATTTATGCAGTGTTTCTGACACATTTTTATCTATTAAGATAATTACAGTTACAATTCTTAATAAAATATCGGCAAATTAAATAAATTAGAAACCAAGTGTGTGTCTTGTGTTCTCGAATAATACACAGTATTGAAGTAGTTGTTTTAGGCATATGTTATTTGGAACGTGACGTGCAACACTGCTGCCAGTGTTCACTACAATGAAGTAGCGTGAAACCCAATGCAGTGGCTCACTTTGGGCAATAATAGCTTCACAATGTTTGTTAGTATAGCAGAAATTTAATTTGGGGATTTAGGGTTGTTGACAAAACAAATAGCTGCAAGCGGCCATGGCATAATTGCTGGAATATAGTGAACTCGGTGAGGTCAAGTGCTCATTTTTTCACGTGCTTGTTCATAATGAGCACTTGACAACATACCACATGCATAAATTGTGGTAAAAAGTAAGACTTCCACCACCCGGGTGTATGAACTTTGGACCTTTGGATCCCCAGATGACTTCCTGACTGCCCCACTGGGGAAACATATTTTTTCCACCCACCACCTCAAAAGTTGGGATGTTCTATAAAACTGGGATGTTTTTGGCCATATAAATAAATAATCCAGTCATTTTGCTGATTAAATTAGGTAAAACTGTTGTGGAAAAGTTATTTAAAATATCGAACATCTAGTCACCAAAAATGTCTGTCAGTTTTAGCAGATTTGGATGAGGACTTGTGGCGCAGTGTGTTAACTGATTTCACATATTTCTTTAAAAAATAGAGTCAGATTTTTGAATAGACTGAAGATTGCAGTCTGTCAAACTCACAAATCAGATTTGCAGAATGTATGAGTGAGTTATTTGATTTTTAAAGTGACATTTAAGGTTTTGGATTTAGTTTAATATTGTACTAAGCTGTTTTAATCCATCACTGCCACATGTTATGCATCAGTGGAATTTAGCAAATTGAATTTTGTCAGTATCCATGGAGCCAGTTATGCAATACAAACTTTTAAAGACTGTGGTGCCCTCTTGTGAAGTACAATGCACTTTGGTTAGTAAGCTCAGTGATCCAGGGATTGTTAAATATGTGTTTTGAATTAGAAGTCCATATCTTAAAGCATTAATGATGTATTGTTAATTTTGGGAATTGATTTGTTTTTGACAAAAGAGGCAGAAGCTGAATGAAATGTTGAAATTTCCTAAATATATATAAAATCAAGGTAGAAAAAGAAAATATAAAATAGCTGCAACATTAATCACATTTAATGCAGAAGATGAAGACAAATTAATTAAGCCAATCAATTTTCAGCATCAGACTTTGGTTCAACTTAAACTGACACACACACAAATTATATATGAAAAATCTAATGAAGCCCCGATGCAACAGAGGGCCAGAGAGGGACAAGACCTGAACTGGAATGTGGGACAGAATAGAGCTCGCTGTCTTCCTACTTATATTCATCCCTTCTCCCACCAGTTTCTAGGTCTGCACAGCTGGTGTAATTTGTTACTGAGTTATTGTTCTTTATGATTTCTAAGTTTAGCTTAATCTTTAGTTAATTTAATGCAGCTAGTCTTTAGCCTCTAGGTTTCACAGTATTTGATAAAATGTGTGAAGTCTTGTCTTGCTGATGGTTTAGTTATAGTTCACCGAAACACCTGGCTGCTCAGACACCAAATAGACTCACTCCACTGCAGTAGGTGACACGCTGTCACGCCTGGCTTGATGGCATAATTTACCCAAGTCACAGTCATGCATGCTGTTTAGCCAGGAGGGCATGGAGTGGTTCATAGAGAGTCTTATTGCTTGTTTACCCTGCGCTTCATGGCCCCCCGCCAGCAGCTACAGCAATTATCACCTTGGAGGAATGTAGGACTCTCGTGTTAAATACTCTTTGACCCCCCTGTTGGAAGAGGGCAGGGGGTGGCTGCTCCTCCCAGTGGACATCAGGGGGTGTAGGCTGTTGGTGATATAGTCAGTGGGTGCAGGTTTGAGTACAGTGTGTGTATATGTATTTGTAGCGGTGCAGGAGACACAAGAGATCTCCTTCCTCAAACACATGTGCTTGCAACTCCCAATAGTGTAAACAAGATTTGGGTGGTGTGTTTACAGAGTAAATTAGTTTCTACAGATCTCTATTTCACTTAAAAAACATAGAAGGTGGTCTTGGAGCAGAGGGTTATCCAGGGGCAACTATTAGATTTCACCTTCAAGCTGAAGTCCATTATGTTAAAACAAATACTGCAACTTTTTGTCTCATGACTAGTAAATTAGCCCAACCACAATCACAATTTTACAAGCAACTGTAGTGCACTGTAAAAAGTGGCTTTTAATGCACATCTGTGTAAGAGAAAGTGCGAGGAAAAACTGGATCGCGGAGGGTGTCTAGACATGAGAGTTGTATAATATATGATGCTCTTTGCTCTAGAAGGGAATTCCATTTGAACATATGACATGTTTAGGCACAGGAATGTAGCCAGACACACATACCTTTCTTCCTCTTCCATCTTTCTGTGGCCCATATCAAATGTCTTTATGAGTGCGAAGAAAATACTCAGGAAATAGTATCGCATGTGCTGTAGGGAGTAAAGATACCATGGAAATCAATTGTGTATGGAATCACTATTTTCTGACCATGATTGATGCTTTGAGCTTATGCATTTTTATCTTCACTTTTACAGGCTCTGTATCATGGCTGTCTGCTTAAAGGGATGCTGTCTGCTATCCAGTTATGGCTGAGGTAAGAAAACAACATGTTGTGAGTATGCCTAGTGCTCTCTCTGCTTTAGATGACAGTGCTGACATAGTATCAGCATAGTTTCTTGTGTGATATATTGCTGAAGGTACAGTGTTGGTGTTGTAATTGCTTCAAAGTCAGCACAGTAAGTAAGCATCTTCTTGAAATGTCTCGCTAATTTTGACCTCAGTTACCCCGAGACCAGCAACTGTGCTCTGTCCTGACTAGTCTGCGTTAAGCTGTGCATTGATTAACCCCTCCTTGAAGGCAGCCACCCTTAAAAAGCGGGGGCCTTTACACGTTGTGACAAACCAAAGTATCCCCGCAGTGTCATCAGATCACTTCGCCACTTTCAATTAGCGATCATCTTTTGCCACATACTGGTAGGGCAGAAGTGCTCCGTTGAGCCAGATGAGCAGCTCAGTCCTGTCCCAAAGGTTCAAAGCTCTTATAATTTATTTATGCATGCATGCACAGGCAGACAAAACAAAACACACCCATCCTGTAGCAGGACAAACAGCTGCCAGCTAGAAGAGAGTGTAGCAGAGTTAGGGTGGGTTAAGGTGCAGAAAGCAGAGGCCATTGTAACTACACAAGGCACAATCAGCACATCATCTGCACTTACTTGTCAGGAGTTAAACTTCTTCGTGTTGTCATGGCAACATACTTTACTCTGCCACAGGGGATGTTCTTCTCTATTTCAAATTGGACTGTAACGTTGGAGTTGGTTAAAGGGAAGTACTTCACTGTACTCAGACATAGATTTCTTTGAAGATTAAGACTATGGTGTACTGAACTTGATGAAATGTTTTGATCTTGATTTGTATGGTAATGAATCTGGTGTTATATATGCATGCTTTTTGCTTTGTTTTGTTTTTTATGTGGAGCCTTTAACCTTCAGACATTATTGTGTTGTTTGTCTTAGCCTCATTTCAACAATAATTGCAGCAGTTGCAGGGTCTCTTTTTTTGTCTTATTTGTGCTGGGCCACCCTAACCAGTAGCGTGGTTGTAAGCAAGTTCCTCTCGCTTTGCAGACTTCTGCTTCCCTCAGCACGCTCACTGCTGCAGCACTCATCCACGAGCAACACACTCATTCACACGCGCTTTCGCATGACTACACTAATGCACAAACAGGACTTTGGCCTCGGTTGGCTCACGCACACTCAGTTACTCACTCAGGAATTATCGTCGTAGTAAAACCAGAGAAGAAGAGTGAGAGAGACATCAAGACAGAAAGCGGGACTGAGACCGGGGAAACGGAGGGAGGGAAAGGGACAGTGATTGCTCAAACAGAAGCATTTTATCCCCAAGCGGTTTTTAAATGCTGCCACGTCCGTGACCCCAGTCATGGCACACCATTGTTCCCTCCAGTAGATGTTGTGGCCACAAAATTTTTTTACATGTATTTTTCCACCAACAAGAGTAACATCTGAGAATTGTTATTTGTGCTGCAGGTGTTCATTGTCAGTGTTTTTGTCTTTAAGTGTCTGGTTAAAGGTTGTACTGCTCAGCAGCTTACTCATAGTGTGTTTTGAAGGATGTGACAGACGTGTTCTGGAGTGTGTTGTTCTGCTGTTCTCACATTTTTCTCTCTCTGTCAGTTCCTCACTTACTCTGGCTGTGTGTTTGTGTGTGTGTGTTCCTTCTCTGGTCCGCTGCTTTGGCACAAAAAGAAATACTGGGCCGCCCCATTCTTTGTTCTGCTTCCTGTAGGAAACTAGCAGCAAATTGTGGCTCAATGAGGCGTTGCTGTTTTGTGTGGTCTGATAAAGTGCAAACGAAACCGTCTGGGCTACACTGGCCTGCTGCAGTGCTTTCCATTGTAGATTGGACTATGAATGTAGGTCTGTGTGATGGTTGGTTAGTGTTGAACATTAGGTGATGTAGGGGAGGGGGGGTGCTGGGTCTAGGGCCCATTCACGCAGTTTTAAGATGTCACCCAGTGTTTGGAGCTGCTGTGTTTAATTGTGACGATGGGTCATTAGAACTCTGCTTAAGACTAGAAAGAGTCTGATGACTTCGTTGCTTTCAAGGGTTTCAAAATCCAAATATTGTAGAGTTCTCATATAAAGTCAGCATGACACACTTGTCAAAGTGATCAGAGCAGGGCATATGTGTGTGGGTGTGTTGATGTGAGTGTGGGAAGTATCCCAGTTTTTACTTCAATGCATTCATCCAACACCTGCAGTAAGTACTTAGCTTAGAAATGAAAGGGGTGACTCACAGAATATGAAATAATTTCATGAAGAGTTTGTAGTCCTAGATTTTGAGCAAAGTAAAGCTGGAAGCAAACAAACTACTTCAACATCATCTTAATAGTTTATTTGATCAACCATTTAAACATTTCCAAGGAGTGAAGTACAGAAATATTTTTAAATATAGTGTACCTTTCAAAGAAAGGTTTTGTACATTACAGAAGTGCGCAAGTCTACTTAATGTTTCTGTTATGATACTTATCACAGCAAAGGGTGAATTTCAGTCCACTGGAATAAAGTTAAGTGAAAATTTAATACATTTTTCCAGCAGTTTGAAAATCACACAGTTCATAGGGGTGCCAGATTTTACTTCTCAGGTTTGTTTCATGACTTCATTTAGCATACTTTATTCCAACACCACAAGGATGCTCATGGGACAAAATACGGTTAGGATCCACAGATCAAGTTCTTTGAATCAAGTAAAACAAACACATGTCTTGGGAGACAGACAAAGAAGGAGGGTCTTGGGTGTGCCATGGCCCTTGTCTAAAGTGGTTATGGGGCCCACATGGGCATTCTGCTCTCCAGAGGCTGTTGGGGTAATTATCTGCCAGGGTGCACGTGTGGGAGTGTGTGTCAGATTGAGTGTGTGTTCTGAGCTCATGTGTGCAATGTGCACATGCAGTTGTTTGCAAGCATCCTGGTCTTATGTTTTGGTGCGTCTCCCTTAAATAGGATGAAATGCATCGACCCTACATACCTTTAACGCTTGTGCAATCTATTCACATATAGACCCTTTATGCTCTGCTCATCTTTTCCTTACCCCCAAGAATTCAGAAAGAGGATCTGGAAGTCTCAGAGGACGAGTGTGGCTGGGGTAAGAGGGTGAGGAGCCATCTTTGACATGGGGCATGGGGCCCAACGGCACAAAGCCCCATTCCCTGCTCCTCCATGTGGAAAATGGCAGGAGAGCAAGAGGAGGAGGGGAAGGAGGCAAAAAAAAGTGGAGCAAAGAGGAGGAGGGAGGGACAATTAGTGAGATCTGTTAATCACCAGGGCAACACTCATTTAATTGACATGGGAAATTTGGATTCGTCTAACAAGTCGATGAGCAGTACAACAATGTACCGGTCGTCTGAGATCTGCTGGTGGAAGCCAGAGAGGGGAAGCAACAACTGAGACCTGAGGCCAAAGTCTTTGTTAGAAGTAGCAGTGTTGTTGGGTGGGAAGACTCTCCACAAGGAGATTATTACCCATTATGTGTTTGACCCTTTTAGATTTCTTCCCAGCTGCTCTTAGCTGGGACTAACACAGACCAGAGACACTGCAACACAGCAAAGGTTTTCTGTGTGTCTTTGTATGTTTTTGTCTTTAGCATAAATCTGAGTGTGTAAACAAAAACGTTTTTAATATCACAATAAACCAGGATCATTGTAATAACTTGGAACAGGGAAATCACAAAAGGAGGTGGGCAGAGGGAAAAAAATGAAGTCTTTACAGAGTTTATACAGAAATCAATAAGCTATTCAAGGTCATCAGAAAGAAGCACCACTGTCAAGCAGCTGCTACACTGAAAGCACACTAAGGGCCCTTTCTCAAACCACCCCCCAATCCCTCTCCCCACACACTTCTATTCTGTTTCTACGTGGAGTGTGACATCCCAAACCAATTAGTCTTAAGTAGGAGTGGATAATAAAATCAAATCAACAAATCAGCTTTGATGCTGAGTTGCCAATCATGTGCAGTGATTCATTTGTGTTTGCTATAGAAGCTCTGTAAGTTCTATGCACCTATTTGCAGATTTTGGGGGGTAAAATGTTCAAACAAAGATATCTAATTATGCACACTTCAAGTTTTCTTGTCTAGAAAAAAGTGAGTGTAGTCCTTTGATTTGCAGAGATCTTTGCAAAAATATTAGGCATGTTCTATCCAAGTTAAAAATTTGTTAAAAATGTACTCATATTTTCAAGTAAAACTAAAAAAGCCAGACCTACAGCCCTAGTTTATTTATGCAGTTTAGCCAGAAGCAGTACAAATATCACCGAGTATCAGTGGACCATTTTTCTCCAACCTGAAGCAATATGTACACATATTTTCTGCTGGATTTCTGTGAAATTTGGCAGTTGGGTCTTAATATTTAAAACTTTATTTACCTGCCAAACTTTTATTTAGTCAAAACTGTAATTTTACCATCGTATAATTTACAGTTGCACACCAACAGAAAGGTTTAAGTTTTAGTGTGAAGCTGGCCATTCCTTTTGGAGGTTTTGTACATCTTAAACTTTTTTCATAGTTCTGATAACTTTTGAAGGAAGTTCCACTTTCCCTTTTTTATGCGTCCACACTACAGGAACTGGAGAGTTTGGAAATCTTAGAACCTTGGTTTAGTTGTGTTTTTCTTTTTGGCTCCTGCTGTGGGGTGTGGTGTTCTCTCAGTACAGGAGGAACTTTGCAGTATACAATGGTTGGTTGAACACATCTCTGCAGCACCAGAAACTTCTCTAAGATGAAAAAAGGACTTCTTAAAATTGGGAAAAACAATAGGTTTGTATGCAGCAGCTCTTTAGGTTAGCTTTAAAAATGAAAAAACAAAAAACAAAAACACAAACAAAACTTTAACCAAACATGGTTGGAGTTTGTTGAGCTTATATGGGATGGGTTGAATATCATGTTCTTTTATCAAATCAAAGTAAACTAGAGATATTTTTAATAGCCCTTCTCAATTACTAGGCATCCAAAAGTGCAGAGTACAATACAGTGAAGAAATTGTAGTCGAATATAAAGAAAAAGACAGTAAAGAAAATAGTTTCCAACTGCAGACTGGCTTTTACATCACTTCAGAGTTCCTGTTGGCACTATGAATGACCTTTATGATGACCTGCTAAAGTAACAGGTCATCATAATGAATATGTAATTAATAAATAGCAGTTAATCAATTAATCAACAAAAGCAATTTATCATTTTTTTTATTGATCCATCCACCCACTTATCTTCCACTTATCCAATTTAAAGTCGCAGGGGGTGCTGCAGTGTATCCCAGCTGTCATAGGGCAAGAGGCAAGGCATGCCCCGGACATGTTGAAAATATGCCACAGGGCTAATACAGAGAGACAAATTTTTGCAAACTAAAAACGAAACTCCAGCTTTTTCTCATGAAGCATTTTAATGCCCCCTACAGCAGCTCTCACAAATGAGTTGGAAAGGACTTGGTCTGAGTTCACTCGTTCTACGATAGCGTGATTAAGTGTAGCATCAGGGTGAGGTGGGAAGTCTAAACTCACTAGTGGAAAATGTTAGCAAAAAGCTAAACACTGTTTACACACTTTGACAAAATACATGACATGAAAAGAGGCTGAAGTGAAGTTTATTCAGATTAGAGATTGGGTGTTGAACAGCCTGATTTCACCTGTTTTGTATTAGTTGCAGCCATAAGAAACTCAAGCTGCCACCAGATAGTTTAAAAAATACATAAAGCCAAAATTGAAATAAAATTTTTTTAAGTGTCTGTTGTAAATTCCTGTTGTTTTGTGCTTAAGTGTAATAGATACTGCCTCTCTCCAAAGTAGCTTTCCCAGTCTGGATAGAGCTGACTGACCTTTGCAGTCTGCATTAAACCACTGGTGCACTCATAACACTACACAAAACACAACATCTTAGAGGAATGATTCTCCTGACTTTCTTTTTCCTTCTTGTTTTTTAATTAATAGACCATTTTCAGATATTGTATTTGTTATATTGCTGACTTCAAATAACAACATTTTGTCATTTGGAGTTTATTTATTCAAGATTTTAAAGCAATTAGAAAGACATGTCCTAAATATACTTATTGGACAGGCACTTTATTAAAGTTTTATGAACTAACTGGACACTTACCTCCTTCAGCTAATCTGGGCGAAGTGTAGATAAGTAGCATTTGCTGTTAGTCTAATCAGTTGTGTCTCAATGTCAGAGATTAAAAATGAAATAGTGTCAGAAATGTATGCATCTCACTTACTTTAAAAATGCCCATGAATGCATTGTGCAGCTGGATGTTGTTAAAGGCATGTGATAAACTCCCAGGAAGGACTTACATGAATAGCTGGAAGCAACAAACACATGCCAGCTTCTGTTCAAGTTTTGTCAAAACACAGATTATAGCAGGGGTGGGCAATCTCAGTCGACAAGGGCCGGTGTCCCTGCAGGTTTTAGATCTCACCTTGGGTCAACACACCTGAATCACATGATTAGTTCGTTACCAGGCCTCTGGAGAACTTCAGGACATGTTGAGGAGCTAATTTAGCCATTTAAATCAGCTGTGTTGGTTCGAGGACACATCTAAAACCTGCAGGGACACCGGCCCTCGTGGACTGAGATTGCCCACCCCTGGATTATAGTCACAGATGCTTGGTGTAAACACTTTATCATAAATGTGTATTTTTTGTAAACATTTCAATTTATAATGGATAGGGAATGTTTGTGCAAAGTTAATGAGAAAACACTTGAAAGATGAAAGCTGTTTGGTAGTTTTGGGGAGGTCTGTGTGGACCTTTAGCAATGTGAGAAAAGCCTGATGTTCATACTTGACCTGTTCAGCAGTGAAATGCCTGTTTAACGCATATAAAACAGTTTTTATTAATAAAGACATGGCTCTGAGCCTCTTATAGCCATGGGAATAATTGGGTAGTGGGAGACCATGAGACAGATCCTGAAAGAGGGTGTCCCATGTGCTTGGCAGCACTGTTTTTTTCTCATGTTATTGCTGTTTCTCCAAAACAATTAGTGAACTGAACAACTCACAAAGACACACGAAAGATACGCTCAGTCATCTTGCAAGCGCTGATCCCTCAGTGTGATGGCATGCATTCAGACTTGTTCCATGCTGAAAGTGGGACAGATATGTGAGGAGTCGTGGCCGAGTAAGATTACCACTGTGACTTTTAGAGAAGAAATAATCAGGGTGCACATTCAGACAGAAGACTGACATGTTCAGGTACCGTCAGATTAATGGAAAGAAGTGCATGTCTAAAAGGGGCTTATGCAAGCAGATTCATTGTCCAGGGTGACTTTGTAGGAATGGCAGAGAGTCAAAAGAGACTCAGGATACTTCCAAGTCTTTCAGCCAGAGTGTAATCCTCTTCCTTTATCTCTCTGGCTGATCTGGGCCAAAGCGCTGTGTGTGAGAATGATTCAGTGACTGCCTGCTTTTCTGTAGCTCTGTCACGTTTCCTCTCACGCACTGTTCTCTAATTCTCACTCGTATGTCTGTTATTGTGTCACTCTCTTGCCCAGTGACCAGCACTTTTTCAGTGTTCACCTCATCTACGTTTTGTGTGTGCCACTGATGCTGCTCCCTTTTCATGTTAGAAGATTTTCTCTTACACACGTCAATGCCACCTTGCTCTGCGCACCAGACAGGCAACTTGGATAAATTCCAGGAATCACAGCTGGATGGGTGTGTGTCCATTGTAGATATGTTTGTGGGTTTCTGGGGTGGGGGTGGGGTGGGGGTGGGGGTGTCTGCATCTGGGACATCTGATTGGTGCACTGGCATGGGAGACAGGCCGATTGGCCAGATGTACAGAGACTAACGTGCAGGTTTTGGTGTGCTGTGTAGCTTTGCCACCCAGAGTACTGGCCAATAGCTCTACATATTGGATGAATTACAGATTAGAGCCACTGCACGTAGACATGTGTATGTATGTGTGTGTGTGTGTAAGTTTGTGTCTGCACTGTCTACACAGCTCATCTATGCAAGAGCACTTTTATCCTCTATGAACAAATCTGCACTGTCTCCGCTCACTGAAGTGATCATAAAAAGCATTTTCCTCCCTGAGACTAATCATTAATTATTAATGGCAGATTTGGCTCAGCATCCCCGATCAATGCATTAGCCATCCATTGTTGAGGCTGCTTTGGCATTTATATTTTTGTTTTTACGTTTTCAAACCATCAGAATTTGAGAGTTTATTGAGAATTGCTTATGATAATATAGTAGGCGGTTAGTATATACGTTGTTGTAGAGTTTTGTGGGATCATCATGCTCAAACTCAACTGGGAAAAAGAGGAACATAGTGCAATCAGGCGAGTAAAGATACTCTGAGGCCGTTTTTACTTTTAGTCAGCTTGGAATGTATGCAAGTTAATCTGGTCAGTCTGGCTTGAACCTATATTTTATGGTTGTGGTGGGCAGCAAGTTTGGGCTTTGAGGGAGGGGCCAAAGCCACAGCTGTAAGGCAAAGGTGCTGTGCTGGATTTATAACACAAGACAAAATGAGCACATCATTGCAAAACAGAATCATGCATAATAATCACTTTATCTTGATTAAAATAATATTTGATTAATTACTTTCACCAAATGAATTTTCATTTTATCTCCAGAGCCACCAAAGAAACTTAACATCAGTTTGAATTAGTACCTTTTCACCTGCTATGTGGATGACTACATTGCTGCATAAAGATTAGTGGGAAACAAGTTTGTCTTTAACCTTGACATTGGGACAAAGACTTTTTTGGGTACAAAGAATATGTGGGAACAGCTTTGACAAACTCATCATCACCTTTCATAACCTTAAGAAAAGAAGAAAAATGGAAAAGTAAGAATAGAACACATAGAGGGAGAAAGAAAGGAGATTTGAAGAGTGCTGAAAACAGTAGCTTACTTGTCTCTGTGACAGTCTTGCCTATTAGAGGTCCTAACTCTGTCATTACCCCTGTCAGCGTCACTGTAATTGATGCAAGTGCTGTGCTACAACACTAAGGCTTACCACACATGAGTTATCCGCACATGCATCAAAAAAAATAAACAAAATGCCACCATACACGCACACATACTGCCCATACGGACACGCAGAAACAGAATAACAGACACACATACATATTCACACACAAAAAAACAGTCGCACCATCAGCATGGCTGCACATGCCACGCAGTAGCTGCTTATTGAAAACATGGCAGCACTGTCAACCCCAGATGGCTCTCCTCTACCCACCTGTCAAAAAAATGACAGTAAAATTCACCTGGCTGGTATCTCAATCTTCTTCAGCTTAGCTTAAACCAGCCATCTGGCTCAGCAGCTCTGCTTACCTCCCTCTCTCTCTCTTCACTAACTCTCACTCTCTCTTGGTCTTTTTAAAGCATGTCAGCAGTTACCCAGCACAGCGGTCTTAGTAAGGCTGCTAACGTAGCTAAGTGTCCCTCTGCCTCTTATTCACTTGGTGCTCTGTGTATGTGTGTGTGTATGTGTGTGTGTATGCGTGTGTGTATGCGTGTGTGCTTCACAGATGGCAATGGGAGGGGAGGGAGAATTGGAGGGGGTGATGGAGAGAGCTGTCTGAGGCTCCGGCAGCTCTCAGGCAAGGCGGTCTGTCTGCGGGCATCTGCACTGGCAATCCCCCATGCCTCCCCCATTTTCCCATCCACCGTCACCACGGCCACCTCACCATCCAGTGCCACAATTTGGCACCAACCCACGGTGGAGAGCAGTTGTGAAGGATAATTCCCCTTGACCTCAGATGTGTTACTTCACCACAAAACTTCTCCGTTTGCCCCAGTGGACAATTATTTTGATAAATGATATGGCTGAATAATGCATTATGGTTACATTGGGGGAAGAACATACTGTGGGAAGAGAGAGGCTAAAAGTTGCTTAGGGAGAGAGTGTGTGTGTGCGTGTGTGTGTGTGCACATCTGCATACGTGTATGGATGCATAGATTCGTATGTGCTGTGCTGTATCTGTATTGTAGAGTTTAAATGCAGCAGTTGTAGCAGTGCATCACAATAAAGAATGGTTGACCTTTTCATCCAGAGGTCACATCTGCACACAAGGTAAAAACTCATATAATGCAGAGTGGAGTTGTTCATTTTCATTTTAGCTTTCGAAGAAAGCAACTTTTGGTTCTGACAGGATTTCTGAATACATTAAAATATACTGAAGCCCACTAGCAAACATGCAGCCACAGATACAATATTTCCTGCAGAGATAGCCTTTGAAGAATTCAGTTTTGACTGGCTTAGACACTGCGACAGCACAGAGTAGGGGCTGACACATCTGTTCCTGAGAAATTCATGGAGGTTTGGGCACTGTAGGTGTTGGTATGCACTGATTAGCACAAGGCTGTCTTTACCCAACCACCGGGTTTCCTACTGGGCTTCCATAAACTGTTTACTAAGGAGTCTGTTGCCATGGTTTTCAGCCATGTTCCAATCAGTCTTTTTTGACCACTCAGCTTTATTTATTCCTCTAAAAATCCATGCCTTCTGTATCAACCAACTGTTGTAGCCTTCAAACCAATTGTTCTAAATTATGTATATACCGAATTTCATTTATCTGCAGAATAACAGGCTTGGATGATGATTTGAGCCTGATTGAGCGAGCAATGGAGAGAGAGCCTTTACAAGCTGACACCATTGGCTCAGGGGTGGTTTTGAAACAGAGGCTTTGATGAAAGAAATAGATAACTATGATAATAACCTAACAACAGAATGTCCTTAATGCTTGTGTGTGCTGGATTTCTAGTTAGAAACACATGCTAGCCATATTTTTTGATCTCCCTTGAACAGGAATTTTCAGTCATCTTACTCTAATGGCCCCCCTGGGCAATATGTGATAAAAGTGAGATAATATACCATTTTTAAAAAAACAACTAAAGTAGTATTTTCCCTGGCCCCGGGTGTGCTTTCTCTTTCATTCTTTTAGCCACTCAATCCACCCCCTTTTTGTGACTTTCTTCCTCCTTTCCCTGATTTAATAAGCAACAATACCCAGTAGAAAAAACTCTTTTATAGATCTGTCAAAGCTAAAGTATCATAGCTATAAAGGAGCTCCTGTTACTCATGTCACACTCGAAAAGCTGAGAGATGCTTATTAAGATCAGAGGTTCGTCCTCCTATACGATATAGGCTGCATCTTCAGTGTTTAACATTCTTGTAATCTGTTTATTTAGACTCTTTGCACCTCTCGTGACAGGAAGCCACACCCCTTAATTGGATTACAGCTGATTAAATGTTACACACATGTAGGGTCAACAGACAATATAGCCTAGATGTCTTCCACAAGTAGCAAAGTTACAATTTGAGTTTATTTAAATTAAAACGTTTTAAACAAGCTATGATTATTCAAACCTTCACTCAACTTTTTGCTGTAATAGCCTCTGCCAACGAGGATAAATATGCATATCTCATGTTCTTTCTCCCTTATGAACATAATCATATGAAGTCTGGTGATCAGTTTAGTTTTCTTCTGGTGAACAACAGTCAGTGTGCAGGTTTATGTTATGTTAGACATCACTGTGTTACAGACTCATGTAATTTTGCTCAAAGAATCCAGCAATCACTGCAGCTGGTTTACTGCCATCAAGAAATACTTACAGTAAGAACTTGTTTATAATGCCATAATTTAGTGTTTTTATATTTCTCTTTACATATGGATTGAAAAAAACTCCCCATAAGCAACTCAGTAATTTGTGAGCTTTAGAGGTTGTTAGGCAAGTATGTAGCTCTATCTCCATAGTTGAAGTGCAGACATGAGTGTGACTTGGAATTTAATGGATTAAAAAAAAAAACAACCTTTACATGAATTCACATAATTTCAGTCTTCTTGATCTCCCCCCTGCCTCTCAGTTGCCAGTGTTGGGGTGACACAAGGTGACGTGTTACTGTTTGCAGAGTGTGAAGACAATCACTGGGCAATTAATTGACACCAAAAGGGAATCATTAGTGAAGTGCAAGCTTGAAATTCCGGCTTGGTGTTTGATGGCAGTTCAGAGGAGGAGAACTCAGAAGATAAACAAACTTGGAATTTAAATTGCATCATGTAAATGCAATGCATTAAGACATGATGTTCATTCGTCTCTGAGGAATGTTTATTTTGATGACTGTATTTATCTCCTGGATGAGAGCAGCTGTCAAAGGTTTCTTGTATATGCTGTGCCGCCAGCTGTTGGACTTCTTTGACCTACTGTTTGTGTTGCATTTGGGCCTTCAACATTTGTAAGTTTGAATGTGTGTATAATTAATCCTGTAATGCAGGTCATAATGAAACGCAATTTATGCTTACATTCAACGTTTTCTTTCTACGGATGCATCTGCTCTCACTTGCTCTCTGTTGCTTTCAAATAATGCACAAGTGTCAGTTTTCAGTCTGTCAATTAGTCAGCTAACTCATGTTTACTTCTTCTAATCTTACATCTTGTAGAAATAAAACTGAAAATTCACAGGAAAGATGTTTAACCTTGTAACAGACAGTTGCCACCTGTTAATTGCCAGCGGCATCAACGGATTGCTCTTTGTTCTCCAAAAGACCCATCTAGGGTGTACTCTCAAGGGAATGACAGCAAACCCACCCAGAGCTCAGAGCTGAGACTGAACAACACTAAAAGAGCATTGAAGAGACAGAGGTGTCACACAAAACCAATGCTGAGTGGGTAGTGGACCATAGAGCAGACTACAACAATCTCCCAGGACAAGAACCAGTCAACATCACAAAAAAAGACATTCAATTTCAGTCTCGTGAATGAAGAGCTGGACATGATCAGGAGCTGACTGATTCATGCCCACTGGCTGAAGAACCTAACAAAACTTCATGAGTACCTGGCACCACAAATACAGTGCCATGAAAGAATGTTTGCCCTTTTTTGATTTCTTAGGGTTTTTTTGCACATTTATCAGACTTATATATTTCATATCACCAAACAAATGTTACTATTCAATTTTAATATTAAATAAACATAAGATGATGATTTCATTTATTAAGGGGGAAAACAACTATCCAAACCTACCTGGCCCTGTCTCATTAAATTATGAATCAGCTGTGATTAACCACATTTTTTGGAAAGCTTCATTCAGTTTCACAAGCTACACCCAAGCATGATTATTTCCAGACATGTTGAACCAAGTAATCTCTTAAGAAGCTGTCTAACATCCTCTATTGTTGTTTTGATTGTGTCCCATACGAATGGCTTTGGGAATTTCTGCCATGTTGCTATAAATACCCCAAGCACATTGGTACTGAATTGTAATAGAAAACAATAGAGTTGAGTTGAATCAACTTGAGTTGGTACTAGTGGAAGAGACACTTTGGACATTCTAGCAACCAAGGTGAGTTGACACATGAGTCAATACATTAGCACTGCTCAAAAGAGCATTGGAAATAGCACCAGAGGGTCAAAATACCAGCTACTCTTTGATAGAGCTTTACACCCCAGTGTAACACTAACACTAGAAAGACCAACCTGACCACCACCTTGGTTGTTTACAAGAAAGCCAGTACCCCATACATGGATACTGGAGTGCTGAGCACTGTGGAAGAGTAATAGTGTGCTAATGACATTCATCAGGAAATCAGTGGGACTGTGGACACTGCACAATTGCACAAGTCACCATCATGTGCAGAATATACCAAGAGGATGCATTGTCCCTAGTGCTGCTCTGCATAGGCCTTAACCTCCTAAGCTAGACCACTGCAAAGTGTGGATAGGAATATAGATTCAGGAGTGGAGTAACAATTGGTCACCTCCTGTACATTGGTAACATAAAGCGAGAAGTAGATGCTGGTGGTATATTGACCACCACAATCCAACTCACCAGCATCTATATTGGGATGTAATTTGGACTGGATAAGTGTGACCAAATGGTCGCAAGGAAAGATAATGCAGAATAGCCTATAAAGCCTATAATGCAGTCAAACAAATCTATTCTATCCTGGCAAAGAGAAACTGCCAGTTGCAGTCAATCATGATCACTAACAAGAAGCTATTAGGCCTTGGCCTAATCAAATTAAAAGATACTGTGGAACCCTCAGCACTATTATTAAAAGACTTATTTGAGCGTATGTATACTTTTAATTCTATATGGATTAGAAAAAAATCCAAAATGATTTCAAACTTGTGCATCCAGTTTTTTAAAGTCATTAAAGATGACTGTACAATCATCCTGCCCTGAAAAAAATGATTTCAAAGAAATCATTAAACTGCCCAAAATTGCCATGGCCTTCATGCCCATGATGAGTGTCTGTAAACTTTTGAACACAGTTGTACATATCTGCTCATGTGATTTTCCAAATGTTTTAACACACATGTGTGTATATGTGTAAAAAGGTTTGCACACAAAGCCTTTGAAAGACTCAGGAGAGTTATTTTCTTTTATAAGTCTCTCGATCTTTTTATTCCACAGCTTTTTCTGTATATTGTTCCTGTGTGTAATGACGCGTGTGTGCACTGCCTTACCTATCAGAGCTGAGGATGAGACCCATCAAGGGAAATGTTATAATTAACAATGCTGAGACACCTATCTTTGGCAATATCTCCTCACCTTCCAGCATTTTCAACCCCAAAGAATTTACTCAACAGGGACAGCACATTACACACTTAGGGTTATGTCTGTTCACTGCTACAAGAAATATACTGAACAGTGATCTAGACAGGAGGCGTTTTGGTGCAAATAAGACAGCAGAGGGAGAGGAATGCAATAAGACAGGTTGCAACAAAGGGGAAATACTCAAAGATGGTTTTGACAGAAAAGAAGACATGCACCGTATGTACAAATTGCATTCATCAAAATTTAGCTTGACCAAAACTGTGTTTACATCTCACTGATGTAATGCTGTAATACAAGTGTATTAGTATCAGCTGATCGCGTATCACGAGCAACTGCTAAACTGTTATTGAATAATGCCAATCACATTTGCAATGGTGTGATCTAAAGTCAGTAAAACTGCTGATGATATATTTTGCTTCCAGAGCTTAGTTTCACTGACTAAATTTTGAAGTTGTATGTATATGAAAAAAATCTGACATTTAATGATCACAGTGTTTAAAAGATAATATTATTATAATATGTTCCTATTAATTTAAATATCTATGGGTTTGGTATCATTGGTCAGTCAGTTTGAAATGGCCCGTCTTTAAAATACATTTACCAGTGCTCTGTGAAACTGTAGTGGGACTTTTAAAAAATTGGAAACTGATTAAATAAATAAATAGCTCTCAGTTTTTCAAGAGTACAAATGTATGTAGAATGTTTTTCTTTTCAGCCCATCTTCTAAAAATGCATAGAGTACACCCTTACAATAGCAAACAGATTTAGAAGAAATGCTGCCTCATATTTTTTGTCTGTCGGTTTACAAAGTTTTGTGTGAATGTGTCTAAAAATTTTTAACAACATGAATATAACTGCCTGTATCAAGCAAAGTGCCATTAATAGCTTATATGGTTACCTTTAAGAATTTGAAGGTCGTTGTTAGGGTTTAGCAAAGATCATAGCCCTGGGTGATTCCTGAAGAAGTGAACAGTAAATTGAAATGTGAGACAGGGCTCATTAATGTCATTTTACTTTGTAAATGTGACAAATTTTTTCTGCCAAAATTTTACCCCATAATCAAAGCAGCAAGTACATTTACTTAGTAATCTGAAAATATAATGCAACGATATAGTAAATATAACTTCAAGACATAATTGTCCCACGGCACAATCTCTATAATAGCTGAGCAAATTTCAGTGGAATGAATTTTTTTTAAAAAGCTGCAGAGAAACTTTCCAGTTAAGGCATTTTCAAACACGCACTGCAGCTCTTAATTTTTTTGGACATTACAGAATTCACTCTCCCAATTTGGTGACCTATTTATGTCACTGCTGCTGCCCTGCTTCACACTCTGCAGTTTTATACCCTTCACCACCCTAACATCCACCTAGCTTGAGAGGCTGTTTAGTCAACAGATGCCAAACACTTACTTCATTATGCTGCTGTAATAAATCACATAACTTTCACACGCGTCCTGTTGTGCGCTGCATGTGTGGTAAGAGCAACTTCGGACGATATCCCTACCTGATTCTCCCGACATTGTTCAGAGTTCATGTGTGAAAATAGCTATTGTGAATATGCATTCTTTTAAAGATTCGTGCCAGTCGATCAATTGGCCATCTTGGTTTAAAGTTGCTGAATTGAGTCAAAAACAGCATTTTCTGTTCAGCCACAGTGATCGTGTTGAGCATGTCACATGTAGACATCTTTAGATTGTCTGACATGAACATAAACATATTGAATACTGACCTAAACAGCAGTGCTCAACAGCTTCAATTAGACCAAGGTTGGTGGCAGCAGTTGGGCCCCTGCTTGTAGTGGCTGATGTTCTGTCAGTGTTGGGGGATGCCGGGCTGAATCCTGCTGGGTCTTTTGTCACACCTGCTAACTGAGTGATCCTAGTGACCTTGTCCTTGCTGCCTGGTAACAAGTCAGCAGGAGCTGGTGTTGGTGGCCTCCACTTTAAGTCGTAACTTGGAGTCTGTCTCCATGATGGGTGGGGTATTGTGATGAAAATTATGATGAGATGAGTGGTGGATATATTGGGTATACCATAATTAGGATGCAAGTTCAATAGCAGTTTAGTGTCTTAGCACTGATGCGGTTAATGTTTTTGCATCATTTCCTTGTAAGGCTCAATGATTGAAATTAGTGCCTTTTATGAGTTACTCAATAAAAGCAACCATGTACTGGTGTGTGACTGTATGAAGATGTGGGTGGATATATGGAGAGAGATGGCAGGGAGAACTAAAAGGTTTAATGGACCTTCAGGATTTCTTTTCTTTACTTTTTGCTTTTTTTGGCTTCATATATAAGATGGAAGGACTGAGGGACAGTTAGACAGTTCTGAAATTAGTATGCTGCAAACATATGAGAATAACATTTGACAGATGCTCACAGAGTGACATCATGCCCCATCTTTTGATTTTTCATTAAGTATGCTATAACAGCTGCACTTGTACATTGCACTCATTGGCAACAGTCGAAGCATGCCAAGTCTTCAAAAAAAAAAAAAAATCATCACTCATATTTCAATGCTTGCCTTTGGAATCTTTCAGTGAACATGTGACACTTTTCAGATAAGTGTTTTTGTGTTAACAAAATGGAAATCTTAATTTTGCTAAGTTAATTATAGCCTGTAGCCCGTTGCTAAGCAACCTAATGATAGGAGACAGCAGGGATTCAAGAATCTAACCTTTGGCTGGATCGAGCCAAGAGGTGACATTTGGATTTCCTTCATATCACCTTCCATTGATGCTCTGTGTTCTGACTGTGACTGAAATGCACTTTACCGTTTAAATGTTTTAAAGTGAGTGAAATTTGTTAATATAGTAAAATGGGAAAGTGTTTAAACTTCTCTGAGCAAATTTGAAGCATTCAATCAATGTCAGTCAGTCAGCTTTAACAGCGCTTATGAAAATGACAGTCCCTGTATATGGAAGGTTATGAGTCATTTTGCACTATAATAATGTGCTTTGGCTTTATTATATCTCCTCACACTTTGTTCTTGTGAAATATGTCATGGTTATTCCCATGATGTAGAAATGAAAAGGACTAGTGTGTTTAGTTTTAGAGCCTGAGAGATGTCTGTTATTCTATTATGGCATGCTATTAAATGAAATTCACATGCTGTTCCATATGTTGTAGTAGCCACTGTGGGACATGATTTGCATAGATTGTGTGTTAGATTAAAAACAACAACAACACCCATTTAAAAATCCTTTCTTAATAAGAACTGTATCTACAATGCACAGAATGAGCAAATAGGGATGTTTATTGTAGCTTCATACATATCACATTTAATCAGATTATGTCAGATTAAATAGTATATTGATGATGTGTGATGTAAGCGCATGCACATTTTATAAGACCTGGATGCTGTAGAAATGTCTTTGTGGGTGTCTGATTTTTGTCGAGGGGGAGAATTGTTGGGGTGTTGGAGAAGGTGGGTGTGTGTGGGGGGGATCCATGGCTCAGCGCCAAAATAGTTTTGAAGTATCTGTGAAAAGACTCCTCTTAATCCGTTTTATTTGCTCTGCTACCTCCAAACCATTTGTCCACGCAGAGCTCCAAACCTTCCACTCCACCCAGCCATCTCAGGGATTTAGTGTGGTAGAGCAGAGGTGCAAGAGCCCACAGACAGTTAAAAAAAAAAAAAAAGCCATCTGGCTGGGGGGATGTTGCGATGTGGGGGTGCTGGGAGGTTTGGGGTAGAGGAGTCATGCTGGGCAATCAAAATGACGGACAGCAGTGAGAAGTGTTTTGCGGGCTCCCACATACATGCAAAGTAGCCCGACTTGTGAGCATTCACAGCTCCCTCTGGTCTTCAGGTAAACATTGACCAGCCGAGGTATGCATGGTCTTTCCACACCTCGGTGTGTGTGATTTTGTTTGTGTATGGTAATAATGTGTTTGTTGGCTTCCTTGTGAGAGGAAAGAGTGGACTCTCTTGTGTTTACATCCATGTCATCGGTTTGTGTATTTGTATGTTCTACAAAAACGACTGCTAGATTTATTTCTGTAGTTTTCCTTCTTTTTGGCCAGTAATAGTCTTTGCCAGTAGAAGGTGTCTGACCGCAGAAGGCAGGGTTGGCAGGTGAAATAAACAGCATCCATATTTCATGAAGCATCAAAAACCTCAGATTCGACACAGGCTCCGTTCTAAGGACACTGTGAAAGAGGCGCACAATTGTTCCTCTTCGCTCTGAGCAAATATTATAATCCTATTCTCTTATGCTTTCCATCTTGCCCTCTCTCTCTAATGTTCACCCCAATCGCGGCCCCTTTCCGTGAGTGAAAACCCCTTCGAATGTGTGGAGGCTTCATTTTTCACTCTCCCTTTGGGGCTCTGTTGTCAGAGAGCAGCCCTTAGGAAGTCTTTATTTCTGCCAGGCAGGGCCTCTTGCGTTCCTCCACCCTCTCCCTCCGTTCTCATGGCTGTCCCCCCCACCTGCTGGGATCCTGATCCCAGCCGGGGCAGGGCTTCAGCGGGGGACAATTACTGCTGCTCCCCAGCTTTGATCATCTGACCACATGGAAGCATAACAGCTGACCACATGTTTCAACAGACAAGAAGAAGAAGTAAAGGAAGAAAAGAGGAAGAGTTAGAATAGAGTGAGAAGAAGAAAAGAAACCCCCTTTTCATTTAGGTTGAGACCCAAAGTTCTATTCCACTTTGGAAGCTTCACGGAGACTTAGCCAGAATGGTCAAATCTGTGTTTTAGACGGCTTCCTTTGATGGTGATTATTTATTTGGATCAGGGCAGCCATACTTATTACGGACTATGTCTGGCTACAGCCTCAAATAAAGTTCAGTTTCAATTTGCCACTCACTCTTTTGTGAGTGCCGCTGAGAGAGAAAGAGAGAAGCAATTTGAGGCAGCCCTTGTAAAAAGTGAGTGCTAAGTCTGCTGGTATTGTCAGCCAGATTGTCAGGAGGCCAACTGGGCTGTGCTGTCGTGTTCTGGGCACTGTCTGGCTTTTTCTCAACCTAGGCCTCTGTTTCATTCAAACAGCTTCTCCAGTCAGAAGTTTTTCATGTGGGCCAACAGGGGTTACCGTGGTAAACTGGCCCAATCACAAAGTCACCTCCATATCCAGAACATAATAACACCGGGGAAATATCTGCTCAGATGGTAATGGGAGGTATAAAGGTTAGAGAAATATGTTGTCAGTAAGCCAAAAATGAATTCATCTGCATTCAAAATAACAGTTAATGCAGGCTGTTCTACCAGAAGGTATATAAGTGATGCATGGTAATAGATGCATACATAAATGGGGTAATGTTAGATAGTAGTATGTGCACATAAATAAAAGCAGCTTTGTAACATTTATGGTAATAAGATGATTATTAGTTTTTGCTCTATGTGCATCTACATCCCTCATGTTGTGGGATGTTTTCTTATAACATCCATGCCAAATTGGTTAGATGCAAAGTGACAAGGCTGAGTGAAAGGGGAGGGAGTTTGCTTTGCTCTGGTTGTCAGGGATGGCCTCTTGGAGTGTCCCAATTGTGGAGGAGATCACTTTACCACATTAAGGGTGCCTCAAAAGAACCTCTTCAGCAGCACTTTGGCCCTGCCTGAAAGAACAAGACTTGTTTTGACTAGTCTGCCACCTATCATTGTCACTGCTCTGCAGACCAACAGCTTGCTGCTGCTCTAGCTATGCTGGCGCTGTGGCTCTCTGAGATACGCCCGCACTACTGTTCGTGCGTACACGAGTTCACAAATATAAACGTGGAATATAAATGTGCACACATAAACATATATACATATTTCAACCACCACTTGTGGGAAGCAGCCACGAAAATCCAAGGGAACACTGGAGGGACTGGAAATAGTGTAATTGGCTTTGATCATAGCATTAGTCAAATAAAGCATACAAGTATTAAAAATGCACTGGAGGGTGTGAGAGAGACGGAGAAGAAGCTGCGCTTCTGGGACTCATCTGGAAGTTCATATATTATCATATATGTATATAACCCTCAGGGCTGAGCTGATGTGTCAGCAAAATTACATTTTCAATATAATGTGGCCCAACACTTTCATATAAATGAGTACGAGCAATTTTAATGACTTGAAAATGATCAGAGTTGTGAAAGCTGCTATTTCAAACCGTCTATGAATTCTGCACTTATGCAAGAAAAAAAATCAATAACAGGAAAACCGGGCAACACACACACACACACACACACACACACACAAACACACACACTGATATATCTCTGAAAGTCTTTGTTTATGGCTGCATGAGCGAATCACTTAATTAAAAGCTCGTTCATTAAATTGAAAAGACAACCGGGATTAATGACTTCCTTTAATTAATATAGCATGTCAGAAAAATACAGCTTGTGTGAACTTAATGTATTGCATGTGGTATCATAATTTAATATGCTCTTTTGAATTTTATGAGGGACCAATTTCTTATTTATGCAATTTTATTTTCA
The DNA here is from genome assembly GCF_036321145.2 of Pelmatolapia mariae. NCBI lineage: Eukaryota > Metazoa > Chordata > Actinopteri > Cichliformes > Cichlidae > Pelmatolapia > Pelmatolapia mariae. The sequence goes on from NC_086228.1 coordinate 23,004,904, forward strand.
TTTTATATTCCGATAATAACAAACAGACTCGGAAATCAGTGGTGCCTTTTTGACTGCAAAACACATTTGCTTTACTTCATCTAATTAAAGAGCAAATCGTGGCTAATTATTCATTGTTTGTGTTCAGTGTTATTTAATTGTTTTTAGATAGCTTAAGATGAATTTTATAAGTGGACACAATGGTCTGTTTTTCTGCTTGGTGCATGCTCACATTTCCCCTCTAAAACTAAGGTTAGTGTTTCTCCAGAGACAGGGAGCCGCTTTATGATGTGGCCTTAGCCATTTGTGTATCCTGCCTTACTTCATAATCATTTTTATCCGGCAGTTAAAAATAATTAACAAGTCATGCTCTTTTGTCGTCCACCATTTTAGGTCCTCGCTTTAGCAATGAAAGGCCTTTCTATCAACATGGTCACGTAATAGTGTCAGGATACATTTTAAAGTGCAGTAATTCAGTGGTTTACACGGCCTCATAAAATACAGACATGCCCTGATAATGAGAAGCATGAATGGAAACTTGGAGTTCCCTGTGGCCCCTGTGTGTACTTGAGTGAGTGGGGAGACGTAGCTCAAAGGAAGACAGGAAGCGAGCAAGAAAGAAAGAACAAGCAGGAAAAAAGAGAAAAGACACCAAGAAAAGGTATTTTCAGGCTGCATAGCTGCTTAAATGGATTCCTTCTTCGTAGAGCTAAAAAAAAAACCCAGGATGACTAAACAAATATACTCTTTGGGTAGATGCATGTGTTCCTAAAATGCAGATAATCTGAGAGCAGTATGCAGCTTCAGAGTAGCAGGATTGAGACTGAAGCTTTCCATGGTTCCCTCCCTGCTGAGTGATATCATATGGACAGAGCAGCAAAGGTCACAGACTGCTCAGGCACATAACTCATCTTAACTTCATCTTTCAGCCTGCTCTGACACTCTTTATGGTGTCTTGACCTACTGACAGAAAGACTGTGTGTGCGCCGGTATGTGCGTATATGCACTGTACAAAGCTGAAATGTAACCAAATCTGAGGATGTAAAAACGGAGCAGGAAAACTTGTCTAAGTGTTTGCTTTACACATGTCTACATGTTTTCCTCCTGCATCTTGCTGAATGCATCTTAATCTTACAGTCTCAACATCTTGTTGTTGTGGAATAAATCATGATGTAGCGTGGAGGTGGTGGCAGGGAGCGTTGAGTCAGAGAAGCAGTCTGCTTGACTTCACACTCGCTGGGGATCTGGTAACTCAGCAGGTAGTCTGAGTACAGATTGAAACTAACTCTGCCTTTCTGTGCTCGAGACACCCTGAGAGCTCTATTCAAGAGCATGACTGTTCCTTTCTTGTAGAATAAAGTGCAGGAGTGCTCTCTCTTTTTTTTTTTAACTTTGTACAGATGGGATGGGCTCAGTTTGCTCATCTTACAAGGTACACATTCTGGTAGAGATTTGATGTAAGTAAGATTGTACTGTTTTAATAACCTATTATTTTTAATAACCTGCAAGACTGCAGCGTTATGCTTAATTAATGTGTGCGTTCGAGTGATACTTGTTTGAAGAAATCAAGATGGAGAGCTGAGGTCATAGCTGGTCCAGTGATTTGTTAGTTTCAGATGGCCACTGAGCATTAGTAAGTTAAATCCTGGAATCAGTCTGTGACCTTTCAGTAAGGTTACCACCACAAGGACTGTTTTTCATCTCCCTGGTGTTTTTGTTAGCACTAACAAGATTGACTTATAGCAGATTTGCACTACCGTGCATGTTGTAACCACTGCCTAACTAGCAGTTATTCATCTGCCCAGCAGCATAGTACTGGCATGAATGGGAATGTCTGATTTGTATTAACAGCTCAGCAGTCACATCTGTGTTTTTCAGGCAACAGCTTTGAACATGACTCAGCCAATCAAAACTGTCTGTTTTCTAACATCTTCTATTACCGAGGTAGTGAGTAAATCAGTATTTCTGTATAGCAGGCAGTTGCTGGGTGCAGTGCCAATGCGTGTGTGAATTACACCCATGCATAAAGCTGTCCTTGTGTCCTGCTGGCCAAGAGCTGCAGGGAAACTGGAAATGATCGTAAATTAAGCAGCACTTGGCTGAAGAAATCATACAAAATCTGGGATTGAAAGGAACATTTGGAATTATTACTAGAGACCATAAAAGGAGTTCCCATGAAGCGAAGAAGGCCAACAAAAGCGGGGTACAGGATATACAGTAGAGCAGTGCTAGACTACATAACAGACTGGTGGAAGAGACAGAGGAAAGGTCAGATTTGCGATATGTCTCTTCTAGTAACAGTAGTGGTCATAAACTGTTGTTCCAGCTGATGCCTGCCACTAGAGATGAATTATTCACTCACTTGTCAAATCAATAACGACCGGGTCTTTAGTGGCCTACTCTCCCCATGCCCTACTTATCGGTTTTGGGGGGAGAGGACACATCATTTGGAAAAAAAAGCTTGTGTAGAAAAGATTTTTTTAGTGGTTGGAATTCATTGAAGTGGACATATGGCCCCTCACCGAGGGAAATTGGCTGTCAATTGTTGCCATTTTAAGGATTGTTTCTGGAAAATTGCGACTTTGAATGAAGAAGCACGAGTTACTAAAAAGTAAAGAAAAAAAAATCACCAAAGCTGGATTGAAATGAGCACACACGATTAATATGGCAGTTTTGTTGAAATGGAATGTAGCAAATGGAGGTGGAGAGAAGGAGAGGAGGGGGGTTGCAGGATATGAAGTGAGTGGGTGGGTGGGGGGTTCTGGCAGGATCAGGGGATGTTGCCATGGCTTTAAGGGCATGGGCATGTTTGGATGGCACAGCCCACCCCCTGCACCTCTGCCTCTGTTCATGTGTCACTCACTGTCTTCCAGGCTGTAATTTTCCATCTACTGTAACAGTCTGGGCACATCGCCACCCAGGGAACTTTTAAAATAAATAAAGAATTCATTAAATAATTAGTATCCCCACAACAATCTCTTTTGTTCTGTCAATCTGAGTGCTCAAAAGTCACCCTGAGAGATGTAGAGAGAAAGAGGGTGAGCCAGCGAGAAAGAGAGGGGGAGCAAGAAATTAGTGGAAAAATCAATTTAAAAAAATTAAAAGCATTGAATTTTTTGAAATGCTTTTTACTTATCCGCCATTGATTACATCTAATTGGACCTCATTTCCTGAAAAACTAGTGTGTGTGCTTGCACGCAGATGCGCGTACTTGCATGTACGTGTGTGCATGTGTGTGTTTGTGACACTTCCTAATGGTTGGGTGCACAGATGATAACCACTTGGCTTAGAGACAGACAGATATGAAAGGCTGTCACTCTGAGCAGAGACAGCTATAATGGCCCCATGAATGTCTGTGTGTGCATCTGCATATAAGTGAATGTGCATGTGTGTGTGATCATGAAAGGGTGATGATAGGGGCCCACACTTGGGGCCCAGCCATGCTTCCCAATCAAAAACTATCTGCTTGCTGGGTGCGCGTGCATTTGTGTGCTTGCTGTGTAGTGATTGCATAGGGTGAGACGGAGCAGAACTACCTCTTTGTCCCCTCCAAGATTTGACATTGTTGTCCCCCTTCCTTAGCCCAGCCCCTCCTGCCTCCTTGTTGTATGTGAGGTTAGCCGCCTGGAACATCATTGTATTTATGAACAGCTTGCAAAAGGACAAGACAAAATGTGAACCAGTTATTGACAAAAGACATAAACTCTTGAAGTAACTTAATCACAAAGACCCCTTCAAGGTGAGTCATAACGGATAGATTTTTATTTATTTCATGAACATAATGTCGACTGCAAATAAAGTCTGGCTACTAGCGAGATTTCAAACCAATAAAAGATAACTTAAAAACTTATGAAGGATGGTTTGGAGACAAACGGAGAAGTCAGTATTTGAAGCCTATAAAACGACCTACAAACGGCATTGAAAACTGAGTTTAGAGCTGATTTCAAACACTAACAAGAATTTCAGTAGCTTTTACTTTCAGTAAATGACAAATGAGGTATCTTTAAAATTACTGTGTTGCAACATTACAGAGATGCATTCTATTTCACAGCACAAAATAGAATGTACACACCTCTGCCTTACTGTGTGTTTTTAAGTGCCTTTTTCTGAAAAATTGATTTAAATTTGAAGGTTGTTTCATTAAAATGAAATAAGAAGTCTCCTAAAACACTAAAAGAACTTTTATAAAGTACGGCAGGCAAATTGTGCTCTGTGCGCATTGATATGACTTTTACAGACTGTAGTTTTAAGTGCTGGTTACACTGAAGGGATTGTTAAACATCACATTAAACTGTTTTTTCCCCTATTTATGTAAAGTTTTGGAATGTCACCTTTCTTCACTTCTTGGGCAACCAGAGGCACTTGTCGCTTCTGTCACTCCCATCTTTTTCTTTTCTCTAAGGGACTACATCGAGTCGACATTTCGTTTTTTCTGAAATTAATGGGGAATTAATGATTCCGTTATTCCCCCGCTGTGCGAGGAAGGGGGGGCTGGGATTCTTTTTTTAATCGCCCAACCTCTAGAAACTGATTGGAGCAGAAAAAATACGCCCAGTCCCCTTCTGCCAGGCCTCACAATGGAGGCGCTGATTTTTTTTGATAGGGTTCTGTGCTGTCAGGGGGCCAGCTGGAATTAGAAGTGGATTAATAATTTTAAACAAGGCTAAACCGCTTGGACTGTCTGCTCTTTCCAATGCTTAGCCAATGGTCCGTCTGCTCCCTGACCACATCAAAACAATCTAAAAACACTATATCTTCCTAATGAAGAGGGGTGGGTTTAGTTTATGGGCTTGAGAGAACATGAAAACATGCTTATTTAGACAGATTTCATGAGGTTCTAAGTCTTAGAACAAGCTGGGATTATTGTGAACGCTCTGACATCACCAGAACAACATCCTTAAAAGAGAAGCATTGCTCTAACATTATGAGTAAAGTCAGAATTCAGTAGCCTTAACTCTTCTGTTAACCAGTTTATCTGCTGCTTTTCTTCTTTTTGATTAAGCAAATAAGTTTTCTTTGTATTGAGAGTTTATAATAAATGTGTGATGAAACTACTTAAACTCTGCAAGTTATCTCCTAATACCATATGAAAAAAAAGTTGCTGCTAGGAGTTGAGATCCAGTGGCCAGAAAGCTTAGACCACCAGAATGGTGACCTCGGTCCGAGGAAAGATTAGGTTTAGCACCTGTGGGAGTTTTAAATGGTGAGACGCAAGGATTTGGGGGGTATTTGGAATGATCTCAAAGCAGACGTATTACCAGCTGATTTTGGGTATAGCAAAGCCTGACAAATCAGACCCTGCTGGTGACATCTCTGAACCATGTCTCAGTAATCCCCATGTAATTTATGTGTGTGCTCGAGTATAAGTTTGTGTGTCTGTGCATCTGTTTGAGGGACCAACAGGAAAGGTTTGGCTTTGGTCATGTATGTGGGACTGGGTTTATCTTCTGGTGGCATGATTGGGCAGAAAGGGCACTCAGTAATGATATTTTTCCTCCAACTGGTACTCCCCTCTCAAAGGAAGCTGAGAAAAAGGTATTCTAAGAGGCCCAGACAGGAGAAGCCAGACTGTGGTGCACTGCACAAGTCGATTCCTTTTTACGGTTTTGGATCTAAATTAATTTACACTGCTTAATTTGAATAGGACAAATGCGCCTACGGAAAGATAAAGCACAGAGCAAAACAGGAATAAACTGGGCAAACTGAATATAGCATAAATCCATACTTTTTTCTTTTTAATTCAGTCATTATAAAAATGTTCTGTGAATGTAGCAGGAACATTAGCCCCCTTCTGAGCTATTATCTTGGCTGTCTGGTGTTGCAATTTTACACTCCACTGATTCTGACAAGCAGTACAGAGTCTGCTTGCCCCAGATTTCACCTTATTTAGGTAATACAGGAAAAAAATCGTTCCCAAGACAAGGTAAATTAAACTGGGTATTGGACTGGCACACTGTTGCCAGTTTCAATTTTTAAAAAAAATCTAAACAAAACACCATATAAAGTTTACTGTATATGCTTGAAACAAAATTAACCTTAACGCAGATTTTACTCTATTTCATCAAACTGCACATTTTGCATCAAACTCTTACCTAAAAATGCCACTTATATATTCATACGTCAGCTTTCCTAAAAAAAAATGTTTGAAGTTGAAAAAAAAAAGAAGTTTGCTCTCTAATTTGTTCAGATTCTTTTCTGTTAAGATTTTATTTTTTTAAACCTCTTTTCAAGGTGTGAACTTGGTCGTTGAAGTCTGAGTTAGTTCGCAGTGTCACGTCTTATAATATCATCTTTTACAACAGCTTCCATCAGCCTTATTTCCAGTGTATGCACGGCTGCGCTGTAAGTGTAACTGACAGACAGGAGAGGTTCTTACATTATTTATGCTTCGGAAGAATGAAAACAAAACGCCTGCGTAGTAAGGTTTGGCAGTATTAAACTTCTTGCCGACCTGCGGCGCAGCTTGAGTTACAGCCCCACACCCTTTTGTTTTATTCAGAGGAGAAATCTATCTAAATTACGTTAACTTTATTTTATTTATTTAAAAAAAACCCAAAAGAAATAATCGCGTAAACAATGAATTACCGACGAAAAACACCACAAAGTACACTAATGGATTTAAAAAGTCTCGATTCGATTCTTGAAATGTTGTTGTTGTTGTTTCTTCTTTTTAAATCGCGCCATTTTAACCCTTTAACGACGAAATTTGTCTATTATTTAAGTTTCAGTAGCGATTAATTAAAATGGAAAGAATTTTCTTGAAGTGTTCCCCTCTTCTGACATTGACCCCGTTTTAAATGAACTCGGTTTCCCTGACTTCATCGCTCCCAAATCTCTCAAGAACAAGACAAGTGGGTCGTTAATAATTTGACGTGCGTACATTTTCTTTTTCTGTTATTTGGAGTTGCTCAATGGGGGAAGAGGAAGGTCACTGCAGCTGGAAAACACGGGCCTTGTAGTTTCTTTTGTTTTAAATGCGCTCAGTCCGACCGTTTAAGTAAGCAGAGAAACATATGATTTAAAATTATAATCAACTCATAATAATATTGATCATATTATTATTGTTGTTATTATTATTAATAGTGATATTGATAATAATAACAGTAGTAGTAATCGGATAATGGACAAATTGCTGTTGTTTATGCTGTTGTTTGTATCATTAATAGAAATGAATCTAATAATATTATATTAATCCTGGCACAGTTGGCTTATTACTCTAATTAAAATATGTTGCATTGTAAGGCCTGTTAAATATATTTAGCTTCATGCATATTTATATACCTATGTTTTTGCAAGTTGGGCAGATGATAAAAATAACAAAATTGGGAAGAAATTGTTTATTTAGTAAAACAAAGAAAGGAACAACTTAAAAAAGTACTGTTATTGTTGGAGCAACAAGTCAAAATTTCCACTTGTTTAGGGCCTGTGCAGAAGAACTGTGGAGAAAAGTTTGAAATTTCACTAAGCCTGCTAAGCCTCACTCTCTCCATTAGGAGACAAATGTCACAGAGATGGAGAGTTCATTTCAAAGATACTAATAAAATAGGTATTTACCGTTGTTATATTTGAGTATCTTGCAAGCTCTCAAGGTTTTATAGCAGATAATGCAAAATATAGTTGACCTGTCACTCACATGACCACAGATCTCTCTGGGTCTGGAATGTTTTATGATTTTTTTTAAAGCTGAAACTCAAAACCACTACCATACTGGTTTACATAATACACAAGGATAAATTGGCCTGTTTAGAACTATAAGGTACCTACAAATGGCTCCAAGTGCAGTGCAGCACGCACTTTTGCAATGCTTGTGGAAAACAAAGTCCCCTCTCTTTTGTTACTGGTCTTCAGACAACAATTGAAACAGGAAAAGCAATTATTGAAGAGATTGTCCCACAGACTCTGAAAAGCTATCAGCATGAGGGTTGGGATTGGCTTGGGGGACACCTATGGCCCCATGCATTATCCTGGCATGAGGTCGCTTTGGCAATCGCCTGCCAATTTCCACCAGCACCTGGCTTTCCCATCCCTCCCCCCTTCATCATGCCCTCCTACCTGGTTCCTTTTTCTCCTCCTACACCTCCTCCTCCTCTCTCAAAAAAACAAAAAAAAACCCTGTGTGCCTGTTATTGTCCCAGGATGGGGACCATTAATAGAACAACAAAAAGAAGAAAAAAAATCTGTACTGTTCGCTGAGTATGCCACAAAGTTGAAGGCGTGTAATCACACTGCATTGTTTCCCATCATGATGGAATTGATTGTTGATACTTCTGGGGGAGAAAATCTCTTTGACTCAGCTTTGATAGAGTAGTTAAACACAGAAATGTGAAAATACCTGCAAACCAAAAAACTGCAGAGTGTATATCTAATGTTGCGAAAATATGAGCCAGTGGTGTACTGTTTGGCCAAAAGGCACAGTTGGAAAGCAGAGCCTAGATTAGTGGAAAAGTGGGAAGAAAATAACTGGTGCTATGTCTAACACTTTTTATTATGGCTGTTGAAAACCTGTATAACACAGCTGTTGAATATAACTCTCTTTTAGCACCAGAACCCCCGCCACCCACACAAAAACCTGGTCTTTCCCTGTTAGCCAAACACATCTTATTACAATAAGATCACCTCTGATCATGGGCTTACAAGAGCTAACAAGGGCCAGGACATTACATATGAAAATCCAGATTGCATTGTTGTTGTAATAGATTCAGCCTTATGCTTGCCATTGTGTGTCATGCTTCCTCTCTTTACTTATATTCATCATTACAGCAGTCTCTGCTGCTGGCATAGCACAGATGTTAGCGCATACTAAAACACTGGTTCCTATCCTTAACCCTCTTGAATGACTGCTGCAAATGCAAGAAATGACACCTATTGTTTCCTTCAAAATTCAATATTTTTCATATTTTTTATGTTTTTCTTTCCTTGACTCTCACAGAACCTCAAATATATTTCGTGTATATATTTATGCTATATATATACCTTGGTCCCTTTTCATTGTTATTCTCTTTGCAGGAATGTGACTGCAATTGTGTGTGCACATTTGGAAACCTGCTTTAAAAGATGCATGCATGGAGGGTGAAGATTATTTTTGTTTCACAGAAGGCACATTATAGCACCATGGTAGTCATAACCACAACAGGTCTGTTCATCTCACGCAGTTAGGCCTAGTCTTTAAGGAAATAGACTCCAGTCAGTGTTCTTGGTTACTAGTAACTGGCAATGTTGACTCTCAGTCCTGATCATATTTGAAGCATATAACAAATATAAAAGAAAAAGTAAAGCAAAGTCAAGTTGGGTTAAAAAAATCACGTAAAATAATCCTAATTTAAACCCTTTTACAAAAAGCAGAATTCCCCCCTGAACAACATATTGCCTACATTCTTCTTCAAATGCAATCTATTTGTCATCATGGTGACACTAGTTATCATGTTATGTTTCCTGAATTTAAATCACAAAGATTGTTTTCAGTCTTTAAAGATGAATATACTCTATTTCTAAAAATAAAAAAGCAGGTCAACCCCCACCGCCTGCCTGAATGGGAAATTGCGGGAAAAAAGTAGTTATCTTTCATTGTTTCTTCCTTTGTTTTTCTGATGCCAGAAATCATGTAAACACGTGCTGAGGCTGTGGCGGGATGTTGTTCATGGTGCTATCCCTGCCTCATGCATATCCATAACGGATTAAAGATTGCGCAGACATTATGCAACTAGATCTCCCCCTTTTATGCCTTGATTGGCATTTCTGGGACACAATTGGTATTGTTGTTTGTTTTTATTTACTCCTATCTATCTATCTATCTATCTATCTATCTATCTATCTATCTATCTATCTATCTATCTATCTATCTATCTATCTATCTATCTTTGCGCAGCACCAACCTTCAACATGTGGATGTTCACACTAAACCCATGTGCGCCCTCTGATTGCTCTGATGTTCCAGCAAACTTAAGAGCGTGCAGCCGCTCAGGGCATTGCGCACGCGCGAACAAAATCGCCGTGAGAGGCGATGAACGAGCTCTTTAAATAATGGAAAGACGCTCTCCAATTCTAATTCATTGTCTTAAGAAGGGGGCTAAATTAACGACATTGTCATTTTTATTTGAAGAGAGCAATGAATATGTGAGCGCAGCTGTCCGTCCCCTCGGGGGAGAACCCGTCCTGTGAGCTTGAGTCTGTCTTGTGCTCTCAAGTTTAAAAACAAAAAAAGTTTGTTGGAGATGCTGAATTACGCGTTTAATGCGATCTGAACTAATTGTAACTTTTTGTTGACTCTGCAGGTGATGTAAAGGCCAAATATAATGGCCGCTTTGGCTTTAATTAACGATTTAATTGCAGGTGGTGAGAGTTAAGGGCACACACTGTTTAACGGTTTAAGTGAACGTCAGCATTACACCTTTTTTCAATAATATGCATCTCAGCGATTCATAAAACTGCTCTCGCTTCCTCAAGGGACAGCAGTTAGGGAGAGGCTTGTTATTGCTCCTGTTTGGGAGGAAGCATCACAACCGCAGCGTTCAGGGCAGAGCAACGGGCCATTAAATGGATGTCAATTGCTCATTTACCCATTTGCCACCTCTCAAAAGTGTTGAAAATATATCTGTCAAAAGACAAACGCAAGGCACAATTGCCGAACATCTGCTTTTCTGAATGAACGTTTGCCAGAGACCTTACTCCAGGGACCTATTAGCTTTGATTCCTGCGCCCGCTCTGATAAGGAATTCATCAAGTTTCTGACACCCTGCCAGATGTTGGGGAATTGCCGCTGTCTCCTGTTGGACATCCTGCTAATGGATTGTCTTTCAGCTCACAGCATAATAGAAATGTTATTTGAAAGAATGCTTTGTTTATCTTGGAGGGAGGTGGCTAAGAAGCCTCGAAGTAAATTTCATTTCGAATTATAATCCCCAGGTGCATTTTTAGTCAATTTGTTGCTGCTGTCAAAGTGTGAGACGCTTTAGAAACTGAACTTGGTGAGTAACTTATTTTATTTTGCGGGTTTTGTTTTTCTTTTGTGGAAATGACAGGCCAACAACTTTCACTCATCACCTCGTGCGACACAGTGTTAGGGGCAAATAAATCGTCACGAAATGTGCATTAGGTGAGCGTCCAACCTAGCCTAGTGTGAGTGAGTTGAAGGATAATTGAAGGCAAACACAATGCCATTGTGTTCAACAGTTTCCATCACAAAAGCCTCAAAACACCTTAAGATATAAAGAAACACGTGGACTAAGGCACCTTGCGGATGCATATTCAGCACCCTGCCGAAGGTGAAACAACCTTCGATTATTGGCAAACACATTAACTTCAGCACAAAAGGAGGCTCTCAATTATCAGATGTATGCAACTGATTGTTTATGAAGCTATATGCAGCCGTGTGCTGTTACAAATCCGTTTCATTTCAATCTCTAATTGTCACGCTGAGTTTAGAGGCACTATTCTGGTTAACCGTGCAGTTTTAATGCCTTCATTAAAAAAATATAAATATCAGCAGTGTCAGATTTTTCGTTTCTGTATGCGGAGATGGAAACCCTCTGATTTCACTCACATTCATATCCTCACACAGAGAAACAGTACACACTCCCATGCTCGGTGCAGTTATTCCATGATGCTTCAGTTTTGGCAGCATCCCATTAATTAAGGAGTGATGGGATACAACCTGAACATGTATCAGCAAAGCGGTCATGTGCAGATGTGCAGGCGCTGTCTCCGATACAGAGTAAACCAACTGCCGTGCTGCTGTGCCTTTGAGCAAAATAGAATACACCCTAAGTTATTAAACAGCCTTGTGCCAGATAACCCCTTGCTTAAAGTGTCGAATAAAAGCTAATAATAGCCTTGCATCTTCGGCTCTATCTTTTAACCTACTAACCGAGTTACTTGTGAATTGATCGAAATTCATCTTTGCACTTTGTGCCCAATAATGACTTAATTTTCAGTTAGCGATAAATTAGCTGCTGTTTTTTTTTCTTCTTTTTCTTTTAAAGATCACAGCCTCCGTTGCGTGACAAAAGGCGTTTGGGACCTGCTTGTGTCAGTTTATCCTCTTAGAGCGAGCTCTCCCGCTTAGCCAGCAAATACTCTGCTACTGAGAAGACCGAGGAAGGTAAAGGGGTTGGGGTTGACCAATCAATCCGATATAAAACTTCAGCGGCATGCGCAAGCGAGACGTACGTCTCAGTCCATTTTTTCCCCTGCAAAATGCACCCCCCCCCCTCTCGCCGCACCCAGCCCCCCCGCTCCCCTCCGCCTCCGATCCCTTCCTCCCCCACCACCACAAGAAGACTATATAAGCGGAGAGATTATAGGCTGCTGCACGCTGCCAACAGTCAGCTGCCATCCTCCGAGTGCACACACTGGAGCCCAGTACGGCAATCCATAAGATAACCCAAGATGAATGAGCAGGCTAATTGAGAGCCAGTTGTTGTCTGCTACAGTGGGACATTGTTGTTATACAGCCGGTAGTCTTTACACAACTGCATCCACGTGACCATCACTGCTTTCTAATCCATTGAGAACCCACTAGAAAAGAGCCTTTCATGTTTTTTCCTCCGTCTGGGTTGAATCGTCGGTACCGAGTTCTCATATAGTGTGGAAATGATGGCTTGTTTTAGGAAACAGCTTGAATGCACCTTATTGGCAAGCTGCATTTTAATTGCAGAGTTAAACTCACCCCTACATTAATGACCCAAATTCACATGAATGTGCTTTTTAATGGCACGTAAACTGAGGTGTGATTAACGCTTAAATGTAGGTATATTAGAGTTGTGTTTATTTCCTCGTGGTATGCTTTCTTTACCCTTATCACGGTCACCTGCTGCGGGTCAGAGCGCAGCCACGTCTGTGTTTAGGACATCTCAAATCCGCGCGTAAAAATGCAACCTTCGTGCGAGCCGCCGTGCTTCGGAGAAAGCCGGGTCTCGGTTATTTGACGTCACGGTGTCTGAGAGGAGCAACTTGAAATGTGCGACTAGACTAGCTGGGAAGGGAGGGAGGAAAGAGTAGGAGGGGGAGGCAAGGAGGGAAGGGGTGAAAAGAAATGAAATCAAACCAAATGCGAAGGGTGCGCTTGCGCAAAAGTAGAACAAAACAGAATTAGAATCATTTTTTCTCAATAACTGTTTATAGCTGAAGAATACTGTGTGGTGGGGGTTTAAAGTACCCCTCTGTGTCAGACTTACCGGGAAGTAAAGTCGTCAGATTACACCAGTCTTCCAGACAGAGCAATAGGAAATGTGCATTTGTTGTTGTTTCTTTTATTTTAAAGCACTGAATAAATTCCTATTTATTACACGGGGCTTTCCCGATGTGTGCATGTGCACTTGTTGTAATTCAGACAGATTTTTTCGCCGTTTAAATGCTTATTATGGCGCCTATTGATGTGTGTTAACTCCTTTGGTTGTTTTTTATGTAGCTGTGCCTTGTTCGGGTAGTGGGAGACGCTGAGGCACTGCCACTTTTGGCAACGGTTCCTGCTCCACTTTCACGGTCACACAGTGTCCTCAGTTGCCCGTCTTCCACTCTGCATGCTAGGATTATTATATATATATATATGTATATATATTTCAATCACTGTAAGCAGTCATTGAAGAAGAAAATAAACTTTACATTTGCAGCTTTCATAGTCATAAACAGATGCCTTACCGGCCTTTCTAAAGTCCCTACAAACTGCCAAGAAGTGGTCCTTCAACTTCCCCCCCCCCCTAGGATTTCCATTGAACACACACACACACACACACACACACACACACACACACACACACACACACACACACACACACACACACACACACACAAGGCCAAGATACTAAGATGGCGCCTTAATCAGTGTCAAGTTCAAGTGACTCCTACTAAATAGCATGGCAAGCAGTGTCGGTTATATGCGTTAACATGCAGGGTGCAGAACAACATGCTGATAATAATCAACGGCGCAGTCTGAAAGTCGCTTTTCATAATGTTTTGTTTAATTTCAGTCAAAATTTCCGTTCACATTTCTTCATAAATAGTTGGTAAAATAAATCAACCAACATACAGTAGCCTAAAAAGTACAAGGAACGTTTGACTCTGGTAGCTATAGGCTAACGCATAGGCCTGCTGTTGTAACATGGTTTGCCTCGATGTGGCACAGTGACACAGTTCATCAGTAAAACATTTTTGCTCTTCAGGAATAACTTGGAGTGTGACCCATTTCTCCCAGAAAGTGTTACAACATCACATTCTAGCTGTGTTTATACATCAGATATTATTCTCTGACCTCTGGACATGGGGCAGAAAGGTGGTGGGAATAAGAAAAAGTACTTCTTTTAAATTAAGGTATAGAAAATAGCATATAAAACATATATTCCTTAAATTATTTAAATAAACTTATTTCATATATCACTGTCAAGAGGTACCGTTTTTACATTTTATTTTAAAAGTAGTGCTGGTGGTCTGAAATTGTTCTCATATGAGTACAATATACTTTGTGTATGCATAATATTTAATTCTTGAGAATAGGTTACAATGCAATGCTGTAACTCTTTTTGCCACTGAACGTGTTCTCCCCAACCCACATAGATCTAGAATTCCTTCCACTAAATTTTGTTAAACACAAAAATGTCATCTTGACAAGTTATTCACACAAAACAAGCAAATGTGTAATCAAACTGCTCTATATGCAACACCACAACAAATAACACGCTTAGTTTCACAGAATTACATTTAAAACAATGCAAGCTGACAGACAAAAAAACCTTTTTTATTTTTGAAGATACTGTGTTGTGACAGTTCCATTGTTGCCGATGCACACATTTAAACATACTTGCACAAAGACACTGCTGGAACTAGAAAGGTTGCCATACTGGCGCATATAGTTCGGGTCTTGACCCCAATTTGAAATACTCAAAATGCTGTCACCTTGATTTGGAAATCATGACTTCGCACACTCTAAGACCTGTAGTATAGGAGTGCAATAGGCTGATGGGTTCATTCTTTTCTCTCTTTTTTTTCTTCCCCCAATACTGAGTTTATGCTAAGATTGACATCTAGTTCTGATTCTATAAAAGTAAAATACACAAAAAGTTTAAATTTAACCAAAAATAAAGATATCAACAGAACCGTTTTATAGCTTCTCAGCTCAACTGAACTCAGCTCTACAAAGTCAATGATTTTACATGTCAATGGTCTCATAAACAAAATAAAAGTGACGGAAATATCTGCATTATATATAGACAAATCCATAATATTCATATAAATGATTTAATTAATCCAAATAAGACACATGTAGGCCTATTGGTTAAAAAGGAAAAAATAAAACAACAACAAAAAACAGAAGGATACAATCGCGATGTTGGAGCTTTAGAGTTTATCATT
Source organism: Pelmatolapia mariae (assembly GCF_036321145.2). Lineage (NCBI taxonomy): Eukaryota > Metazoa > Chordata > Actinopteri > Cichliformes > Cichlidae > Pelmatolapia > Pelmatolapia mariae. The sequence continues at coordinate 23,020,225 of NC_086228.1, forward strand.
TGTTCCATGTTAAGCTGGTTATGACCAAAACTGTACAGTTCTTGTTAGAAAACATTTCCATAAATATCATTTAAGTTTCAGAACTTATACCCATAATTAAATTACAAATTGATAAATATGGCATCATGGATATGTATTTACAACGGTATTAACAAAAGGCAACGTTATATTCAACGGTAACAATCGTAACCTAATACCACATTTCTCCACCTGAAAACGGACGTTGACAACAGATTCGACCCCATCAAACAAGGAAATACATTCACGAGATAATATTTAGTTATGATTTTTTTTTTCTGTGTTCAAGTTCATGACAAAGACTTTGGCACGTTTCTTAAGACTGTTTGAAGTTTCAACAATCAATTGAAGAGGCGACAATAGAGCGTCACCGTTATATAAAACAGCGTGAAATAATCTTCCTTTTTTATTCTTTTTTTTTAAATAAAAATTTGAGAAAATACATAAAATGAAAAATAAAACATTTTTTTCTGAAAACTGTAAACTAAAAGATAAAAAAACATTTATTTATATTGAGAAAGTATAGCGTTTATTTATTCGTGATTTATTTGATTTCCTCAAAACTGCGGAATAAAAGTCAAATTTCGTGATCCTGAGAACGGACGTGGCCTGCTTGGTGCTGGCTTTTGCTCTCATCTCCTGCTGTTGTTCTTGTTCCAATCCCATTCGCGTGTGTTTGCGTGTGTATCTGATGATTATGTGTGTGTGTGTGTGTGTGTGTGTGTGTGTGTGTGTGTGTGTGTGTGTGTGTGTGTGTGTGTGGAGTGAAAATGAATAGTTTTTTTAAATGTTTTTTTTCTCCTCATCCTCTTGGTCCACATTGAGAGGGAATTTGTTCTTCTTACTTCAAACGTACCATTCATTAAAGTTGGGTGCCAGTCCTTCGCTGTGACCAGACGTGTTTTGTACGGCTGACGGCGGCGTTTTTGTCGGGTCCTCAGTGCTGGCTGAGACCAGGACTGGCGGTGTGGACGACTCGTATCCGGAGCTTGCTGCTGGAGACGATTCAGATCCTTGAGACTCATGAACCTGCAAAACATGGGGACACGAGCACTGAGTTACTGAGGCAGTCATTGTAAACGGTGACCTTTAAGTGTCTTTATGGAAGGAGGCTGAACTTAAATGCGGATTAGCTCTGAGTTTTATGGGGCAACTGTAATGGTAAACAGGCAGCAAACGTGAAACTGGCGAGCTTCTGGACTGCATAAAAATATCCGCATCAACATACTGTTAAAGTTTATGTAAAAATAGGTTTTCTCAAAGTACTAGATGGCTAAAATATATTAAAAAAAATTGGTTATTGCTAGCGGATATTTATAGAAGACGGCTATTTTAAAGAAAAACACAAATCAAAATCCATCATCAGAGAACAACAACAAAGGGGGAGTTTTTTTAAACTATTAATCGTTTAATCTTTTAGCTATTTAAAATGAAGAGTCGCTAACACACTAATTGTGATTGCACACCATTTTTTGTACCTTTTTTTGCAGTGTGACTGGGCTAGCCTATAACATCTTAAAGAAAAGCCTGAAGTTGTGATGGTCTCTGTCTGTGGTAAAGGAGGAGGAGTGGCGTGTGTGTGAGTGTGTTAATGTGTTTAAGGAGTAATGAAGACGTTAATTACCTTCATGTGTTTCCTGAGAGAGCTAGGGTGTGTGTATGACTTGTCGCACACTTTGCAGATGTATGGCTTGTCTGATGTGTGCACATGCATGTGCTTTTTCCTGTCGCTGCTGTTGGCGAAGCGTCTGTCACAGCCATCAAATTCACACTTAAACGGCTTCTCACCTGGAGGATTAAATACACATCGTGAATTACCCCTCAATGGCCCGCACAAACAAACCCCCATTGTAACACCGACTGTAAATCCGAAGACACAAGATGTAAATTGTCTGCAGTCTATTATATAACAGAGTAACCTACATTTTCGGGGCGACATGGATACTGCTCCACTACTACACACTGCTCTGTCAGGCTTTATTTATTCAAGAGGCCTGCTCCTTCATGCTACTACTGGCCTCCTCAGTGCGTGTGCTCTTGTATAGTAAATACTGAATCAACAGGGCATTCTGTACCGTGCACTGGCTGAACTAGAGCGACAATTATGAACGCAGCCAGAAATTGCTTACTTGTAATGATGTGCTCAAAAAGCACACGAGCCCCGTGTCTGCCCGAAGCACCAATACAGCAAATGCAACGAAAGTTTGGCGTAAAGTAAATGAAGTATCTTGTGGACTGGCACAAAACTTCTCAGGACAAAAGCTGCAAGAATTAACGAGGCTGAACACTACAGCAAAGTTGCAGAGCAATGTGGTTTATACTCTACTGTGGAAACATTATCCAATGTATATTTTCAAATAATTTCGAAAAAAGGAAACTGGGCGCTTATCGCCATTAGAAAAGTTGGTCCAATTTCTGAAAAGGACCTCGTAAACAATAACACAACAGCATGCACGTTTATATCTGGAACACTGAAGCACGGGGTCTATTTAAAAATAGACTCACTTTCTATATTTTTTACATGATGTTAAGATACTGTTGGTGCCTACCTGTATGTGTTCTTTTGTGTATTTTCAGGTTTTCCGATCTGGCGAATATTTTCCCGCATCCGGGGAACGGGCATGGGAACGGTTTCTCGCCCGTGTGCACACGGATGTGATTGACGAGTTTGTACTTGGCCTTAAAAGATTTCCCTTCTCTCGGGCAGTCCTCCCAGTAGCAGACGTGGTTGCTCTGCTCGGGGCCGCCGACGTGCTCCATGGACACATGAGTGACCATCTCGTGCATGGTGCTGAAAGTCCTGTCGCAAGTCTTTTTGGGTCTGTTCATCTGGTTCTCGTCTATCCATTTGCATGATAATTCTTGCTTGATCGGTTGCCTCATGTATCTAAAGAAGGCTCCCGGACCGTGGTGTGTCGGCACATTCATCCCCATATTCATGTTGATGGGGTGGTTGTAGTTGTGGAGCTGAGCCCCGTAGGGGTCCGTCCGAGGGCTTGCTACAGGACGATACGGATCAGGTCTGCCGAAAATGTCCCCGCGCAAGCCAAGATGCATTTGGCTGTTAACAACATGTCCACTGGATGAAGTGTGGCTCACTCCCTGGTCATGAAGTCCTGGAAACAACAAATGTCCGGGGTTATCGGTGATCCCGGGCGGCCCGTGGAGGCTCCCCGCCGAAGCTGCAAAGATCCCATGCTGGGTGCTCGGAGCTGTGGACTCTCCAACGCTCCGGTTCCGGAAGAGAAAGTCTCGTGTTGAATTGAAAGCTCCCCCGCCGTACGAGCCCACCTGCCCGCCGTGAGAGTGTCCCAGGGCAGCTGCATATCCACTGGCTTGCGGTGTGAAAGCTGATGTCTGGCTGGAAGCGATATCGTGAGCCACGGGGCTGATTTTAAAAGCAGCGGAGTGGGAGGAATCACTGAAGGGATTCAGTCCCAGACTAGGGTCTCTGTTCCCGATTTCGTGGTGCCGCGGCGTCCCGAAGCCCCCCACTCCTAACGATGCAAACTGCGGACCGCTATCAAGAAGCATAGTCATGAGCTTGAAGCAAACTCAGGAGCTGGGAAGAAAAAAACTGAAAATAAAATTAAAATCCAGTTTAGCGGAGCGCGCAAGCTGCACACTGCGTCGAGATGTACCACGTTGCGCGGAAAAATCCAAAAACAACAAAAACAAACCAAGCCAAAATGGGGAAAAATCCTATGCAAAGAGTTGGGAGAAAAAACTCCCGTTGACTGCAATCCGTGAGAAAGAGGATCAAACTTCCCCCCCTTACCAGGCGGATGATGTCCTTGGACTGATAAAGTCAATCACTCACTCCCAGAACATAAATGAACTCGGGAGGCAGTGCTACGACGGCCAATCGGCGTTCTGCTACCCCTGTAACACGTGACTGCGACGAAGGGTGGTAATTGGCTTGATTTCTGGTGATTGGCACAGTTTGGTATTGAAGATGGCAGTTCGTCTCAATTGCTTTCATTTGATTGGTTGTTGCAGGCATTATTTTGCAGGTATAACAACGCTCTAGCGCAGATCCTGCATGTGTTATGTGGAGCGCATGTCAAATGCAGCCGTACACGAGTCGTACTCCTGATGAAACTCCCAAACAGTTTTAAAGATTCAGAGAAATATATAATCTACAATCTGTAGAGGATATACTAGAAAGTTAACTTTTTGAGCAACCACTTATGGCACTTTTGAACTGAAATTTGTAGTATTAATGAACTTAGAAAAACTAAAATGTGTTGTAGGTTTTATAGAGTATCTATCTATCTATCTATCTATCTATCTATCTATCTATCTATCTATCTATCTATCTATCTATCTATCTATCTATCTATCTATCTATCTATCTATCTATCTATCTATCATTGAATTATCCTTTATTTTTTCTCTTTCATGTGACCAGTTTGGCTCTTATTAACTGAAAACTTGAATGTACTTGGCGCAGTTCCAAAATGTGGCTTTCTTGAAGCCGCTTGAAAGGGGAGGGGGGTATTTTTTTTTTTTTTTTTTTTGCAAAAGCTCTATAGGGTGTAAGACGGAGGAATAAAAGACAGAAAGAAAGATGGCAGTAATTGTAATATCCTGAGATTTTTTCGCTCAGCCAAAAAATTCGTGCCATTGAGCAAGTTTCACAGGGCTGCCGCTGACTCGCTGCAGGACACATAAAATCTGATCAAGTTCAGAGACGCGCTGAGTGCTTCAAGCGGCGCTTTTTAACTCCAAGCCTTTCACATCCTTTCCCCCTCAATCTGTCCCAGGAAGGAGCTCACATTCTTTATTTTAGGGGATCTGGGCTAAAAAAAAAAAAAAAAGAGAGAGAAAAAAGAGAGAAAAAAATCAAATCAGTCCTTCATTCTGTTCTCGCCCTCATCCTACCGCATTCACTCCCAGAACATTTCATCGAGAAAGAGTTATAGATTGAAAAGGTGAGTTTTCCTACTTATCCGTCGTTTTTCTGTGCTAGAGAGAGAAGAAGAGGCCTGTGTGAACTGCATGCTGTGGAAGTGCTAAAATCTACACTTTATTTAGCCCGTGGAGGTTACACGGGATTTAGTTTTGTTGAAGTGAACCTCGGCTGCTTAGTGTTTAGGCCTGTTACTCATATGTTAATTCAGTTGTTGCAAGAAGCCGCAAACCTCTGTTTTTTCTTTTTCTTTTTCTAACCAGCTCGCATACTAATGCAACAATTGCGCTTTTTGTACATAACTACTCGACAACATAACTCAATAACTTATTTTGAAGGGGGGGAGAGAGAAAAAATGAGATTCACTTCATCTTTTTGCTCCATAAGCCGCTCTCTCTCCCTTTCCCTCTCCCTCTCTCTCGCTCAGCCTCTCTCCCTCCCTCTCTCTACTTTTCTTCATCTCTCTTCCTCTCTCTCTCTCTCTCTCACGACGAAGGGATAGCCTCTCACAGTTTACTCCCCCCTTCATTCTCACACACTCGTCTTCTCATACTGCAACACAGTAAGCGCGTACACGAACACACACACACACACACACACACACACACACACACACACACACACACACACACACACACACACACACACACAGTGTAAGGCGAACACATACACACAGAGAAAAAAAAACTCATCGAGATTTATTGCGACCTTTGTGAACTTTCGCAAGCGACAAGCAGCCTGTTAAGTTTTCCTAAACTCCCTCCATATTTTATTGGCTCGTTGAAACGTGAATGCTCCATACACCACTTAAGGTTATGTGCCGTGTATTCGCAAGCCATATTACCGCTATGAAATAATTAAGTGACATGGTTAAGATGAGTCACAAATGTTTGTGAGCCACAGAGCAGCAGCGTAGGCACCGAGCTCTTGCTGAGAAAAAGGGGGGGAGCTGTCATCAGCCAGGCCTAATGTAAAGCAACTGTTGCTTGAGAGTTAAATTTAAAACTACCGCTGATCTCTTCTTGTATCCTGGCATTTGTTGAATATTTTTTATTTAATTCATTGCACGAATGTGGAATTTGACAACTGGGGACATCAAACACTCATTTACTAATTATTCATGCTCTCATCAAAAGAAACATAAAGAGAGTCAGGATTACAAGAGTATTAGGTAGCATCTTTATTTATTTTTTTATTTTAAAATTTCTATTTTGTTCTGTATTTTATCCACGTCTTCTTGCCAGGAAGAGGAACATTGCCCGGGAACGTTAACATTATTATTATTATTATTATTTTTTAATTATTATTGAACAATAGAAAATGTGGGAACTTTCAAATAGTGGGGAAAGAAACTTTCCAAAACTAATGTGACTGCGGTTTTGCGTATCGTTTGTCTCATGCACACCAGCTTTTTTTTTACCCCAAAATATGTAACATCGAGCTCTGCGCTGAGTGGCGTTTTCCTCTCACGTTTGGACGTATCTATTTAATTTAATGTAGGTAAAGCTGCAAATCCATTTTACAATCATACTGATTTGTATATTTAATTTAATATTTTTATATGTTCTTTTTAATTGCCAATTGCATTAAATTCTTAGAGGAATATGCATATATATCATTACTTTGTATTTGGGTGTATGTGTTCTTATTTATTCTATAGCTAGACACATGTCATCTTGCCCCCTTTTTTAAGTATCCGTAATGAAACGTGCCAATTTATTGAAGGCTCTTCTGCAGGACTGCGGTATTTATAATTTGCTTATTTAGTTATCTTTCCTGGGATTACCTCACTGGGCGTTGGAATAGCCTATTGGTTATAACATAATCTTCTTCCAACTGAGCATGCGCGTTACCTTAAAAATATCAGAATATTTTAGTGTGCATACCTCTGTGACAGTAGGCCCACTGCTGCTGGAAAAGAGCAGAACATAATCATCACCCTAAATGGTAAACATCTCACATTTATATGTTTATTCTAACTAGATGTGTTAGAGTCAGTAATTATAAAGGATTTTTCCATTGTGTAATTTTGTAAATGACCTAGATGCATGGTAATTCTATTCTTATATAAACCAGTTGACATATCACAGCCCAGTCTTTTTTCTCTCTCTCTGTGTATGTGCGTGTAGCAAAGTTGAGCGATTTTTTTTAGTCCATGATGTCTGGCCTGTGGCCCACACTATGTTTGGCCGGCTTAGGCCGCTAGTGCTATAGACAAGTTTGTGGACTTGAAATTAACTCAGTAGTGACCAGACAGAAGTATAACCTTAATCTCTCCTAAAATGGAAAAGCTGCAACCGAATGTCACTGTATGTGATCCTGTTTTCAGTATTTACATTTTAAAATGTAAAGTAAAGTGATCAGTGTATCCCAGAGGCACAATTACATGGATGATTCTGTGATTCACTGTTTTGGATAAATAGACAATGTGAAGATTGAACTTCCACATTTTGCTGTGGTTTAAATGTGGCATGTCTGTTGCATGATTTATTAAGAAAATGAATTGTGGTGCTTTGTGTGTTGAATAGGGTGCATTCTCTGTCACTTTTCCCACTTCTCTTATATTCGACGGAGCTTAAAACACTCAGGTTCGCATTCACACGAACATCCAGTAAATTTAATAGAGTCTGAGAATAATAGAGGTTCTTTTATTTGTTCCAGTTCTGCTATTTGTCTTCATAACATGTGCATCCACTTATTTTCAGAATGCGTAGTGCTTTCACAAAGCAAAAATTTACATTATGCTTTGTGTTTTCAAAACACATGGAGCCTGCAACAAATGCTGTTTTAGTTTTTCCTGCACATGTAGCAGCTGATAATGAGAAGGATTTTCTCATCATATTGCTTTGCAATACAAACGGTAATTTAACTGTCTTGTAATATAGAATTTCACAGTGCCTGTATTACATTGATACTAGGCATGTTTTTGTGCTATGCATGTGTTTAGTTTTTTTCAATTCTCATGTTTTTCAGTGGCGAAATGTTTCCGCAGTTCCATATTTTCGTCATTTATTTCATTACAGGCTCATAACTGTATGTAATACAATAATAACTGTGCAGATCGTTGTATGTGTTTCATAGATTATATGGTCAGTTGGGCCTTGACTGACTACAGCACATGGAGTTTGCCTTCATATGGCTGATGGAGAGGGCTAAATGACTTCTTGCTGTGATTTGCTCGAGCATCTGTCTCCAAATGGACTCATCCCAAACCTGTTAATTCATCTAAATTTCATAAAGTCATGGCAAGACTGTGCACTGCCATCCCTCATCAATTATAATATTTCAGCGCACTCCACACTAATGCATGCAGTTGTTTAAACAGCCACACAAACCCACATACACACGTTCTTGTTACTACAAGAAAACACAAACACAGCTCACACAGGCACAAATGAATATGGATACTTGAAATCATTTTGTTCTTGGTTTCCATTTCAAGTTTTATTTTTATTATTATTTTTTTTTTATATTTTGTGTTACATTACAGCATTCACCATGTGTAACGCTAGTGATTTGTATACGGATAGTGACTAGATTATTATAGAAAAGCAGCCATATTATTATAATATAGGCTACAACAGGCTACATTTCTTTTTAATATATGTGTGTGTGTGTGTGTGTGTGTGGTTGTGCTTGTTTTTCCCTTTTGTGCAAATAGTTTTCCCCAAAAAGGGCCTTATTTAATAAAAAAAAAAATAGACTTCTTCTTATCACCATCCAAGGTTGAATTAACTGAACTTGCTGAATTTTCAGTCCAGTCTATAACATTGCTTCGTATTCAGTAAGCCTGGAATTTAAACTGGCATTTGACTTGTCTTCCATTTTTTCTCTGCATTGCGCCTTTATAATATATTTGATTCATATTGACTAAGAGCGACTTGGAGCGACATGGACCTTGTGGCTGTAAAAACTATGCCCTGACATGAATGTTTTGATTGTTCCAAGTGATATTTTACATGCAGCAGTCACCAGAATTTCATCTGCCTTGTCAAACAGCCAACATAAACCAGACTTATAAGGCTGCAGGGCTGGAGGAGATTTCAGATGTCAAAATGCTTACATTTCTTACAAAGTAGATATTTGAACTGAAGTTTTGTACATTGACGTGCAATTTCCAAATTAGTTGTTTGTCATAATAATATTGCAAAGCGGGTAAAGCAACATTGCAAACCCCTAACTAAATAAACACTGTTTACTGTCGTTGCCATTGCTTCTAATTTTATGATTTATTGTTTGAAGGTAACCTCTCGCAATATTTATCTCATGAAATTAAAAATTTGTTAAATTTATGTCATATTTAAAGCAGGTACACTCACTAACTGAAGAGCTCACATTTGCTTGCTATAGCACAAAAGTGGGGCAAATATTAAAAAGGCCTATTAATTGTTAGATATGTGTAAGCCTTTGTCTCAAACTTAACTTGCTGAAAAGGTATACCCGAACAGCCTCAAAATCAGCATATGAATTTAAGTCCTTAAAGTGCAGCTACTCTAAACAGTTTTCCTTTTTTTCTGTAAATGAAGAACAGGGGTTATTTGAGGTCTCTCAGGCTTTTATGCCATCTGAATATCAGATTGGAAACTTTCGGTTTATTGGCCTTTAAACCTCGATTTTTTTCGGAAATGCATCAGGTTAAAGGTTGATAAACATGAGCGTCCATTACAATCCTCACGGAATTAGGCCAGTTCTGGGTATGTCTACTATTTTCCAGCACTTAATGTCAAGTGGGCCCCTTGCTTTGTCTCTGCATAGGACCCACTGCAGGTGACGTCAGAAAGTGTTTTTTTTTTTTTTTTTTTTTTTTGCACGTTGATTATACCACCAGCTCAAGTCTTTGGAAATAAGAGGGGTTTTCACCTTAAACCTGTAAGCTGCAGTTCGGATCTTACGCCGAGTTGTGTAGATTGAAATAAAAGTAACAGATAAAAGAATCAGGCTAAAGTAGTTAGGGTGAAAAAACCAAAAAGCTGCGTGTTTATCGAGCCAGAGCCACGTCAAAGCTCGAAAACGTGCAGAAATATGTGCTGCAGTTGAGCAGCGTGGAGAGCTTGAAGCTTGCTGTCCTCACAGCACCCCAAAGTAAGAAAGTTTATCTGAGTTTCCTAGGAACAGTGGAGCCTATCCACTGCTGTTCGTCACGTTTCATAATCTGCATTTTACGTAACCATTTTCACATTTGTGCCAGCCTGCACGACGGTGCGTGATGAACTTTTGAAGATTATTAATTTATTTAGGCTTAATAAGAACAGCGTTATATACAGACGTGATTTACAATAAGCACATGGATAAAATAGTACATCTTGTTCTGCTGTACTCCCCAGTGACACTACTAGAAATGTATGTTTGAAATAACTTTTATTTCCAACAAGATGATTATCGTGCCTCGTAGGACTACTTGTTGCTTTATCAAAGTTGTATTTTTCATACTACACGAGCCCAATAGATTACTGCGTCCGTACGGAAATGTACTCTAAAATAAAAATGTACCACAATGATCTTACCCCGGAGAGAGAACAGTAGCCTTCTATTACTATTAGAAAAAATGTGGATCTAAACGTGGTGCTCATATAGGTTAATGAAGTGCCGAAGCAATTATGTTTTTGTTTGTTTGAATCAAACAACTGGTGCATTTGTGAGGGATAATATTCTGTAACTCTGACTATTTTCAAACGAGGTGCTCTACTCAAAATGAAAGTCTTGACAATAATTGGCCTGGACACGCAAGGACCAGTCTCTCTATTATACTTGCCAGGCAGGAGCAGGACATTTGCTGAAATAAAAGGCATGAAGGCTGGGGACTGATTGTGTTGTGTTTTTGCTCACGTCGGTTTTTAATCACTTGATTTCTACTAGAAGATTAGTATTATGCATTAACCTGTGCGTTTTTCCTACGCAGAGATTTAGAGAAGGGGCATTATAAGAAGTCGCCTGAAGTTAAAGAGGCTGCAATATTTGGGAGTATCGCGGCACATTTCAAAGCATTTTCTCTGCGATATTTGAAAACGGAGTCGTGCAGTGAACGCCTGCGTGTCCCTTTTAAAACAAACCCAGCGCCTGTCAATCACAGCGCATTCCAACCAATCCCAAAGCTCCCTTTTTAAAAGCAGGTTGGCCTGCTGTGCTTTTATATTGCACCATGGCCTGTTTCGAAGCATTTTTACTACCACGGTTATTGCCACAAATCAAGAGGGCAAAGTGAACGGCATGGGACTCACACCAACTTTAACGAAATTGAGTCTGGTTCCTACTTCTGCGAAGTTCACGGCCAAGAATTTCACATGCAGATGATATACAACAAGGAAAATGGAAACAGAATTTCTAGGTGTATCCTGAGTGCTGAATTGGTTGATTTTGCAAACTCATAGCCAAACTCACAACAAAACATGACAAGCCTTTCGAGGTTTAGTGGCTGCCCTCTCTCTTGCGTCAACCCCGGGGAGAGCAATACTGAACCCAGCGTGGTGCTGCCACCTTTGGCAGGAGAGCACATGGGACACCCCACTGGCAGTTCCTTAAAACTCTGCCCCTCGCACAATTTGCGAGACTACCCAGAGACGAGGTCCAGTGCATATGTTGACCATTCGGTTCCCAATTTTTCAGACTCTGGATACCCCAGTCACCGGTTAGAGCACAGCCCTAGGGGCATTATCATTGGAGCCAATCTTTCTGGAGCCGGCATGCCACCCGTCACTGATCAACTGGCATCAAGACCTAACCAACATGGAGGGATTGGACGCTATCGTGACTTTCATGGCTGCAGAGACAACAGAAGCCATACTTTTTTCACAAGTTATCAGGAGCAGGCCCATGCGTCCTCCGACGCATCTCGAGATCTCGGCAGTCAGATGATGCTGGGTCTGCCTGGCGACCTCCTCACCCGGACTCACCCTTACGGCCAAACTATCAGCCCCAAGGGAAACAGCCAGCAACTTGTCACTCAGTTCCTGGGTCTGTACAAACCCCTGAACATGGCAATTCAGCGTGGAGGAGGAGACGCTTTCCTCAGGTGCTCAAAACAAACAGTAAAGCATGAGCTGGTGTGCAAGTGGAGTGACGGCCAAGAGGGGGCTGGAAAGCTGCCTTGCTCCAGAGCCTTCGGGACCATGTATGAACTTGTCACCCATGTGACAGTGGAGCATGTCGGAGGACCTGAGCACTCTGAATATGTGTGTCACTGGGAGAATTGTGTGAGAGACAGGAAGCCTTTCAAAGCCAAATACAAGCTGGTGAACCACGTCAGAGTCCACACAGGGGAAAAGCCATTTCCCTGCCCATTTCACGGCTGTGAGAAAGTTTTTGCAAGATCAGAAAATCTAAAGATCCACAAGAGGACTCACACAGGTCAGTTAATGAGAAGACAACAACACACATAGTGATAATGATAATAATATTAATAACTGTCAGTTTTATCAACTTTAGAAGCTCAATCATTAATATTTAGTAGTTTTCATTTTTTACCAATGTGAATATATTTTTTATGTTTTCAATATTCAGTTGTTTTTTCTTAAAAAAATTTATTATTATTATTATTATTATTATTATTATTATTATTATTATATCTGCACAGCACAATGTAAAGTGTTATTGAAATGTTACGGAAAGCTTTTTGTGACACTTGTCGCCTTCTCCGTTACTGCCTGACAGAGAAGTAGTAAGACAGTTGCAAACTATGTGTAGTATAGGCAGCAGGCCTAGTGGTTTGGGTGCCTCTCCCACTTCATTCAGTGAAATTATTAAATAAATCCCGGGACACCGGAGAGTCGTGACGTAGCCGTTACGCTGCATCTGCCTCCCAGGGACTCATCTCCTGTACTCAGGAACACTAACAGAGCACATCACACTGTGATGTAGCAGTAGTTGGTAAGTACAGAGATGACCTCATTCAGTGTAAACAAAATGAGTTATATTTGAATTATTTCCTTATGCCCTGTTGACTCTAATAGACATGTTACTTGAGGCAGTGTGAACCTTTTATAAAAAGAAAAATCACGTCACTCTACTTTTGCCCTTTTTTCTGCACAACTAACATAAGCACAGAATCAAATATATATAAAAAATATTTCTGCTTGTGTTGTATATAAAATATTTCAAAATTTGCGGAACAAGATTTAATTACAATGAAATACAGCCAAATTGTACTGAATAGCCTCTTTAGAAATAAGAGAAGCTGGACCGAAAGGCGTTTATTAAGCAGCCCTTTTTCTTATGCTGTAAATTATTTTACTAATGAAAGCAAAGAGACAGAGGCAGAACAGAGAGGCTTAATGGCATTTAAGCTATTACACAACTGCACATGCACACTCTGTTCAGCTTATCAATTTATGTAAAAATATATATTGAGATATTAGCTTTTTCTTTTTAATTCTGTTTTTAAATTCAGATAAATATGCACACGCAAGGATTACGATTCAGACCTTTTTTTTTCTTTTTTTTCCTTCAGTCCGGCGTTTACACATTTCCCCACGTATGTGCAGGAGGACGAGGGCTAGCAGCTATAGGCAGCTTTGTGCTAGAAGAACAATTAGTATCCTGATGGCCATAATTCACTCTAAGCATGGTAACTGAATTTAAACAAATCAACTGCGGTCGCAGGTTAATCTAATGCATGTTTAACTAGGCCCTGGAGCCTTTTTGATTTAGTCTGCAGATACACTGCCTCATTTGTTGCAATTAGGACCGCACCAAAGTTTCAGCAACTATTATTTGTAGATTGTTAGCAATTTACCTTTTAAGTGTCACATTCTTAAAGAATTCTAACCGATGCCTATGGGCGGCTCTGTGTTTTGCTGAGCGAGTGATTTAAAGTAATTTCATAGTGTTGGGCGAAACATAGCTGTACACTTTAAAAAAAAAACAAACTTTTAGATTCCCATTTCATATGACATGGCCGACCCACTGACCCAGGCCACATCAACATTAGTTTACATGGTCAGGCAGAACATGCGGAGACCTGCAAACCTTTTCGTAACTCGCCATCACTTTTCTCTTTGCACATTTAGGTGAAAAACCTTTTAAATGTGAGTTCGAGGGCTGCAACCGGAGGTTTGCAAACAGCAGCGACAGAAAGAAGCATTCACATGTGCACTCCAGTGATAAACCCTACATGTGCAAGGTCAGGGGCTGCGACAAGTGTTACACCCACCCAAGCTCCCTGCGAAAGCATATGAAACTCCACTGCAACAAGACCCAAGTCGCCAAAGACGGCGACGCGCGTCCTGGTGGTGGGGGTCACATTGCGGAGGGCAGGTCAAGCCGAGTCTCGGATGGAACCCAGATCAGCCCCCCTCATCCACCCACCTCATCTCAAGATGTCCCCCTGTCCCCAGAGAGTCGAGACGAGCCGACCCCGAGGTCACGTTTCCATCACACATTTGACAGCAGTTTGGACTACTCAACACACAGGTCACAGCCCCTCTTGGACCCTTTGTTGTTACAGAGAGGCAGCTACAGGCCTCAGTCCTCCCAGTACCCCTGCAGCCAGACAGGTCACGCTTTTGCCCAGAGCTCAAGGACTTTCTCCCCTGCTTCTTCCTTTCAGAAAAGTATTGTTAATGGATGGTACACATGCCACAGCGGCGTGGACTCTTTCCCACCAAAGCAATGCAATAACATCCCGTCTCTCTGAGGTGTTGTTGGGACACACACAGGCGGCTTAGAATGTTGGGCCTATTTTTTCATGTGGTAGCTCAAACTTACAGCTGTTGTTCTCTGTACTTTCGTAAATGTTGTATTACATATTTTGCGTGACGTCCTCAGTTATCCTATTGAGTATTCAATGGAAATGTGGCAAGCTTTATTTGTTGTCGTGAGGTCTGTTCGGTTGGGTTTGGTTTAAAGCCCATACATCTCCCAAAAGTGGATTATAGGAACCGTTATGTGTATTTCTAGTTTTCGTTGTGTTGCATAAGTATTGAAGATATCTATCTTTAAGTGGGGAAAAAATGACTAAGGATTTAATGGAAATCTGCGTGTTGATTAGTCTATTCTGAACTTTGAATCTTTTAAGTAAAAGGAAGTGTCTTGCTGAATGTAGCCCTGACTGTAGGGGTCTTTCTTGAATGTAAACTAGTCTAATGTATGTCTGGATGAATAGAAATATTATTCATGACTTATGTACGTCGCAAGATAAAATAAATATCTAATTTTTTTCGCCCCCCTCAAGTTAAATGTTGAGGTTTAACAACCCTGCGTGACGGGCCTGGAGCATGAGTTGTAATTAAAATACCGCAAGGCTCAGTAGTTTTTTTTCCTGCCCTTGATTATGTTTCACTTTTTGCCCCATTTTTTTATTATTTTTTTATTACACACTGTGTATTATATGTATATTTCACATTTCTGTGCAGAGTAAGAGTGTGAGTATAAACCAGTGGTCGTGTTACTATTCAAACGTTTAATTAGCATACAGTTCAACTGTACATAAGCTCACTGTATAATTAATTATCCTATATTTTATTAAAGTGTCTATATTCTCTTTGATCAGGAGTGTGTGGTTAAACCCAATCAATGCATGATGCCAAACCTTGTTCTTCCCCTTAAAACACATCCAGTCCTATTCGCCATATTTGCAAGTTTGCATTTTTGTGCAAGCCAGACCTACCGATGAGTCTGCATAATCTATATGTATATACATGCAGAGTCTATATTCTATATGTGGAAGTGATTTGATTGAGGTAAAATCAAAGGTAACTGTAACGTGGTAAGATAAAATCTTCTCAATACAAAAAGGAAATTGCAGTCTCCAAAACGAATTTAATTTTCTTAACTGCGCAATGATTTTTTATTTTTTTTTATTTTTTTTGGAGAGGATGGAGATGTGTTTTTATTGCGGGGTTTCGCGCGTGTTTTCATTTAGTGATATCAAATCTGATTTTTCTTCATGTTTAAATCAGTTTATAAATTTTATCTCCTTATATTATTTCTGTGTCTTATTTAGACGCACATATACACCATGGAGCGTTTTATTTTGAAGGTGAACAAGCTGTAAAGAAAAAAAAGAAAAGACCCAAATTTAAAGTTAAACATACTTTAAAGATATTTACATTCTAAGAATTTTAATTGAGTCTGAATTTTTAAGACTTTCAGAATGTTTTGCTAGACATATGTGCTGTTCTGTTTGATTTGGGTATTGGTGTATGTTAGAAAGTTTTTTTGTTTGTTTGGTTTTTGTGGGGAAAAAAAGCTCAAAATGATTCACTTGATTGCTCTTTATGGATGCACACATTATTAATAGTTAAATGTTTTACTTCGCCTATAGCACATTTTGGGAGACACATATGATCACATTTATTTGTTTTTTGTTCCTTCAAATACAACCCTTCAATTAAAACTCTCTTTAAAATAAGAAAAGTGGTATTGGGATTTCAGTTTGAAGCCTGTATTTGTCTGTACAGAGCTTTTACTCCGTTTTGCTACTAATCCTGGTGCAGACAATAGCTCATTTTTAGTGAACTATTGTTGCTATCCAGTCTATTCTGAGATCACACTTCCTGTTTCCTGTCCAAGAAGCAACACCCCTCTCTAACAATACCAAAAGAAAAAGTAACTGGAAATTAAGTGATCAGGTTTAGGTATGTTCTGTAGCTAAAGACTATGTACACAAGTATGTATGGTATAGCAAATAAGTATACTGTATGTCCTTGTCCTGCTCAGGAAAGTATAGTGCTTGGTCATTGTGAAGGTGGCAATAATCACAAATAAAGTAAAAGAAAAAGAAATTCCACTCTACTACTATTAGAAAATGTTATTCATTGCACCTGTATGGATGTCAGCATATTCTACCATTAAACACGTTAATGACTAGTGCCATCTAACTTCATATACCAGTTTGTGTAATCAGGTCTCATGTGCACCAATTTTATGTTTCCTTGGAATATTTTATTATGTTGATCTGACAGGCTTTGATATATATTTCTTCTTTATTGCAGTGAAATAATTTTACTTATAGGTGAGTTTGCTCTGATCATAGAATATATGGGAAAAATAGGCTAAAACTACATCTGATTATGCACCCCTTACACATGTTACTTTATACACATTCTGTGACGTTACATAAGAGTTTGCAGTTTTAGTTACATTTGCTTTTTTGACGTTATTTGTAAAACAATTTCAAGCGACATAAGTTTACTTCTACGCTTATAAAACTGTGGAAAAACATCTTCTTTAATCTTCTCATCTTTATTGCCTAAAACACACGTTCTTCATGTATTTCCACAATGTAATTGTTATCGAGATGGTGATACTTGCAATCTGTGATGCACTTGTTTATGCATTCTGGTTCTAGTGTATGTTGCTCATGATACTCATGGGAATAGATCTTTTGGGAGAGTCAGATATTTTTGATGATGCACTTTACAAATCCCCCTTGAATCTGATCGCAGCTAATTTTTGTTTTTAACTTTTCAGTGTGAGACTTTGTGAGAAGCGTCAACATGTTTTATTTCTGTTTCAATAAGAGAAAAAACAGTTTTAACCTGTGTTAATGATTTCATTGTTGACTTTAGCGAATTGGTGCCGCTGCATCAGTACTGTTTAGGTTGATAACAATAACATTCATAGGGTTGAAGTTCTTTGTGGTAAGTACTGTGATATGGCCTAACATGAAGATTTCAAGTGGCTGATATTGTAAAATATTTATATTGTGAAGCGTTTCCTTTTTGAGCAAATTTAAGCCAACCTAGTGTGCTTTGATCAGTATGCTTTAATGATGAGATGACTGAAATTATGAGGCCACTTTGTCCTGAAATGCAACAATATCAATACCTTTCATCAAATGCTTTATGTACTACAGTTATCTTTAAAAAAAATCTTGAGCTATTCTGTATCTCATTCTTCTTCTACTGAACCCCAAACTGTCGCATTCTGCCCTTTTCTGCTCTGTTTCTAAAAATAATACATCTCTCCACAGAAAGCATAATAGAGGTGATCAAAAATAATTTTGAGCTCAAAGAAGCCTCTGTGTTTGTATAAGCAAAATAGTTCTACTGTAGTGTTAGGAGTCAAAAGGTAACAAGCTAAACACTGATATTCTCAGCCTCCAGCATGTAACCCTTTCTTCATATATTCTGACCATGCCATGGGTTTTTTTTCCCATAAACACTGAACCTTGCCACACCCTTCCCCCAAGTAATCACAACTGATTAGACCTCCACTTCTCAGTTTGCCACTTGTCTGCCGCCATCTTTACTTTTGTACTCTCTGCCTAGCAACAAGCATAGGCGCCATTTTGGACTAGGTATACAGGGTATACATCATTTTAATGTAAATAAATCTATTTCACCCTGGGATCTGGTAAATTACTATCTTGCCCCCCTGGGCTGCTGTTGTGCCATACTTAGGTTGAGCGCCAACTGTGTAACAGGGGGTGGTCTTTGGTTTTATGCATTATCATAACCACATATGGCATCTAGCACAACTTACACTGTGTAGCTGGCGTACTTTTCTGGGTGCGGCTTAGGGACTGAGCTTGGTCTGAAGAGGCAGGAGAATCTGTGTCAATGTTCATTCTGACTGACCAAATGTGTTTTTAATTGGATCTCTCCCCCCCATCCTTCCTAGGTCAAGCCAGTGGTTCTTTTGCTTCCCACCTTGGTTTCTTTTCATCCACCCCTCTGTGCCCCCTCCCATTTTTTATTTTTTTCCCCAGATCCTCTTGTTCCTCTGCCTCATCTATATCTATCCCTGCAGCTCCTGCCCATCTTCACCTTCCATGACTTCTTCGTGATGGCACCCTAATCTCTGCCAGAGTGGTCTGATGGTAAGTAGGTATCCTCTGCTAGATTCCCCCCCTGACATGCATGGAACTTGACTCACATATCTGCTTTTTCTTTACACTGCCACTCCATGGAAAATTGCAACACCACATGGAAAACTGAATGCAGCTGCACTGACTGCTGCTTTATTTTCTTTTGCTTGCCCTTTCCAGCTAAAGAATGGTCGCCACAGAGGGGTGATGTCAATACTGTATAATAAGGGCAGTTAAAAAAATGAACAAATTTTAACTCTGAAGTAAATTACTGGACAATATACTGTACAACTATTAAATAAGACCGAATAGAAGAGTGAAATTTATGGGTCACTTGTTTCTATCTGAGAACATTTGTATCTGTTTCATGTCTAAGCATGTGCAGGTTGACAATTAAAAAGCTCATAAAACACTCAGAAGCTGTGCTCTTATGGACGATATTGCAATCATCGCACTTACATGCACATGTTTTGTGTGGTTACGAGCCATGAAATGGTGAATAGCAATGCTGAATCCCAGTTCTATGCTCTTATGATTTAACCAAACTGATCCTTTAGTTTTCCCTCTCATCTTCATCTGCACTGTAGTTTTCTGATTTCAGTGGTGCCAACCCCCTGTGTAGTCCAGCTTGTACCAGGTCTTATTAAACTAGGCTCCTGTCACTCTTCCCTATGGCTGCTGTACTGTCAGCTTAATCCCAAGTCCCTGAAATACTCAGCTTTCTGACTGTTGTTAGAGAATTTACGAATAATTGGTGTCACTAAATAGAGCATCACTTAATAGCCAATATATAGCAGTATAGAGAGAAAGGTCCCGTCTATCCTTATATTTGCTGCATATTTGTCTTTTGATGCATTGCAATTTACCCCTGTGGTTGGTTCTTAAAAGATGCCTTTTTTTTCCTTTTTCATTTATTATCTATGCCTTACATAACTGAAATTTTGACAGTTTTTGATGAGCCAGTTTTTGAGATTTCATGGTCTCTGGGTAAGCTGGTAAGCTCAGGAGGTAATCATATGACTGACAATGATCATTTCACATGGAGAATAAACAACAACCTAAAAGCAAAAGTTTTTTTTTCAGATGTGGCCTGCAGCACTTGTTGTGGCCTGTTGCAATGCAAAAGGAAAATAAATAATATTTTAGAAGTCCACATCTCTCAAAATTCATGCTTTCAAGGTTTTTATTTTTTTTTTAATTTTTTTTTATTTTTTGGGGAGTTAGAGTAGGTTGTGTGGGGTGAGCCGACCTTTGAAGATCTTTCAACTCCTGCAAGCTCCAGGCCTATGAGATGCACTGCCATCCTTTTAAGGGAATGACCATAACTTTGGTCCCCTTGCTTCTAATCCCTCCTCCAGACCCTTGTCATCACAGATCAACCAGTCTGAGCCTTAATGTCCTCCACTTGCTGGCAAGGGCAGCTGGTAGCTTTCATGTATGCGAAGAGTCACATGAATATGCTTCAATCTGCACTTGGACCAGAAATTGATGCCTTTATCTTCATCTGTCTTTCTGAACAGTATATGATCTTTGACATACATCTTAGAGCTTCTGCATAATGATTCACGTTTTACAGAATGCATTTGAAGCATTATTAGAAAATCGCTTTGATTTGGACTCCTAAAGAGCACATTGCCTTAGATTTTACAAAAACAATGCAAAGAGATCCTAAATGGCTGTTGTCTTTGCTGTCTCTCAAAACTGTCACCTTTCATTAGAAACAGTTCAGTTCTGTTGCGAGATACAGACTTTTTGTACGATTTCTCAAATCTCTGCTGTTTGAGGTTGAACTTAAAAAAGAAATTACATTGATCACGGTCCAGGGTGTTTCAAAGTGGTGAGTAATCGTCAGTGTTTAATTTTATCTGTTGCAGTATGCATTGCAAGGCGGCTGCATGATCAAGCCTGTGAACTCTACATCTGAAGGAAGGATTCTGTTTCTGATCATATCCCTATTGAAGTCCATCCATTTGCCGAACATGGAGGTGTTGACACACTCGCGCTTGCACTCACTGGTATGTGGTGGTTACATTTCTATGTACTGGACGTGACTGTGTGCCGATATTTAGTGTTTGTAGCAGTAGTGGGAGCACATTTTAGAACGCTGTAAGAGAGGATGCATGGCAATCTCGCTGTTAACCTTCAGCCTTACGAGTTCACCCCAGGGCCTAAATCTACAATGATGGATGTAAGGTGACGGGGAATAGGGGGTCTTCACAAAACCTAGGAATTTCCCCTGTGGTTTTTTTTAATTACAGTTAGACCAAGATTTGCACTGCGATGATATTTTATATTAAGGGTGTATCATTAATGGAGGGGACAAATGTGATTTGTTGACCCTAAAGTGGATGGCACAGACAAAAACAGAATAATGGTATTGAGGCAACAGGAGGGAATGCAAGGTAACCGGTTGATGATATATTTATTTACACTCATCAACAATATAATGTCCCCAGGGGACCAAGGTTTCATTTATGTCCCTTTGAATTTAAAGCCCTAATAATGGAAATCATTAGCCACTTGCTAAAGAGAGCACAGGGGCATGCGAGAGAGTAATTAGTGACCAGTGAAGCTTTGAGGAGATGAAGTAATGTATTTAAAGGCAAAAATAATCATCAGTAAGGAAACCTGGCCTTCTATTAGATGCAGTCTGTG
Source organism: Pelmatolapia mariae (assembly GCF_036321145.2). Lineage (NCBI taxonomy): Eukaryota > Metazoa > Chordata > Actinopteri > Cichliformes > Cichlidae > Pelmatolapia > Pelmatolapia mariae. The sequence continues at coordinate 23,041,554 of NC_086228.1, forward strand.
ATATGGTAATTTGATATGCATTGAGTGAGGATTCATGCGTACAGTATCACATTAAATATCAAAAACAGCTGCATTAATTTTTGTTTCACGATCAGTGGCATACCACCTTCACTGCTGACTCAGACCTGTGACGTGTTCACCTTTTCATGGATGACTTTCAAAAAGAACAAGGAAGAACTGATGGTATTTATTTCAGTCCGCAGGGAATAATCCTAGTTTTAAGATATCTGAAAGAGAAGAGGGATCAAAACTCCATCTCCTATGTAACAGGAGAGTGTGTCACATTGTTTCTTTAGGTCCTGTATTAAAGTAGGATATGGCAGAGGTAATTAGCAATTTTCCTCAGCTCAACTCCAGTACCTTATGTTATCTGTTTGGTTGCTGTTGTGAATGCCATAGCATTCCTTTCAGTTATGTAAGTGACGGAATTATGCAATCTCTATAAGTATGTTTCAGAAAAAATAATCTTCAACAAAAAGGAAAATATTCTTATGGAAATGCTATGCCTACAGTATAACAAATACAAAATCCCCACCGTTTTGACATGCATCAGGTCAGTAATACCCAAACAAAAGCTGAGCGTGCAACAGAAGAGAGAAGAGAGGGAGTTTGTTTACTGTAGAAACAATGATATTTGTTTTTAAAAGTGTGCACTTCTTGACTTTCAAGACCAAAGAAACAGCTACAAATGAATCAGTAAAGCTATGTGTGTAATATATTTGACTCGTAATATCACTTCCTGTTTGAAAACATCATTAACTTTGCTATATGCATTAATTTAATTCAAAATATCCCACAAAAGGGACCATGAATAATTCCAAGGAACCAATGGAAGAGAGAGAAAAAAAGATACAGCCATCACTCATATCACGCAGCTGCAGTATAAGTACCCTTTTTCAGCCTGTGTTTTAAAATGGTGTAAATGTCCTTGTATTCATCAACACATTACGGTAATGTGCCAAACAGGTACAGTGTAAACAGCTTAGAAGTCAGCATGCACTGTTGATAATATAAATTGTAACATGTGAACAAGAGATCATTGCAAAATGGCTGACTTGACTGCCTACACATATTTTTTTTACTGATCTCTAATATAAAACAGCTTTTACTGTTGTTGCATGTTGCATGTAAATCCATACAATATCATAACAATATCAATTTATGTTTTTTCCATTTTAGTTTAATTTGGGGATCCCAAGTAAGAAGATATTTTCTTTTCTTTTTTTACTGTCTGCTAAGAAAGGCAGATTGTGAGACTGGAAGGTGGTGTGTGTGTGTCTGCGTATGTAAATATGTGTGTGCGCATATGTGCATTATGTGTGTGTTAAACGGGACCTAGGCCACAGCAGCGTGGAGGACTGAAGTCCCCGTGTATTCTAGCTCAGAGATCACAGAACTTATGAAAGACTGCTCTTTGATCATTTCCATTTCTAAAATAATTTGCTTTGAACATTTCAAGTCACTTGTGCTTTTATTTATGGAGCCTGTAGACAATCAAGGAGTTGAAAATAATTAGGCTCACGCGCACACGAGTGTGGACACGTATTCCCTTTCAATCAGTTAAAACCAGCTCTGTTAATTAAAGTTCTAAGCTGTGACTCTGCCCAAATAATTTTCTTGTAAGCTACTGCATTCCTCAGATCTGTTGTCAGTAGTGCATATTTTCTTTTGGTTGTTCCTTTCTATTTTTTTTCTTACAGAAATCCCACTGACCCATATAGTTGATCTCATTCTTGAAGCATATAATATAGATTCCAAGTTAAGAGAATAGGGGCTCTATTATTAGTCCCATTTGAGGTGCGCAGTCTCCATCTAGGTACTGCTGTGTATTTCTGAATTCCCTGAGTGAAGGCATTACCATCTCATTTGGGTGAGGGTGAGATTACCTCATGCAACCGAGCTGTTTTATCACAGAATATCTAGGGGAGCTGAGCTGTAGCTGCTGACTGTTTATTCAGGCAGCTGAAGGAAGAGACATTCCAGACACATTTCACGAATATCACACATGACAACTTGTGATGCCACCTTACTGATGTTTCCCATGAAAGGTCTCTCACTAACAACAACATCCTATTGATCTTCAGCACCATTTTAACAACCTCCTCTCACCCTCTCACACATACACACCTGAGTGGGTATGGATTGAAAATGTTAGCGGTTAGCGGCTAACTTTGCCAACACATCCTTTGGTATGTCTGTCAATTAAGCCCAGTCATTGTAGGAGTGGCTCAAGAGCAGTCCTGGGCAGAGAGAGAGTGATGACAATCAAAGGTGTAAATAACGGCTCATTTCGTGGTGCAGAATTAATATGCAGCACTTACATTTTTGTCCTTATTAAAAGGATGAGAACTCAAAACAAGAAATAAACTTCTTGGATTAAAATTCTGTGTTTAATTGGATAGATGAAAGGAGCAATTAGTTGCAGTTGAGTTAAGTTCTTTTTTTCCAAGTCAGCTCATCTTAATTTATTTAAAAAAAAAGAGAAAATAGTAATAATGCATTCATTCACTTCTTTCATATTTATTTCACATTTTTATAGAATGCCACTGCAATTCATTCAACAGTTCGGCTATCGAATATCTTTAATTTTTCTATTACGTTTGAGATCATAGTTCAAAGTTGTTTTTTTTACCAAACTATATTTTCTTACTATGTTTTCCTTTTTTTCTATTAACACCTGTCTGGCCTTGTCAACAAAACAATAGCTAACATATTTACCACAAACTTTATAACAGTTTTTACTGAGTTGCTTTACATTTTAGTTATATTTCATAAACTGCATGCATTTCAGTTTTTTTTACATGAAGGTAATTTTTCTTGTTGTTACTGTAGTCCATATAATCATACTGCAGAGGTCGGACGTACAGGTAGGATTACTTTTTTACATTTTAGTTTTTACCAACCCAGATTCCAGGTCATTAGGTACATCTGAGAAAAATCTGACCATAAGTTTGACCATTTCATGACCATTACATATCCTACTGTATATTACTGTATATTACTATACACTACTATTCTTATTGTATATATTGTATATCTTATATCTTATTCATCTGTTCCTCTGTCTCTCCTGCTGCTTTGAGCATGTACATGACAAAAGAATTTCCCTCGGGATAAATAAAGTTATTCTTATTCTTATTATTCTTATTTGACTGTGTTCAAAATTATAACAGTATAGTAATATTTTTGCAAACATTTCAGCAGGTATGAGAACATTTTTAATTAACATATATTGCATTCAGTGATTAGTTCTCTCATGAGAGCCAGTAGGAGGAGTTTAAGTTACAAGCAAATTCACTGCACTCTGCCACTCAGAGTTGATTTCATATTTATGCTTGTGACGGCTAAATAGAGGGATGTCAAGAATCAGAATTGGAACTGTAACTGTATTTATTGTCATGGTAAGAACATACAGTGAAATTAATGTTGCTCTTTGGTGCCGGCATAAAACACAAGACGTTAACTAAAACATATTGCAACGGAACGTGGAATTAATAATAATGTAAAAATTGTTAACACCGTAACTTCACGGTCAACGTGGATGCTCTGATTTATGGTGCTACTGTTGCTTTATACTGAGCGTTTTTTCAAATTTTTTTTCTATTGAAATGTGATGAGCAAAATACACTTTTCAGTGTAATGCAGTACAGCTCAAATGCACATAAGACTACAGCCTGCTACGCTGCCATTAATACTCATGCTGTTTAAAAAAAAAATTAAAATAACATTAGCATCAAAACACTGAATTATATCCTTGCTGCCAGTAGATTTAAATTCAAGGCCATTGTATTAGACTACAATATAGTTAGGTAGTTAATAGTATAGTATTTTATCCCAGTGTAAACAATAAACTCCTAAATAAGTAGGCCAATATTGTTTGAGTTTATTTTGCTTCTCTGAAATATTACAACACCCCCCCCCCCCCCCCCCCCCCCCCCCCCCCAACTACAGGTTAATGAGAAGTTCTAATTTCCCAAAGATCATAGGAGAGATAAACGCCCACCACTTTTTAGTTCCTCTCTGTTTATTTCTTCTTCGCTGGCTCTACATTTGTAGGCATGAGATGCTCTTTTTGTAGATATACAATTTCAACCGAGTGATGCTGGTGCTGTTGTAACGTTAAAGGATATGTTTCTTGTTGTGGAAAATGGGTGAGATGACTGGTAGTGTCGTTCCGTTATTGCACCGACCTTACTCATCAATCAGAAATCAAAGCTTTGACAGTTGCCAACATTAAAGGGCTGCTTCTGGCACGTCTTGTGCCAAGAGGCTTCTTTATGCTGAGCATATTAATATACTGTAGGTCATGAGCAGGCTCATCTGCTGATCATGTATGAGAAGATGGATACTCTCGAGCCACACCAGGCACAGATCCAGCCAATATTCTTGCTGGAATATAAACTCATCCACTACAAGTGCACTAGCTGGCTACTGAAATGACTGAAGTATTATGACACAGTTTTTTAATCAACCAGGAATTTAAAGTAGAGCTCATGAAAAGTAAAAAGCAAACCTGAGTTTAACTGAAAGAACCATTGCTGCAAAAAAATAAATACAATTCCTTCATCCTGGTGTCACATCTGTTTGTAGAAAAAAAAGTGATTCAACAGTACAAGCTGTTCTTATTGTTAGTTGCATGTTGTGTACAGGCCATAAGCTCATATTGTTATTACAGGCTACTTTTGGGTTTTGATTTCAGACATTAAAAAATAATAATTAAAATGCAAACGCTTCGAGTTTCAGACCTTGTCGTAAATAACCTTTCATTTTTAGTCCATGTATCCACATTTAGGTATTTTGTCGCTATGTTTTTTCTCCACGCGGTTTGGAATTTTGACTTGGGCAAGCTATCTGTTTATCTGCACACGCAACAGAACTTGAACCGACTCTTTTTAGCATTAAAATAGTGTCTTAAAATCTCAAGGAAGTCAGAGTTAGCAGCGAAGCTAACAGCTGTAACTCTTTGATTTGCCGCTTCAGCCACACATTTATGATCATTAAGGCAAATGTAACTTGTGTCCACCTTTGCTTAATTATTACCTGTAATTAATTCTTGCTGACTCTCAAGTAACTACTCATCATTTTTAATTTTAGTCCAGTTTGGAGTAAGTTTAGACATTAGATGTAAAAATGTTGAATTCTTAGATTTTAGCAAATAATTTGGCCTGTTTTGAGATTTAAAGTGTATATTATTAGAATTTATATTGACACATTATTATTCTACAATGAGCCTGTCTGTCTAGGCAAACAGAAAAAGCAAAGCCCATTCATCCTTCTGAAACCGCGTGCACAACTTCTACCGCTGACTGCTGCTTCACAAAATCACCAGCGACGAGTGCTGTTTTGCAAGGGGCGGTGTCTCTCAAAATTGAGATGGATGGTTTACAAAAAATATGTGAAACATAACATGCATGTTTCATGATGTCAGTGACAAGACATGGCACCATGTCTCCTGCAATGTAGTTTGTGCCTTTACCAGAGTATCTTAATTCCTGTGCAGAGACTGTGATTTAGTCTTTTTTGTGTGTACCGGGACATGTTTATGGGCTAATAGGCCTTTGTTAGTAGTACTCTATTTATTTAATACAATTGTAGTGTGAACAGAAGGAATAATAAACAGGCTGACTAAACATACGATTCTTCTTTTGGGCTGAGAAAACCCTGTGTAAGGACACAAAAGGGGGACGTTTCCACAGCGGAAAGTAAATTCTTTTGAAGTGGAACTAATCATCTGAGGGATGGTTTTCGTTGTCCTAACAACGCAGCTGAATTGGAATGAGCCTTCTTTTTTGTGGAAGATATGTTTTCTTTTTTTCATTCAGAACTGATGATGATAGCAGTTTCACGCCCTGTCCACCCACATTGTCCGTCCAAACTTCTCTGCAGATAAGTCTTTACTCGGAGACGCCGAACACACGGCGGGTGACTCTTGGACTGTGACGTCAGCCTCACTCTTGTGTCTCCCAGTCTTTCTCTTTTTTAAATACCATTAGAATGAAAGGGGAATCTCACAGCAAATCCTTGCCAATAACAATTCTTTCATAGTGCGAATGGATCAAGACTCAAAACTACCCCATATCATAATATATCTTCTTTTATATTATGATATGGATAATATTATGCATTCCTCTTTAGGTTAAGGTTATTTAAGTCAGGTTTTATCAAAATAAACATTTATATTTTATAGAAATTTAAAAATATGAAGGTTAAAAAGTTACATTTCCTTCTTATTTTTTTTTCTTGTTTTGCAGTATTGAAGGCTCTTTTCAAGATGAGAAAAAATACTTCAGGCATCTTGTTGAAGTTTTGTGTGTGAACATCTTGAATGCTGTCATAAAAGCTTCAATTAAAGATCTTTACTCAGACGTTTTGTCTTTATTTACATTTCTGTAGTGACAACAAAGTTTGAAACAGTGGATTGCACATGAAATAATAGTTGAAATAAAGATTTTGATTATTTATTGTTGTTGTTTATTTTATGAACTAAACTTGGCTTAAAGTAAAATAAAAAACATTTCCTATATCACTATGATGAAAAAACAAGAAAGGAGAGCAGAGAAACTTAAATCATCGACCTGGTAACATTTGCATGCTTTGAAAGTCAGTCAAATGATACAGGTCTTAATTAAATCTGTACAGAGATAATTAAATGTCTCTTTACAAAGACTTTGCTAGACAATTATGATAAATACTGTGAACTGTTATTCCTGTAATTGTCCATACTACTCATTCTATTAGGTAGTAAAAGGTTGGATTAAAGTGGACTGTTCTTTCTAAAGATAGCACATGTCCTTTACAAACTAAGTAAGCAATTATTGACTGGAAAGATGAGATCTGGCAATGATTCACTGTGATATAATCTTTTGTCTAAAGCTGGAGGGGTGTAGCTGTGTGTTTCAGCTTGTGTCCAGTGTCTCCTCATTTGCGATCCAGGAACTGAAAAGGGTAACTTTGGCCTTGTGACCTCAGCCTGAGAACTGTAAATCTTTCTTCCTCACACAAGCTGTATTGCTTTGCCTCTCCTGAGTTGTAAACTACTGGCCTTTCTGCTAGTCCTATAGCCATCCAGCCGTTTTATTGTCTCAGTAGGGCTAGTGAGTTCAGGCAGTAGTCATCGACCAAAACAGAGGTGAACTGTTTGGGGAAGCCTCTCGGTGCTTTGCTAACTTATCAGTCAGACCTGTCGAGTTTGAGGGGAACAAAGCAAATGCAGATTTGTAGATTTTAGTCTATATTAGGCAAAGCAATAAACAAAAGCTCCCGTTATGTTTGTTGCATATTAAAAAATAGTGAATTTTATGTGAAATGTGCACGATTAAAGATTTTGACTGAATTAAAACATCAATTATCTGTAAAATGTGAATGGACCACAAATTAAGATTTAACAGTCATCAGATGTCTTTGCTGGGCTCCAAAACTTATGAGTCTTATTTTTAACATTTAGACTTTTTCAAACCTTCCCTACTGTGTTTTCATGTTGATTTCAAACCATCCCTACTGTGTTTTTTTCATGTTGATTATATGCAAACTTTTGATGGTGATTTAAATCTACATTATTTAAAACTTTCCCCATGGATGATTTATTGATTGCAGTGTTGCACTTTACAAAGAGGAACATCCAAAGAACAACTGGAGCCCGATTTAAATCACAGTATGTTGTAAAATTGTTAAAAATGTAATAAATCAAACTGCTTTTCATTACTCCAAAAAAGCAGCCTGTTGGCGGTAAAGCCATGAATGTAGCCACAGATTTGGCAAACAAATTAAACCCAGTGTGAGTGTGTGTTGATAACTGCAGTGAAGTATTTGTATTAGTGAGAAGCAGGTGGCAGCCAAATGAGCAAAGTTGTTCTCAGTCAAAAACTATTTCAAGCTCAGCACAGATTTGTACTGAGAAATCATAAATCTACATGATGTTCAGTTAATGCCAGCTAGTCACACACCAATTAATGCGAATTTAGGTGGCTTTTACAAGATTTGGCATCGATGTGATGTCACACAGGGGTGGATCCCTGGTTGCAGTGACAAGAGAAGACAACTCTTTCTTCCATAGGAACACAGAAACAGCAGGATGAGTCGTGATTCTTTTTTGTAAGCGGTGAAACAAATTTTCAGAAGATGAATCATTTTTGTCTCCTCACTGTTTGCCTGCTGTATGCTGCATATTCTCTGCTAAAGCCTCACCAGCACACACTAGTACTGACTGGAGCAGGTTAAGGCAGGACACAGTAGATAAGCACGTGACACACTTGAATGTAGGCCATTTTTAGTTCTTGTTGGGTAGAAGAGAAATTCAGCTCTTTAGAGGATACAAACTTAGAATCCTCAAGGAGCCTCATTTCTTCTCCTTCCAGCTCGAAATTGGCTCTTTTTAATGCAACTGAAAGCTCGCTGTTTTACAGGCACGAATAAAGAAACTGATGTCCTAGAAATTCAAATGTTGTTTGCGATGGCTGTGTCCAGGAATACATTTTCTTGTCAGAGTGATTGATCAGTTATATTATAGTATCTTCGCATCCTCCAACTGTCCATTGACTTGCTGGTATTTTTGTCATTTTTACATGCCATGCGGTAACTGGTTGCCATTGTCATCACGGCAGACTGGGAGCCGGGGAGAGGACGCCAGTGCTGTGCCAGTTGGCGCAAGTAGTGAAAACACAAGGCAGACACAGCACAATTCTAATTTTCATCGTTCCAGACACGAAGGTCACTGCTTTGGCGGCTGCAGTTTTTACATGTCTTGTTAGTCAATGACTGAGTCCATGTACTTTGGATGTATGTGTAAATTGAACTGATTTATTCCTGTATAAATTATGAAAGTGTTGATTTCCTTCTCAATCAAAAAAAAAAAGAGGTCAGGTTATCCATGCACAGTTATGTAACACAGGGTGATTTAGGGCCACTCTAGTGATCAACTACAATAGTACAAGTCTAATCATAGGACACAATAGTAAATAGATAATTACAAATCTTGTGATATACATTTATTTTTCTGAATTATATAACACCATGTGTAAAGAAAGAAAAATTGTTTGTTCACAAGAGGCTCATCATGATTGTTATTTAATGAGTTAGCTCTCATGCCCCAGTTCTGTTAAAGAAAAAAAAAATCAAAGAAATGCAGCTTTCTTCTTTGCTATGCTGCACACACAACACAGGAAAATGTGTGTACCTTAGGTTATTGTATGGCTTTATCAGTTTTCATGTAGCTCTTAAGCCTGTAGATATATTCTCCTGGTGGTGCTTTGCTTAGCACACAATAGTTCTGCAAATATCAGGGGCCAAGTCATTATCTTCTGCTCAGCAGGTCACATTATTGGAGTGTTGAACTAATGATATGTAATGAGCTCTCTGTGACACATGTCTAGCCTCCCTTACTATCGTGGGGCCCATTAATAGATAACAGCATCATAATTAGCTTCGTTGGGAAGCCAAACCTAAGCTTATAAATATATCAAACAACAGTTAAGTTGCGTAACTGCAATGTATGCAGTTCTTATATTTTGTTTTCTTGTGTGTATGGTATTTTGATAAAAGTATTGTGTTCATCGGCACAGCTAAAAATTGCTAAGTACGATGACAGGCGCTGATACCGTGTACTGTATAGTATACACAATACCGACAAGAGCGTTTTCAAAGTGTGGACATGTATAATTGTCTACAACTACTTTTCCTTTTTAAACAAACAATAATCTATGGCTAACAGAGCGTCGAATCATTATTGTCAGTGTTTTCACTGTGCTCAGTAAATTGAAAGCCCGGGACACAAATACATGGCTGTCTTAAAAATTTATATTGGAAATGGTTTTGATGTTGTACCCCACTGCAAACACTTTCAGCCTTCTGCAGGTCTCCTAGCAACAGCAAACAAAGGCAGGACCCATCTCAAGTTTCCCGTGGAGCGGCCAGTCCGGCGTGCCTTTGATCTTGACTGGGAAAATAGCTGAGTGGGCACTACTCGCATTTGTCTTTCATTTACTCCAGCACCCCCACCCCCTCCCAAAATGTTCACTCAAACAGCCAAATCTTTATCTGTCCGCAGCAACCAATACCCCTCTTGGATAATCAACCATAGCAAGACAAGTCATTGATGCACTGTTTAGTCAAAATTGGACGTTTTTGTTTTGGAGCACAGCTGCTGCAGCTATCATTTGTGGTTCCATTGCAAGAAAACAAAAGTGTAAACCCAGATGGTTTAATCCAAGATGGTTTAACCCTTGTTTCCATTGTGTCAAAAGTGTCAAAAAAGACTTACCTCAAAATTTATGAACCTATGCCCTTGTACTTTTCAATGAAGCCGTTTATCTTCCATTGCAAGAAAATACAAGTGAAACCCAAGATTGCTTAAACCAAGATAGTTTAGCTGTTTTTGCAGCGTGTAAAAAAGGACTCACCTCAGAATTTATCTGTCCATGTCCTTGGACTTTGGGACAAGGAACACATGAAGCATCTAAAACATTTTGCAAATATTTTCAACTTTATAAACTCAAAACATTTGTTTTTCATAAAAGTCCCAATGCCAATGGGATACTAAGCGACCAATGTGGATTTTGCAAGTCTCTGGGCTGACACAGTGCAGGAGAGTGCTCCCATTTAAATTCAACATTAAAAGTCTAGGCTGCACATGGGAAAAAAATATTTAGGAAGTTTAATAATGCTTTCGAAGTAAGTCTTTGGAATCAAAAATACATAACTCCCTCATGCTATGCATAAACATGACCAAGTAAATGCAACACATCTTAAGGCTATTTAATGTTATCTTACTCTGCTCTGCTTTCATCCAAAACAGCTCAGACAGCTCGAGAGATTAAACAAATTGAAGTGTTACACACTGTTTTGGTGTAATTTACTGTAATTGATGTTTCTATCTAGTGCTGAGGCCTTCTGAAGCAATTGCTTGTGTTTGTAGGAAGGCATACAACCCAGTGGGGTGTATTGACTGAGGCTGTTGACTAATACTGCTATATTGGCATGTTTTAATGCTCTCCCATTGTTTGACTAACAGACTCCGCTGTAAAGTTAAAGCACACCTTGCACACTGCAGAAAAAAAAGGATATCAGAGTGTGTTTTATCACTTTTTTCTATCAGAGATGACATGGAAACAAAAAAAACTTCTTTTGGTATCTTAATAGGTTAGCATCTAGCTATAATATATGCTATAATAACCTAGCTATAATATATGTTTGGGGTGTATCTTAGAGTCAGAATACTAACATTTTTTGTTAGAAAAGTGCTGAAAGAGGTTTTGTTAAAAAAAACCAAAAACAATATTTGCTCACATACCTTTTGTGATTTCATCCTTCTGTGGTGCTCCCATTGCCATATTTGCCGTATTTTCGAGTGTTATCTTCAGGTATAGTTACACTAACATTGTCAGTACGAACAAAAAGGCTTCTGGTCTTATTGTTTGATATAGTTTTCTTCCTCTGGAGCAATTTCCACAACCAAACTTCTGTTTCCTGTTTGAACATCCACACGTCTTCACACAATACGGACAGAGATCACTTCTGAAACTGTGGTAACACTGTCTTTGTATGGACAGAAATTGTTTCAGTATTAAAACACAGTTTTAAAATGAAAGCATATTACTGTGAATATAGCCTTCCAGTGCTTAGAAAGTTTTTTACGTTTAACCCACAAACTCCTCTGTTCTTGATTATGTGATTGTTGCTTATCAGAATCAGAATACTTTACTAATCCCTAAGAAAATTATGCATGTTTTCCTTGAAATGCAATAATGTGCAAGAACAATGTGTCCACATCTCCAGTTACACCACATTGTGTTGCAAACTAACACCCAACAACAAGCAAGTGATCAAAATTGGGACTTGATGAAGAACACAGTAGAGATCACGAATGAAGCTATACAGCTATAAGAAGAGCGTTCCTTTTTCTTATACATTATCTTACTGTTACAGGACTGTAACTCCACATAATAGTTTTCCCCAGGACTGCTGAGTTTGGTAAATAACCACGTGTTTACTGACATATTAGCTAATGTCAGTGATATGCTTTGAAAAAAGTAAAAATGAATACATTTGCAATTTAAATTCATACATTTAATACAATTGTAACAAGACGTGCAACATAACTTGCTTAATGTACCGAAAGTAAAAGTGCAGAAATGGTTATATATGATGTTAACTGATCATATAGTGATGTATTAATCGCTACAACAGCTTGAATGTTGTAGATTTTTGGATATGATTTGGATCAGATAGATGATTAGTTCAAGAACATCATATGTTTTATTTGTAAAACTTAATTTGTTAAGTAACAACAAACCATAGATTAAAAAAAATGCAGTGTAATAAAAATACTATTTTAAATTGAAACGTGATGGAGTAAATATCAATAAAGAGAAATAAAAGCACCTGAAAATTGTCTAAGGAGAAACAAATTAAATATAGAGTCATGCAATATAAGGCTTATCTTGAGAAATGGTGATTTCATTATGTGGTGAAATAGGGAAATAGTTTTGATTCACAGTGCAGATGACTTTGTAATTTCAAGACTAAAAGCAAACATGAGAACTTTGATTGTATATTCGATAAGTATATTTTGTATATTATATTATATACAAAATATTTTGTATATCACACTCAAAAGTCTAAACAAACACTGCAGGTCTTTTGGATTTATTGTTTCTTTTAGACATCATCACAAGAATGTCAGCTGAAATTTTGTAGATATAGTTCTTCTCATAGTGCAAAGCTACACTATTTCCAATTAACCTAAAAATGGAAAATAAATATTTTATCCAGTAGTGTTTTGTTAGTTGTATTATCTCTCATTCCTGTTGGGGAGTTTTTCAGTGTCTTTAGCAACTGAAAAAAACTCCATTTCATCTGTTATAGATGGTTGTTTTCAGGGAATACTTGTCCTAGCTGGTTCCTATTTTGGGTCGTCAAAGCAGAATTCTGTAGGAGTGCAGTTTTTTTTTTCATTCCTTCAAGATCCTTTTATAGAAGCATGGAAGATTTTTTTTTATATGTTGGAATTGTAGGAAAAAAAATGCCCCACCCTTGCCTTCAGCTGTCTGTATTCTCCTCTACAAACATGTTACACACTGAGAAAGAAGTCACAATATTTAATATATAGTCACATTTTTTTCCAGGTTGAATAACAAAACAACAACAACAACAAAAGAGGTTGTGATCTAATACAGAAAATTTGAAGTGCTCAGACAAGGAGACCTTTACCTTTCAAGCTACCTTCTGACCTGGAAAAGCCAGAGTAACGTTTCGTTTTGCATCTCACCTTCAAGAACTCTTTACTAGCTAAAATAGTTCTTCTGGGAAGAAAAGGAAAACATTTGAAGTAGATCTCTCTTCTCCCTCTTTCTCTTCCCCAAAAACCCATTTGAACCCCTTTTAGCATTTATATATAGTATATTTCTGATTCAGAATCCTGTGCAAAAAGACTGTTATGGCATCAAGTATCATCACATTACCACTGACAAAAAATAAAGCATGTCTTCATGCTTGTCTGCACCAAACCCCACTTGGAGTACCCTTCTGATGACTGCTTGTGCCAACTGACAACAATGTTGGGGTGGAAAGAATGTATTAATATCCTCTTGAGCCCTAAGCATGAACATTTACTGTCACCGTTATTTATCCGCTTATATGCTTACCAAATATAGGTGTCCTAAGAAGTAGTTTAGTTACTGGAAGCATTTCAGTATTTTTGCCTTAATGTAGCAACGAGGTGGGACTCTCTGTAAAAAAGAATCATTTCTGTTTTCATTTAATAAAATTATCAGTTGAATTGCTTTTTTATTAACAGCAGCTTAGGGTGCAAGTTCATTGTGCTGGAGGACATTATTGTATGAAAATAAGTTGTGATGTGTTTAAATGTAAAAACACACACTCGTATACACACACCATCCTCAAAATTGCTTTTTTAGAAGCTGCAACTCACTTTTTGTGCACTTAACTTTTCAGATTTGAATCCAGATAAATTCTTAAACTAGTTTTTGGTGCTTTTTATTATTTTCTTTTTATATTACAGTTTTAAGCATTTCTTGAGGGCACGTGTTAATTGTTAACCTGCTTTAGATGACAGTGTTGGTTGTCTAGCTGGATTTCTGTTATCTACTTTACTACAACAAAAGGTAGATATGTTTTCCACCACACTGTTAAAATTGTCAACTTCAATTGTACGTCTGTCAGTGGAAACAGGATGGTGTTTTGTTATGGTTCATCAGCTGATTGGGTCTTGGGTCTTTCTGCCTTAAAGGATAGTATTTCTCCTATCCTTTTCAGGATTTTGAGTGCCATGTCTTTCTTAAATAGTCAGAGTTATTGCTCCCACTCTGCCAGTCATGAATACTCTACTTGCCTGCTACCTAATAGCCTACTCCACCACCCTGTGCCCAGGAGATTTCATATGTTTTGTGGTTTCACACAATCTAACAAGTGCCCCATCTTGCCTGATCCTTGTTAATATAACACATGGCAGAATACAGTGAAATTCGCATGTGAAGAAAATTAATGAATCTTCTCAACAAACCAGTTTTGATCTTTCAAACCCAACTAGAGCCAAAACAGAAGCCCTCTTACTCTCAGAGGTCCAACGTGATGCTTTCAGTCCCTGTGGAATTTAAAGAGGGAATGGAAGCTGGCAAAGAAATTTCTCAGAAAAGTTGTCTTCTTCTCTCTCCTAAATTTGCCAGTTTTCAAGAGCTCATCAGTGTGGGCAACAGGCTTGGGAAATAGAACCCTTAGATACAGATTAATTTCATCCTATAGTTCTCCCACAACCTGTCTCCTTACGAAATATGATGATGGACAGACCTAGAGAAGGTCTTTGCAGCCAGCCACCTTACTTGATGTATTCTCCATGGCAGGGAGGCAATCTATAAACAACCAAAAAAAAAAAAGGACAAAGGGATGAATGGTCTAATGATAAGTGCAGAAAAAGGCATGTAAAACCTTTCTCAACATACCGCTCTACTGGCTGCAACAGTGGAAGCCTCCAGTTTGGTTAACAAATACTGACTCAGCTTAGTATGCAAAACAAAACCTTGAGAGTTTTGTTCAAATGATTGATCACTGACTTCAGTCAAATAGAGGTATTTAACAAGTTCAAAATTGAAATATTTGAAATATTTCTAATATCTCTACTTCATCTCATTGCCCATAGAGAGTGATGTGTGTTACTTTATATAAAAGTGCAGGAACACAACAATATGCTTTCTGACCTGTTTTGGCTTACAGCCTTCAATCCCTGGCTTCTCCAGTCTACATCTCACATATCCTTGGGCAAGATACTAACCCCCATCAGAGTACGGATGTGTGTCATGTTAGATAGAAAGCTCTTATGTAGAAAAAGAAGAGAAAAAAGTGCTTGTGTGAATGGGTAAATAAGGCAAGTTGTATAAAGTGCTTTGAGTGCTCAGGTAGAGTAGAAAACCACTATATAAGAACCAGTCCATTTACCATAACTATCTTTCCAACCTCCATATTTTCTGTAAATAGCAGAAAGGCATCTATAAAATATGATTGTTATGATCTTGGCTCACAGGTCTTTGTCTCGTGAAGGAAAAAAAGAGCAAAAAAAAAAAGAAAAACCCCAAAGAAAAACATAAGTGAGCAAATATGGAACATAGAGATCGAGACCTGGAATCATTAGTGGTAAGCATGATATTGCTTTTCTGGCCCAATTAGTAATCTTAAGACATTAGCTCATGAACACCTAATTTATAATTATCTGGAAAGTAAATGCCTTTTCAAATATTTCCTTTTAGAAGGGACAGCTATTCAAGATTCTCAGTGTCAAGAGCAGGGACAAAGCACCTGTCAGGGCACAAGGGTAGAGTGTAGAGAAGGGAAGGTTAAGGGCTGGGTGTATTTCTTTCAAGCCCTTTGTTTGAACCCACGCTTTAATTTCAATCAGCAGTAGATTCTAAAAACTTCATATATGAAATCATGAATGAAATCTGCCAAAAAAGCTCAAATTTTGCTGACTTTCTCCATAACCTTTTCAAAAGTTTTTTTTTCTCTTCCCCCTAGAAGTTGTACTTCTACCACCATCTTTGCTCTTGGGGAATTTTTCTACATACTCCAACTTAGGTTTCTTTCAGTGTCATGTCTGTGCCTTAAGATTTCTTTGGTTGGTATACTTGTACCTTGTCTGGAAGCAGATCACGCACTGTGTTGCCGCCACTTTGCATACTTACTCATGAAATAAAGCGGGAGCCTTAAAGAAGAGTGCAAAGTTTAAGTTAAGAGAACAAAATCATTTTTACACTTAATTTACTTTTGTTTTCTTTAGATAGGATCCAGATTAACACTCAAAAGACCCTCATAAGATTAGTGGATGTATTAATCTTGTAAGTTGAAGTTATGTACTTTTAATGTATTACTACTGTTTACATGGTAATAGTTGTCGTTAGTATATAAATTATTAAATGGTTCTTGGATACTTCAGATATACATGTTGATAAATGTTATAGATACATAAATGATTAAATGGATTCTTGTTTTTCAGCGTACACACTACCTCGAGATGCTATGGTCCAGGCATCCTTAAACTTACCTATAATAAGCCCCTAATGGTCTAATTTACTTTAAATATCAAGTTCAGAGCAAACAGTATTTTTACATGATATTAAATGTTTTATTTTGTGTTATATGGTATAAATATGCAATATTTCCTTTCTTTAAACAACTTACTGGAGGTGAGTGGCCAACCACAGATGGTCAGATTCCCACTCAATCATTGTACCTGCATAATGTACTACTGTTGAGAGCTAAGAGTGTTGGAGTGGGAAAGGGTGATTCAAACCATTGTAAAGCAAGAGTGGGTTGGTGTCAATCATTTGAAAACTAAAGAAATTTAATAAATGTAATCAATACAAGTGCATTTATTAATTTTTTCTTATTAATATTTCTAAAATAACACAGTGGCTATAAGGGACATTTTATACCTAATTTAAATGTAAGTACACCAATAGAAGCAAGGTGTTGCAAACAGGAAAATCTGGCAAAAATGTAAGGGTTGGACATTTCTAAATATATGTTTATTGAAAATATTATTGAATAAGTGGATCGGTGTACATAGACCCTCTAAGGTAAATACTTTGTTACCATACCACATCACTCTAAAATGTCAAACTTGCTTTTGACCTCAAAAAAACAAGTTTTACTAAGGCACTTTAAGGTATTTTGACTATGTGTGGCAGAAGGTTATTAGAAAAAATAAAAAGTATTTAAAAATCTTACTACTGAAAATTCTTGGGCCCTCTTTTGAAATAGATTGACTGGACTAAAAGGCCCCCCTACTAGGTTTATAAAGAATGCTTAAAGCTTTCGTGCCTATTTAGAGTAATGCGCAGACATTTTACACCATCTCAATCTGTCATCCTATATGTTGTGTACACATGGAAGAAATCAGTTTCTGTTTGTGCCATATAGAATCTTTAATATATGACATTTCTAGAGAGGGAAAAAAAAACCCAACAACAACAATCATGGCACAGACGGAGTGGGGGTGGGGTGGCTCTCATTGGGGTTCAAAAGTAGAATGTAAGATGTCTGTCTTTGTCTAATCCAACACATTTTATTTTTATAACTGAGAAATCTGTTCAGGGACCCCAACATTTTTTTCCAACTGTCAGGGTGTCATTTGTCAGAAAAAAACAAAAAAACAAAAAAAAAAACGTGAAACTGTATTCCCACCCCCATTCCTTCTGTATGTTATGAGGTTTTAGCTCTTTCAAAAATGCAAGGTGGGTGTTTGTATCAGATGGACACGTAGACACAGCGACCTTCCACGTCAAATACACACAGTGCTGCGTGGAGAGTACGGACGATCTCCCGACTTCCTCTTTTTTTGACGGTGTTATGCCCTTTAGCTTCATCCTCAGTCAGTAAAATATGACTTTAAGATGACGAAGCATTTGGACTATAGTGAGCATTGTCACTCATGATTGAGATGTTAACCTTCAGGGCAACCATTGCTCTTCAGTATCTCATTTTTTCCTTCCCTCTTTTCTCTGTTCTCCTCCTCCTGCGTCTTCTTCGTTCCCCTTTACCCTGGTTTCTCTTCTCTAGCAGCCTGCACAGTGATGCTCTAAAGCCATTAGTGAGTCCTAGCACCGATAATGAAGCCACAGAGGTGGTCTGAGCCAGTATGGCATTGGCGCTGGAACACGGGAGGAGGGTAGATTAGGATAATTACCTAGCCATGGTGGAGCAATGAAAAAAAAAAACTCTGACTTCCTGCAGGCCTTGAACAGCAAAGGAACACAGTTCAATCAGGTGCGACACCAATTGCTCAAAAAAGAAAGAATAAAGCAAATTGAAAAATTAGTTCCAAGTATTTTTAGTGAACATCGTGTGTATATTAGAGTTTTTAAAATTTTCATTTTCTGTTTTTGCAGGTGTTCTCCTCATCCCGCTCTTATGTATATATGTGTTTATTTGTTGTTTGCAAGGCTGTGATTTAGGTCTCTCACACATACTGTAAGGACATCCTAAATATCCACGCTCACAGAGACTTTGAAGAGCCTATGAGGTCAGGTTTTAAATTATGGTCTGAACCCACACCAAGCTTTCTCCCTCCACTCCTGTAAATCCATTTTCCACACAATGCATTTCAAATCAAAGCGGCGTCACCATAACATGCCTTAGGAAACATTAAGCCATAGTGCGTTACTTTCATGTATGATAGCATAGCCCCTGTATGCTTTGATGTGCTCACGTTTTTTTTTTTTAATGCTTTATTAATAATAACACATTGGCTCCTTCTCACACCACCATCAGCTTCTGATGCACCTCTCTCTCCTCCTGAACAACATCCCTCACTCTTTCCATGCCTCAGCTGCGTCATCCCTCCCTAGCCCCTGAGCCGTGTCTCAGGATTGGCCCGTTTGTGTTTGGGAAGGAGATTAGAAGGAATGACATGGGCCTTGAGATGAAGAGAGTTACAAAGACCTATCAGAGGGCAGAGAGTACAGAGAGCAGAAACACCATTGGCTACTGAGGAAATCAGACATGTCTTCATTTCTCCCAGCCATCCTCGCTGAGTGTCATTTCCTCACCCGAGGAGGGAAGCATAGGGGGGTGGGTGAGGATCAGGATTTGAGTTTCTGTTTGTGAGTGTAAGTGTGCGTGGAAATGTGTGTTTGCTTGTGTGTTGTGTGCAGTAAACATAGAAATACAGAGGGATGAGCATGTAGACACTGATAGCACTCACCTCCTCCAAAGCTGGCCAAAATACAAAGCAGCCTGCGCATTCCTAGTGTTGTCCTAGCTGAACACTATGAATGGGATGCCTGATTCATAGACATGCAAGCTTATCTCTTTATAAACTGCTGCAGCTTCATCACTGGATGTTTTACATCTGTGTTTTAATGGCAAAAGTATCCCAAATCACACAACTGCTGTTTAGTATTTGCTGATATTTTCCTTCTGGCAAATTCAATATAATGCCTGCAATTTACTGGATCACTTAGCAGTTTGTCACAATAACATGTGTACTCCTGCACACAAACATCTGCTGATTTAATTTTCTTCTTTTGTGATATTGTTGTGTTTGTATACCTCTTTGATCATTCTTCAATCTTCCTGTTATGTAGTATGATTGAATCTTGTGTATTTCATTTTCTGATTTTGATTGATCCTTTCTTCTCTACACTTTCTAGAGTACATTTTTTCCCCAAGTCATTCATCTCTGTTTATATTCAGTGAAAAATAAATAAATATGTATTAACATGCTGAAATAACTCGTTTCTGTCTTTATTGCTTTCAACATGTACTCTGTCATTTCCAAAAGCTTTTTGCTGATCTACATTTATTCCATTTATCAGGTGTGCACACGTGCCAATTATGCAGCGTTTTACATACTGATTTGACAGAATTTCACAGTGGAAAATCTTCCTAAAACACACAGTTTTGATGATGATACAAGACGTTACTCAGTATGTTTCTGCTTGTTAGGATGCAGTTACTTGACTCTGGCTGTCTTCACAGTGATATGACTGGGAGCAATGGGGCTGAGCCCCAGCCTAATCTCTCCGCCTCGGCCATAATAGATCTGTGTGGTCTAAAGGCCCTCTGGGGGCACCTGGCTCCCCTCCCTGCCATCTCTGGCTGAATCGAGTGTTGAGGCCATCCCAGCGCAGAGACCAAGGGTCAGCTTCAAAGGCCTCCTGCCCCCTTCCTGCCACCTGGTGTTCCATTTCGGTCGAAGGGTGCATTTCCTTTCCAGTCCCTCCACCCTCCGTTGCCCTTCTCAGAACAGGTTAAGGACATCGAGCTGGTACAGCTCCTCCCTGTGATCTCCTTCAGCCTCCTCCCTAGCCGCCCACATGCGGAGACAGGGTGAGAGATCAGTCCCACCCAAACATCACAGAGTCACACCATCATTTGAAATATAAGTCTGCTTTTGATTTAATCAAAGCCCAACAATATATGTGTCTATACATTGAAGTAATTTGGTAGTATATAGTGAAGGTTCTGCTACATTTTTATGAACTTGAAGGTGTGTAAGGAACTTCAAATCTGTAATCCACAGTTTGATTGTGTAAAGTGCATCATTAAAAAGTCCTGAGTTTAGTCATAGAGAAAATAATTACGTCAACACAAAGATTTAATATTTATAGCATACCTTTTAATCATATTATAACACAATATGTGTACATTGTTCCAACTGTTTTTTCAAAGGTAAGAGCTTGTTTATAAAAGAGCATTAAACAAGTAAACTTTTTGGCGGTCACTTGAAACACATTTTATTATTAACTGAGCACCATATCATCTATGGTATGAATAACTCTCTCTCTTTCCCTGTTGGTCAAGTAACAAATGGCAGGACTATAAAACACACATTTTTATCTTCGTCGGGGCTGCTGGACAATAAGCTCCAAGAATACATATTAATCAATTGAGATTTTGAATCTTTTTATAAAGCTGGACCATTTTTTCCCTCCAATACATTAGCAGATCTCAGTATGTCCGCTACTCTTGTGAACAGGGATGAGAAGGAGAAAGAGGGAGAGGAAATAAAGGTCTGATGAGTTTGGCAAAGAGAAGATGGAGGCTGAGACAGATGGCATGAAGTCTGCAGCACTCTGGCGTGGCTCGCCTGGTGCTAAAATCCTCCTCTCTCACATTCCAACAAATCCTACCAGGAGGCTGGGGAGTCTGTCACACCACTCCAAGTATCCACACAGCTCACTTCACCCTCCTCCCCCACCCACTGTTGCCCCCCTCGTGCAGCCGAGCCTCTGGCCACTCTGTATCACATTTCTACTATTTTATTCTCACGTACGTATAGATTCACATATTTGCATATTTGCGGTAGGTCATTTGGACCTTTACAGACCTGGTAAGATAAGCAGCTCCAGGGGTGCAGATAAGAAGAGAGGCCAAGTGCATAATGAAGAGATGCGGCCTTGCTGTCACTGCAGTATAAAAACCTTATTCTGTAAACATTGGTGCAAATCATAAGGGAAAGACTGTACCATCCATTTATATCAGAGGAGACTTAAGAAGCTTTTTGATTAGTTTCACCGCAGTCAGCATCAGCCAATGGTCTTGAAGAACAGCTGTGTTACCCAATCTCAGTCCGAACATGCTGCCCAGACCCTTATTTTAAGGCTTCCCTTGGGTCTTACAATCCAAAATGGACAGTAGTTTGACTGATTACACATAGCACAAACTAACAACTGGATCACGGGCTCCACACGACATCTTCATCTCCAAATACTGTACTATTGGATTTCCTTTGAATTTCTGAAGCATGCTTTCTTTCACCATCTCAAAGTGGTTCATCTAATAAGAACAGTCTAATTTATTTTACACTATGCTCGCTCCCCATGTCTCTTCCTCGCTGTCTTTCTGCCTGCCTTCTGTTTGTTCTAATGAATGACTTCTGAAATGAGGTGCTGCTGTGAGGAGGTCACAGAGGGCTTCAAAATCACATTACTGTTAATGATAATAAAAAGAACAATCTGTGTTAAACCTCTTGGATGTTTTCTTTTCTCTCTCCATATGGAGAGAATGTTTCATCTGCTACTATTTTGAACATCGTCATGTTTGGAAATCTCTGCAATTAAAATGCGCACTAAATATTTTCATTTTTGGTTTTTTTTTTGTGTTTTTATGCAAATGTTGTCTCTTTGCAGAAGAGTGTGTTCTGATAAAAAGGTATGCAGTGGTGCGCCATCTGGATTACAAAGCACAAAAACATGGTGCAGCATAAGAAAATATATTCCCCACTACAGCACTTTAAGGTTTACCAACAACACCTAAATTTCAAATGCGACTGTACCATTTTATAAACAAATGCAATAAAAGTAAAGTAAAGGTGACTTTACTTCTTTGTGTGTACAGACGTTACACTGCAGATCTAACAACCACGACTGATTTGCATCTTATCATATGTATAGTTGTAATTTGTATAATAGCAGTCAAATAATAACAATAATAACAATTTGAACAGCTTCTGAATAAGTTTTAAGACAAAACTCACAACTTCAGGCAAATTCAAACAAGTTTCATCTTTCATGCAGGTTTTCAACACTAATGCATCATATGAGAATCTGACACCAACGTGTTTGCTGGGGTTGTTTACGTGGATGTCATCTTCACAAACAGATCACCATCACCACAGAGACAGAGTTTCTGGCTGTCCTTCCTACGTGGCAGGGCAGCATGGCGTCCCCAGGCTCATTGGCACTGCAGCTGTCACCCACAGGATGGGAAAGTGGCAGGGTCGATGACTGCACGACGTGGCTTCTGGCAGCATCCCTCCCTTCCTGGCCCGGTGAAAGGGCAAGGATAGGGAGCCCAGTCTCTCAGTGCATTGATCGAGGGCCAGCCCTCCATTAGCCACCGTTAGAGCTAAAGGTCAGCTAAGGCCAACGGATGGGTCCTGCATCCGCATCCTATGGAGTGACTCATTCTCACATCCAGGGATTGAGTCCTTGTCACTTTGGTCTGCGTTACCCCCTACTTCTGGTGGCCACATGAGGATTGCCATTCCTCTCAGAATAGCCCCCTCCCCGATGAGCTGATGCACCCTACTCAGTGACACTTTTTTTTTGGTTTGGTGTCAAGCACATTCTGCATTATTTTTGCTTTTACAGATATTACTATCTCCTGCCAAATTAAAACAGCCTTCCATCTCATTTTCTCCAGCAGAAATTGCTTAATAAATGAGCAGGGCCTGATTTGCACTGATGATCACAGAGCAACACAATTGCATCAAATTGCTCACCCAGAGATGGTGCACCACATCGTGCTGATCACTGAGTGGCAAATACTGCCTGGTGTGGTTTACATTAATGCAGCCAGGCTGTGAAAGGGGATAATTGTGGTGCTAAATGCTGTAGAGGCTGACAGGATCCATTTCTTGACTTGTCAAGGGCAACAGCAAAAGAGTGGGTCATGCCGGGGTCTATCCACACAGAGGAAGACGAACTTGTTCGCACAAACATGCATGCACACATGTGAGCACATGAACACACACATAGCCAGACAAAATCAGCCGCACTCCACATAGAGATGATTGTCTCTTTCTCCTGTCAGGTTGGGCTTTTTTCCTAGCCATAGAGACCTCATCCTGGGAAATTGAGCAATTTCTGATTGAAAATAGTGCCGGTAATTAGAGCACTCACTATTTGTAACCACTTGGCAATACATTAGTATGCAAAGCTGGCAGCCAGCTTATCTTGGGGAAAACGTTTGTTTCCTTAATTGCCCTCTTAGGACAAAAGTGAACGGGGTGGGTGGGGAGGGAAGAGAGTAAAATGTTAACGTGCTGCAAGCCCACAGTAAGAATGGAGCCTGTGTGTTGAGGGGATGTGACTCCCTGAACACAGGGGTTAAACTCCACTAATAGGCTGCATACAGCACACATGGGTGCACACACACAGATACAGAGTAGTAGAGCATGCATACACTCACATATGGGCACACACTGACACTGGCACACAGGCACATGGAGGCACAGACAACAAGACAACTATGATGAGCCCATACATTCCAGGACACACACAATTAGGCACAATTAGCTCCACAGACATACTGTATTGTGTAAAATTAGACACGTGAATACAAGTGTTCAGCACGCCAGTGAATTAAATGGCTCTGTCTTTAAATCCATTAAGATGTGAAACACAGAATGGCTTTAGTTCCCTCATTTAGTTTGATAACTCTTTCTCAAACACTCACTTCTCAGCCCGGAACACTCATCTTTATCAGGAGACCTGATATCAAATTGTGCTCATACTTGTCATCTAAAAAGTGTCAAGGTTTGACTGCAATCTATGTGATATATTACAGTTAAACATATGGAATTTCTTAATAGTTAAGCCCTATAATGCCGCAGTTATTATTTGCACCACACTTCTTTAAGGACTCTTTTACATTGGAAGCAGAGGTGAGTCTAACATGTGAAATTCTCCATTATTTTTCTTGCCATTTTAGGCACAGTAAGCTGGACCCTAATATCTATATATTTGCACACAGAAAAAAAGTTTCGTTTTTAATTAGAAAATGTGATGCAAATTAATTCTTTCTTTGCTTAGTGACTCCAGAGGCATTTTACTTTGAAGTAGTTGCTAAATTACTGTGATTTCCCCTGATTGTTGGACAAGAGTATCTATAACTTAGAGGACCAGACACATTCCGCATTTTCTAAAAACACAGACCAAATAAAACTTACCTCATGGAAAAACAAGGTAGAATTATTAAATAACCCTTTGCTCATAGATTAAATTGGTTTCCAGGATACATGAGAAAGCTGTATGACTGAAGGCCTACGTTTAACTAATAAATATCCAGGCGTAGATATTGATATCCAGAAAACGTGATTTTAAAAGTAATGGATCTTGTTCCTACATATAAACAGGCTAACCTCAATCATAAAACTTTATTCCTTCTGATAAACTAATGGCGCAGTCAGACCTCAGATGTGGTTTGTATATGTGTATCCTGAAAACTATTAGCCCTTAACTCAGTTCAAATCTTGTAAGCTGGCGCTTGATATTTTTTGGGCCCTTTAAAAAAACATGAATGAAGTTAATGAAATATAAGAAACTGCGATGACCCGCTGTACTGTTCTCCTCTTTGAAGAGGTTATCACCACATGTTGAAACTCATCTTTCCAAGTCTAATCCGCTTACTCACAAGCAAGCACAAAGACGCAAAATCATTTCATATTAAGCACAATCAAAGTCAGTCAGCGCGGGCTTCTAAATTGCAATAGAAAACGAACTTTTTTCAAACAGGCAGATTTGAGTGATGAAAAATCAAAACCGCTGCAAGCGCCAATAATGGAAAATGTTTGTTTTTTATGACAAATAGACTATGGGTCGAATATCAGTAGCTTACTCCGTAATACGCTCTGCTGTAAAAAAAAAAAAAGAAAAAGAAAAGAAAAGAAAAGAAAAGAAAAGAAAAGAAAAGAAAGAAAAAGAAAAAGAAAAAAGACGATTTTCTATAAATTAAAATACAACAAACATAGCTTTGGTTAAGTTTAGATTCAATTTACATTAACTTTTTTTTCGTCGGTTTTATCGGTCCTCAGCCAAACTAAAAAGCACAGTAATGCATAAAATTAAATATTTAAGAAGCTGGGTGTCAAAATTAGTACTCTGAAAGCACTTTTTTTGTCCTCGTTTTAAAGTTTTTAATCTATTCTCGAACAGCTCGGCTTTAATGACTTTCACCAAATACTAGCAGCAATATAAAAAAACAACAAACTCAAATGATGGGAGTAGAGTAGTTTGCGAAAACAATCCGCATTATTAATTTCAAAATCAACAGAAGCCTTGAAGCTACAGGTGGATGAATACTGATGAAAACGCCACGCAGAGTGGGGGCCTATACGGGCCTTCTGATGTACTCTTATTACAAAATCCGCATTAAAACTGTTTTCCAATTAGTTTTTCTTTGGCCACTAAAATCATGAATCGTAAAGAGGCCATGGCGTTGCATATCGACCAGTTTGACTTTTATCGGTATCCCATTAAATTTCCCTCTTTTGTCTCCGACATCTGTTGCATTTCATATTTTTAGTGAGGACACATGAAACGAAGTGGACTAAGCAAAAGTTTATGGGAGCAGAACAGATCGGAAAAAAACAAACTATGTTTCTATTCAAACGGCAAAGATTACGAAAAAATAAAAGCACAGACTCTAAAATATCATCTAAGTCACATCTGTTGGATCGCACCTAACAGACGTGAGGGACGAAACCCGCTCGCAACGATTTTGAAAATATTTGGAAGAAATCGTGGTAGGACAGCTGATATAAAGACAAATTGGTTCTGGGGGATGTTTTAATTGGGCGGCGTTAATAAACCAGTCCTTAAATTGTTTGTCTTAATTGTTCAAAAACTGGAAATATGAAGAAATACGTGCAAATGTTTATTTACACCTCAAAATCACGTGCACGCGCGGCGGGTGGTCGATGAGACTGTATGGGTGGGTGTTCCACATGCTCCAATTTCATGTCACCAATAATATCAGTCAATCAAAACTAATAATTATAGATTCGATAGGTCTAATTAAAGGTATTTATCTCTGCCTGTGTTCACTGGGTTATTACTCGAATTCGGGGCTTCGTTTGACGAGTTTAAGACACCAACAGGATGTTTTCCATTCGTCTTTGTAGGCTAAACTATAATGGAGGCTCCGACTGAATTCAATGTTTTTGCATTTTGCCAAACAAAACCTGAACCAACACAATAATGAATGCCGTGTTGCTTCAAAAGGAATCCCCCATTTAGACCATCTCCTAAGAATGTAAGGCTTCCTTAAAGTTGTGAGGGCCAAAATGGCTTTTGGAGAGCTGAATCAGTGTCCGTGTGTACACACCATGTCCAACAAAAGCAGGGGCTAATCCACCTAATTCACACAATGCACAGGGCCCTGTTTACATGGGATATACTCACACAGGGGCCCTCTGTCTCGTCTTCTCTGTAGAATAGACCGAACAAGGTATCCTACAGATGTTTTCCTCGCTCTCATGTGATGAAAGGCAATATGAAAGATCACCGACAGAATCTGCGTCAAATCCAAATCAGAGAACGTGACGCTAAGCGGAGAGCATAAATATGACTCCGTCCCCATCTTTCATCTTATTTTTCAGCCGTCTGCATTCCTTTCATACTTTCCTAGGAACCATTCTACTTTATTTAAGCATTTATTTTGCTGTGAAGGAAAATATTACTCAACAAAATGTGTAAAGTTATCATATATCAAAGAGCTAAACGTATTTATATTTGAACATGAAGGCCTTTTGTTTTTATATTTGGTCATAACTGGTCAGTGAAATAAATCATAACAACAGACAACACCTAATTGTATTCAGGCCTTTTTTCTTTCTTTCTTTCATTTTTTAACTAAAGCAAATCAGCTGGCGCAGTTCTCCATACAGCACCTAAACACATCACACAGATGAATAAAAGCTTTAATCTGAAGAAGGTTGCACCTAGGGACTCCACTAATTACATTTGAGCGCAACAAACTTAAGTCAACATGTTATGAGTCGAAAAAGAATAAATTACAAAAAACATCACATTCCGTCTATTTTGTAGCAGGACGGTAAATGTACAAATAATTAAACTGTACCCTAATATTTAGCTTACAGCAACAACCTCACTTTAATGTATTGTAATATGAAAATTATGATTTCAAATTCGGCCTTTAAGTTTAAAAATGTCTTTTATAGGATATAACAAATAGGCCTATATAATAATAATAGCACATATGTGAATATATATTAAAGTTTAACATCTATATTTTCCTTTGCGATTTTCTTACACGCATACACTGAAACTACACCAGGTTTCCCACAATTATAATTTTCTATCCAATATGAATATTTCCTTTTATACTCAGTGAAATTTCCAAATGATATCTCGCCTCTATATCTATTTAACCTCATAATGTTAAAAAAAATTCTAAACAAAATAATATTAATAATATTAATAATAATAATAAAATAGCTTTTCCGTTTTAAGGAGTCTTCGACAGACTATGCTCCCAGTCCAGACTGAAAAATGATGTTATAATAATGTTCCAGAACATAAAGGGTTAACACAATAGGCTACCTAACGAACAGGACTAACACCGAATGGCACATTGTTTTATTTTACACTATTAACTATTTATTATATAATGAAGAGATCTGGCAACCGCGACGGGTTTTTTAATTACTTTCATTAACGTCCTAGATTTCCTCTTTATTCGACTTAGAGCCATTCACGTCGTTCCCGTCTGTAGGTGTGTTTCACTGTTTCTATAATTGCATTTTTTCCAGAAGGGGTAGGTAATTACTTTGGCACAGCCAGGTAAATTCCGGCGCTAAATTGAAATATTCTGCTTTAATCCTCACTAAATCCCCATTCTCAGGACACGGTGATGTGAGCAGCAGAGGAGTCATGTGGTGCTCCGGTTGCTTCTTCAGGTGAGCGTCGCGTCGCAGGGGGGCGGAGGATCTTCTCTCGCCGCCATAAGCATAAAACAAGATTACTAGATCTTTATCGTCGTTTCAGCGTTTCTACCCCCCCTCGCAGAACTGCTACTTCACAGTCTCAGGTTCAGACGGGGGAATGTTGCATAATGAGCAGGAAATGAATTGTAAGTTGTTTGGGAGAGGGGTATTTTAAACTTAAATTAATAAGTCATAAATAAACTTCCCTGCGTGTTTTCCAGGGGGTTTATAAGCAGGTGAGCTTGTTTATGTAAATTAATCTGGAGATGCATTACAAAAACAGCGCTTGATAGCTTTGCTTTTCTTGCCATTTGAAGCAGGAGAAGCTCTTCACGATCACTAGACATTAAAAATAACATTTTTGTCGTCTTATAAACAAAACGGGGGAAAAAAAACATCTACGACTGAGCCAGACTATATTCCAGGTTTTTAGGTATAGTGTCTCTCGCAGGAGTAAATACTGGCAGAAGTTTGTACCTTCTGCTTGTCATGGTGCTGCCTGAATTTACCTTCCCCATATCTTTAATTTGTAGTCACCAGGAATAAAAGGCTGAATCTCAGCTCTGGCAGCTCCCACGTCAGTCTTTGCAGGAGTGGGTGACAGAGAACAGCAGAGGCAGATAGCATGCTAAAATCGCATCACTAGAGACCCCACATCAAAGTAGACCAAACCTCATATTGAGTGAACTTTTAAGCCAGAAAGACTGTGTGACATCAGAGCACCTAAAATGTGACTGTCATGTTTTTCAAACTTCGCTGAACACAAGCTCAAAGACTTGAGAAGTATTCAATGGCAAGCGCCGTTCAAACGCTCACACTAAGATTAGCAGTCTTTGTCTTACAGGAACCTCAAAGACCAATTAGATTGAGAGATGTGTGTGACGAATTTGTCAAAAATAAGATGATAGATACCACTTTGGCAGTGAGCAAACATGGCTGGGGATTTCAGTCAAGCTCAGTCATTGACAAGACACTGTCAGACGGTGTGTCAACTTCAGGAGACCTGCCAGTTGAGAAAGATACAGCTTGGGATTGAGACTGATCAATTCCCAAACTGCCAACAAGACGTGGCTATGATAGCTGCACTTTATTTTGTGAAGTAAAAAAGTAAGGATTGCTTGGATATATTGTCAAGTTTTTATGCATCTAAAGCCTTCACCATCCCAAGATACAGAAGACAGAAAAAAAGCCTAGTGCATAATATTTATCTGCAGTTTCAAAACTTTAACACCAGAGTTTTAACCTTTCCGTATTTCTTTTTGGACACACGGAAGTGGCATATAGTGTACGTGGTTTTGTTGTTTAATGTACACCAATTCAACACGTCTAGTAGCTGAGCTTGTCTTTGGCCACTATTTCTGAAGTGAAATCCAATACTCAAAGCATTTTCCTCTTCAAAGTAGTCTCCTGTTGTGCTTTGTGACCACAATAGTGTCAATCTCATACTTTCAAAGCCTCATCTTTGTGTCAGCTTTGAGTAGCTGTCTATACATGCCTCCGAATAGAGTTGAGGCTTTGATGGCTGGTTTGAAAACAGTTTGCAACAAATTCTAAATTGGAAAAAATAAATAAATCATTGATTTGGCTGTGCATTTAATTTGATCCATAATTTGTAAAATTGATTTCATAAGCACAAACTATATTTCTACCACAACTTTGTAATAAATGTTAGCAAGCTTAGAAATAGCCAGCCGCAGAAAGAAACATCCCAGTCAGCTGTAAATTGCAATCCAGCACTAGAACTCCAGCAGTAGTATGTGGTGATGATTAAAAAATCTATCAGCATAAGACAGGAAGAGAAAAATCAGTTTCAAAATGGACATGACCCCTTTTAGACCAGTGTGTTCATAATAAATGTACCAATTTGTCTGACTTACTGCTAAAATTGATTAGTCTAGTAATAGAAAGAAAACATCAAATTTTAATCAAATGTTTATTTGAAAAATGTGCAACATTTTCTCATACACCTGCATTGTGTCTTTTTGGTGTGTTCATAGTTGTAAAACTAAATACCTTTTGGTTTTTGACTATTAGACATAGAAAGCAAATTGAAGGTGTCACCGTGGCTTATACATACTTTTTACTGTTTTCAGTCATCAGAACCATAATCAGAATACTTTATTAATCCAAGAGGAAATTATGTGAGAATTTCCATTCATTTTATCACATAAGATGAATGTTAGTCAATAGTTCCAGCCCTAGCGTTACATTTGTACAAGCTCAAATTATCTTGTTTTTACTGGTTTAGTAGTTAACAATGTAAGGTTGGTGGGCATGAAAACTTATCCCAAACAATTGTCGTTTGAAAGGCTGCATTTAAAGGCATGCTAAGTGATTGGGATGATCAAATGACAATCAGAAGAAAAGAGAGGCAATCTCAATAAACTTTGTCATTCATCCATTCAAGGTTCAATCATATCACAGGCGTTTTGCATAACTATGAGACACTGGTTCTAATCCTCAAAGGGTTTTGGGGCTACTTGGCTTTGCACTGTAGTCATTCAAGGTCGCAACCCGGTAGGAAATATGGGCTGCCATAGCAACACAAAGATGGCCTCTAAAGGCTTAGCATAATTCTTCCCTAATAGAAAAATAACAGCGGCAAATCCCATCCTTAGTGAACTACCTCATTTGACAGAGGCAGACTCCCACCTGTGAAGCACATAGTCACCACACCAATGCTCTAAGACTACGATAAGATGAAAAAAAGCCCATCTCTGGATGGGGATGGGCGCCCTAAGCTCAAGCTAAATTCTTTCTCTTCTCTGAAGCTGAAAACAGCCCACAGTGTGTCTTTGGCTAGCTTTAGGTTTTTGAAGCTGGACAATACAAGCTGCCAAATGAATCGTGCTCTCTATATAGTAGCCTACATAACTTTGAAGTGCTTAAGCCAGACTCTGAGAAAAACTTCTGGCATCAGAAGATGGCTTATATGTGCTCAAATCTGGGAACTGTTCTTTACCTTTGCTCTTGAAAATATTTAAACTCAGTCAGACCTGTTGAACGAGTGATCACATCTATGATAAATCAGATCAGTTTTACTCTTCACAAGGTGTTCTAGTGGGAGTTTTATGACACTGGGACGTTTTAAACCTTCCTAGTAACTGTCCTCACGCTTCTGATTGTGATCACAAAATATGTGATCCCCCTCCTTTGTCCCCCTCCCTCCGGTTTGTTGCCAGGTACCACGAGATGGATTCTTGTCACTGTGTGAGTTGCATCAGGATGATGAGCACTGGGGAGAGAATAAATTACCGCCACACTTTAGAGTAGGAGGCATGTAAGTATCAGCAGCTACAACAGTGCATTACTCTCTGCTTATGGAATCGCTAATGAGGTGTGGTATCCAGCAATGTTGCAGCCATTGTGATTGAGCTAAAATCAAAGGCTTTATGAAATCATTACTGTCAAAGCTAGCTATGAAAATCAAATGATTGCCCAACATGGTTTCCTGTAAGAGGTATATGGTGCTGTTTTGTTACATGCAAAAGGGAGAGGGAGAGATATGGAGAATTATAGAGGGCAGATGTGATGCTATCTCTACTGTGTGCCTGAGTCAGCCATTTTTAGTTCAACTGGATTTCTGTTTATTCACTATGCGCAACAGCTAGAGGCTCATTGTCTGGCTCATGCATTGCATCTTCTCTGTCAGTGTACTTCTATAGATGCTTGCCTTATTCAGCTGGGTTTAAAATATATTTTTTCCCCAGCCCATCTGGATGAGTCCTGCTACCTCACACCGGACTGTGTAATCACATCATTGTCAGTGATGTTTCTGTTCATGGCATTAAATAGTGTGCAGCCAAGATGACAGAGCAGAAACGAGAGGAAGATTATCATTTTATCAAAATATCCTTACAGCTGAGCAAAAAGCTACATGGTTTGGGCCTTACTAGAACACCAATATTGAAATAATTGAATCATAAATGATTCTCCAGCCTAATATCTTAATTTCACTGAGGTAGATTTGCTCTATCTTAACATCTGGTACTTGTGGTTCCAACAGTCGCGAGGG
Organism: Pelmatolapia mariae; assembly: GCF_036321145.2. Taxonomy (NCBI): domain Eukaryota; kingdom Metazoa; phylum Chordata; class Actinopteri; order Cichliformes; family Cichlidae; genus Pelmatolapia; species Pelmatolapia mariae. The sequence continues at coordinate 23,074,022 of NC_086228.1, forward strand.
TACTCTAAAGGGACTTTTTTATCATGCAAATTAGAGTTCAACAGCTTTCTTGTCTTATCAATTCATCTTTTTGCTGTCAGGCAAATATGCAAAATTCATATATTAATATTCTATTTCTCCCATTATTTTAAGGCATTCACTGTGACACGGCATTGTCTTTAAAACAATATACTTTTCTTTGCTGTTCTTATCTTTATTTAAACTCCTTTGGCTTGCCTAGATTATGGAGCGATTGATAGTGGTGTCTTCACATTAAATGGGCAGTGACATTCGTAATGGCCATTTGCTGGACGGAATTTTATTCCTGTGCCTCAAGTGCTTGGATGGATAGCAGAATAGAGTAATTAAATCAACGCTCCACGAGTGTCCAACGAGAGCCCAGATTCTCCTCCCTGAAGGGGAATCCCACTGAATACCGGCCTGTAAGCCTCCTGTTTCAGAGTCTTACACGGAGCACCTTTCTACATCAAAGCTTTCTCAGCACCATGTCTCAAAGATTCACATCTCCAGGAAAGAATGGCTTCTGCTGAGATATGGACACCTCTGGTCTCATTTAATGTGCAAGGTCCCCTCCCCCTCTCCAGGCCTGAATCCGAGGATAGAGTGGCTATCTGACGAGATCACACAGAGAGGTGCGGGAACTTAAAGGCAAAGAGTTACTGAGCATCCTACCAGGACTCTCAAAAGGGTTCTATTAAAGCATGTTCAATATGCCGGTCAGGGCTTTCAAAGTGCTGCACACCCTCTAGCCCCGGCAAACTCAAAGGGCATCAGTGCACATTCAGTAAGAGGAATCTGGCCCCCATTAATTTAATGAGTCCAGGGTATTAGTATGCCATAGCCAGCTATGAAGTCTTCTTTTTTCATCTCTAGTGGAGTTTTAAGGGAAGATCCACCAACTTGGGAGTGACAAAGAAGAGCAGGGAACAAGGTGCACTCATCTAATCTGAGATAAATTTTTAGCTGTCAGTCCTCAGAGGGCAATTTCCAGTGGTTAAGATGTCTTTGTGCAAGCTGGAAATCCACATAAAGAATGCAGAGTGGCACTTTTACTGTCACCAGGAGAACTTCGCTATCTCTTTGTCATGATTGCATCCTCGGAAACCAGACACGAAACTTGTAAAAAATAATGGGCAGGAATTGGCACTTGGAGACGTATTTGCATAACATATTTGGAAACATGCTGTGGTCATTACAGCAGCGCGAGCACTTTTTTTTTCTTTTTTACTACTCTTGTCTACTGTCACTTCATGGTTAATTAGCTCAGTAAGCAGTGATGCTGCTTACTAAAGTTGTAACACCTGACTTAAAGGAGAACACACATCCCAGCAACTATACAACATCTGACATGTAACTGACAGTCACCTGTAAGAGATTACAGAGACAGTGGAGTTTGCCAGGGCCTGTCAACCAGGAAGTAGCAGCTGCTGGAGCTAATTAAAGGCATAGTAACATGGTAACACATCCCAGCTAAGGGACACATCAAACACTCCTCTTCATGCAAGTGTGGAGTCTCATCTCTGGGATGTTGAGGGCTTCTGTGACCTGTGCTGGGAACCTGCTGGGCCCAAGGCTTGACCTGAGAGCTGCGGGGTGAACCAGAGTGGGTCAGGATCACTGTGGGGTGCACCTGGACCAGACTTACCTGTGTCTGTGTATCTGCATACCAAAACGTGGCCATGTGGCTGTGTTGGCGCGAGTGCATGGACTCTGACCTGAACAACAAAGAAAAGGAGAGAGCTTGGGTGAGAGGTCACAGAGGCAGAGGAGGATTAGGAAAAACACACATAAGACACACTGACTAGATATGATCAGACAGACACATATGGCTAAAAAGAGGTAGAACCAGACACCCTCAGATGTGGTGATGAAATCCAAACCTATTGTAAACAAGTCCTTTTACGATGGATTGCGCTAAATTATACATAAATACAGCATAAACATCGATTTAAAATCAATATCACTGTGTACATTTAGTTATGTCCAGATTTAAAAGAAAATACATTTGCCCTGTAGCAAATTGAGAAGCTGTTTCAGATTTCTGTCTTTCAAAATAACACTGAGCTCAGTCATAATGAGCACTCGCGCTGAACAATAGTACCTGAAGCCCACTGAGGAAAGGTTGTTCCAGCCAATATTTATAGACATTTGATAAAAGAAAAAAGATAAAAGAACACATTGACTCTCTGTCCGGTCCGTCTGTGCTTTTCTCTCTGAATCTGTATGTCAGTTGTAGAGCCTGTGTGTAACTAACCAGAGAAATCAATCCAAACAAATCTCTCATGAAACTTTTTCTCAGATGCAGTTACACTGATAACATGCTTAATATAACCGTGGAAATATTTGCCTCTTACTTAGTGCGCAACTTAATTAATTCTGAGTTCAATGTGAATGTTTATGCATAAATAAGAAATGCATTTAGATTTTCATCAATTTCTGAACCAAATGTTTTCCTGTTTGCTTACATCAAAGTCACCCTGACAATACGTTACTGCATGACAGGTCTGATGAGCAAATCACATAGGTTGTAGCTCCCGGTGATTCAATATTGACTCTAAAAGGAGCATAACAGAAGGATGTAGACGTCACTTGTGTGGAGTGATTTGGCCCTGTTGGGTGAAAGGCTGTGAATGCTGTGATATAGATCTCAAGCCGGTCTTGCTGCCATATGTAGGAAGACATCTGCAGTACGTCACCATGGCACTTCTCTCTGGGGAGCCATGCTGTGGCACATGGACCACCTGAAGCAGGTCTATGTCTCCACCTGCCACATTGAGCGCTGACATGTGCTCATGCAGGGATGCATGTTGGTGGACCTGTCTACAGGCATGTAACTGTCAGCGCAGACAGACACCAATTTGCCACCATCTTGGGAAGGCGAACATGGCACATGTGATGCATGCAGAGAGCAAGTTCAAGAGAGGACTGTAAAATAGAGATTTTTTGACATTTTTATTTTTTGACATTTTTTTTTTTTTTTACTAATACTCCACAACAGCAGTGGAAAAACTCAGTCTAGCCTGTGCTGGGTATTTTCTGTGCCTGCCAAGTAGCAGACCTAAACAAAATGAGAAAGCCCTTGACTCAATTTTGGCGGCCTAATATTATTCTGCCACCCTGGGAAGCCAAGGTTCTCTTGTTGTGTAAAATAGAGGGAAGGCAACTTTCCCCCTCACATCTTTATGGCTTCATGCTCGGAGTTACTGGCTGTGAGGGCCTGAATGCTGTGTGCTTTCAGCAGTTGTCGTGTGGTCTCAATCTCTTTACACTTTTCTCTGCCAGTCTCCTCTCTACCAGGCCTCCTCAAACTGTGTAATCAGCAGATGTCTTTACAGAACAGCCGTTTGCCACGTGCACACCCTGCATTCTTTTCCAGTTTCATTTTGGAAATATATAATTTCTTCATTTAGATTATTATTATTCTTTCAAGCCCAGGAGCCATGTTGATTTGGTTCTTAATGTGGCCAGAGGCTGCAAATACCGCTTCACTCAGCAGTTCAGATTCAAATGCTTCAATGATATATCTTAAGTCTACTTACGTTAGTCCATTCTATTATACTGCAGACCTGCTGAGTTAAACAAACCTGCACAGAGTAATTCATCAGAACCCTTTGGCCTTCAAAAAGACAGAGTCACACTACTTGACACCAGAAAAGAGACCAAGAACTCTATTCTCACGCTAACATTTCAGGGACAAAATTCCCAAATGATCTTTAGAAAAAAAATGCATCATAAACAGCGAACTCTGTCACATTTTTTAGAATAAACACCGGAAGCTATATATGTTTTGAAAATGACTAATACACGCTTCACGTATCTTATATTAGTCTTCGGAGCCTCGTTGCATCACACTACCTCAAAACTATGAAAGACACTTGCAATAATCTGACGTTTTATAATAAAGAAATGTGTGGCATTGCCCTGAAATATATAAATGCGTATATTAAATTGACAGATCTAAGCCGATTTCGACTGGAATACCCGGTTGTGATGCTTACTTTCACTGACATGAAATAGACATCATGATCGCACACAAACATGTTATGAAATATAAGTTGCAATATCATTACAGTAATTACGTCAATAACTCAACTTGCGTATTTCCATGTCATATTACTATACTTCAGCCATGCATTTCAAATGGAAACATTTTGTGGCACGTGGCTGCTTACAGTGTAAGTATTTTACACATCTCACCCAGAAGGATTAAATTACCCAAGAGTAATGTTACGAGTATTTAAAGAAGAAAAAGAAAGAAGAAAGAAGTTAAAATTAGCTCTGTATAACATTAAATGCTGTTTAAGTGTTACTAGTAATAATGAGTTGATAGGATAGTAGGTATAGCAATGCAAGCAAGCAAAATGTACACATGTATTCTTACTTTTCCTGCTATTACTATTAGTACTTTCACTTAAAAAATAAGTAATGCCCATATGAAAGTCAAGAACTGTTGATAAAACTAACTTTTTATGGATTAAAGCCAGCAGACGTCCACCCATTATGGGCATGTGGCAACAAGCTTTCAGAGCACCACTTGGGCACCATCAGGGCACCACCATGCCAGTGTTTCTTGTCTGTCACCAACTTCAATATTGCTGCAGAAGGTGGCAGACTCGTGAAGGGCTGGGTATCCGTGAATTGAGCTGTCAAAATTAGCAAAAGGCAAAGTGGGTCACGCACTGAGGCAACAACTAAGACCCTAGGGGGATGCCATAATATCCCTCGCTAAAAAGTGATTCATTACTGTAAGTTATCACATCAACAAAATATTTTCAAATGTTTCCTCATTACCATCTAAAATAACCCAACAGTTACAGGGGCTAATTATTTCACATAATTGTGTCATAATAAGTCACATAATAGTGTTGATACTTCTGTCACTTACTCCTTAATGCCTAACCTGACCTTCGATAGCGATTGTGTTAATGATAACTCCACGAATTCACTTTTTTCTATTAATTGCCGATTTTGCTTGTATAATGACATGAAGATAGGGAGGTGTATAAGTGTGTGTGCTTGTGTGTGTGTGTGGGAGTGTGTGTCTCATAAGTGGTAATGTTAGACTTGTGCATTTGGCAAGCATTTTTTTCGCTCCATTTGGTGACAGATTGGGTTTAAATAACATTATATCTTCACAGTTGTGACTCACAAGCCTCAGTGTTACAAAGTCAGGGTGAGGTTTAGCACTTCAGATGAGGATGAAGGAGGATCGGGTCGCCTCACTTCGTCTTTTAGTTTGTCACTTTATGCTGGGCCTAATCAGGGACTTTATGAATAACCTTTTACTGTTTTACTGACACAATCAATCCACTTTTCCCCCAACTAAACCCATGGTTTTTCCTTCGTAGCTAGCATTCCCAGTGGTAAAATGGGCAGAAACACGTACTAAGAAGGACTGAAACTGCTTGTAAACCTCTGCTTGAGACATTTTACAAAAATGTTCTAAATTCGTTCAACAGATAAATGTAATCAACTGGCCTATATTTCATTGGAAAAAAAGCATTTGGAAAAGTTGTGACATAAATTCAATAACACCAGTGTCCAGTAGTTTAAAGAAAAAGATGCAACTTTACATTGATTATGACACGTTGCATGGCGGGATGCTAAGCATTGCTGAATACTTCCTAGTCAACACAGCACTACATTTTTGGACATGACTTTGAATATTTAAGCAGAGGTCATAGCAGGGTGCGTCTCCTCTCGCCTCTCTGAGCCCCAGGTAGGAGGGCATGAAGAGGGGTCTTAATATTGATGCTCCGGGCCCAGAGTGCTCTACAAACGTTAATGTTGCATTGACTCTCTGAACCAGTATACATTACTGTCGGCCCTGACCCCCTCATCAGCCATGTTTGTTTTTGGTGGTGTTATGATATCAAAGACTAACTGCTTTACAGCACCTCCTGGTGCTCCCCAGGAGGAAACTTCTCCTTTTGGAATGAAGAATTCACTCTACAGATTTAAAGGTAGTAACATCGCCTGTTTCGCCATGTGTGAATTTTATATTATTTTGGTCTTTCATAATTTAACAAAATCTTGTAAACTTGTAGTGACTTTATTGAAGGGAGTCGGTATCCATGTTATTATGAAGACTTTAAGCCAACACATGCGGATTTGGGCTGATGGATTCTTTATTGTGCAGTTTGTTCAGAGATTGACTTCACACACTCCACAGGTAACTTTCTGTTTTAACTTTTTTAACTTTCTTTTAAAGTGAATCCTGGCTGTGTGGCAGATGAAGCATAAACTGTGATGTCTTTTTCAAGAAGTGAGTGTGGTTTATTTGTTGTCTCTGAAAGATACACAGGAGTGTGGCCTCATGCTTTAGAGCTTTGCTTACGTGCTGCTTTGGCCCGCTTGTTCTGTCCTGAGCCGCCTGTCCCTCAAATCCAAGGCTTAGTATGAGGTGGAGCACAGAGGAGGGATAAGGGCTGTCCCTGCTGCTACTAGGGAGTGCACGCCAGCAGTGCATAGAAACTAATAAAGATGCACACTGGCAGAACCCATTGACCAAGCAATGAGATGTCACCATAAACAAGCGGCAGGACGTTGGCAGTTAAATGGCTGGTTTCATAACACTGGATGAATTTTAATTTTTAATTAAAAGACATGCCTCTTATTTAAGATCTCAGAATATACATAATACTAATATGATTAATATCAGTTTGTTTGAAAGTGTTATTTTGCAATTTTTCCATTCACTTTTGACTAGACGTGGCTATAGCTGTTTTTAAAAACTAGCTATATGTTAGTAAATCGCCTCAGTTCAAACTTGCACATCAGAGTCCTTAAAATGGGCATCAGCTCTGGCAGTAACATCTGCACAGGACACATCTAATGTATGTCATTTTTGCAAATACAAAATAACATCCTTGAATCAAAAGTGATGTCTGGCAGTGCTCAGATGACTCTTCAGATTTATCATGTAGTCATGAAACTTGTAAGACCATAATAATACATTTGTTATAGGGCCTTAGAAGGTGCAGAAAACCCAAGGCCCAACTCCCAATTCCCTCATCTCCAAGTAAAAATGTTGATTATATTTCTGATTATTAGTCTTAAATGATTTATTAACAGTTAATTATGTATTTGCCTTAACAAAACAAGCACGCCACTTTGATTAATATATCAGATTTCCTAAATTATATCTTTGGAAAAGAAAAAGCCCAAAGTCCAGAGAGCAGGAATAGCACTTGTGGGCCTAAAATATGAGTGCTTTAATTTGATTGTGTTAAATTGAAGCTTCTTTGAAGAACACCCACAACTCTCTTTAGCTATTTATTTCTCATCAGTGGTTTGACTCTGACATGTCTCTTTTGTACACCTGAATTATGGTAGGGCTAATTTAAAGTACATAATGCATTTAAAGAAATATTTGACCACAACCTTCAGGCGAATCAATTTAACCCGAAGAAATGAAAATGAGGCTGATGTGGCATGAGCAGGCCACCTACCTGAATGCATTCTCTTCAGAGATAATGATGGGGTGTTTACTTTATTTTTGGTCACATTGTCGTTATTATTGTGATTATCATTTTTGTTTCAAACGATACACAGCATACTCATATCACAAGATAATAAAAAAATACAAATAAAGATGCTGTATTTAGAAAACCTATTAGCGGTACACTCTAACTGTTGATTAATCTAATTCCAAGACTGTTTTCTCTTGACGGAAATGTTCCTTTTGCTAAAGTAAGAGTGATTTGAATTTTTCTGTCCCCGTGAAATTTTCAAATTCCTGGCATTTCACTAGTGCCGAAAACACTAAAATAATAACAATAAAAAGAAAAACTTCAAAAAATTAGCACATTATACAGCATTGGTAAAATGTTGTTCAATGTTAATATTCAATCGCTGATTTTCGCTGAGTGAAATTAAATTAGTACAAATACATTTTATTTGAAATTACTGTTGCGATTTAAAGTTAAGGGTGGAGAGCATGCCTTTTTAAAAAATAAAAAAAATGTATAATAAAAAAATGAAATAAATCAAAATAATAATGCGCAAAAATGTATTCACAGAGACATTAAGAACAAAAACACATTAAGAATAAGCGACTATTTTAAGGTTAATCGAAAAAAAGTATTTTCGGTGTTTTGTTCTGATTTAAAAAAAATAAATGTGTAAAATCTACATAAAGCAAAAGAAGGCAATGCACATATTTGAAAAGGTAATTGAAACAAAAATAACTTTTTTTCATTACATATATAAGAGCTTTGTTTTGTCCTTTCATAAACATCCGAGTACTCTCTGTAAAAAGAAAAAGCTTTAACGAACACTATGGGTTTCATTGTAATTTCAGCAGATGGAGATATCAAAGTTTGCAAGAATTAATAAAAAAGTTTTCCAGCTAATGTCAGACAAAGAACAATCAGAAAGTAATTATGCATACATTTTGTTAGTTTAGCTGCTTGTTGAAAAAGCCATCTGTTTATAAGATTCTTTGTAATTCTTTTCCATTGTTTTTTACATCTGCAAAACTTCTTGTGCAGCATCAAAAGACAATGAAATTCATTAACTCTCCGTGTCTAATTGGCAAGATTCTCTTATTTCAAGTCTTTTTATTTCTTCAAGGGACATTGTCTTGAATGGGAGGCTCTCATCTCAATCAAATAATATGCAATGATAAACAAGAACTAGAGTTTTTGATCAAAAAGTGCAACTCAAATCAGATGCTTCTGCTGGACTGAAATGTGAAACTTCTCCCAGTTTGTAAAAGGAAAGACACCATCTGTTTTTTTATGATTGTCTGTAAAGAGGACATTAAACTGTCAGTGGTGTTCCTTGTACTTTTGCAGACAGTGACATACTCCCACAAATCATCAGTTCTTTACCAATCTTACTACATTGTATTTAAACCAGCAGGTCAATTGTAGTTAAAGCACGGACAATAACTATTTGCTTTTCATAGCAGTTCTTTTATTTAGGTTAGTGTAATGGCATTGTAAAATCAATTAATTTAGATAACGCCTGATTAATTTGATAGATTACCATGATTTTAACAGATAAAATTCCCAGTTTAATTTTTCATTATAGTTTCAAAGACTTTGTTCTTTCTTTCTTTTTTCTGTTTGTCTGTCTAAGAAACATTGAAAACGATGGCAAAAACTGTAAACCCCAATTTTTCTCCTCCACATTCTAAACTTGAAAAACCGTGATCAGTGTGAAACTATAGTTGAGGAAAAACTTAGCAGTCTTATCCTTTAGATTTCAAGAAAACTATCTCTCCCATGATTCCTCAAAGTTATAAATGCATAGGGAGAAAAAAGGGGGAAAAAACTGAAGGCTTTCATTGTGTCATACAATGAAGGCTTTCAACTGAAATGCCTCAAACAGACTTTCATATGAAACAGTCATTTTACTCACAATCCTAGCTACAATGTTTATGCGCTCACTCAATCCAACATTGAAGTTTGTTAAAAAAGAATAGTTATTTTGTTTACTAAATTTTTGTCGAAGTCTTATTAATTGTAAGTAATCCAACGCCAAGCAAACTAAATTGCACGTGTGTTCAGTCAGTGTGAAGCTGTGGTGTAACGAAACCTTTGGCAGAGTGATTCGCTTGTGTAATGCAAAGCATACTGTATATTTGAAATAAAAGGTATTACAGCGATATCTAGCTTATAAAACAAACTTGACCAATGTAGCATGTTACACTCCGGAGTCCTTGTAATGTCGCTATTTGCAGAAGTCAACCATTTAGTTGCTGCTTTCATGTAGAAGCATAAGCATCAGCTCCATCTTCTTCCTCCCCAGTTAGCTTAGCAGCAGCGGCCATTTTGTCTGATTTTGCATTGGTCTAAATGTGTATTGAAGGTCATGAGAAATTTCTGGCAATTTCTGCTCAGGAGATGGTAACACCAGCTTCTTGAAAAAATTTTACAGAACAGGTTCTCTTACTTTGAGCCATCCACCAAGATGGCCAGCAGAAAATGCGAATTATATCAGGCATGCGCTGAGCATGTTCCAAGAAATAATGCTTTCATTTCCTGTTCACTGTTCATTATTAACCACATGGCTGTCAAATGTACATGCATACAAGACATTCATGTGCAGGCACATCAAGTACTAGTGCGCGCGCACACTCACACCAACACACACACACACGCATAAAATAAGATGAGCTGATCCCATTCTTAGAGACTGCGTCAACCACCCGCTGATTCCACTGCCACACCATGTAGACAACCAACCACAGGATGTATACACCCAGCTGTCCAGAGGTCACCTTGGCTTGTTTACTTGACTGGAGTGGATGCACAGTGGCAGAGTGGACCACCGCTATCCACAACAGCTCATCTAACAACATGTGTTCATGCTCTCACCTCTTTTACGAACCTGCGTCATCTTCGGGGTAAGTAGCACAATCTGTACTTTACCCAAGTCCGCTGCACCAAGGAGGAAAAACTGTGATGGACAGACCTACTTTACGACTGCTCTTTCTTTATGTGTTTAACTCTTTGAAAGTCTGTCATTTACACTCACGTCATCAATTAGTTATTATTCTACCAATTACTATCTTCCTTTTTAACTTTGACAGAATTTTTTACTTGAAATTAATACATTTTTAATCTAGTTTTTCAAAGCAGCAGTGGGTTTGGGCTACTGGGAGATTATTGTAAAACACTTTCCTCTAAGACTTTTCTGAGCCTGAAGTATTAGTGATCATACTGTATATCATTGCGATGGAAAATTACACTGCACCATTATGACACAGGAGCAGCAGCCATGCAATTGCACAAAGATCAATAAATGCATTTTTACAACAACAACAAAAAAATCATGGTTAAGTGTAATCTGTCTGTGCGTTTCAGCGTTGGCCCATTGTCACTTCACAGGCCAAATTACCAAATCTTAGCACTATGATACATTTGTAAATAGTAGGTACTAAATACACAAACACTCACCTCTGCACTGCTTAAACACCCCACTTTGGAAACACTGGAGCTCCAAAATCTCTGTGTTATTGGCACAGAGGGGTAAAACGACTGTGTGGGAGTGAGGCCCGGAGACTGGGCTTTCTGTGTTTCCAGAGAGCTGCCCTGACCACCCTGGTAAATATAGGAGAGCAAATCCTTTTCAGGTTGAGAGTATGACACGGGACTGCCACATAAATCAGTGTAGGCCCAGCCCGGCACAGGCTGGGAACGCCATGGGAGTGGTAGGCGGCTCTACGGTGAGGTTTTTGGGGAAGGATTATGGATTGAGACGTACAGCTGGGAGGCTAAAGTTACACTTTTCATTACCACTTCGAGGGGGTCTTGGCTGCCTGGAAGCCAGTCAGATTTGTGAAGACCTCTTTCTCCCCCTGGAATGGTTGTAATTCTGCAGGCACATTCTTCACCTGAGGATAATTGTTTTTGATATGGCAAGAACAATTTGGCCAAATGCGATGGGAAGTGCTGTTTTTCTTTTCTTTTCTTTTTTCCTTTTTTTTTTGCCAGTGGAAGAAATAAAAAAAGAAAAAGGAGAGGGTATTGTGAAATGTCCTCATTCACCAAAAGACCAGAGTAAAGAGAGAGCAGTATGCCCCCTTCTGGCTCTTTTCTTCTCTCCCTCTTTTCTTCTTCTTTTTTCCCTGGCGTCTGGAGATGTGAAGAAATGTCTTTTGATCAGCTCTGACAGAGCCTGGGCCATGTGAAGAGGGTGGCTAGCAGGACTCTGCCAATCCATGCAAGGCAAAAATGTTCCTAATAAGAGAGTAATAAGCTAACGAGTGCTGGGTGTCTGTCTGATCCACATTCTGGTTACCATTTGTGCCAGCACACCCAGTGGCTTCTGACGTGTACCCGACTCTCATCAGTCTTTGGACTATTTGCCAGGTCACTGCGTTTCACCTGCCCAGTCCCATATGCTCTCAGCAATGGTGCAATAGTCTGAAATTTAGGGACCTTGTGGGCACAACAAAATTGAAATTGGGAGCATTCTATTTCAAAATTTTACACACAGCGTTTGGAATTGACAACATGTGTTACATTTGCTGTGCTGGAAATATACAGGGGCAGAAAAATAAAGTACAGGGTTGATTCTGAGCAAAGAAAATTTGTCTCACCTTGCCCACACAACATCAACTTAGGCTATTTCCACAACTGACTGCTTCCATTGTATTTGTGGGTTTGAAGTGGTCACATATCAAAGGGCTCTGTCTCTGCAGGGTGGATTCTCTGGTACTCTGTACAGCACAACAAGGAGATAGTTACCTCTCACAGCTTCTCACTGCAGCCCAAATAAACACATCACCTCCACTGCAGGGGGAGGAGGACAACAGCACAGCTGCCAACTCTCCCTCTCCCTCTCTCTTTATCCTACCCTAGCAGCAGCACCAGCCAAGTCCACAGTGCTGCGGGGCATCTCAGGCATGAACAGGTGCACTGTTGGTGGACTTGGGCCTCTCTTAGGCCTGTCTCTGGGCTGGTGCTAAGTGCTGGATGTGTGAGGACTGGTGAGGACAGGCTGGCCAGACTTTAATGGTGTGGTGGTGAGTCCTGGGCTCAGCGCTGGTAATTATGGTGGGGAGAAGGTGATTAAGGAGCGTTGAGCAGCCCAGCGAGGGGGACGGGCCCACGCCCAGCAGGGAGGGGAGTTCTGCCACAGGAGGGACCAATCAAGTGTGAAGCAGAGCACAGACCTTGGGCCTTGGTTCAGTGGGAAAAGGCTTGGCCACTGGTTCAGAGCGCCGCAACTTTCACGGATTAGTAGAGACACTATTCTGAAGACTGAAAAGGGGAACACAGCACGGAGGCAGCATCAATGCAAGTGTGCGTGCACACAAACACACAGTCTCTCTCTTTCTTTTACCCTCTCACACACAAAACCCACCAACAGCTGGGAGGAGGGCTACAGCCATCGCCATATTACCATAGCAACGGCATATCTCACATTTGAGCCCAAATGAAGACACTTTGGATTGAAACCGGGATATTTATTCTTCCAGTTAATGGAAGTATTTTAATAGTTTCTCTCAGAGCTTGCAGAATGTTTCCCCCTGACTGAGTTAATGAGTTGCAATTGAAGGTGCTTAGTGCATCAGACAAGCATTTTGTCATTTTGCAAATTACAGGAGATCAACACTGCAAAATTTAACTTCTGTATTTATGTGGCAATGGGTCTTCCATATCTACTGTGAAGACTTTCAAATTTTTGTTAATCACCGCTAGGTCCTTTGGTCCACTGTGGAATTCCATGCAAACAAATGGATCACATTTCGAAGAAGCGGCTCTTTTAAGTAAAGTGATTGCAGTTTGCCAAAATTGAACAATTTTCACTGTTCAATGCCTTTGGCAGGTCCAGCTTTGAAGAATAATCTTTTACTATGCTGCGCATGCATCAGACCCTTTTATTCATTTGGTTTTAAATGTAATTCTTGAAAAGCAGATAAGAAAATGAAAAACTATTAAATAGTGGGGTTTGGTTCTCTGTAGGAAAATGGTCTGAGTCATGATTAAAATGACTAAAAATGACAAATTACTTAAAGAGGTTTTATTAAATCTTTTTGGTCATGAAAAGTTTTAAAATGGTGCAAGCTGAAGCACATACACCACTTTGAAATACAGTGTCAGAATACCTTAGCTCCTTCTGTTTATATTGTCTATACAAAACTGACATAAAGCAGACATTTTAAATCACAGGGCTAGCAGAATGATCTAAAGTTACACTGTTATATACATGCTGGAGCCTGTCCTCCCTAAAACATGACTCCATTTGTGGCATGTGAAAGGAGCTCACTATGAACAAGCAGCAAACTCCAGGGCTAAAATAACAGGCAGTGGGAAAACTGCAGTGCCTAGAATGGCCACTTAAGGCTGGCACCAAAAGTGAGTCAGTCCCCACCGAAGTTATTACAGTTCTGCATTTTTTAAAATGTATTCATTTCATTTTGACTGTTTCTCTTCATTTTAGCTTAGTTTCAGCTACAACCGGACAGTTTCTAGGTTAGATTTGCTGGTTTCAGCTGGTTTTTATTGTTTGGTAATGTTGAGTTTTTATTAGTTTCAGTGTTAGTTTAAATGTGGTAGCTATTTGTCAGGAGCACATTTAAGAAGTTTAAAAGGGGCCTGCAATTTGTGGAGAGTGTTAACTCACAGACTGAAAAACACCAGAGCCCATGCTGCTATTGTTGACAAATCTGACCACACAGAAATGAGCCATACCTCATTTCAGTTAGTTTTTTGTTATTGTTCTTTTTTTTTTTTTAAAAAGTATAGTTTATATTTTTGTTTCAGTTAACCCAAATCTTTATTACATATAGTTTTGTTTTTAACTACAATTCCTTGGTTTTGACAGCCTCCCATGCAAAATGCTCATCTTTGCAGCAGAAATAAACACATTAAAAGCCAAAAAGTGTCTCTATAGCTAGTTTTCTACCTTCATAACAACTGTGAGTGTACATGTGGGGTTGATGGATTGGGTAAAATTCAAGTTTTTTTTTTCAATTGTTTGTATATTACTTGGCACAAACTACCACGCATCTGTGTTCTGCACATTTTATGGAAGCCATATGCCTAACAAGCTTGCTGGTGTAAGCTTACAAATTAGCATTTCACCCTCCTGTCCCAGTATAGTCACTGTTGTCTCCAAAAGAAAAACAAATGGCAGCATTCAAAATGAAGACTTTAAAACTGGATTTTCCAAACCGATGCGTAAGGTCACAGTGTCTACCACTATCCTTAATTTGCAGTCTCTGATTACAGTCTGTTGTTATACTTTTTAACTAACTATATTATTCATTAGATAAAAATCTTAAGTTGACTGGTACTTATATTTGTACTCTATATGAGCACTCTTACTACAGACCTCATTCAACAACAAATTCATAAAAGACCTTTACATCTAAGGTTCACAGACTCAGACAGATGCATCATGAACAACTCAGGCTTGAGTATTTTGCTCAAACATACCTTCACACACAGACTACAGGAACCAGACGATCAAACCACGGACCTTCCAAATTGTAGATAACCTGCTCTGCCTCCTGAGCCACAGCTGCCCTGCAAAGCAAGTGGTTGTAGTAAATAGAAAGAAGCCAGTAAGAGAATGACAGTGCCATACAAAATCCATACATAGAGGTTACTGGGATGGATTGATGGGTTGTCAGCACATTAGATTTGAAACAATCCTTTATTTTCCACTTCAAACCAATACCTTGTTATTTTTCTACTGGATGTTGAATATTTTAGCACAACCAAGTAACCACAATATAATTCATAATTAAGTTATTAAACCGAAAAAATAAACTTGCCTAAACCTAACAAAACAATCAATATTACACTGTCAGATTACAAAAAAGTTCAGTCATGATTCAAAAGTGACTCTGTGAGTTGTATTAAAGAGTGGGAGCGTTTTAGATTTATGGTTATTTAGGAATTGTTGGTATACTGAGCTTGTTTAGAGAGTATATTTGTAGCGAAAGCACAAGGTGTAACTATCACAACACACACCTGGCTTTGGCTCCTGTTGTTGAAAGATAAATTGAAAGTCTTCATCAGGCATGACAATGCTTCAGCTTTCTCAGCATGCATATTTTCAGTGACTGTTTGGGTTCACTTTTGTCCTCATTTTGGAAAGAGTAAACACGTAAATGGTGACGCTGATTTGTTTCTATATGGGGTTAGGGAATGAAAACTCAAGTCCTATTGTATTCTCTTTAATGGCGTCTCTTCCCCAGACAGTGTGTGTGTGTGTCTGTGTGTGTGTGTATGTGTGTGTGTGTATGATTTAGGATTCTTTGAGATGAGGAGAGTACGCCTGTATCCAGGGGCCTCCCCCCGCCTCAATCCCCCATCCCGTGCTTGCTTTGGGCACAATCATCCTGCAAAGCTTTCTCTCTCTCTCTCTGACACATATATACACACACTTCCTGTCTCTCTCTTGGTTTCTCTCTCTCTGCATTGCTCATCATGCTTCGACTTTGAAGTCGCAGCTTTCTCTTTCCCTTTTTTGTCTCTGTGTGGCTTTGATGCACTAACATTCTGTGAATAGTTCCTCTAATGCCTGGATCCTTGTGCCTTATTCTTCCTACTCTGCCACTGTAGAAATGGTGAGTCTCTTGCCTTTGAAACGACGTCCATAAATTACAACTTGTCAAGTGTCATTTTCCTTGTTTACAGCCATTTTGGGCTCCCACTCCCCCATGTTCCTCTCTTGTGTTTCACATTAAACTGCACCAATAATGTTGGTGGTGCTCACCAGGTCTGCACATGCAGCTTGTTGCCACTAAGGGGGTGCGGAAACTATTAAAATATTTTCTAGTCTTTACGAGTTTTATGTGTGTAATTTGTGTGGATATATCCCACTGTGTTACCACCAACTAGGAGAACAGAATGAGTTTGTGCTTTGGCCTGTGTTACGACAGTGACATGGAGTCAGAGAGACTGATGGAAAGGGTTGAAGGGTAAGAGGAGTAGTAAGAAAAGAGGGGGGTGGGCAGAAAGAGAGAGTCAAGTCTGTACAGGAAATCTGCTCTAAGTGTTCCTAAAGAGCTCATGTTTTTCCTCCCCTGCACAAACAGCTTAATTTATTGCATGTCTGTTGAAGTCAACAGCCCTTTATAACCCCACAATAATTTCCCATATGTTCCATATATCACCACAGAGAGGGTGGTGCACAGGGGGAGGGACGAGAGGAGGGAAAAAAAAAGGACTGAAGCAGCAAATATGTTCAAGACCCTACACACGCATGCATGTATACACACACACCTACACACACACACACACACACACATAGAAGACCTGGCCAACTGCGACAATAACCTCATCTTAATCAGCCTTGCATTGGTGTGGATGTATGTGTTATTCCCTGCACAGAGCTACACCTGTGGGTGGGCTATGAAATATTAAACACTCTTGTTCATGTTGTTTACTTTCATCATTAGGGGAGAATCCTTGATAATGGAAAATTTCTCTCCTCTGAATCTTCAGCAGGGAGTACCTTGTAAGGGTCTGGCACAACCTCCACTTCTCCAGCAGGACCAGTTTGTTCTTGTCAAAACCCATGTGCCACAACGCAGGCTGATGAGGTGTAGGAGTTCTAAAATAAGAGGGATTTGAGTCAGCAGGCTTCCAAATCTCCTTCTTAGTTTAAGTGTTAGTAGCAAACAGGGATGAGCAATGTTTTAACTGGGCCCTAATGTGATTCTCACTTTATATTTCACCACGAGAGTCTCAATGAGCACGCTCTAACTCTACAGTTCTGTAAATATTATTTTATCTGTTATCTTATTGGACAATACACAAATGAGAAGTTCCTACTTGATATTGCCCATCTACAAAACATTATATATATACACAAATAAAAATGCAATGTTTTACATGTTCTATGCAGATTAGGGACATTTTGAAGTGTGGTGTAAAATAAATGAAGCCATTGCACGTGCATGATGTTTGGTATGCACATACAGCAGTTGTAAAAGGTTCTGTATCATTTGTGAGTTTTGTTCCAACTTATGCTATTAGTGTCCTCTTGCGCAGCTATGATGTTGCATTAATGTGAACTTCACTCCCACCAGAGAAGTGAAAAAACAGGCAGCCCCCTGTTGGTCTGCTTGATACAGCCAGGGACAGGCTGGGATTCTGAAAGTGGGGGCCAGTTGGTGTTGGTTGTTGGGGTGCCAGAGAACTGATCGATCCCCAGCTGCAGGTGGCCTAGTTGGAAAATAGTGTAGAATACTCCGAAACCTGTCCTGACTACCAAGCAAACCACATATACAGACACACACACACAAACAAAACAGCATATGTGGCGGGACTGTACACTCCAGCAATCATCAGATAAGACAGATGTACTGACTTGAGAAAATTGCTTGGAGTATGAGAGAATCAGTTGGACTCAATACTTCATCATGTTCTCTGCACTGAATGCTTTATAATTTGATGACTTCTAACAAGATAGAAACAGCTGTGAGGAAAAAATTTGCGATGATAATATACAATAGCTCAACTTATGGCATTTTGCTGAGAATCATCCTGACAGTACTCTAAATAATTTTGCAAACATTTTGAAATTTTACATGACGAGACTAAGAGATGATGTTTACCTTAACCTGTGATTCATGGTGAATAATAAAGCTGTATTCTATTTCTTGTTCTGTGATTAAAGGCTCAGAGAAGCTCACAGTGTTTCGAGATTTAGCTTTCTATTTTACATGGGACACTATAACACCATCATCACAAATAAAAAAACAACAACAAACATTGTGCTTGATCATACACATGAAATAAATATTCAAGTAATAAAGCTGTTAAAGCAGCTTCTTTCCACAAATGAGTGAATCATCAGGTTGTACTGTGAGAGGAGCCCCATCCCCTGCAACTGCTTATTCATAAAGAAATAGGTTAAGCCTTGATGTTGAAATCACAGGCAGAGTGTAAATCTCCTAAAATCCTTTCATGCTTGTTAAGACAAAGGGGTCTTGTTTGGGAACATATATTTGAGATCATAATTTACAATTGCAAAAGCAACATGTGAATCTTTGCAGATATATTGGTGTAAGAAATGGATGCAAACATGAACACAGAGCGCGGGAGAAAGAGAAAGTGAGACAGGAGGAATGAACATTTTACTTTAAAGTTTGTCTTCCCTGAGAGCGCTCACTGGTCTGTAGACATGCAACTTACCTTAAAATGAGAGAATGATTTTAGCGCTTGGGTCTCTGGGGATAGAAACTGTCTGGACATGGCGTGTACTCAATAGCAGATCAATATCGCTACAATATCAACCAGATCCAAACTGGCTCTCTCCTCCTAGTATCTGAAGAACAAACAACATGATATGAAATATCATTTGATGTTACTGTATTGGCAAATGATTGAAGGTTGCCTGAGGCTAAAGGAGATTTCGTAGGAAAAGAAAACTTAAAGATGTCACAAGTGCCTACTGACTAACTGTAGCCACGGTTACCGCAGTGAAAAGCCCAGCTGAGTTTATCACAAGTGTTGCCATGCCTAAGTTCAGGTCTATGGTTGTTCAGCCTCAGCACCATATATTACCTTGTTATTGTATGCCTAAGCACTGAAGGCCAGGAGGCAAAGAGGGGGGTTTACTGCCTCTCTATCATTGAAGAAACAGGGTTTCTTTCTTTTTTTTTCTTTCAAACATCACACGGGGAAATTATTATCCCTGACGTACTGCTGTAAAAAACTGACATTTAAGCAGTGATGAATCCAGTATGGTACAGCTGGGGCCACCACTTTGCTTATAAGAAGAGAGAGAAAAGAAAATTGGATCCTGTTTGAAACCCTGGCCACTCACTTGATACTTGATGAAAGCCATTTCCTTGGAAATTTATATTAATGCCCCCAAAGACTATATGAAGATGAGGGAAAAATATGTCACAGTGGCAGGAAATGATTCACAGACTGTAACTGCCAACTGCAAGATAAGACATTTTTCTTTGTCACTTCTGCTTAGGACAGATTCCTGTAACAAACAAAGAGAGAGAAAAAGATGGAAATCGTATTGATTAGAGAAAATAAGTGAAATGTCAAGGACTTTTCTTTATTGCCAGAAAGCTCTTCTCTAAACTCCTCCTGCTGGATGAGCTTTTGTGAATGGGCTGTAGCTTTCATCCACTATCCTATGCAAACAAGTTGTCCAAGTACCACATTGTTTCAAAAGACCTTGTGACACACAAAAAAGCGGGCAATGTCTTGGACACACATGCGAGCCCAGACTCTTTCACACCCAGGCTAAACGTTTAGCCACCCTGGCTAATTAACTGCTGTGAAAGAGTATGCATCAAAGGGAGGCGGAATTTGAAGTCTCTCTGACCAACCCTCAGGTCCAGAGGTCAGCCCTCTGCAAGACAGAAGTTAGGACGTCCTGGCCCTGGACCTCTGGACGCTAACCCTTAACCCCTGCTGGAGCATATCAAAGCCTCGGCAGCAGAGGGTTGCACAGACGTCCCCCAACAATAACAGGGAGACATCAAAGAGCTAGTTGGAAAAAGACATGAGGAAAAAAAATAAAAGGGAGCCAATATCAAATTCCCTCTTATTCTACAGATATTCCAAAAGATGAATATAATTAATCTCTCCAAGTTGTCATGGGTCTAAAGGGCCCTTGCTGTGCTGCAGCCTCCTTGGGGCACTTGAGGAGAATTATGTGATTAAACAGACCTGTGAATTCTGGACACAGGCGGAGAGAAGAAAGCTTCAGTCCTCTTCATAATGCCCCTAATGAAGTGGCTGGTGGCTCCGTCATCCCTGGCTGGGCCTTGTGCAGCCTGTTCACAATCTGTCTAATGACAGAGCGGGGGCTGCAGAGCGCACCAGTGCTTCCCAATGAGCCACAAAGGGAGATCACAGGCTCCATTGTGACTATGCACAGGAGCTTAGCACTCATCAGACCCAATAAACCTGTCTCTAGTCAGGATAGGACACACCCCTCTGCTGCCAGCCAACAGCCCCTCTCAGCACACTCCTTCAGTTGTCAGTCGTGCAGTCTATCATTATGACATCATCATGTCATGGCCTCATCACCTACTGAAATGCAACTTGCACTCTTTGCCACTACTGTTTATATTTACTTGTTGACATTGGAATAACAGGCCTTTTTTTCTCTCTTGGCCAGTGTCGGTTTGTGCACTGTAGTCCAGATAATGTATGGGTATGTATCTGCATACACTGAGTGTTTACTTGCCTGCCCTTTTGCCTCCATTTTAAACGGGGCCGCTCCTCTTGGCCTGTGCTGCCTCCTGGAGCTCCTGCCAAACGTATGCAAATGAGCATGTCCACAATGGTGCCCACAGCTGCATGCAGTCAGCCAAAGACAGAGGACAAGGCAGCCATCCCTTTCATCCGTAACCCCTGATCCCATCTCAGTGATACGTCATTTTCACCCCGACATTGTTCCCCTCCAAAGAACCTTGTCGCCTCGCAGCCCAGATACCCACTCCCTACAGCTTTTCTGTATACACACTGACGAGCCTTTGGCCTGGTTCTTAGGAACACGGGACAAAGTGTCTAGAATCTGCTCAGACATTCTGCATCCTGATTCACATACCTCCACCCCGTCAATGGCTCTTGAACCTTTGTGAGGCCAAAGTGAAAAAGGAAATGTGGGGAAAAGTAAACAACTTGTGTCTTTTTTTGGTCTCCACTTTTTGAACAGGCTTTCCTCTGGGGTCATTATTTGGGCTAAAATTACTGTGCAGAGCGGACAAGGACAGAGGGAGGGAGGAGTGAGGAGGAGGTTTATCCAAAAAGAGTGGGGGTAAAGAACCTGATTGCTTTAATCTCAGTGCTCGCGGCGCACCCCTTTTCATAAAGCTCTTTGGCCGTGTGATTCAGACCCAGGCCCCAGTGTTCTGCGCCCCACTATTGTTCTCACATGAAAATCAATTCCCTTGAAGACCCTCCTTAATCCCGTTTTTGGCGTCAACAATGGCCACTTGTGCACGGCCCTGATAGACTAAGAGCTGGGATGATGCGGCTGTCTGCTCTGATTCCAGCCCATTCAGGTAATGGCGGCCTGCATCACTTTGTAGTGCCAAGCGCAGGACTCGACAGGAAGACGTTTACGATCATAATTTCCTGCAGAGCAGAGGCCCGGGCACCCTACACACCCACAAGACTTTTAATTAGGGCAGACAACCACAGAGATTAGAGATCTGCCTGTAACAATGACTGTCCCTTTGAACGGGCCTCAGCCTCTGTCCCCACTGAGCCCATATGGAGGGCATAGTGCCATGATCAGGCTAATAACGATCACTTTAGCAATAGCACACAGCAGTGGTCTCCACACTGGACCATGTGTTATGTAGATCGGCACAGTACTCTGTATATACTAATACATACACCGAAAAATAATTATGATGTTGGCAGTCTGACTCAGCTAAACTTCTAAATAAAAGAGTCAAATAAAATAAAAGTTAATTTCTTTTTTCATCAAAATACTCAAAAGGAAATCAAAGCTTCTGAGGAGTCCTAAGGGCAGCTCAGAATGGCTTCTGTTCATAACTCTGTTTTCAGTTTCAGGTAGATTTTCAGATGCTCGACCCTCTTTTTTTGTCTGGAAGACAAAAACAGTCATGTCTCGGCCTGTCAGGTGCTGGTTTTCGACAAGTTCTGATGTCCGCTCATCTTTTTATTGGATTCATACATCAAAACAGTGCAGTTTCCGTGATTGCTGGACTTCAGATATAAGCTTTGATGCAGCCTTCCTCTAACTCTCCAAAGACCAACAGGGAAGGCAGCAGAGAGCAGCATCACAGCAACAATCCCCCTTAATTACAGTCAGAGCTATATCTAAAAATCCTGATGAGGGATACAAAGGCCTAAGTCTACAGAAGAGATTTCATTACTCGTTCTTCTCCTTACCTTTTCTGTGTTTGGCAAAGAAAAGGAACAAAGGAGGAACCCTACTGATTGAAAACTAGCAGAACAGTGAAACAACAGGACACAACTGATCGCTCATGCATGGCTGGGATTAGGATAAAAGTAGAAAGAGCATGGAGAAGAAAGCACACAACAAAAGAAACAGGGGACTGACAAACTTTTTTTCTTTTTCTTTTGTGGTGAAAAGGATGGAAAAAAGGTCTGGTCATATAAAAAGATAGAGAGAGAACGATTACCAAACAGAGGCGGTCCTTTTCAGCCTCTGTACGCCTCCACTCTTGTTCCTTTTAACCAGCTACATGAAAGATGACGCTCTGGTCTCTGGTGACCAATATGACACAAACACAGCAGATAAAAATGAATTGTTTATCATGATATTAGTATTAATCCATTCATTATTTGTTTAAAGGCAAGATGGTTGCATGCCAGCTATCTTCAATGTGAATTTCTAAGAGCAAAAGAATGGGACATTGTGATTCCCATTGACCAACTGGCTTGTGAAAGTTGTTCATTGCACACTAACTAACAAGACAGCAGTCTTTTCAGCCCCTGCCTCCACTAAGTGGAGATCATCCAACAATACTCTGAGTGCCTCCCCTGCTTTTGGACTCCGTTCAAATTGTATTCTATTCGTTATTTATCTCCCTCAACAAAAAAGGAGGGGAAGGCAAGTGATTAGAATTTCTGTCTTTGACTTCTTCTCATTTAAGGGGACATTTGTGAATGTGGGGAGGTGATGGCTACGCCTTTATTTCAGCCGGCTTGTTTTAAGTGGTGCACCACTAGTCCTCTCTCAGTTTGGACTAAGGGTGAGTGCGAGGGCACAGTTAACTTGTCTGAAGGTGAATGAGGTCATGTTGTAAGAGTGAAGTGAAGCACAAGCTTTCGAGATTGGCTCTGGAAATCTTATGGCAATTGTGTAGACATAAGTAAAGCTTTAACTCACAGCTAAACACGTCGGAGTGGCTGTTGTGTGGCATTCAGCGAAAGGTACAGATCCTAAAAGAGCGGGTTAAAGTGTAGTTACTCCTTTGTGAGACTAGCTTTAGTTCTGCAGCTTTTAAGGCACTGCTGCAAGTGTAAAAGCAATAACTATATTTGGACTTTTTTTTTCTTGTATCTGTTTTTGTTCTCTTTTCTTCTGACCCAACATAAAAAAATGATGTGGCAAACTATGCTCACATATTTGGCAAAGATGTCAAAATAAAGAAACCACTATGCATCTTTTATTGCAAATTGTTCCTGTTTGGTAAAATATAAACACATTATATGTTTCAGCTTTTTAACTAATTTGCTGAGGAAAAGTATTAAGGTGATATACAATCATTCAGCATGTTTTCCAGCTGCGGCAGAAGCCTCAAGCTCTCCAGGACCCAAAACAAAACATTACATTTTCTATACCACACTGAATTAAGACAGTGTGGCTGCATTTTAGTTCAGTTGTGAGCTGTGAAATGTTGTCTTCAGTAAGCAGTACACAATTCAAATTACCACACTTCTGCAAATTTGTTGCAAAAAGTTTCATCATATTGTTTTGGGAAAATGGCAAAAACTAAAAGAATAGGGCCTAAGCTGAAAATAACGAGAATTGAATATTGTAAGTTAGCAGAATTGTGAGCACTGATGGATGTGAAATAAACCTACAACAATAAGAGAACTAAAAATTGGTTTGAAAGATATTGTGTGCAGCACCACACCAGTGTGTCTCTGGGGTGCACTGAAATCCCCAAAATACAGCTCAGCATAAATGAAAGAGATGAGTCTTTAAGTGGCTGCTGAGGGAAAAGACTCTGTTGCATTGACCAGCTGTGCATGCAAAAGCAAAAAATAAATACAGCAGTGTGAAAGCTGTATACTTTGTAACGAAAAATAATAACTGTCTACAAAAAAGAAATCTAATCTAAGGCTTTTAGTTTGCTCCTTAATAGACTTTTCATTCTATTTGAGTCAACACATTTTATATTAAATATTTTATTCCAATCGTCTGAATGTTCACAATTCTGTGTTCTAAGCTGTAAAAAGAAACATTTAATCAGTGCAATGGGATCTTACTTAAATAATTTTTGATGATATAGGTTAAGATTTTTTTTTTTAATTTCATTGGTTTTAACCAATTGAAGAAGTATGTTTTGCCAAGAAAGTCAATGTTTTACTTCGGTTTTCCTGCAGCACTTGAAAAATGAACAATATTGCTAATACTGGAGGACAAACATGTTAAAAGACAGTATTTAGCATACACCAATGTGTAATAATTAAACACCACAGAGGCCTCAATTTCATATGTATGCCTGAACATAATCTTGAGATCATTTCTGCCAGTCTTCTTATGTTCAATTTACAAAAGATGTTGAGCTTTACAAAAGCTTCCCATTTGTAACTCCCACACGTGCAAGGTATAAATCTTGATTTAAATTCATGGTATCAGGTTTGTGAGTTGCCTTCATATTATGCAAGCTCAAACAGTGGTTATTCAGGAGAACCTGTGGACCAATGGAGTAAAGCAAACTTTTTGGGAGATGAGATGTCAGCAGTGACAGAAAAGTCTAAAGCCAAGCAACTTTGAATATTTTGACAGACTAAATAGAGTAAGGTGCACCATCCCCACAAAAACAGTGAGAAAATCAGGTTGGGCCCAGCTGTTGAGAGGTAAGACCACTTCTATGTCACAGTAAGGTATTGTAAATAATTACTAACTTATATGTCAGTTGCTGCTTAAATTAGGATCAAAATCAATTTTGAGTCCATTTTATAAATGAGGCCCCACACCTTTAGGTAGCAGCACAGACACTGTTGCCTTTATTCATATGTTTACTTAAGTGCTCCTTTGTCTTTTAAGGAAGTTCTCTCTATTATAGTGAAATATAAAACACACGTGTTGTCAAAGAGGCGTTTTGGAAAACAATAGTGTCTGTCCTTGAATGCATGGAGTCTATGGGGGATTTTTTTTGTGCCACCCCCGATTCTCTCGCATCTCGTAGATGGCTCCTCTAATCGCCATGACTGACTGACCTTTAGGCCGGTCCCCTTGTGGGATTTACAGCTTTCACTGGCTTGACCTTTGCCACTCAACACTCCTACAGACACTCCCTTCACATGAATTCAGCCTCGAAGCTGGACAAGAGCTACTGCTGGCTGACGTGTAGGCTGCCACTGCTACCTCAGCATGTCAAAACCTCTCTAGGTGGTATGATTCAGTCAGTGGTTCATTAACCCCCACCTCCGACCACCCCATCTGCCCCCCACCTGCATAAAGAAAGTTTCCCCTTTGGCCTGGAGCTAGGTAGATCTGCTTAAAGCTAGTCCTAATGACGTGTGCCATGGTAGGAGAGGCTAAATGCCACCGCCACATGTGGGGATGATTACAGGAAGTGGTTCAGAGTTCCAGGGGACCTCAGGACTTTGAGGGTGGGAGTGGGGGAACTCAGTTGGGGCACAGAGGCAGTGAATTCCCAGAGGCCATTGTATGGAGCAACTCAGCAAAAGCCTCATCTTGGCCAGGTCACGCAAATTTAGGAACCAATAAATTGCAGGTCTGATGGGGGTTGTGCTTTCTTTATTCTTTAATTAAACAACAGCTGTGCTTTGTCTGAGCAGAATTCAAGCAAAAGCTAACAAACAAACAAAAAAGGAGCCTGTGCTCTTCTTGGAATGGTCAGTACTTTTATAAGCTGCACAAAACTGCAGTTTTCAGGGTTTTGAAGAAAATTCACCAGACTTAGGGTGACCCTTATTTGATAACCCAAGTCAGCATAACCCTCCTATTCCTAGAAACACAGTAGCTAAAGCAATACAGCATATCCTCTTCTGGGGAGCAGTTAATCACCCCTGGGCAAACATGTGTACTGAAGCGTGAAGGCCCCATTTCTTGCACACTTCATAATGAATCTTGTTTTACTCCACTGCTATTCTTCACCACACTGACCAGCACGGCCAAATCAAAGATGGTATTTCTGTGATCGTCCGCAGTCACTAGAAGAAAAAAAAATGGACAGAGGGACAATATGATAAAACAATAAGAGTAACAGATTTGCCCTTTGCCCAGCAAACTGTTTCAACAGGCTGGAGGAGCATCTATGTCAGTTTTTATTTAGACTTGCCAGAATGAAGCTCATTCTTCCCACTTCTCAGTCTGTATACTTCAAAGGTCACAAGTTATTATTTATTGCTTTGTTTGACTGTGGCTAATGAAATCCCTAGTGCCTTAATAAAACAAGTTGGTAACCTCCTTCCCAATGAAGAGGTCGTTTCTCTCTTTTCTCACAGACAAACAAAAACAAAACAACAAAGAGAGGCGGTACATAAAGGAGCTTTGGTCAGATGGGTCACATGCTGTCCATTGAGTCTCCGGTCCATCAAGACCATTCAGCAGGCACTATAAAACTGGCAAGCTGCTTAAATACCTGACAGTAAGAAAAGAAATAAAAACAAAGAGAAAGAGGGGGGGCAACAGATAAAATAAATAAGACAGCCCCTGTTACTGATGTGTATAGATGGTGCCGGAGAGTCACTGACAATTCAAGAAATGTGGCAGTGGCTACAAAAGACGGCTGGAAAATACTGAAGGAGCTTGCTGGGCACATTTTTTAGTCCTTTCCCACTTGGACCCCCTTTTGAGTCTTTGTCTATGCTCTGAGTCCATGAGAAAAGTCAATCACAGACACTTGGGTGAAGATTCTTGCTTTTCCTTTCCTTCTGGCAGTTAGTTCCTCAGTATTAAGCCTAAGCCAAGATACTCAATGTTTACATAACTAATTAAAGATGTGGATCTCTATTCCAGCAAAACAACAATTAAAGGAAATACTAGAAATACAGTGATTTTCCTGTCATAGCCTGATTAAGATGTTACTCATATTTTAGCCTGAAAATATGGCAACATCAAAAGATGAGTGGAGAAGAAAGATAAATACTGGGCAGTCATTAAAATCCATATTTATGCAGCCCAATTTTCCTTGTGAGGGAATTCAATGTGTTGGTTAGTTGGCTCCATTTGATCTGTGCTGAGAAAAGAGATGTCTGAACCTCCAGGGCTTGTGATCCCAGGCTAATGCATGGGCAAAAACAGTCAATTATATTGTAAATTATGGGGAGAGGGGCATCAAAACGTTTGAACGACACAGTTTTTTTTATTTCTTTTTTATAGGTTATAAAATCTCTGGATTGCAAAGAATCGTGGAAATAAACAGATTGGACCAGTGAGCATTTGGAGAATGAGATTTATCAACAACGACGTTTAATCGCAGCCAGGTAATGAACAATTTGTGCAGTAATGCAGCACTGTTCAAGAAGACAAACACACAAAATATCATCAAGTTAAAGTACCTTTTAAACCCACACACCACACGACAGGGACACAAGAAGTCTTTCGGAAACTATAAAGAACAAAGTTTACATCAGTGTCTCTTCAATCTGTTTCTACATCTGTGACTCTTTTTCTTGCTCTCTAAAAAAAAAAAGCTAAACAGTTGGATGTTGCTTAGTCCTTTTATTTCCCAATTCCAGCCGAGTAAATGCACAATAGTATACACTCCCCCTTTTTAACAGAGCCCCACAAGAATTCAAGATTCTGCAAAACTCTCAACAAAGACTTTCTTGCCTGCAAACTAACACTAGTATTAAAGTTTACTCTTTATTTGAATGGGAAATGGCTTCATCTTCAAGCCAAGGAATATATCTATGTTCCATTTTTTGCCATTTTTAGCTACAACTCGGGATGCATGTGCATTTGAGTTGTGAGGAGTGCATTTGTACGTCAACCTGCTCAGTCTATGTCTCCAACCCCATTCTGCAGGTCACAAATAATAACCTTAAAACAGTCTGCTGACCTTTACACACTTCTGACCGGCATGGTGTGACCCTCTAAAAACAAACAATTCACGCCTGTAGTCTTACCACTATATAGTGAGGCATAAACCAATTTTTTCACGCTATTTTTCAAAGTATCTCATATTACATGGAGGAAAATATAAATTGTTTTGCAAATTAATACTGGATGCAATTGAAAAATTTGGATCTTATAAATACACGCCATGCACCCCATGCTAAGACAAACGATAATGTGTGCACATTTTCATTGATCTGGGTACCCTTCGCATGTGCATTTCAAAATTGAAATTCTAATTTGTCACTGAGACCAGTGGGCAAAAACTAAATACCAGTTAATTCTCTGCTTGAGATAGCATATAGATGAGTAATCATCTGTCATAATCTTAGCAATGTTTCTTTCTGTAATGGAATAGATATTATGCTATTTCTTGCATGATGAGATGTGGTCGGCTCTCCCTTTGATCTTGTGCACTCGCTAGGAAGAGGCAGATTAAAAGGTTCATGAAATCAAAATAAATCTTGGATTGGTTTTTAGTAAAGTGCTAAAATAAAAAAAATGTGAAAAAGCTTCATGCAAAACGGTGTACATGTGGTGGCAACACCAACATCTGTCTCACGCTCATATAACCTGGTATATTTCTAATGTTCTCATTTGAAATGCACTGCCAGCCAGCATGCTGCAGATGCATTAAGGGATCACATGCAACCTGAAAATCTACACTTTTAGATTATGCTTTAACATGTGCCCAGAGATCACAGTCTATAAAATAATAAGCATGTCTTTGGTGATATTGCTGTGTGGTCAGAGGAAAGATGAGGGCTCCTTTTAGTGCTGGGCTAAATTCAGGGGGGTGGCTATTTGAAGTGTACACAGAGAGCTTGGTTTGATTGGATAAATCTAGGGCTTCACAGAAGAGCTGCCCCTGGTACAGGAGGCGGAGAGTAGATATATTTTTTTTTTCCTGTGGCATTTTTCCCCCATATAAGAAAAAAAAGATGGGCACTGGAGCTAGGCTGGAACGTGATCATAGGCCAGCACCAGACCAGAGAGCTCCCCATTAAGGTTTTGGGTTATAAACAGCATCTGTTTCAAATGGGGCTAAGACTAGAGGAGCTCTCATTCCCTCTTTCCCTCTGCCTGTACCACAGATCTGGCACAAACCATGAAGTCTCTCTTTTCTCCCTTTGCTTTTCCCATCTCATCTCATTGCGTCTCTTTTCTCTTTCCTCTTTAGAGTTTTTATATGCCTCCTGCTCATTATGGTCCTTTTCTTTTAAAGAAAGGGATTTATTTAGTGGGTGGAGGTGCGGGGAAGCTGAACACAGTATTGGCATGCATACTGGTTCGAGTATAGTGCAATAACTTAACTGCTGCAAAAGTGACAGTAAAAACCACAAAATCACCAGTTTTCTGAACTGGCTTCTGTAACCTTTTCCTTATTATTCCTGGAAGGAGCATTAAGAAGGAGAAGGTCATTTCAGAAAGAAAAGAGAATTCCATGTGGTCTTGAGATGAAAACAGTCCACACAATTTTTTCAAATCTTAGGTAAATGGCTTGATATTATAATTAATAATATTTTACCTTTATCTTAAACTGAAAAGAGTCTGCCAGCTGAGGCCACTTTTCTCACAAGGACAGTCAAAAAGGCGGTGTGTTGCCCTCTGCTGGACAAGATATAAAACAGCTTGCTGAGACGTTTCACTTCACAGTGAAACAGTTTTCTTTATTCATCAGATTCTAATGTAGACATCACTGGGTTTTTTTATTCTTTATTCTGTTGATCTATTGATCTATTGGTGTATAATTAAAGTGGTCAATGGCACATCGGCCTGGTTGAAGAGGTTGAAGCTGCAGCAACATTTGTAGTATGAAAAACAACTGCTGCTTGAACCTGAAGAAGGCTACAGGCCAAAACATATTAGTCAAGCAATAAAGTTGGTTTTCATACTACAAATGTTGCTGCAGCTTCAAAATCTTGAGACTTGGAAGCAGGTGAACTTGTGCCAGAAACCGCTACAGTATTTCCAAAGAATTTGGTCTGGTTGTAAATGTTTTAGAAAGTCAATTTCAAATACACAGATAATTACCTTTCTGTCAAATGTTTTGCATCTATCTTAAGACATTAAAAAACCTGAGACACGTTCAAGTATCTTATGCTCAGAGCAAACAGGACATGTGTTATATTTACACCAAGACCTCAGTAATCCTTTCTGTGCGGACTGGTATCATTAGAGACTAGCATGAAAGGATTCTTGGGACATGCATTTCTTTAACAGACATGGACATTTAACTTTTATTTATTAGAAATATATTGACTATTGCTGTTCTTTGGACTGATACACTGAGAAAAAAAGAAATGTCACTTCATTAAAATCCAGCGTGCCTTTGTTGGTAAGTGATAAGGTGGCTGATTTCAAGTTGAAAGACTGGAGGTAGGTCTTTGTTCCCAGCTTGATGAGTGTGTGTGCAGAGCTCTAAGCTGCACGCTGAACACTATGTATTAAAGGTTACAGCAGATTGAGGTGCCTGGAGTAAGAGGGGGAGAAGAGAGGGAACGGGGTGAAAGAAAGGCAGAGAAATAAAGACTTTTTCTCAAAGAAAGTCACTACTTTCTTCTATTCAGTAATGACATGACACAAAGTTTCTGCTTTGTTTCTCGCTTTTTACGGTGTGACAGCTGAGCTGAAATAAGAATTTCAGTTGGGGGAGTACGTATGTACACTCAGCCACTCTCTTTCTGACATCTGTGTCAAAATAAGCCCTTGGAAAACATATTTTTACCCATTCCATTTCCTTCAAATCATCCAAGAGAGAAAAATTAAAGCATGTCAAATGGCTCACTGTGTGATTTAAAGGACTTTCTGACACAACAGTACTACACTGTAATAGACTGTCCATGATGCTTGGAATGAAAGGTGGGTGAGCACTGGCTTACACTATCATAGGACACTGTCTGGACTGAGACTGGCCAACAGATGGTCACCTGGATTAATGGAGTCAATTAATTCATCCCATTATGTAATTAAGGCTGGGGTAAAATGAGCAGAGAGGGTCAGCCTTAGCTTCCTCAGAGGTATCTGTTTATCTGCTTTAAGTCCTGAAAAAACTAAACAAAGCAAAAACAACAAAGCAAACTAGGAAATCCAACATTTATATTTTGCTGCATTCCCTGTATCTCACAGCTAGCCAGATATAATCATGTGCCAAAAATGTGTTCAAAAATCATAACAAAAATCACTTAATAAGTGTAATTTCATCCTACATTTAGGACTGCTACCTACTCCGAATCTTTGATCTTGATTTTTTTTTCTTTTTGCTATGGCACACCCTCAAAAATGGCAACATGTCTATAGATGTTGATGCAGAGGTTTCATTTTTATTGTTTTAATAATGAACATTTTAAAACTGAATTAATTCAGTTGTATTCAAACAATAAATTCATGTCCTATAAAGCAAATACTGTGTCTATAACGTAGTAAATCTGTTGTCATGACACCTCTTTGCAGTAACCTGTTTGTGTCCACTAGAGGGAGATCTAGTGTAACAGTAGCAACTCCCATTTAACTCTGATCTGCTCCCGTGCACACACTGACTTGCTGAGAGGGGATCTGAGGTGAAAACACTGTTTTGAGGGCACAGCTGATGAAATGTTGAATCACAGTGAGAAAGGGATGACATGAAAGTGTTGACATCTTACTGTTCACTCCCTGCCTTCCTCCCCTAAGATCCGTGAGCACATCCATTACATCTGGATTCAGACAGAATTAAGTAGTCTTCATTATGTGGCTTCCTGCGTTACTGCAATAGCTTTTTCCAACCATCTGCAAGTCTGCTTGCATATTTAAATTTGCTTTATTGTATAATAAATCCTCTAATTGCTCATGTGGTGAGAATGTATGAGTATCGGGGCTGAAAAAAGTCAATGAATGATGCAAAGCATTTCCTGTCAGGATCAATACATCTAGACTTAGGCTGCCACCAGTTACCTCATGTTTCAATTATAAACCTTACTTCTATTATGTTGAAAGCTCCCTTACAACATGTGTCCCAAAATGCAAGATGAAAGAGTACAACACTTTATGAAGAGCATAACAGATTATCTACTTGAGCTTTAAGCCACTCAGTTCATTCCAATCAGAACAAAATGTTCTGAAAGCTAAACACTTGTCGTTGGATGGTATTTAATTCCACCATTTATATTAGGGTATCTTACAAAAGTGACATTGTGTTAATTTGGCTGAAAGGGCAAAGATAATAGCAGAAAACCTCTCAAAAAGGGACTTCGGGAAGGCATTTCCCAGTGGGAGGCATGCTCATTGGGGGGTATGTCCGGCTGGAGACCTCCTGTGCACTTGGGGGTGAAACACTCAAGCACACACACACACACAGATACAACCACTTTGTAAGCTCACCTACTCCTATTAATTGCCACTGTGTAATCTCCCAGGGTCTCCACACATATTAAGAGCAGTCCCTGTGCTCATTTAATTTAATGTAGGTTAGGAAGAGAAGATAAGAGGCCGGACAGTTAAGCTGATCTTTCTTGCTGCCCCCTTGCTTGGTATCTTATTGAAAACCCAGCCCAGCCAGAAAAGAGGATGTTGTCTAAGACATGACTAATCTTGGTAAAAACTCCTTGTCTGTTCAGTGTCTGAAAACAACATCATCTGTGAATCCATTGACCTTTCTTTCTGTTTGCCCTAAAATATTGTCATTTGGGAGCTGGTGGATTAGACTACCTGTTTATGGGTTTGAGGAGCCTTAAGGTCTGAGTGATGCAAGAAAATAGCATGGACATCAGTGTGGCCAGTGGGGTGTCTCTCACTGCCCTTTGCTGGATTGCATTTGCTACATCAAAGAACCTTGCATTCTCAGTGCTTACACCAGAGCAAAGCTATCTGGTTTGGAGATTAGTTCTCACTGGGAAGCTTGAGAAAATATTGTTGGTGCAGCTCACTTATGGTTAGAGTAGGTTAGAAGGTAGAGTAGAATAGAGTAAAATAGAGTCGAGAGGCAGAGGCGAGAGCAGAGGAGAGAAGAAGACATGAGGTGCGATGAGGTGACACCGTATTTACTCATTATATTTTTAGCTTAGAATTTTCAAAGTCAGCCTGTGAGGTGCTGTAATTAAACATTTCAAACTTCACTTGGAACTTAACATTCCTCAAAAAGAAACTTTACTGCACTGTGAAAGCTTTTACCCAACGTAAGTGGAAGAGCTGAAGGACAAACCTGTCTCCCTATCTCCTTTGATCCAAGCGAGATATGACAGTCGGGTAGCATGAGTAAGGAACGTGCCTCTCAGGTGTTAATACTGTGCTGATCTCATGTCTTAATATGCAAATATACATAATATTAAAACCTCCTCCCTTGTACTGTGTAGGTCCCCGAACCATTAGGTCCCATGGCTTGCAGGGTGGGGCCTTCATGGCTTAAGCTTGTTTCAGTGTGTCCCATGGATGCCTGATGGGAATATAATCTTGGGAGTTTGGAGACTGGATTTGGTCATGCTCATCAAAGCCATTCCTAAACAGTTTTTCTGGCTTGGAGGAAGAAGGTAGCTGGTGTTGGGATGTAGCTTTGTCCTATGTATGTAGTGTATGTCAATGACAGGGCCTGGTGTTTCCACGCAAAAGATTTCATTGTAGCAATGTTCATTTAACTCATCAGTGGTTTTAATGCTTTGGTTAATTGGTGTGATCTGTTATATATCATCTTAAACATAAAAAAAATAATAAAAATAAAAATAAAGGTCTGTAATTTAAGAGTAAAAATAAGCAAGTCTGCATTTTTTTGATTCACAAACATTCCCTTTCTTTTGTTTGAACCAATTTGTTCGTTTGTCAGCAGATGGCAGCATTGCACAGAAAATGCAGCCCAGGAAAGCATGACAGAACTCAGAAAAATGTCACAGGGGCCTTAATTAATTCCATCTCTTTCCTTGATGTATTTATATCTACTGAATTTTTGCTCTTATCGGGAACAGTTGCTTTTCTTGCTGCCACATTTGTTTTTACTGGCATAACAATGACAGAATGCACGAGAGCATGTTTTGACAAGAGTCTCCTGGGGCTGTTATGATGTGCACCTATGTCCCCTTATGATTTCTCTGCAATACTATCTGTCTGATCAGTGAAAATGAATGGACAAGTTGAGCTCCATAATGAAAAATATTATAAAAAAAGCTTTCTGCTGTCTTTCCCCCCCCCCCAAAAGAAGTACAGATATGTTTCAGATTCCTTCCTGCAAAGAACACAGCAAATAGCTTGTAGTGCATGTAAGTAAGCTGTTCTGTCCCTTATCATATTTCCACTTGAAGCAAACTTACTCGAAGCTAGTATCTTCCACATGGAGCCCTAAGCCCACTTAGTCCTAAAGAGCCTTTACTTGCTCCCGTATCTTATCACGGGGCTGGTTAATGACTATGCAGAGTAAAATGGATCAGTTTGACAGGCCGTGGCTCTACAGGGAACATTTCCACTTATGAGTGCTAACCTCTAGAGCCACTTTGTGTAAGCACTAATACAGTTTGTGGCTGGCTGGCTGTGGACTCGTAATGCACCAAAAAGGAAATAGAGGCTGAGTGAAATCAGGACGTTGGTGCAAAAATGAGATGATGTGATATGACTGAGGAGGAAGGAGAGGCGGATGGCTGGTGCACAGAGTCAGTGGAGGAGATGTGAAGCTGCTAAGAGAAACATGACCCCGGGGCATTTTCCCCATTGCAAAGAACTGTGTAAAGTGAGATTAGCTGGACTGCAGGGGGCATTAACACTGTAGTCTCTAGCGCAAATAGCTCGTTTATCAGAGTCTCGAAAACATCCCTAGACAAGATAAGGTGTGTGGTAATTTAGCACGCACACTGTAGCTGGCAGTATTCTCTAGACTAACTGGGCATTAAGAAAAATAGTATACTTGTTCATCTTTTGGAAGCCTATAGCATGGCTAAAATTACTCTCAAGAAAAAAACAAAACAAAAAAGAAACTGTTACTGTCTCTGAGGGCTTTCTCCCCAAAACAAATGGCAGTTGTAGAATAAACCTTTTGTAGCCAAAAAAATAATAATAACGATGAAAAAACATTTTTATGTGAGTTTGTATGTGTGCGAGGAAGGAGGATTTTAAGTTCAACATTGTTTGTTGCTGGCTATAAGAATAGTCATATTAACAATCAACTGCAAACAGAGAAAAACATTTGTCATTTTCATTTTGTATATGCCAGTATTCAGTTTACCCTTGAAGAAGATGAAAAGTAGCTGCTGCAGCTTTGTATCACAGCTACCCACCACAGGCAGACATTTGTATGACACTGTGTTTAAAATCTTTACACGACTCTGATCTTCTTCCTTCTCTTTCACAATTTTTCACACTGTTAAATTAAGGAAGGGCATACTTTTTCTCTCCTGCTCGATCTTTTCTTGACACAGAGGTCTTGCCTTGGCCCAGTTCTGTTTCTTTCACATCTATTAGGCATCCAGGGTCTTCAGCTAAAATTAGCGTTTTCTTATTGAGCTGCCTTTGATCAAG
Organism: Pelmatolapia mariae; assembly: GCF_036321145.2. Classification (NCBI taxonomy): domain Eukaryota; kingdom Metazoa; phylum Chordata; class Actinopteri; order Cichliformes; family Cichlidae; genus Pelmatolapia; species Pelmatolapia mariae. The sequence goes on from NC_086228.1 coordinate 23,109,704, forward strand.
ACATGGCATATACCCTACCCTCTTCACACCTGCAACCTCCGAAAGAGTCTAAATTTATCTGAATGACCAACCTTGTTTATAAGATGTAAACCGCTCTCGATAGCTCAGGCTTTAAGGTTTATAAAAAAGATCTCTATCTGCAGCCTGACATCCAACGCTGTCAGCCTCCACAGACCAGGCATGCTGTTATTACATAACCACAATCTGAATATGGGAGAGAAGACAGGAAGAAACAGACATACTGTACTGATGATAATTATCTAGCACTCCATCCCAGTGCTGTAACATCCTGATAATACTGACTGTACAGTAGATCAAAGACTCAAACTTCAAATTCAGATTTCTCTAGATTCTTTGAAAAGTGACTAGCTGTTATCTCATTCGTGGATGGCATTTATACTAAAATAGTCTCTGTCATTGCAGAGAAGAATTTCTGTAGTATTTAATATCTTTTCAAATAATGGCTAATTAAATGTTGATTATTCTGTAATCTGACTGCACATCAGTTAATAAGTGATATGTCCTTAATAAAATAGTGGGCAGATAATTTAAATTACATTACAAAGATAAGGACAGTCTTCATTTCTGTGTCAATTAAAATTCACACAGCTGCAGTTTAATAAAGCAAAGACTAAGTTGAGATGTGACCTAGACGTCAAAGAGGAATAACTATCTTGATGAAGATATTTTACCAAACTCAGCTACGTGGACTTAAAAAAAAAAAAAAGATGGATGTGCTCTATTGATTTTCTGGCCTGAGTTTTCTCATTTCTTTGAGGTACAATGGTGCATTTTTGTTTACTCTCTATTGATTGATGACAATAGCTTTCCCATCTAGCTTAGCCACCTGCCATCTGGCTGAAGTAAAAATGAGTTTGTGACGTTGTTGTGGGAGAGAATTTCTCTTTGTTATTTGTGGACATGCCAAGTGTTTATACAGTGTGAACAAATGTGAATACAACCCTTAAACTAAGTTATCTCTATTATTTAGCAGAAAAAGGACAATCTTCCTGTCTCCTAACGTTTACATAGAATTTATGAGACATTTGCTCCATCACGGTTTGTATTTTGGGGTCTTACTGTGTCTGATTATGATGTTGTGTCCTTCTGGGAGCAGTGAAGTTAGGGTTAAGTGCTGTCAGGGGTTAGGGTTAAGGACATGAATGGTATGATTGGACTTGTAAATCAAATGAAGGAGGAAATGAGGCAGAGAGAAAGTGAATGTCAGTCTGTTTGGAAGGAAGTTCAGCATTTTATTTTCCCTGTGATACATCTGAAACTTTGTGACCAAAGGCTTCTTGGTACTGAAACAGCTAAGTGGGCCAGATGGAAGCATAGAAAAGAGGCGTTGCCCTCCCATGTGTCAACAAAGAGTGGACAAGACAACCGCAGACACGGAGTGCTTCCCCTATGTCTCTACAATACAACAACATAAATGCACACCAATAAAGACCACATAGAGCTTTATTATCCTCACAGAGCACTTTACTCTCACACTGCATGCTTTCTTGTGGTTCCTTTGAAAGTACAATCGGAACCAGAGCCTTTAGATCCTCCATTATGGAACCAGCTCCCAGTTTGGATTTGGGAGACAGACACTCTTTTTATTTTTAAGAAAAGAATTAAAACCTTCCTTTTGATAAAGCTTAAAGTTAGGGTTGGATCAGATGACCCTGAACCCTCCCTTAGTTATGCTGCAATAGCCCTTCTTCTTCACTTAATTATTTTTATTCCCTGTCTGTTCCTACACCACTACTGTATGTAATCATCAGTAATTATTAACTCTGGCTTTTTTCTCCCATGCAGGCTGCTGCCTTTCCCCGAGCCTAGTCGGTTGGATCTTTCTTTCTGTTAAAAGTTTTTCTTTCCCACTGTTCATATGAATATCATGTGATTCTTGGTTTCTTTATTGTAGTGTCTTTAATTTAACTTATGATAAAAAGCACCTTGAGGTGACTTTTGTTGTGAACTGGCGCTATATAAATAAAATTAATTGACTTGAATTAAAATTTTAATGGAAGGGTTCTGAAGTTAGAGATTGCTATCTAATCAAAGTTAACAAATTAGTTACCTTTTTCATCACTCATGAAAATATAAATATTGCAAAGTAGTAATTTGCACGTACAGTGTGCATGTTTGTAAAAATGTTGTAGTAATAGGTAATACATTGTGTTCATGACTATAAATGCACCTTTAGTTGCACAGCTATATAAAAAATGTGTATGTTACATGTTTGTGGTTGCAGAAGCAGTCGAATATAATAGTCTAAGAAGCTTGGAAAGAAAAGCATCTGGACTTCTTTAAGTTTCCTTGAAGACGTTTCACCTCTCATCCGAGAAGCTTCTTCAGTTCTAAGAGCATCTGGTGGAGAGTCCCAGATTTTAAGCCCTATGAGAGTTTCCCAAGAGGGTCATGGACCCCCTATTGGTCCTCTACTTAATCACACGAGCCAAGGTGTGAAAACGGGTGTAGGTCATAATCAGCCAAGGTTTCAGGTAAACCCATTGTGAAACCTAGCCCCGCCCTATCATGTGAGTTACTGAGGTTAAAAGGCCCAGGATGTGAGTGGGCATCAAGGTGTCTGGGAAGGGATCTGAAAACTGGATTATAGATGACAGACGGTTTTTGTCGTAAGCCACCGCCTCTGTTCAAAGATGGTCGCTCACAGTGGACATAGATGGCTTCTTTCACTCCTCTTTCAAACCATCTTTCTTCTCTGTCCAAAATGTTAACATTGGCATCCTCAAAAGAGTGACCTTTGTCCTTTAGATTCAGATGGAGAGCTGAGTCTTGTCCCATGGAGGTGGTTCTTCTATGTTGTGCCATGCCTTTATGAAGTGGCTGTTTGGCCTCTTCAGTGTAGAGGTCTGAGCATTCCTCGCTCACTTCTCAGATGAGAGGTGAAACGTCTTCAAAGAGACTTAAAGAAATCCAGACGCTTTTCTTTCCAAGCGCCTTAGACTACAATGATCTGGATGACTGAGAACCTTCACAAACTGTAAAATATAATGTTTATGTACTTTATTCTACACTAAAATGGCTGATTGCAACCATCAGGAACCTAAATAAAAATTAATAAATTGTACAAGCAGTGGAAAGCAAGGCAAACTTGTTACACTGTCATTTGTTTGCAATATTAAAAAATATATATATGTATATATATGTGTGTGTGTGTGTGTGTGTGTGTTTGTGTGTGTGTGTGTGTGTGTGTGTGTGTGTGTGTGTGTGTGTGTGTGTGTGTGTGTGTGTGTGTGTGTGTGTGTGTGTGTTTGCTTGCATGAACAGTAAAACATTTTGTAGAAACTGGCTCCTGAAAAAAGCACCAATTTCTAGCTTTTATCAAGTCTCTATTAACAACACAAACAACTGCAATGAAGTCTAAAACATCTTCCCTTGTGGCATAACTGATTAACTCTGGAGCAAAAAGCAGAGTACTTCTACAGTTTGTCATAGAACATTAGACGTGTTGTTAGAGATTTAGCACCCTGCAGTAGAAAAGAACAAAAGGTTTCAGCTCATCCACATGATGTCATATTATTCTGTCACATGGGCTGGCTTTAACAGTGTGACTAATCCAGAAAGGGTAGACTCTCAGTTTAATATTTGCAAGAACACTAATCAACTGAAATGTCACAGTCATATTTAACTATTATAACTTTCGGCATGACACTTTCTTCCTCAGTTCCTTACAAATAATTTTTGTGTCCATCTGACTATTTGACCGTTGGTGCATTTTTCTTTCCTATTGCATCGAGGCCTCGATCTCCCGGTCAATTTTCCCAACTTTCCATTCCCCCATACCTCCTGATCTACCCACAGGATCAGTCTCTTTATCAGTGTCTCCCAGTGTGGCTCCTCAGCTGCTGTGCACGCTGTCCTGGGTGACATGAATTAATGATAACAGCAGCAGCTTCACAGAAAAGGCTCTTCCATTACATAATCCAGGCAGTTCTGCAGCAAATCCACAGTTTTTTTCCATTTAATCCAGAGTACCTTCTACGAATGACCCTTTTCACCTTCCTTTCCCATTGCCAGTGCCTTTATCACTCCATACAACAACTGTTGCAGCAGGTATGCAAGCATATAATCTATCTATTGAGGCAACATAAAAAGGCATAGTCTGATTTCATTGTTGTTGAAATTCTTTTTACTTTTTTACAGTTTTTTTTTTAAACTAAAATCAAGTCAAATGATGTATTTATGTGATTTCACAGAGGTAGGCACCTTTTAATGAATAATTTCAGGGCAGAAATCTTAAGTGCTATCAGGAGGTTGTTGTATATGATCTCAAATAGAAAATGACCTGACTCAACATCCCCAGAATGCCTGAATACCATGAATATCCTCTACATCATGATCTCATTATGCATTTTCTGCGAAGCTACACAAAAGATTGTAACTAGACACTCTCTTCTATTAGGCTTTTGTTAGAAAGCCCTTTCAAAGAGCAGGTGAGTCATGATAACACACCCTCAAATCTATTCGCAGAGGTATTCAACAGTAGAGGTTTCAACATAAAATGGGTGCAGAACCTTCAGAACTGTGCTACCATCAATCTAAAAATTGTCCCTTCAACTTTTCACATTGTAGGCGCTAAGATGGCTATTACTGTTTACAAAGTGATGGTATCCGAGTGAATTACCTAACAGTTACGTAAGGTAAGTACAATAAGTAAACAAAATTACTGTTCCAAGATGGGATTACCAATTTATTATATTAAAAAATAAAATAAATTGATGCAGTCATGTTAATGTATAATGTAACCACATATCATATATTTTAAAGGAATGAGCTGTTATTATTTGCACTACTGATAGTCCCCCAGTAATATAACAGAAAATAGAAAAACAAAGAAACAATTTATTCTTTAAATGTCAAACTCATGTTTGACATTTAAACTTTTCATGTCACAGTATGGTTTCTACAATTAAAGCAGGCATTAAACACAGTTATCTCAGGTTTTGCAGAACAGAATGTCATGAATTTCACAAATAAACAACCTACCTGACATGGATACCACAGTACTGAGTCATTTACATAAAAAAGACAGTTGCACTTGCTATAGTTTACACTCTTTTTTGTTGTCGTTGTATCTTTGTTTATTTGTTTGCAAAAATCACAGTTTCTTCTTACTGAGTCCCCTCTTAAAATCTTTCACATGTGTGTCTTCTCTGTGCCCCTTTTACTTGTCCTCATGCCTGTCAAACTTCCACTATTAAAGTTTGCCATTTAAACTGTCGGGAACCAATTAGCAATGGTTTAGCTGTAATGGTTACGTTTCCTCTCTCTCCTGATGCAGTTATTGCCCAGTCAGATGGTATAAAGTTCTAAAAATAGGCTGTTTCTGTCATTGTATTGATACATTGTGCTGCACTGAATGAACTGGATTTAATTTACACAATTCTACTATTTTACAGAATTACACAAATTACAATTGTGCCAATTTCTTTGGTTAATGTATTCTGTGTAGTAATTACGATATCCAACATGGATACAATTGTACTGCAAATGGTGTTGATGCTACTCTTTTTTGTCTCTCTTTTTTGTGCAGTTATGCTTTGTGGCCAGGGTGAAACATCTCCAGAAACTCCAGCCTTAATGTAGTGGCAAAAAGTAATTCTAATCCCCTCTGACCTCTGCAATGATGGCAAGTTTGCACAGCTGTTAAAAAGTAGTGAGAAGCAAGAACAAACACAGTTGCTGTAATGGAAGTGCCATGAATAGTTCATAGCAGTTTTCCTGTAGGCAGCAGCAGCATACCTTGAGGCCTCTGAATTACTGCTTAGCTTTACAGTGGGAACTCCTCCAAAATTACATAATGCAGCAGTAGTGCACTTTGTTTGCCAATATGCTGGAACATGATGGTGCTCACATTAGATTAAATTGGGATTCTTTCAGTATTGAACACACAAACACTTTCACCACATACACAATAGATACTGTTTGCTTATACCTACATATACATACATTACTGTATAAACTAGACTTTCCTTTCCTTTAATTTCACATCTGAGAGTAATGACTTTTTTCCTCACAGGGCTTGCCTATGCTGTTTAAAGCACAAAAACACGTGGCCATTTGTGCATGTTTGTGAAAGTCGATTGAATTGATTTATCTAACCAGTAATCCTGATTTGTGAAAAAGATATTTGCATATGATCACAGCTTAAATGCTCACTTTAGAATACATTTCATCTCTCTGCCTGCTGGAAAGACATTATGGAATCTAAGCTGATTAGCAGAAGACAGAGACCCTATATTGTAAAGGAGAACAAACCTTGAATGAAGCAGGGACCTAAAATGGAGGCTTAGCAGGAACACAGCTACTGAGCATGTAACCCTAAATCCCCTGTCTAAATATTTCCATTAAACAAGCCTTTATTTAGACATCATTAGGGAGGTGCCTTTCAGTGTTTGGCTCAATGCTTATTGTAGAATTGAATCAAAGCTGAGTTTGAAAAGAGGAGGACTTTTGGGAAGAAGAGGGTTGCAGTGAAACATTGCCTCCGTCATGTCTCACTGCTTTTCTCTTTTATTATTGCTGCCACCACTGAATGGCCATAAACAGCTAATGAGACTGTTCAGGAAAGGAGCAGAGTAATATGAAACCAGTACAAGGCAAGCAAATGTGATTTAAAGTGACTAATCATCAAGATGTACATCTGGAGCCTTAACCAAACTGTGACCTTTAGTGCCTGCGTGGAGTGGCTGTAATTAGAGTCAGGAACTTTAAATCAATACAATGATGCACTGCAGATTGTATCCAATGTGTCACAAGAAGATTGATGAAGGAAAGGCCTTTATACCTCTGGGACGTGTTGTACGTTATTGTTGTGATGAAAATCTAGCTAAGTGTGAGGTGCTCTATTTACCAACTAATCTATGTACTAGCTCTTATTTTTGACTGCAAGTTATTACCCAGACAATGCAATTTACAAAATTAAGTATAATTTTCAGGTAGCTGGCAAACCCCTAAAGATCAGAAGCCTAGATCTTGATTAGGGTGCTCTTTGGAAGATACATTGTGGAAGTATTCTTAAATGGGAGAAGCCCAAATCCAAAACATATTGGAGGGAATTTAAGTTCCATTTGGCCTACAAACTTCATGGAATCCTCCATGAATACAGAAAAAAGATATTCTAATAACCCACTACAAAACACAAATGAGATATATCACATGTGCAGCTGCAAAATGATGAGCAAGAGGTTAAAAAAATACAATTTGTGAACATTTTCCTTTAAATAGTCCAGTCATTGGCTGATCCATATTAAGTAGACCTTTACACTAACATTGCTCCCAGACATTGCTCAGAGAGCTTATTGATTGTGGTGGACAGCCAGACACCACAAATGCATCCTCACTCACAAATAGAAGAATTAAACATGTCCTTACAAGACCTGGATATCTGGTACAAGTTTGAAGAGGGATAAACAATTTTTTGTAGAGAAAAATGAGAGAAAATAAGATAAGAGTTTGGCCTTCACCCTTACAGTGCTACTTATGGTGAATTGTTCTTGCCTGTGGAAAGTGGACTGCAGTATTTCTGCATGAAAGAAAGGCCACTGAAAAATATCACAGATTCACTGCTTATGTCAGGCTGGAAGATACTGAATAAGCATGGCCTGCCCGAACTCACAATATTCTTAAAAATCACCACAGCCAGAACGCTGTCATGTTATGTCGATCTGTCCATGTAATATTTTGCAATTAATCTCATCATGCTGACATTTTCTTCATGAGACATTTTTTTATTATTATTTACTTCATCTGTTCTCCTTGCAGTGATGCTTTTCTGTGATTTTTGATAATGAGAACATTCTTGTTTATCTCTGTGGTATGACAACTACAGTGCAGAACAACTTTGAGGGCTGCTTTCTAAATTCCAAGCTACATGCCACATATGACTGCACCCACTTCATGAGGCTTGTTTTTCTTTTTAATCCAAAAATGTGTCAACCAAGAACCTGGTTATTCTCCCCCAGACCCTCTAGACACTGATTAAATATGATCAACTATATTCATCACTATTCAAACAATATCTATCAGCCTTTGTGAATTACCTTGAATTTTCTCCATTTAGGACCACAGAATTGGGTTCAGAGTTGGCCATGTTTACATTAAAATATGTACTTATGAAGAAAGAGTTAGCTGACCCTGTATTTTGTATAACCTGAGTGTAAGTCTATTTATTACAATAAGCTACTTTAAATAAAGTTCAGTCTATCAGGCCAACATGCTGGGCACACTGTGCAAATTACATTATCCATGTAACTTTAACATATAAAACATCAACAACATGCTCAAGATACTACATATCAAGACTGAAAAAAATCTGAGGGGTCAACTGCAGTCTCCATGACAGCAAAATCCAAAGGTGGGCGTCAAACTGTTCTCCAGGGACTGGCCCCCGCAGTGTGACCCTGATCACAGAAATTTAAGGAACTGAGCTACTCGCCTTTGTTGTCCTGACCTGAAACCAGGCTGTCGGAGGCCCGCACTTCTGCTCTTGGCTATGGCATTCTCAAAGGCATATTAAGTCTTAAGATGCTTTATTAAGGAACACAGTCGATACACAATTATAGCAACTTGCATAGTGTTTGGTGTGGACTGCCAGTGGGAAGAATGTGTGGGACTGGATCTGCATACTGTACTTGGCTTTCTGTGTATGAGCATGATGTGGTTAAAGATGCTTAACATATAAAACATGTATTTGTCATAAGTAGGTCATGAAATGAGGAAGATTTGATGGGCTTGCAGATGCATTTGCTGCATGCATGTACTATGTGGGTGTGTGCGTGAATGTATGCAGGAATATATCTTTTTAATGCTTCCCTGTTCAGAGACTGACTTCAAAGCTTGCCAGGACAAAATTGATGTAAATATGGATATAATTGTACATATATATTTACACACTTAAAAAATATTTGTGCACTTAAATAATCTAACAAAAACTCCAGGGACAATGATGGTTGTGAAACACTGTAATAAAATGACTCTAACTGTAAAATTCAGGAAAGATTGCTAGCCAAACAAGCTATTCTGTCGAAGTTGTATGATCGACAGGGGTACGTTTCAGCCCCCTGTTGAGGCGCAGCGGGTGAATGTGTAAAGGTGGAGTACTCAGTCTCATAGTCCACAATGCAGACCCCCTGGGAAGGGTAATCACCATGAGGCCAGCAACAGTCAGCACAGCAGTAGCCCCTCGCCACAAAGGCACTCCTCTACAGAAACATGGCTGTGCTTTTGTGCTCCCCTTCTCCCTGAGTGTGTCCCACTCCAGGGGGCTTGAGAGGCACCACAGGGTGCCCATTAAACCATTAGTAGTGGAGGACAGCCCTGACAGCCTGATATACAAATACGCACACACTCACAAATACACAAGCATTCAAGATCTACACGTGTACTGCAAGTATGCAAATGTCCCAAGCTGACAAAGCCAAAGTATTGTTTATTTAACATCACTGTCAGCTGTTAAGAGCCTTAATTGCAGAATAATCTTTCATTTTTATTTGTTCACTCTCTCATTTGTCAGCATAATAGCTCATTGACTTTTTCATTTACTGGGAGACTTGCTTATTGAATGCACCATTCAAGTTCAGTTGTTAACTGCCATGCTCCACACGTTAACTGAGATTTATACAAGCATACATCAGAATAAATTATAGGAAAAAAGAGAAAAGTTCAAAGCAGCACAATAATCATCTCTATAATAATGGCAACAGTGATAAAAACAAACCATAGAATGTTAATGATACTTTACAATTCATCACTGATTGTTAAGACTGGTTTAAGGGGATGGATGGTTCATTAAATCTGGAGATTCAGATTCAAAACTGAATGTCTCATCTACAGGCTTGTTGTCCTAATTATAATAGTTTCCTCAGGTTTTTAATTAAGAGGCCATACCAAGAGGAAAGAGAACATTTTGAGGGTTAAGAGACAAACCTAAAGAGGTATATGCCATCAAAGTTCGTCAGCATATTGTCTTTTTAGACCAGCTATGTAGTCATGGTATATATTTGACAGAGCAGAATTCTGTCTTCAAGTTCTGACATAGTAAAACTTTGTGGCCATTAAGAAGATGTGATGGAAGTGGGGTTCATTTAAATACATTCAAACTGTCGAGCATTGCATTCCAGCCTGGGCTTGATAGAGTACTTTGTACAGCAGGGGTCGGCAACCCTAGGCACGCGTGCCACAGTTGGCACGCGAAGGGTTAACTGATGGCACTACCATAGCTGGACTGGCCATCGGGCATACCGGGCATTTGCTCGGTGGCCCGATGTTTTTTTTCTTTTCTTTTCTGTTTTTTTTGTAACGGTATAAACAATGAAAGGTGGTGGATTGGCCAGATGCTGGCCGGTGTGTAAAAATAACTCAGTTGTTTGGTGGTGGCTATGGCGGAGCTTCCACAGATTCAGTAAGATTAACAAGTGGTGGAGGCCAGCAGGTGGATGAGGGAGAGGGGAGGCAGGAGGAGAGACCCGAGGCGGGGCCAGTCCGAGTGTCAGGTGAACTGAACTTCAGGTAAGAAGTTATGACTGCAGTCTATCTGGGTCAGATATAAACCAAGTTTAGGTGTAGTTTATTTTCGTTGTGCTGACTTTTTACAATCACTTACAATAACTCGTACTGCATACTAGCTAGCATGACGGAGTTTCTATACAGCTGGGTCGGTGCTATGATGTTACTGATGTTGAACTTCATTTTATAAGGTTAGTTAGTAGAGTTGCCAACCGTCCCGTAAAAAGACGGAATCATCCCGTATTCAGAGAGCTGAAAAGGGACGCAGTTTGTCCCGGACTTCAGCTAGGATGGAAAAAGACACAAAGATGGATTTATTCAGTCTTTACGCTGCACAGCTGCCTCTTCTCTCATTCTCTCCCAATCCCTCTCCTGTTGCTACTTTAATCATGAAACTGATCAATGATCAGCTGATCGACTTTTCTCTCGTTTGTTTATCGCCCACTTTGCGCCAGAAAGAGGAAACCAGCGGATATCGCGTTAAACAACAGCAGCACGTTTAAGCTTGATCAGCTCTTGTTAGAATTTATTTAATATTAATTTCTAGTATCAGCTGATGTTTGCTGGAGCCACAGCTGTAAAAGCTGCTGGTCATGATATCGGTTTGTATATCTGGTGAGAGGGAAACATGAAGATGAAACCAGGAGATGTCCTTACTGAATCATCAGAGCTGAACAGGTGATGGAGAAACAGGTTTACCTTTTAGGTGACATGAATGAGTTGAAGGGAAGTTATGAACTGTTTCTGAGAGACAAATAACACCAGGATCCTTTTCTATGTAGCTGACAGCTGGTAACTGTGCAGGGGCGGGTCTAGCAAAGTTTTGCCAGGGGGGCCAGGTAGGGCATTAACAGGGATAGGGGGGCACAAAGAAATACTTTCTTATTCTGATTTAAAATGTCTGGCTGTTATTAAATAATTATCTGAAGCTTACAACCAAAGTTTTTATCTGATGTAAAATGTATAGAAATCATACACATACCAACAAGACAGTGTACATCGCTGTCACAACAGCGTTTGTTTTCATTCAAAGGCTTTATAGCTTTAATACCTGGTGGGCCGGTCTCTAGTCAAAATGCCCGGGCTGATTTTTTTGTCCCAGTCCAGCCCTGGGCACAACACGCAGTGAATTAATATGAGAAGGTGCATCAAAAAATAAATGGCCGCACCAGCGGTGCACATCGCAAATCAGCTCGCATAGACACATTAGTTGTGCCTCTTCTTAATGACGGTATCTTAGCTAACAACCCCAACTACCAGATTCAACTTGTAATTGGCTAAAAATAACAGATAATAGAGGGACGTTGTTAGCTTTCCACATTCGGACACTTCAAAAGCTTCAGGAGCTTTCCGCTCAGCACAGCATCAGCACCACGGAAATACACGGATACATCCGTAGACTCGAGACAGAATTCACAATGCGCTTTTGGGACTTTCAGGTGTATGGACCAATGTTTTATTTTCTGATCAAACCAGAAATCTTTAATGAGCAGCTAGATTTGTCTCGCATTAACTGGCTGAGTTAATGCCAGTTAATGCAACATCGAAGCAGCTGGAATCCACAGCTGTGCGTGTTCATGGAGCTTGCATTTTCACCTGCTGGACATCACTACCTGACAAGTTTAACTGTCTTCAGAACATTGCAGAGGCCTTATTGACAGTATTTGACTCTACATATCTATGTGAGCAGATTTTCTCTCACATGAGTGTCCTCAGGTAGCCGTCTGAATGCTGGACACTCAGAGACCTGTGTCTCTGAGTGGGAGACCAGAGATCACATTAACATGTGTATCTCTGTATTAACAAACATGCCATAATGGCCCAGTTTATTTTTCTTGTAATTGTCGTGAGGAGACCATAAATAGCATTTGTATTTTCTGTTGTACAGTTCATTTGCTGTTATGCAGTTCTTGTTATGGATAAAAAGTGTCTTTTTTTGTTTCAAAATAGCTGATAACTATTCACTGATAGCTGCCAACATCTGCAAACAAATAAAATTCTATAAAGTGGTTCTATATATTGTGTAACTGTTAATATAGAGCGTTATTAAATTTATTGCTAATGCAATCATATGGCACACTAACTTCTGAGGAAATTTTAAATGGCACTTGCCATCAGAAAGGTTGCCTACCCCTGTTGTACAGTAATGTCTGCAAGCTTTCATACCTTTCATATCTTTCTACAGAGCTTAATTGTTGCAGAAAGTTTCAGTTTTTGCAGTCTTTTGAAATTTATAGTTCAGACATTACCACTAAAAACTAATGCTGTTCTACACTGCTGTTTTGTTTTTTATATGATCTCTCAGCCATGACCATTAAGGTAGTTATGACAGTGTCATTATTTACAATAATGTCCTCTCACTCAGTCTAAGAAGGAAAAAAATCTGCCCATGACACCTGGCATGCTGAAGGCTGAAGCCAGTGTTTCTATTCCTCAACACTTGCCACAAAGATCACTTGCTTACTCACTAATTTTAACACACAACCCACATTTTTTTATCTATCATTAACAGTAACAAAAGGATCTCAAGTCTACAAAATAGCGTGTATCAGCAACATCATATTCATTCAAGTTAGATTCACTTCATATACTTCCCCCTGTCTGTTACGTTGTTGACATCATGTCAAAATAATGGGTAGGTACAGGAAAAGAAGACAGCTTCCAAGATGCGATGACATATTCTAGACAGTTTCAAACTGCTGAGGGTGTCTATTAGAGTAAAATAGCTGTGATATTATTAGAAACAATTCATTATACGCTATCTAATTAACTGAGCAGTTGGAACTTAAATTATTTTTCAGTTCCAAATTATCTGTAATTAATGAGTGTTTCTAGAGAACAATGATAGCTTTTCTTTTTGACCATAAAAGACAAAACCCAGAAATGAACATAAGTGTTGTGTAGTGGTGGGATTGAAATGTTTGTAGAAACTTCACTATGCTTCTTTATTTATTTATTTAGAGTCTTTGCATTCTGAACATTTTGAACTTTGAAATTTTTCAAACTGTCAAAAATATTTCACTGAGAACCCAGTGGAGAAAGAGGACTACCAGCACATATCTCAGAGATAGTTGGGAAGGACCAGTAAGATATTTTTAAACACAAAAGGAATAGCATATTGGACTGATGACTATCATTTGAGTCATGTTGTCATCAGAATGATCTATAAAAGTGGCACAAAGGCTCGCTATACTAACACTTGGAACTGTTGCCAGAAGAAGTAACCATATAGGCGAGCAGCTATTATTGGTCATGGCTTCTGTCACACTCCTGAATGTTGTTAGAACTCAGGACTTGTTTATGAAAAATCCAGTGAATCTTTATAGTGGGGAGGTTTTTGTTAGAATTATATTCTGGTGTTACTGCAGATTTATTTAGCACCTGCTTGTGTCTGTCATAAAGTTTTATGATGTGACATGAGGCGACATGTCCATATGGTGTTGGTGTTTGTACGTGAAGGAAGAAAAAAAAGAAAACAGGATCGTGACAGTCAGAATTGCTTTCACAAATACGCCTCACGTTCATGTTAATGCAACTTCTCCACACGTTTTAAACTGTCCAAGTTACTTGCTTGTGATGGCAGATTTGTCTCCCAGCATCTAGATAGTCAGCTAAAAGGATTTAATATTGTATATGTATATGAAACATATATGTGGTAAATATTCTACACAGGACTAAAGTAAAATATTCTCTTCAGTTATGTTTTTGAGGTCCATCAATACTTACAGTGCACAAATCATGAGAACAAAAGGAAAGGCTCTGTTTCTAATTAAAATTTCATGACTTTAAGTTTTAAAAAACCTTTCACTGCATTTTTCAGCATCACATTCTACAACATACCAAGTTCAGCATAAATAGAACATAAGCTATATTATATTCAATATATAATATTAAACAAACTTTTATAGAACACATCTCATCTATTTAATGCTCTTTTTCAACACATATAACATTTATTTCTTCCTGTTTGAACTAAAAATAGCTATACCTGACTCAGTGTTTAAAGTGAGTGTTGGCAGGTGGACCGCAATGTTATTTTACACATGCATACATGCAATGCAGTAGCCTTTACTGCAGTCACTGTGTAGAATCATCCATATATTTTAGCGGCAGCTGGTAAATGCATATCTCATTGTGTTTCTCCTGGTTTCCTAGAATCTGCTGAGCAAAGAAGTGGGATGCCTTGCATGCTCAGGATTATTAAACAGTTAAAATTTAACAGGTGTAATTCTTAACCTTTTTTGTGGACACAAAACCTTTGAATGTACCTGTAGTTTCCTGGTTTTGTGTTTTCAGATAGTTCTTTAGTTTGGGTCTCTCCAGGCTTTGATTGCTTTGAACACAACTCATGTACTCTGTTTTTTACTAAGAAGAGCAAACAAAAAAACAGCTGGCAAATTCATGAATGATTAAAAGCTACAGCTATTCAAATGGTGAGGTACAGTGGATTGGTTACATTAGCATTCTATTACTTTTTAAAGACCACAGAAAGACACTTTAAAATAAACTCATACTTCAGTCTCTATTACTCCCTGATGTATCCATTCCTATTTTTCTTTAGTCATACTCACTCCTGAAATCATTAACAGGCAAATGGATCAGTGAATGTGCTTGTACACCAGGGTTTTAATAGTTTTGCAATTTTCATTAGTTTTTATTTTTATTTAGTTTTGACTTCAGATTTTCAATTTTATATCAGTTTTAATTAGTTTTTACCATTTGTTTGCTAGTTTAGTTTTTTTGTTTGTTTGTTTTTTGAAAATCCTTAATTTCAGTTTAGTTTTGATTAGTTTCAGTTATAGTTTTAGTCGTGTTGGCAATAATTAAGTGTAACAAAATCCCAGTTTCATCATATCAGTCATGCTCTTCTGCTTATCCTTGGGTGTGTTGCTATTCCAGCTACCATACCCTGCACCCTGGACAGGTCGCCAGTCTGTCGCAGGGCTAACACGCAGAGACAGACAACTCACATTCCCACCTATGGGTTCTTTAAAAAATAAATAAATAAATAAATAAATAAATAAATTAGGGCAGATGAACAACCATTGATACCAGGCAACTATAAAAGATATATCTTGGCCCCAATGAGACTATTAACTCTTGCAGCACCAGGTGTTTGTAATTTTGGTTCAAGTGAATTACTAAACTTTTTGAAGACAATTGACTCACACAGTTGTGTAGATATCCCAGTCTCAATAAACATATTCACCAGCGCTTTCTCTCGCTTGTGATGTTCCTGCGAATTGACCAACCAGCAGCCATCGGCTCGCTGTTGGAAGCACTGCATTAATGTTTTTTGTGGAGTTGTCTTGGGATGCAACACGCTGCCTTGCCTGGGGTTAGCTTCTGTTTCTGGGGATGAGGGTTGGACTCAGCCAATATGCTTAAAGGTTTAATGTATTGTTTATTCAGATATGCTTTTTCCATGACTTGGTTGTACTGAGTAGATATTTGAGTTACTGTTGTCTACCTATCAGCTTGTAGCAGTCTGGTTATTCTCTTCTGACCACTGGCACCAACAAGGCATTTTTGACCAGAGGACTGCTGTTCACTAGATAT
This sequence comes from Pelmatolapia mariae, assembly GCF_036321145.2. Classification (NCBI taxonomy): domain Eukaryota; kingdom Metazoa; phylum Chordata; class Actinopteri; order Cichliformes; family Cichlidae; genus Pelmatolapia; species Pelmatolapia mariae. The sequence goes on from NC_086228.1 coordinate 23,125,787, forward strand.
TTTCTCTTTTACAGACCACTCTCTTTAAACCTTGGGCATGATTGTATGGGAAAATCCCAGTAGATCAGCAGTTTTTTCTTGCTCCAACGACCATGCTTCTTTCAAATTCACTTAAATCACATTTTTTCCTCATCCCGATACAGTGGTGCCTCCAGAATTTTTGGGCCATGTGGGGCCCACTAATATTTGGGTGACACACACACACACACACACACACATATATATATATATATATATCAAACCTATGGCCATCTATGGGCTTCTGTTGACTTTAACACAGTAATAATAGGTAATAAAATAATTTCACCTCAGCATAATGCAGCTGGTAGTAAAAATTGCTCCGGGTCTGGGCAAACCTCTGACTGGTTCTCTGTGAGAACACAAATTTTGCCTATGGATATAAAGTTTATAGTGGTTCTGATGCTGCAGCTCACACTCCAGTATTTTGTTGGCAGTGTATCAACTTTGAATTTATGTAATGAAGGACCTCCTAAATCTGAAATATATTTCTGCTGAATTAGCCATAAACAAGCTTTAAACTGTCCCCTATTCATCCTTTGTGGTGAGATGTGCTTTGAAAGATGGCTCCACCTACAGAAAAACATTTGCTAAGTCTGAGTAAAATTTCAGGTTATATGTGTAATGGTGAAATGAGGTGTTTTAGTATTGGCTTGACTGCAGATATCTAAAATAATGAAATGGGTTTGAAAGCTAATAAACATGTGTTTGGATATTTTAAGTGCAGTGCACTTAAAAGGATGCATATACTGAACAACCACACAGTGCACTTCATAAAAATACACACATAAATACACAATAAAACAGAAGTTATAACCCTGATTTTGAATATAAAAATCCCAATATTGCTGTAAATTTTTTTACTGATATTTGTGTGTGTTGACTATTTTTCAAACTAGTGAATGAAATATGCTATATTATATATACAGTGTTGTGAAAAAGCATTTACATCCTTATAATCTCTTAGTTTTTGATTATGTATCACACCTAAATCAGTCAGTTCATCAAATAATTTTTAATGTTAGACAAAGATAACAAAATGCAGATTGTAAATGATGATTTCAATTATTAAGGGAAAAGGTTTATCCAAACTTACTTGGCACTGTGTGAAAAAGTAATTGCCCCCTAAACCCAACAACTTGTTTTGCCACCCTTAGCAGCAAGAACTACAATCAAGCATTTGTGATAACTGGCAATGAGTCTTTCACATTGATGAGGAGGAATTCTGACTCACTCTTCTTTGGAGAATTGTTTAAATTCAGCCATATTGGAGGGTTTTCAAATATGAGCAGCCTGTTAAAAGTCATTCCAAAGGGTGATTTAAGTCCAGATTTTGACTTGGCCACTCTAAGATCTTTATTTTTGTTGTTGTTTTTTTTAAGAGGTGGACTTGGTGGTGCATTTTAGATCATTGTCCTGCTGCAAAATCCAAGCGTGCTTAAGCTTCAGGGCACCAACTGATGGCTGGCTTTTCTCCTCTGTCAGGGGGCTGGGTCTGTGACCCAGCATTTTGAGGTCATAGTTCTTTTGTGAACTCTTTGTGTTTTTCAAATGTTTTAGTTTTCTATTAGTTAGTATTTAGTTGTTCTTTGCTTTGGCTGTAGGTTTAGTTATATTTTTTTCCATGTTGTCTGACCAAGGTGTCTCATCTCCCCTTCCTGTTTACATGCCTCCTTCTTGTGCTCTGTTTCATGTCTCCCCTGTTTGTTATGTTTGTCCGTGTATGTTTCTTCATCCCGTCATGTCTCGTCCCCTCTTCCCACATTCTCTGTGTTTAAATCTCCCTCTTTCTCTCCTGTTTTCTCCCTCTCGTTCTCCCTCGCTCGCTAGCTATCTTGTGTCAAGCTTGCGTGTCCCAGGTTACGTCTCCCCTTGTTTCCTGTTTCATTTTGAAAGTCTTGTGTTTCCATGTTCAGTGTGTTTAGTTTTGCTTCCCCTGTGGCGTCAGGTTCGTTTGTGTCAGCTGTGTTCCCCATGCATTTCCACTTCCCTCATTACCCTTCTGTGTATTTAAGTCCTGTCTCCCTTTGTTTAGCGTTAGGTTGTCTGTTATTCTCACCTCATGTTCCATGGATGTCATGTTTCTCTAGTCTCTGTATTCTCATGTTCTTGCCATGTTCATGTTTAGGTTTACGGTTATTGTTAGAGCTTTTCCATGTCCTGTGTTAGTTTTTTCCCAGTTTAGGTTATCGTTTAGTTTTTCACCTTTGTTCGCTTGTGCTTTTGTTTTTGTGGTAGTTATCAGCCAAAATAAATGCCTCGCTTTTTGTTAAACTTTAGTCCTGTCCCTCATGTATCTGCTTTTGGGTCTGCTCCTCAGACACATCGGCCATTCCGGCCATGACATCCTCCAGGATTTTCTGCTAGAGGGTAAAATTTATATAAGTGTTCAAAGACCTGAAGCAGCAAAGCAGCCGCAGGTCGGCACAGTACCGCCACCATGTTTGATTGTTGTTATACTCTTTTTATGAAATGCTGTGTTAGTTTTATGTCAGATGTAATATGACACAAAACTTCATAAAGTTGAGATTTTGTCTCATCAGGCCACAGAATATTTTCCCAAAAGTCTTAGGGATCATCAAGACATTTTTTGGCAAATGTGAGACAAGCCATTGTGTTGTTTTTGGTCACCTTGGTTGGGTGGCTACTTCTGGGAAGGTTCACCACTGTTGTCAAGTTTTCACCAATTGTGTATAATAGCTCTTACAGTGGTTCGCTGGAGTCTCAAAGCCTTGGAAATGACTTTGTTCCCCTTTCCAGACTGATGGATCTCATTGACCTTGTTTTCCTGTTGTTTCTTTTGAGTTTTTCATAATGTGTTGCTTTTTTAGATTTTAGAACTTCTTATCTTTGTGCAATTTCTTGATTTGACAAGTATAGCAGTAATCAGACAAAGTGTGGCTAGTTAAATTAAACTCAGATTTCCAAAAGAATGTGGTTAATCACAGTTAATTAATGATTTAACAGTTTTAACAACACTGTACCTACATATGCCCTCTTAGCGTCCTGGCACTTGGAACTGTGCTAGGTAATGAGCTCTCACAAAGTGTCTCCATACTCAAGTCAATCAACCTGATATCACAACAAACCATGTAATAGATGCACCAGTCCATGTCCGTTTGATGCTTTGACACTCCAAAACGTGAAATGTTACACGCATGTAGAAGTTGCAGTAAGTTGCAATAATTTGCAGTAACAGCAGAAGGAGATTTTTTTTCAAGCCAGCATGAAAATAATCAAGGGGAAAGCATTTAAACAGACATTATTAACACATTTACATGTGTATACATATCAGCTGCCGAGCTTAATTGATTCTGACAATTAAGGACGTTGGAATGTATTTAATACATTTTTTGTTCACTACCGACTTTGTGGCTTTAAACATATTATCTCCCTCTGCTGGTAATGCAATTTGTGCATGCGTGTCCATAGACTGGTGTATCTATTACATGTATACTATACATGTATACCATATACATTTATACAAGTGTTTATTACATCGATACCACAGACATTCAATGTTTTATTTTGGCTCTTTGAATAACACGTAAAACAGTGGAGTTGTAAATACTGGAGCACTCAAAGCAAAAAAAAAAAAAAAAGTGCTAAAGTATCATCAGAAATGACAACAGAACAAATAGAATTTCTTCTGTATGAAATAATGCATCAGATGTTAAGAACAGTGACATCATATATTTGCCAGTCTTGTGTGTATCATCACTATTGTCCATTAAATTATTATTATTTAATTCAGATATGTGACGTGTTTAGCCACTCCCATTCTGGCCTCTGAGGTTATTTTGGTATTTTCAGAAATCCACAGTACTATTTGCTCAACCATTGTGAATTATATTGTGACACAGATTTTGGATATATGGGAATCTTTACAGATCACTTGAAGCATGACCATTTATTAAGTCCAGGAAAAAACAGAAAAATTGAACAAAAAACTCATAAACATTTTTTAAAAAATAAATGTGTAAAGAAAACAGAGCTTTCAGAAGGAGGAGCAGTAATTAAACCTGTGGACAGAAATTCATGGGAGTTTCAGCTTTATCATGCAGGAAGAACATGAATCAATATGTACAAACATAATCTGTCAGCTGGTATTCTAGGTGACGCAAAAAGTCCTGCCATTGACCATTAGAGACCATGATTTATAGCCGTTTGGGAAATGCTAGCATTCTCCAGAAATGATGAATTACCTGCTGCATCCTTGGGAGTGGATCAATACATTGAGTTCATGGACTGGTGTTGTAGTGTGTTGCACATGTTCAGTACAACTGATTAAGTTTTGCACTTACCAACTCTTCTCCATATGCTCTCATTCTTGTTCTCTGGTAAAGTGCAGTTCAGCTTAGCCTAGCAGCAGCCTTAGGCCTGCGGTGAGTTTCTTAGCTTAATTTCACTGGCCTTCTCCATCTCTGTCATCAGAGGGCTGTTTTTGGACCTGGCTAGCACATTATTAATAAAGCTGATACATTCTCATTTGGCCCGCCATGGGAAATGAATTATTCTAATGGGTGTAATTCCACTGTCACTTCAGTTCCCCCTGCTTTACATGTGGGCAAGATAGATGAGATGTGTGATTGAGTGGAACAGTGACTTTGATACAGCTATTAAATGTTCTTAAGCTGAGTGAAGAAGACTCAACTGTCTGTGTGTGGTCTGTAAGAAAACGCTTTCTCAGAAGCATGTATTTTATCAGGGTTTTATTTAAGCAAGCATTGTAAGACATGCAATGTTCAGGGTAGGGAATCATTTAAAGCAGACCTTTTCTCATTTGTAGCTCTATATGTGTATTTATAGGACTCAAAGACCAGGATTCTAGTTTGTGTATAGTAACACTATGTTGCTCTATATTTATTCCACCATGCCTTAGCATCAGTGAATTCTTTCTTTGCTATGAGCGTTTAGTTAACCACAACCACAGTGTTGACAACTATGAAAATCTTCTGCTATCACTTGGTTTTTTCTCGCTCACTCACTCTGTCAGTCATATGTTCAGTTTAACGATGGTTGTGAAGCTTAATTGCTCTTATAGTAACATCAACTTTATTATTATTATAATTGATGTGAGTGTAAGATATATTCGCAATGAGAGGTCCACCAGATCTGAATTTGGCCACTCCAGAACCGTCTTTTTTCCAGCCATTCAGAGTTGGAGTTGCTGGTGTGTTTCAGATCATTGCCCTGCTGCATATCCCAAGTGTGCTTGAGCTTCAGGGTTTATTTAAGGATTTTTCAGGATTTTCTGCTCTCTACCAGAAAATCCTGAAATCAGATATTCTCATTTCAGGATTTTATGGTAGAGAGCAGAATTCGTGTTTCCACCAATTACGCAATTTGTCCGGGTCCTGAAGTGGCAAAGCAGTCCCAGACCATCACACTACCACCACCATACTTGAATGTCACTATAATGTTCTTTTTATGAAATGCTGTGTTAGTTTTATGCCTGCTGTTACAGGTAGGGCTGCTCGATTATGGCAAAAATGATAATCACGATTATTTTCACTGAAATTGAGATCTCGATTATTTGACAATATTTATTTAACAATAATGTATTGAATAATGGCTTTAAAGATTGTCAAAAAATAATATAAAATAGTGTGCAAATACTGATAACAGTGCAAATGTTGCAATATAAAAACTAAATGAAAAATGTAAACATCTATGTTTAGTGAACTTTGTAGTGTTGCTCTGTGGTGCAGCTATGACACCATAGCAAAGTTTTCACACTATGTCTACTTGATCCACTTCTGACTCCGCGAACCCATAATGTTTCCACACCACTGAAGTCGTTTTACCTCTCTTTTCAACCAACGGCATTCTTTCTTCAGCAGCCGTTATCCTCTCCTCTCCTCTCCAAATAACTTCTGCTTAGTTTTCCGAGCTTCCATCGGGTCCTCTTAATTGTTGTGACGAGTGTTCGAAATGCAGAGAGGTGCGCTCGATTTGCCACACGGAGCAGCGCGAGAGTAAAGCACGAGGGAGGTGCTAATAATCGACTCAGTCATTTTTAATGATCATTGAAAGCCCAGATCGTAATTTAGATTAAAATTCGATTAATTGAGCAGCCCTAGTTACAGGATGCTAAACATTCCAAGTAGTTCAACTTTTATCTCATTTGTCCACAGAATAATTTCAGTTATGTTTTCTGACAATGGTAAGACAAGCCTTTGCGTTCTTTTTGGTCCAAAGTGGGTTTCGCCTTGGAACTCTCCAATGCACTGGTAGTTAAAATCAGAAGATAGCCAAAGACCTGGTATCTATATTGTACTGGGATGGGAAACTTTTTTGATGATTGGTACATCATTCTGTGTATTGGCCTATTGGCCTACCGTCATTATTGGAAACTATGGCTGTGTTAAACTGAGAATTCATTTTAACAGAGCATCTGAGAGAAAAAAAAAAGTAAAAAAGGAGATACATAGGTCCACTTTAATTCATAAATTTATATATGTATATAGTAGAGACTGTGTATACAAACTCACCTCTCTCCACAAAATCTTTTGGCTGTTCATTCATTTGTGGGAGGTTGGGAGGTCAGTCAAGCCAGTACTGCCCAAATATGAAGAATGCTGTTTGTTTATTGTGATGACTGCTCCATTTCCACTATCACCCTCTCCAAGCCAATCTGTGCGCTGTCCATCTCTTTCTCTGTATAGCTGTCTGTGTCTGTCTTTCTCTCCGCTCATTTTCCTGCCAGTGTTTTGGTTTAGAATAATTCAGCTCTTCTACACCCAACTTTGACGAATGTGCTGTCCGTGAGATATATTAAAAACCCAGCAACCAGTTGGCATTGCTTAGTTTGGTAGAGAGCCATATTCTAATTGGAAACAGTGTCACCATGCTGGACTCTAATTATGGTTTCCATAGAAACTGCAGAAAAAAGGATTTCTACAGTAGAGGTGAAGAAAAAAATAAAGGCTGCACAATATGGTATGCTATCATCTGTGCTTCTCTTCCTCACATACTGTCATATTTTGTGTGGTTACAAAGAATTAATGGCCCCATAGTAAGGAGATGGTAAGTTCTTTTCTGCATTTCATAACGCATGCTGTCTCACTATGTTTAGACATGTCTTACGAAGCAAGATAGCACAGGACTGCGAAGTTATTAAAGTTCAGAGTCGTGGGCTCAGTGATCCTCTGGTTATTGTTTTCAGCTTCCACCTCTGCTTATCTGCCTTTCTAAACTTTCTCAACTAAAATAACGTGATGCACACATATGGAGTCTTAAAGCACAATGGAAGCATCTTCCAATAATGTGCATTCAGTTCGTGTGTTTGCTAAATTCATAATTTAGCAAATGTAAATTGATGCAAAACATTTATGATCCTAAATGATCAAATAAGATAGAATTATATCATCAACATCCAAAAGAAGTAATGCAGATAGCCATTGGTATCTAAAACCAAAATGCATTTCAAAGGTGCATTTGCTTCCTAGTAAAAAAGTACTTTTTGCTCTGTATTTCTTGCAAAGGTTCTAAGTCTACTAATCAAAATCTCTACTTGTATGTAGTTGACGTCATTATGCTTTGGTGACGAAGATGCTGTCACATAAAAGGCTAAGAGTCTGCTAAAATCAGTCACAACTCCCCATGGAGTAGTGTGATGTGTGTAAATGTGTGCATGTGAGTCTGTGTGTCTGTGTGAATAGGATAATGATGACGGGGATGATATGACACATGTAGGCGAGGGACAGCGCCTGTGTGTTCCTGGAAACGTGCTTTGCTCCATCTGCTGCTGTTAGGCAACCAGCTGCCTGCCTCCCATCGGTCCAGCAGCACCAGCCACAGCTACTCTGAAACCATGGCAACCAACTCTCTTCTGTGTGCTGCCCAGGATGACCCTTCTCCTCTTTCCCCCTCTTCTCATCCTCTTTTTGCAAATAATGTCAAGGGTCTTTAATTTCTAAAATGATTTGTGAACTCTTCCTGCTCCTCTTGTTCAAAATGTGCTCTTCAGATGTTGAGAAATGCAAAGCAATGTTGTTACATGTGTTGCACTGTAGTCCAATAAAATCCATGTGCTGTTTATATACAGTGGCACTGGGACTGAACATAACCTAGTGCAACCAAGTGCACCCACTTGACACACCCACATACACACAGGCACATTAACTTTGAAACAAACTATCATTCTCTTTCCCTTGGCCTGGAGGAGACACAACAAAATAAAAGATTTCTTCCAATTACTAGGGGCCTTTCTCAATCTCCTGTTGAGAGATTGATTATCAGCGCTCACAGCTTCAGGCACCTCCCATGCTCACCATCTCTGTTCTTACCATCATCATCAGACATTTTACATTACCTATTTTGCTTAATAGTCATGAAAAGAAAAGAAAGCAAAGAACAGGAAAATACACACAACTATATGCATAAAATTCAGAATAATTCATAATCAGTGAGTAGAAGAGTTATTCCTGTTTTTGTACATGATGATGCATTAAAGGTTAAAAAAATGATAATAATAATAAAAAAAATTATTAACTACGTTGTGGTTCCCAACTTTACTTGATAACTCCCTGTTACTCCAGGAAGATTTGGATGAGTATTTTCCATGAGCATGAAGTTCCGATGCCAAGAATGCCTGATGTTAGGTCTCAGCTTCCATTTACCAAAAATAATTCATCAGCTATGTTTTTTCCTCTCATTCATAGTGAACTACTGGTATGAAGTGCTTGGCTTTGGGTTTTGCTAAAATGGAAAGAGTCTTAAATATTACATTTTACACATCATAACTGTTGATAATTCCCATGTTTACATCAAAATAATAAAAATATCTAAAGAATTTGGTTATCATTTGTTTATATTGATACACAATGTATTGCTTAGCAATAGTTCAGCAGCAATATCTTAATACTGATTAAGACAGTATTGTTTGCTTGAGCTGCAGTTACTGATGTGCTGATCTCATAACAAATTAAATTTTGAACAGGGAAACGCAGAAATTCTCTTAATCATAAAATCAGCATGCATTTTTTTGAAATGAACATGTACATTTGTTTACATAAGGAGCATAAAGGTATCCTTGCAGGCCTTTTGACAAGCTAATCATTAATGATTTTAAGTTATTGCAGTGCCTTGTTAACAGAAGTTACATATATATATTATTTGGATAATATAAATGTGTACAAATACAATCTCCAGTCATGAATCCTATTTTTAAACATGCATTTTTCCACATTTTCATTTTGTTCCTTAACCACAAAAAGACGAAATCAGTAATTCCATCAATAATGACTAACGCTCACTAAACCTATCTTGCTTTGATTGGAGGAGACAGGGGTGTCTATTTTCCATCAAACTATTTTTTTTTAAAAAAAAGTCATCATCCATCTGATTTATCTGTTTATGCTTGCCATGTATAGATGCACAGGTATAGGTTGTTTCTGACAAATAACAAAAAATTCAGAAAGTGCACCATGGATGTTGTACAGCTATAATGACTCATGTCACTAACAAAAATCTACCAGAAAGAGGGCAGAATCATTTCAACACACTTGAACAAATGAACAGCTGTCACTGCTTAAACATCTGCTGTTATTTCACTGATTAGGATGTAAGTATACTTGAAGCATGCCTCATTTTTAACACCATAGCGCACACTCTTGCTTTCCTGCCATATGTGCCATGTAGTGTTTAATTGCTTTCTTTAACACACCAAGAGAACAAAAGAAACATTAACAGCAGAGAACAGGTTCTGAATCCATGGTGACAAAAGTTTTCACTCAAAAATAAGTAGGCTCTGCTATCTATTTATTTAGTTCTTACTTTAAACATTATGTATCTCTACAGTATATGCTATGTAACTTTGTGTGTGTATATTTGTGCTTTTCTGTATTTATTCTGTAGACTCATATTATGAAAGGGTTTTACTAAATGGCAATGTTGGAAAGTCTTGTGTTTTTGTGTGGGCCTGTATTTGCAAATCTTTGTGCACAAACATACATATGTGATGCTGATTAACAGCGGGCGACGGAGATGCCTTCTTCTTGCCAGCTCACCCAGTGATACTGGCAGACAGAACTGCCTCTTGGTGAAACAAGCTAAACTCTCTGCTTCCCAACGTAAACACTGAATGGCATTATGCAAATACAAGATCAGATATTTCACTAAAAACATATTCTATGTACATATCCTGTGTAAAAAAAAAGAAAAAAAGAAAAAAAATGGTTCAGCGGGATTAAGCTGCCATCGTAGTACTGAGGTCATTGATGTTTAGGATTTTCAAAGGGCCAACTTAAACAATAAGAGTGTGATGTCCATGTAAATTAATATTAAAATATTAGACTAACTGATATTTTTAGTGGGATATCATGTACTTAAATCAGCTTGGTTTATCTTAATTAAGTAATTTAGACAATTAATTAATTAATTAATTAATTATTACATTCCTTCAACATGGTTTACATTTTTACAAGTTCTCAGTAATAGGTGTCAGTTTGAAACAAAGTATTCACTTTTTTTGTTTTTTAAATACTGACCAATGTTATGTGAGCTATTTATACTGATTGTTAGGAATTTTTTTGTGTGTTATTTGTAAAGGTTGAGCTACCAAAAAATCATAAGCCTAAACAGCTTGATTACTGCTATGTTACTACAAACTTTGATTTCAAGCAATGTTTAAAACTACACATTTACTTATTTTAACATTTTGGCACATTTTAACCCTCACATCAATAATAGAGACATGATAAATAACTGAAAAGGCAAAGGAATGCTTGACTTCAAAGGAACGAATGGCCACACCTGTCATTTGAAGCGACTACTTTCAGCATTTTGTATATTTGGAAAGATTTTCCCTCTCACTTGATGAAAGTTGATGAAACAGTCATTTTACTTGATTATCATCGTGCAGGCACACGTTAGCAAACAGTGTATGGCCTCAGATACACCATTTAGGAGTAGCATTTAAACCTTGTGCCTAATATTCTGTAGTTCCCCCTTGTGATATCAAAACAAGTTCTCAAGCCAGTCCTGAATCATTTTTGCCATGCAGCAATGAGCATTATGGGGTTTAAAGAGGCTCCTGCCATTGGGGAACGCCAGTAAAACTCAAGGGATTTGTATGGGATCTGCAGTTTTCTACGAATATGTCACACTAACATTTCCATGAAAGCAGAAAACTGACTTTTCTAGCAGAACATCATCCATAGTCATGCTGCCTTGGGTCACTTGTTTCCTTCCCATAGTGCATTTGGCTGCATTTCTTCCACAGATAAATGCACATGGCTGTCAGGATGATGTCAAAGAAAATATGATACAGCCATGGTCCGTAGTCTAGTGATGACGTTCGTGTACCATTTAAAAGCATTTTCAGAGCAAGACAGGGGTCAGCCTGAGTACTCTGGCTAGACTGTTGCTTCATAGATATGCTTGTACCGCCATTTGCTCCCCATATGCATTAATGAGCCCATGACCCTTCAGCTGTCCGTATTTAACCACTTTTTGTAGGTACTGACCAAACTCTGAACCCCCCTTTTTTGTGTGTTAAGATATATCAACCTCATGCACCAGCTTTATCAATCATGTTTGGCTTTGCTTTTCAGTGACATCTGGTAAAATGGAAAAACACTAGAATCAATAAGAGGGTCATTTTGATTCCTTTGGCATTTTAAAATTATGTAATTCTGTTAGAAAAAAACACTATCATGTATTTTGTGACTTTTCCTAAAATGGGTTTATTCGTCATCTGGTGAATTTTGGGTCTGTGTGGGTTACAAAGAAAAAAATTACAACGATTTGATGACAGTCATTTTGACCTTCATAGAAATTGATGTAAAAAGCTCTGCTCAGCCGTCACAGCAAGCCTGGTTGCTGAGCAACACGTATAGTTTAAACAAATTTAGAAATGAAGGCCACTATATCATGACCCAGAGCTAGCTCGATGTCATTGATAGATAAATATATATAGAGTTAGATAATGGACAAAAAATTATTACAGGGCTGAATGGGTCTGGGATGGTCGGGGAAAAGTCGAGCAGAATGGAAAATAGGAAAGCGGACAGGTTGCTGTCTGTACAAAGCAGTGGCACAGGGGAACCTTAGTTCAACCAAGCACAGTACAGACTGTGGGAAACTAATCGAAAGCAAGTAAAGGGTGAAATCCAGAGCAGACCGACTGAATCAGGCCTCAGAAGCAGAGCTAAGAAGGTGAATGGCTGAAGACTGGGATGGAGCAGTGGATGAGGGATGACAGAGGCCATCAGTCTGGTGATGGTGAGGCACTGATGTACAGTGGGAAAAACCTTCGCTCTTCTAATTTTATAATAATTTTTAAAAATGTGTCCCTTATTTTGTTGTCGCAAACTATAATGTAAGTTTTAAAATGTGGTCAGTGACCTATTCAGTCTGTTTCACAGTGAAATTCAAATGTATGTTTTTTGTTGTAAGTCCTGTGATCTCATTTGTATGTGATACAAACACACCACAACAACGTGATGGTATACCTGCTACTAAACTGATGGAACTCATCATTATACCATGGTGTTAGTGTGTGTAGCCATTTACCTGGCCATTTGCCAGGTTTCAAAACTGGCGTGTTTGATTCTTGCAAAGGTGTTGCTCTCATGACTTACTCAGTGACATCGCTCCCCGGCCAATCAGTGGCATGCAGGCTGTAGATGTCACATTCTCGGCTCAACTCAGGTCACTTGGAACACCAGCCAAGTAGATACTAAAAAGTACCTGGTACCAGGTACTACCACCTAATTTAAAACCATAAAAACTGAGCGTGGTTAAGCTGAGCCAAGCAGGTACAAGAGGTCTCAAGTGGCAAAACCTTAACAGGTACCAGTGAATTTATAATATGAATGAATTTTAATAAATACAGTAAAACAGTAATGAAAGGGAAAAGATTAGTAGTTTATTTCATGTGAGCAGTTTTGCAAGACCAAGTTACTGTGTTTGCATGGCAGGATCAGTTGTCAGATATAAGATGCTAAACCTCCAACCCTTAAAAATCTAACCCAACCCTTAATTCCCTGATGTAACCCTAACCCTAAAGCCAAAACTTCTATAGGCAAACAGTAAATATCTCTATTTATATTTTACAATTAAATTGATTTTTTTCCCTCTCAGTTATAGCTAAAATACCATATGGAAGCTTTACAAATTTATTACATTATTTGTATTTTTTAGTGTTGAGGAACAGGCCATTTGTAGCCCAATGTTTGATAGCGCTGAAGTTTGGTTATGCGTTTTGGCAAAGCAGTGTGTGTCTTAATTAATTCTGCAAACAAATACATCCACTTTATTATAATACTGTTACAAGGAACAAAAGTAACTCATGCACAAAACTCAGTGCTTTACAAATCACTTGCAAAAACTAACACTGCATTCAAAACAATGTTATCTCTTTCAAGATGAAAACCCATAAGAGTAGACATGTCTAAGAACACCAGTGTTGTTAATAGAAAATACTATGATGAGCAAAAAACAAGACTAATAACCTTATCAGCAAGCCTTTAATATCTTGCTGTAGCCTGTGGTAAACTTGTTTCATATTTAAATGATAGAACATATCATTTATTCCAGAAATGTCAGCAAAGAAGTTGGTTATGTAAAACATCATTTATATAGCGATGAGTGAAATTTATAAAAACTCCATCTACATCATCTCATGACAGTGTAGCCACAGACTCCCCCAGAATCACAGGTAATTCTTTTCCTGGCCAAGCAGTGATGAAAGTATTGCCTGATGTAACAAATCCAGCCTTAGTATGCTTCAGTAGTTAAATCCCCTCATGAGTCTTCATTGTTTGTAGGAGTGGTATGCACTCATGGGGATTGTTCCTTCCAGCAGAAAGATTTGATAAATTGCAAACATGCTATTGAATGAAATACAAGACAATGTGCATAGCCGATGAACCAGTTATATAGTAGAACAAGCTGGGAAAGAGTTAACTTTTAATTCCTCTGAAGTTTATATTATATAACATAGTTAAAGAACATGGGCTATCACAGTAGCTAGGCTAAGAAGAGAGAGCAAAGAGAGAGCAAAATTATGGCTTCATGTTGAGAATGACCACCACAGATGTGATGTTTCCTTTGAGAGTGTTGATGGAGAACTATAGAGATTAGTGCCAGGGATGACGTGTGACAGAAGGACAGCAGCAAGGCGGGAGGAAATGGGGAAGACTACGTAGAAGGTTCATGGATGTAGTAAAGTAGGATATGCAGAGGGTTCACGTGACAGAAGAGAATGATAGAGATAGGGTGAAAGGGAGGTAGATGTTCTACTGTGGTGACCTAAGGGAGCAGCTAAAAGAAGAAGAAGAGGTCTGAGTATGTGCATAACTATTCACCATCTAAGTTCATCATTTATACTAAGTCCCACTGTTGACAAGACAAATCAAAATAAAATTATCAGTCAGAGTGATAGTGTGAAAGCTATTTCCACAGTAGTACACCACTTGTATAAACAGAGACAGTCACTCAGCGAGAAAAGAATAATATGACACAGAAAGCACAACAAAGCTGCAATTGGAGGGAGAGAGAAAGTGATTGTGCATAAGAGATAAGAGCAGGAGATAGCAGAGAAGAGAGCCATGAGAGAAACTGAGAAGGCATTGTGAATATGTGAAAAGGGGGGAGGGAAACAGTGTAGAATATTGAGGGATGAAAGAGCTCAAAATAAATGGGTTGGAAAGACTCTCATTGTAATTTTTTGGATCAACAGTACTAATAATCCAGGCATCATGACTGGACCAAGCTTAAGTATGGGCTAGCTATTACTCACAGTTACTAAAAAGTGTAACTGTTACATCCTGTTTTAGTAATTTCCAATCATTAAAGTGAGTACTTTACCTTTAAGTTTGGGTTTTGATTTGATAACTTTAACCAAAAAATTAAAAACATCAGGGATATCCAAAATCAACTAAGTATTGCCAATGTAAGAAGGGAAAGAGAATTCAGTGGAAAAATCTGTTGATGAAAATAATCAGCAGTAAGAAGGCTACTTGAAAACTGAGAACTACTTTTTCTTTCTTGAAAGGTCATAGCTGTAATGAGAGTCATACTGAGTTAGTATTCTCTTTCATATCTATAGACGTGTTTGTTTTCCTTTCTTAATGTTCTTTATCTTTTTGGTGGACACATCTAATACCAGTACAGGGATTAAGATGGTACAGATATAGCAGTTTTTTTCTGAGTTGGGAAACCAGCAACATCCTTGCTGCCTTTACAGAATTCTTTTGATTCTTATGGCCAGCCTGTGATTAAAAAAAGAGGATAACCTTGGATGTAGCTTTATATTTGCCCGTTTTTCATTGTAAACCTTCTCCTTTCACTCTTTTATGTTCCCCCTCAGCTTTCATGTCTTTAAATCCTCACACCATTCTCCTGCCATATATTTGATGTCAAAGCCACGTATTTGCAAGGATATTATATGCAGAAGAAGAAACAGACTTCACAAACTGTCTTTTTTTTCTTAGCCTACCCCACCAACATGATAAGGGCAGCAGTATTGATTAATTCCCTGACCTCGTCTTGTGGATGTCAGTCCTGCAGGATATTAAAGCTGCACTTTTTTTTGACTAGGACACGCATCATAGATGGCATCTTCAGCATCTTCTGTTTTAGTCTTGTTGTTTACCACTGATAAATGTTCAGTGTGATATCAAAACATTATGACACATTTAATGTGTCCTCACTCTGTGATTTTTCTCAGATATTCTGAAAATATCCACTCACATCTGTCTGATCAGGCATCTTACAGTTAGATTGGATTAGTTGTCATTACTTTTTGCTTTTTTTTATTTTTTATTTCTTATGTCTCATATATCATTTGATAAATGTGTTCCATGGTAATAGAAGTAATGGAGGACCAACAAAAACATCCTCACACAGCTGTTTACCAAATGCTGTGCTATTAAGTAGCAGAATAGAGGAAGAATACATTTATGCTGCAGGTTTAATGCATATTGGATGCAGCTGCTCCCTGCATGCCAATTCTTAGTCTCTTATTATTGTTGGGCTGCATTATAAAAGAGGTGAGTGCTGCTTGCCTGACTCGCTCACTCCTAGTTACATAACACCTGACCTCATCCACTGCAGTGAGGCAAGAGCTGGGATTCCCTCCTGCACGTGGAAATAAGCAGTGGGGAGAAAGGAGTGAGACAGAGAGGAGGAAGGGGGAAAACCATGTTGCATAAAGAAAATAAGGGTGGTCACTGATGCAAGGAGAATGTAAAAGAAAGGTTTACTCACATCCCTTCAAAATGCAGATTAAATGTCATCATCCTAAATGGATTCTGTTAACTAAAACAACACCAAGAAATGAGTAATATTTGATTCTTAACTCTAATGGACATCTTTAATATACTTTGTTCAGTATGAGTGACTGACCGTGGAAATTCAATAATAAGAAGGGGTGATTCACAGTGATGGAGATGACAAAGTGAGTAGTTAACCATGGGAATAGTGAGCCAAGTGTTTCCTATGGTCCTGAGGGCTCAGCTTGGCTTTCTATGACCGGTTTGATTGATGTGTGTTTCATTGTACTGAAGCAACTCCAGTTGGAACAGGTAAAGTAGTAGTGACAGAAAAAATTGGAAGATTGTTTTTGTTTTTCAAATGTACCACAGTTGCATAACACCTCATGCCAGTTATTTGGACAGCTATTGAATGAATCCAATTAAACAAAACAACAAACAAACAAAATTGACTTTAAGACAGAAAAATAATTGATGATGTAAGAATGGATAAAATTTATTTATATAGCAATCTGGTTGCAAAGTGTTCCAGAGACTTACACAGAGCCCCGAAGACAGCAATATCTGTTGGATATAACACAAGAAGAGTTTTAATTGCATACTATGTTCACATGGACCTCACAAAAATGTGTTTCAGCATGTGCCATATTCATGAAATGTTCACACATTTTTTTTAAGAAAATGATGTAACATCTTTTTTTCTTTGGCATGGTGTGGAGGAGAGTGCCTGAAAAGACAAAAGACAGTGAGGACATGACCTCGGATAGTGGTTGCTATTTGAACCTGCAATATCAAAGTGGATGAAATGTTTCTGAACCACTTCTCATACAGAAGTTCTCAAACAACTAATATGTGTTGTTTTTCCCATGTAACGGTAAACTCTCACAACAATCAGACAATAAAAGAAAAGCAGGAATAACAATATAGCTGGTCTTTTATCCATTACGTCCCCTGTTGTGATATAGTCAATGCTGGGGTTCTTATTCAAAAAGATACTGTATCACATGTCATTTGTTACATTTCTTAAAAGTGATGCAGTGCGTTACTTATTTATGTTACTTGTTGGAGAAAGTAATTTGCTACATTACTCATTACTTTCTCGTTCCTCCGTAAAATCATTTCAAATGCATTGTTACAAAATTACTAGTTAACAATGAAAACCTTAGGCTACTGTCGCACACCGACACAAATCCCTATCTGGGTAAGGACACACATACAATCTTTCTTTTAGTGTTTATTTAGGAACACAAAGCCGACCACACAAAGTAAAGTTGAAAGCCAGCCCAAAGAGACTTTAAAGTGATCAGCGCAGTGCTTCTACTTTAGAAACTTGACACAAAAGTAAAAAATATGAAGCTAACTGTTAAAAATATTACAGACTTTAACCTGTTATTTTACTGCATTGATGAAAAATGTAATGTGATGACAATAATGTGTTGCTTTGGAACATGTTACATCCAGCATCCATCTTTTTTAATTGTTTAATACTGTGCATAATTTAAAAGATGTATATTATCACACCTTTTGAGAATCATTTTGTCTAATGTACATAAAAATAGGCCTTCTAAAGATTGTCTAATGTATATAAAATCAGGCCTTCAAAAGATGGTATTATACATTTTTAAAGGCAAAGTGCTATGTTAATTAGCTGCACAAAAAGATGATCTAACATCTCTGACAAGAAACATCAGGCTTTGGTGTCAGTTCCTCAGTTTAAAGAGGAAGAGCTTCATGCCAGATAACATTTTCCACTGACATTTAATTATCCTTCAGGGAGAAATGCATTTTTAATGAGCTGGAGATAGAAACTGTCTCTAGACTTTAACCTTAATAGACGAAGAGACAAAACAGCCACAAGGAAATATTGTAATTTATTTTAATTTTTGCTGGTTTTGTGCAAAAATGACACCAGGCATTTAGTGATCACATACTAATCACATGCAACAATAATAAGATCATGTGGATTAATTGCTAATCTAGTGTTTCCTTATGTGTATTGACCTTATGTGGGTTTCCTGTCCCTTTTTTATTTGTTCCATTTCCACTTTTTTTTTAACTTTAACTTAACTTTAACTAATTCTCAAATCACTTCAAAGAGCGCTCTTATAATATCTTAAAGCTGGGAATATAAAATCACATTAATGAGGACTTTAAGAACCTTAAGAAGTGAAATGTACCACCTTTATTTACAGCTTATATAAAGTTATTCTTTGTGCATGTGTTGCTGGATTTTTATCCCCTTCAGACTTAATCCAGTTTTCCTTGTGCCTTGAGAATAGGTATGCCAGAAACCTGTACTCTGTTGTTGCAGCTGCATGTAGCACGCTTTAAACTAAACTTTCCGTGTTTCAAATGTTCCAAAATGCCATTCACTGCCAGTTTTAAATAAGCTATAGAAGTAACGGTATCAACTCCCATTTATATAAGCATTTCACATTTTACTGATGACTCAAAGCACTTTTCATGTGGTGTTTTATTCTATATGCTTTAAGCCTTCATCTACTTCAACTCAATGGACAATTGAGAATCATCAGTGAATTTAACATGCATGTCTTTGGACTGGAGGAGGAAACTGAAGTACCCAGAGAGAGCCCATGCAAGCACAGGGAAGGATCCATGGAGTATATCACTGTGAGGTGACGATCCAATACTGCTGTGAAACTAACCTGGCCAGCATTAAAAAAATGACCAAAATTATGTTAATTCTGACTATAATTGAAATAAAACTACGCTATTACACATTTTCAAATTGAAATTGAAATTCCTATGCTGCTATAAACACTTTAAAAACACAAAAGACCAGCTGGCATGACCAAAACAAGGAGATAACCCCAGCAGTACATGGGAGGTTGGCAAACATTGGTGCCTCCAATTTTCTTCCTATTATAGAACTAATCAGGTATTTTGCTAACTGGTGCATTTACCTCTTGGAACAAACATTTACACCCACACATGTATGCACATATAATATGGTGTGACTGTGTGGCAGGCCAAACATTGATTTCTCCTTACATTGTCCCTAATTCACATCCAAAGCTGCTCAGTGTTACTAACTGGAGATTATTCATGAAATAATGGATTGTTCTCTTTGTCTGGATTATGGTTATGTTAATCTGACTTTCCTGACTGAGACTGAAATATGTGACTCTTGTTGGTGGGTTAAATCGCTTTGGAGCTTTTCTGATGCTACATTGACCATCTTTTTTTCTCTCTTTAGTCTAATTGCTCATAATGTATTATGCAGTCTTTGACATACAGGTGGACTGCGTGCAAAACATAAACCCAGTGCAAATGATCCCAGGTAAAACATCCGGAAGGTCATGATGTACAGCAGACAGATGTGCAAATTAATACACCATTACTGGATTTTACAAACGTTGCTTAGATGGGACAAAGGGTTTTAAAAAATGGATTTTCCATCAGCTTTTGTGTAATTTGTCATACTGTGTGGTCTAATTCTGTTATCTAATTCTGAAAAAATGCATTATGCTGTAACTAAAAGCTTAGATGATGACACAATTTCCCTGTTTGCTAGCCTTGAAAGTAGCAACACAGTTTTTCGGTAATATTCGGTAGGTGTGGTTGTTTCCAAGGTTATTTAAGAACTTGCCAGAATTGCTCTGGTAACTAAGATCATCCTATTAGCTTTCTGTTCATGTAATTCCAGATTAACTCAGGTCAGCTACTTACTGTAAGATATTAAGGGTTTGAATACAAATCTAAAGAGCTACCTGAATCTTAGAATAATTTGTAAAAAAAAAAAGTGTCTAAACTAAAAGTATGAAAGTTTTTCTTTCTTTCTTTTTTTGCACTTGATCTCTGTATTTGATTTAATTGAACAATGACCATGATGTGGATTTATTGACTTTATTAAAACAAAAAAAATGGTTCAACATATTTAAGAAGTGTGACGGGAAAAGAGAAAGCCCCACCAAGGCGTTACAACTGTCTGCTGATGTCAGTGTACTAGACACCAAAACTGGGGAATATTACTTTTAAGGAGTTATGTTTTCGATCTAATTTGGCGTTCAGCATAACTACTGTAAATTGTCAGCACTCTGTAGGAACTATGACCCATAATATTAAACCAGAAAAGAAGAAATAAATCAGATGATCCTCTATGTACAACCACTTGGTGATGGTGGGAAGGAAAAACTCCCTTTTAACAGGAAGAAACGCTCACTGAATCTGCTACCATTGACTGGAGGTGGTGCATTCATCCAACCAATTTACTTTTACCTTATTTTCCAGCTCCTATCTCCATAAACAATCCATATCAAATAAAATTAAGAAGAAGACGCTACACAATACCAACACTGTACCTTTAATGGTGGTGTCTGGTGCTATTTGTAGTGGGTGTTCTCAGCGTACATTCTGTGGGCAGTGTGTCTTTTTTGCCTTTTCTATCCCTGGTGCTCTGATACGGTGGTAGCACTGATAAGCCGAGGTGTGAGACACTTTCTGCTGAGGGTAAAATGTTGAGAATGAAGTTGTTGCTTTTCCTGCGCCTACTAGGGCACATGGGGAGGATGATGGAAGAGAGGTTTTTAGAGGGACAAAATAGCAGCCAACTCTATTTGGATTCTCTGCTCTCAAAGGGCACTGAGGTGCTGAGGGCCTGGCAGGTTTGGCACATTGAGGGTTAGCAGCAATGCGTTCCATTCAATTTAATTCCTCGACCTGACGCTTTTTCCTTGTATGAGATGAAGGCCTGCAGAATGTTAGTCAGCTTATGTTTCTGACTGTTGCCACCTGATAAACACTTTTTGGGTTTTGTTTTGCTTTTCATGTGAAAGCTCAGGCATGCATGCCAGGACTATATAGTGTTTTTACAATGACTAAACCCAAGTGTCAGTCATTTCTGCTGTTTTTCCTCAGAAGGTCTTATGCACAACTTTCTTTCCTCATGCTAGCAGATGTATTTATTTATCTGTTACTTTTCTATAACATTTTCTTTTTTTCCCCACTCCAGCCTCTTTCGTCGTTAATATCGCCAGGGTTTGGAGCTATATAGCTTAGCATTATTCAAGTGCGTTATCTACAGTTTGCTTCTTACTTTGTTTTGGTTTAGTCTGCTCTCAGGAATTTCAACCTGTTAAAAATAAATAAATAAATAGGTTAGCTTGAAAATAGACCACTTCGTAACAAAGCATAACTTCCATTTACCCATTTCATCTGCAAATAATTGTACTGAGTAAACGATTTGTAAATTGTCCACAGCAAAATCACAAACAGAGAACGAGGAGCTGCAGCTGTCCCTCGTGGGAGGTTTCTCCACCAGCGAGTCAATTAAATTCAGTTGTCTGTGCTGCACTTAACTCATTTTGCTGTAAGTAACACTGTGTGCAGAATGTAAGGAGAAAAAAAGAACTTTGATAATAAGAGTAATTTCATATGTTGGCTTCCTGACTGGGTAGAATTTTTTTTCCCCACCCAATAAACGAGCCGCCACACATGTATTCTTTAGTAACCTTGGTTACAAAGGAAAGTCTAATCGCAATGGATAAAACTGGTAAATCTAAAGATCAATGCATATCTTCTATATGTTTTGTAGGGTTTTCATGGCTATTTTGAAGTACTAATGAGTAGTAACCAGTAATATGCACATTAATAACAAATAGCCCTGACATTAGGTTTTTATGAAGCACATTATAGTGACATTCATTTAATTTCTGTTTGCGTAACTAATGTTTGCCTGAGAATTAAAACTGAGCGACAGCACAATAGTGATGGAAATGACAAAGACCAACTGAAACGAGAGACTGGGTGAGAAAAAGGAAGCCAGTCAGCCTGCGGTGGAAGTGATAAAGGGTAATGAGTTATAGCATTCACAGGTACATGGTGATCACATATATCACAGCTCCATCAGCTCTGGCTGATTCGTGACAGAATATTTCTGCCTGATCTCACTCACAATCTCAAATGATTATACACTGAAGTGGCAATGGCTTTGCTTGAAGTCTATGTGTGTGGCTGTGTTTGAATTAGACACATGCATTGCTCTGTTTTGAGGGGGCTCCATGCAGACTTATTAGTCTATCCAAGTGAATATAAGAGTAACTGGCCTGCGAAGGAGAGAAAGAGAGAAAGTGGCTTCTTTTCAGATCAACATCTCTGAACAAAGCCGGAAGCCTCCGTTAATGAATTGGACTGTCCCATACTAATGAATGGAGTCTAGAGATGGGCAAAGGAAATGAAGGGAGTAGGGGGATGTCAAACTACATGAACGATTAAGTCGCTCATATCAGGGCCCATATTACAGAAGCCTATTAGTCCTCCTGTCTCTGATGGCAATGGGCGTAATGAGGTAGTCTCCAAAGACCAGATTGATGCCTGTTTTAACACTTACACTCCAAGGATGACGAGAGAGCTTATTCTGAAGATGAACAATAGGCTATAATAACCAGAAAAAGTCTTGTTTGCTCCTGGAGTGTTGTATAATTACAGAACTTAAACTTTATCCCAGAGTATGAATTTCTGTAAGTTCATTTTTAAAATCTTGACATGTGACATTGCAATCAGAGGAATGTGACCCCATGTTAAGCAAGATGCCATTTCTCATAATGAGAGGTTTTATCATATTACAAATAAACTTGGTAGGTTAACACACCGTAATGCCGTCATTTGGAGTATTCTTCCCTAACTTAGTTTTCTTAACTGCCTTAGGTGATTATCCCAGCAACCCTGCGACCCTGTTAAGGATAAGTGAAAGAGAATGGATAGATGGATATTTTATTGTTATTAATATTAAGTAAAGACTTTTTGAATCATTTTTACTATGACCAACTCATATTTAGCTCCTTGGAAAAAGGCAAACGCAGTATTACTTACCTAATAATTTTACTCAGCTAAACCAGCACTTATTCAGGCAACAGGAAAGGTTACAGCTGTTAAGCAATTTCCAAATACGCAGTCTTCTACCACGTTGAAGAGATATTGATTTTTTTTTTTTTGATAGAATGAGCCCTTTAGGCCTGTGTAACACTCAGAGGCAATTAAAGGCTTTTTCCACCTAGGTATGACACATTGATGTTCACAGACTAGAAAGATGCCAGGAATTAGTTTATGTTCAAGAGTTTCTCAAGGGTGAATGTATTTCTGGGTACAATAAAACACAGATTTATTGTTTAATTGTAACAATCTAGTGTTCTGTATGACTGCAATAGCTAATGAGTGTAATAAATGAAGTAAACGACTGAACAAAGAAGAGGACTGACACATTTTAAAAGTATATCTTAATATAAATATTTTATTCAGTGCATTTTTGTGTATACAACAAATAATAAACAACTGGAAGTTATCAGACAGCCACAATATCTGCCTGTATATGTTGTTTTATCAGAGTATCTGTCTGGTAGTTTGGAACACATGATCCAACATGGGTTAATACACATAGCCTACATCATGCAGCTCTAGACCAGAATTTCCCTGCCTTCTCCCATGCAACAGATAGGTTCACCTAATAAAGACCACCTCCAGAGGAAACCAAGAAAAGAAAGTCTCCCAGAAGCATGTACCAGAAGGAAGTTATGTAGCTGAAGGGAAGCGTACATAGCCCACAAAAGGGTCCTTTTTGTACATATGTGTTTGTACATGCCCAGTGCAAGAAAGGGAAGATGTTAATTTTTGTATGACTTTATCTTTTTTTTTCTTCACTTTTACAAATATGACGTGTCCTATAAAATGTTAAGCCACCTAAAAGTCCACAGTATTTTTTTTAATATAGAAAATATTGTCACCACAATAAGTTACTCAAACACATAACAAGCATCCTGGGAAGGGTCATTCACCATCCTATGGTGAAGTGTATCAGTCAATAGAAGTCGACAAAAAAGGATGGCTGGGGTTTCGAAGTATGACACAAGCACAAAGGGAGGAACCGATTACGAGGACAAGAGCTAGAGACATTGTGACACTGTGGTAACAGAAGGGAATGGGGACACAGGATAGTCATTTCATACCTCAGTCATCGAGTGTATCATCAAAAAGCACGTCAAGCACGCTGCCAACTCCAAAGTGGTTAAAATCACTTCCTTTGCCTTTTTTATTTTTTTCACAAACCTTTGCTTTCTCTCATCAAAAATGTACAATAAAAAACAAAAAGATCCAGCTTTGCTTTTATACTGACTTGGCTTTCAGCGGCTTAAAGGGACACTCTTTTTCTGTCTTTGGTTTGCTGGAACCATTTTTCATTAATGAACAAAGATGCAAATGCTTAACGATGGCAAGGGAAGAGAACAAGAAGGAACATAATCAGTTATTAAACAAAATCTCACAGCTAATTCAGAAAATTAGCAAAAACTAAGGTGCAGCTGTGGCATCTCCAAATTTTAAAAAAATAAAATAAAGGAAAAGGTAAAACTGCAAGAGAGCCACACTGCCCTTTATATCTCAGGTCAGTTGTACATAGGCTTCATTTTCCCATGCTAGGGAGCTCAGTCTCTGAGCGTGTGCACTAGGACGCAGGAGAGCTACCATCTGGCTGGCCACAGTCTCAGTAGCACTAGGCTGTACCATACCAGGGAGTTTATAGGCTTTGTATTCACAGAAGCATGGATGAGACAGAGATCAGGGCTTGTACGGTACCACTGCAACCTTGTAGACCAGCACCATTACTGACTGCCCTGAACACCTGCATGTCTAACTTCCCGTCCCTGTCTAACAGATGCACGCGGGCTTGGTGTCTGCATGAAGAAAACTTACTGTGCACAGTAAATTAATTACCAAAATAAGATAAAAATGAGCTAACTGGTATGCAATCATCACAAAAATAGAGTGTCTAAGGTCGTCAATAAACCTCAAGCCCAAAAATAACGTTTTAATCAGTTCCTTAAGTCCAGAATGATCTATGTGCTGTTAAGTTTCTTACTGTTGATACTGTTTTGATGATGACCGACCAGGATGATAGGTGCTTTTGATTGACGCTGTCTGGTTGTTTATGTGTGATTTGTTGTCCTAGCTAGTCCTGAACCGCTGATCGGAGAAACAAGTCTGCTTGGATTCATGCTCTGCTAGAGGTAAGGTTTCACGGTTCGGCCCCAGGCCTGGGTTGGGCTACCAGGCTACGTTGATTCGTTCTGGCTCACAGCTTTCCCTCCGTTGAGGACTGCTGAGGCACTCCGACTCTTGGTGGGTGTGCCACTGCCAGAGCGGGAGAACTCTGTCAAGTCGTGGAGAGATGGCTCTCTGTACATTGCAACTGTGAAAACACAAGAAAAATGCAAATCATGCAAACTGACATTTTTTTAACAATATTAGGGAAAGAGGCAGTCTTTTGTCCACTGGTTAAATGTCTGTTTTTTCTAACATAGCCTCCCTACAACCATTATATTTCCAAATCAAAATACTGCCGAACATACTAATTTCATGAGATGTTATCTGTCTCACCATGCTGGATTACATCATCCATTATGGCAAATAGCCTAAAAAAGGGGCGCTACCACAGCTGAAGTGCAGCAGCTAAGGACTGCGGTCTCAGGCAGTAATAGGTGGCAGCTAGGGAGGATAGCAAAGTTTAATTGTTTAGTCAGCTTATTAATCAGATCATAAGCTATAATTACTCCTATCACCAGAAATACCAAACTTGTCTTTTTTCATTACTTTCAAACATAAATGTCATCATGTACCCAGGAAGGTATGAAAAAACAGATAATATCTACTTATAGCATGTTATTGTTGCTGTGCTGTTTGTTTTCTGTGATCTCACCGCAGTTGTTCTTGCCATGCCTGACAACTGTTTTTGCACTATTTTAGCACATAAACATTAAAATTTGATAAATAAAGAGTAGATTTACATTTTAAAAACTCGTGTCAGTTGAATAATGGTTCAAAATTAGCTCAAGTATCGCTAAGAGAGCATCCTTCTGCACACACATAAAACTACCTGCTATATTATTGTTTAAATGACAAAATAATGTATTTATTTGTCTTAGTCTTTTCTATGCATTAAAAATCTGTTCATCTAATATTTTGTGACGTTATGGAAGATTGCTCTCAGCTTATCTGTCCAAGTACTTTTTGGCACCATGTTATAATTCCCTCCAAACTGCTGAATCAAGTAGACCCTGTTGGTGCTGAAGTAAAAAGAAAAATCTTATATTCACAGCATGACATTATAAATTCAAGAGTTGCTAGTGCTTCAGCTTTGCTGTGTGTGCAGCACTGGTCCAGTCTGCATTTAACAGCACCTTTTTCAGGAGAAATATCAGTAATCTGAGGTTCATAGTCTTTGGTTTCAGGATGTTGTCAACATCCTTCTGCCTAGCATGCTATTTGATGTTCATTCCTCAGGGAGTTTGTGGCTGAAACAGCAAACCCAGTCCTTCAGACACTTTACTTAGTCCAGCATTTTTTGTTTCAGCGGCAATCCAGTGCCCATCCTTGTATAAAAACATAAATCATTGGGAGGATTCAGTTGGGAAACTGCTGATTGGTTCCAGTCTTGTTTGTAACAGCAGGCTATTCTGTTATTACAGTGATAAGTGACTGACCTCAACATTACGGTACTAGATCATTGCTATACTCAACACCTCTGCTATTTTATGTATTTAAACCTCAAAAAGCCCAGAACTAACCATATTGTCATTTTTCACATTTCTCCAAACAAATCACCTAGTAGATGCTACTCCACATAAAAGCAGGTGTTTGCTTCATGTATCAGGAGTTTTTGGGACAGCTTTAAGAGGATTTTCCACTTGGACTTGAAATGACACGAGCTAAACTCACTACATCCAGAGGAACACAGTATGAGAGTCTGTAGGCTGAGGCTCACAGAGTGCAACCAGAAGAGCAGTGAGTAATGTCTGAAAGAGATGTCATCGCCAGTGTTGAGACAGATTCTTAATTGGTGCCCTGTAACACTTCTCCCTCTGAATGATTTGCTAACAAATTCTCCAGTGCAAAGTTATTTCCAATCAACTCGCTACATCTGAAATTCAAATGAAGATTTAGTAAATATTGTGCACTACAGGATACTTTAAAGTTTGTACACAAGAAGGAGTATTACAATAGTGTCTCATTTTATATTTGCTATTGAAAAAAAGAAAAAAAAAACCCCCGCTATATTTCCTCTCCAAGTTAAAATGCAGCCACAGTCGATAGTTTTCGGTATCAGTTACAATTACTGTGTCACATAGCCTCGATCTATCCTCGTTATTCAATTCTTCTCTTTCTCTGTATTTGTCTGTCAGCATAAAGCAAGCCAATCATTCACCAGCTATTTCTCTTCAGTGTGTTTGAGACCCTCTGGATGGCCTGTTAAATGAAGGTGAAAAGCTATTATCGCGATCTCAGAGGGCAAATATGGGTTCTTAATAAGATGCTGGCTGGGGAAGCTTCCCTAAAGACACAAGAAGGGGGACCATCGATTCAGCAAATAGAAGAAATGAAAAAATTTACTCTAAACTGGAATATAAAGCACTCTACTGCAGCTGAAATACTGAACAAAATTCCTCATATACTACTAAGGTATTCTTTTGTGTTAAGATGAGGGATTTGGCCAGGAATATCTGATGTTTTATGATTTGGTTCTTTATTGCCATTAAAAACGTAATATTTTAGGGGGGGATTTAACGTGGGTGAGTGGCAGATTTGACCCCAGGCATCTGCAATAGCCCTAGAGCTTATAGGTCACCTGCTCAACCCAGTAAGGTACACCAGCACCCGAGCGATGGCCAACTTTATGCTGTCTATGATTGCATATTAACAATAACAACTTCCTTAAAGCAAGCAAATGCACACTTATATTGATAATATCTTTGACTTTAAGAGGTGTGCATAACAGCTGAGTCCTTATAAAAATCTTCCTTATTCACTCACTTTTGTCAGTTATTTGCAAAGTTTACATTGTATGACAATCGAATTGTTTGAAGTAAAGAATACGGCCAGCGAAAGGACGTTCCAAGGACATGCACTTGGATAATTAAGCAGAGTTTAAGAGCCAAACAAACTTTCACACGACTGTATTCTGACAGAGACAATGTTTAGCAGGTGAAAAAGGAAAATTTGAAACATTGTGTCTTGTTGCTGTTGCTAGCTATTATCACTGGACAAAAACATTTTTGTAAAGTGTCAGGTTGTCTACAAAAATAAAAAATAAAAATGAAAAAATGTCAAAGCAGAATCCCAATTTGGCTGAAAACACAGAAAAATGAAATTTTCAGTCAAAGTCAAGCTTCAACATTCCAACCAGCTTCTTGGTCTTTTGCTTTCAAATGTGTACTCAGCTGAAGTGAAAATAAACTGAACTGTGAAAATTTCTACTTTACAGGAACAAAGGCCTGCTATTACATCAGAATATGCCAATAACTGTGTTTCATGTGCAACCATCTGATGTGCCACAATCTCAAACATGAAATTTGAGCAGCAAATCAAAGATGAGTTCAAGGCTAAGCACAACAACCTATCTCTTCTCCAGTTCTACAAACTATGTATGAATATGAACAATTTCCCCATTTTGAGGCGGTGGTTCTGAACCAATCTGAACCAAGTTCAAGCTGCAATTATCATCACCAGTACTACCATCACACTTCAGACACCCACCCAAAAAAAGGTTGGTCCAGCCAGTGCATTTCAGAGACTAGTGTGAAATACAATATGTGGGGAATATCTGGCTTTTTAAGAATGCTACAAAAATTTAAATGCCTCTTAATAGGAAAAAAGACTACCATTGATTTAATATTCAATCTAAGTTCTTCAACTGTACAGGAAAAAGAAATATGTGTCACAACATAATTTTTTTCCAAAACAGCCAGTGTAAAACCAACCATGTACCACATTTAATGTAATATAATGCTAACGTATTAACGTAAGTTTGACATGCTGCCATGTTTATGACAGTTTTATGATGAGTTATGTTGGTAAAATTAATGTTAAGCTGTCATAGCAATTTCTCAAATGACTGCAATTTTGTTTTAAAAATTCACAACTGCATCAGTGACACTTAATAACAAGAGCTGTAAACATTCAGAGAGACTCCCTCATACTCAAGACATGTCTCGTGTCATAGTTTTGGCACATCCTTAAAAGAAAATTTTTATATTTAAACTTGATTATCTAAATTCAGATCATTATTTTAAAGCTCAAAAATACAGAACCAGATGACAAGATCTAAACTGCACTCAACAGTCAACAATATAAAGAAACTGCCCTCTTTTCTGCATTGTTTTGAGTATTTTGCACTGCAAGCCTTTGATTTCTTACTGAGACAAAAAATGAAGACCCAGGGTGTTTTTCTTTTGTCTCACTAAAAAGAAAACAGTCTCTCTCTCTTTGTCTATCTCTCTCTCTTCTTTCTGACAGGTAAATCTGTGTCTTGTCAAAGATGAAAGGACTGTTGCCTGTTTCCTCTGTTGCTCACGGCCACATTACCACATACATATTCTTTATGGGTGGGGTTCTCAGTGAATTTACAGTCCTGCATGGGGACTGCTAGTGAAAAATATCAGCCTTGCTCCGCATTGTGCCTGCAATGGAGTGTGACCAGCTTGAGGAAGCTATTGAATAGATTAATGTAAAATTCTCTGAAGAAAATGCTTAGTGTAAAGGAGCCATATAGAAAACAATGCACTTAGTTTTTAGCCAATAATATCGACAGAGGTCTAAAATATAAATAAAATGAAAATGGGCTAATTGAATGGGAAAACTGATACCTTTGTGAAAAGCAACCCTTTTGCAAAGTAGTGTTGTGTACATACATGATTATATGCCAGTATTCTCTGATACAGCTGAATTATGAGGTACAAGTAGAAACATACACCTTTCCAGCATATTTCCATCTCTAAATCTTCTTTCTTGAAAACAAATGATTTCTGTTACTTGTCAGTATTTTTCATTTCCAGGGAAGACTGCACTAATAATAGCTACTGTTACCTCTTACACTTTTGAATATAACCACTTAGAACATTAATGCAACCAGGTATGGATAATACATTCCACAAACTAGTTCCTATCATATAACAGATATATTCTGAACCTTAGTATTGAAAAGTAAAAAAGTAAAAGCTCTGGAAAGGCCTACCTTTTAGAGGTTTGGGAAGAAAGTGGGCTGCTGGCTTGTTCTTCTTGACATGATTCCCCTTCATGATTTCTCCTTCCTTGTTTAGACCGAGGTACCAGCCCCTGCCCGACTGCTGCTGCCGGTATATCATGGAGGAGTATGTCACATAATAGTTCTCGAACACTGACTCCTTGAATTTGCACTCCGGTGTAAAGTGTTCCTGTCAGGGGATGAGGACAATCAGATATACAGGTAGTTGAACAGTAGTTTACGAGATCTAACGTTAATTTAAACTATATCTATAAATGGAAGCAGATGAAATACAATAGTTAATTACTTGATAGTGAAACCTAATAATGCTACATGTGCTGCACGTTCGACAAGAACTGTATCTTAAGTTTCAAGCGTCTGCTTTAATGTGCCATGATAATCTTCTAAAATCTATTCGTTCCATTTACTGTAGTGAAGAATGTAGCATAGATAACACTGATATGACAGATATAGAAGAGTATTAATAAAACATACAGGCAGATTGAATACTATATTCTTATTTGGTCCTAGCTGTTAAATATGTATGAGAAGATCATTATCTTTCTGAGTTTGTCTTTTTTAGTTGAGATTTGTTTGGACAAGCCTATTTATTACTAGTCAAACACTTTTATGCATTTAGGTACTATCTACAAAAATGATAATACTCCTGTGAGAAGGTGGCTTAGGGAGCTTTATGTGTACTTGAAGTTGCACATGCATCTTTTAAGGTTTTTTGAATACTTCTTTTCTCTGTCACTGATCTACTGGGTGTGGGAAGACTCCTTAGGACAGTACAATTTTGAAGTTCATCTTCTGGACTCCATACTGTGCAAGTGTTCATATGCCCTTTGAGTTAGGTTTAGTATCTAGCACTTGTATGGGTTTTTCTCATTATTGCTACAACAGCATCGCTGAGGCTTATTTCCCCTGGGACAAGTGCCTATGTGTGCGTGCAAGTGTGTGTGTGTGTGTGTATGTGTGTGTGTGTTGGTGGTGGCGGGGGTATCTGTGTGTATGTGCTTAGCTGAATGTTTGCAGAGTTTGCAGAGCTGCTTGGATGGTAAGCACAGAAAACAGTGTCTAATCTGTTAGGAGACAATTTCCCTTGAGAGAGATCAAGGGACAGTGGATAAGACTGTGCATAAGGCAAGTAGGGCAAGTCACTGGTGATTGTTCCTGCTTCAGAGTTTTCTTCTTTGGACACTTTGAAAATGGAAGTACATAAAGTACATGCAAACACCAGCATGTGCACAGTTAGTCATATATAGAATAACCAGTAAAAAATAAGGATGCCTCTTACAGATAAGAGTTAGACACAGTCTTAATCCAAGTTAAAAAAAAAAAAAACATGACAGGTGAAAGTGATGACATGTCTCCAAGGCCAGCAACCCAGTGTGAGAGCATGACAAACAACATGTCACTACCAGACACAGTCATCTGCAACAGCGTATCTTTTTTTTTTTTTTTAACAGTTCAACAGTGTCACTTTTGTGAGCAGTAACAGGACTTCAAAAGGCTGAATGTCATGTGTGATGGTTTGGTTTGAAGCGTGTATACAAGGCAGTTAGAGCACACAAAAGACTGGAATTTGTTGAACTTGTTAAAACAGCTCTACCACATCACACTGAGCCTTTTGTCACACAAAGCCTCAGAAGTTACTCAAGACATAAAATCTACACCTAGCTACAGTAACTGAGAACCAAGCTCATTTATCACCCACTCTCACTGATTTAGCCTTCACAGACCATGCATCAAAAATCTCTGAAAGAAGCAGAGTGAAAGCGAAAGAAAGATGATGACACATCACCTTAATAAGATGTATCCAGTAAGCTCAGACCTAGTTCTCAGTTATGCTTCAGCATCATGAGTACCAAAATTCTACTGATAGATCAATGTTTCCACTACCATTGCAATAAGAGACAGACTCTTTTCTGCATATCTTATGTAATTTAAGGTCACACTAGTCTCTCTCCTTGCCTCCATTCTGGGCTTTTCCGACTTTGTGTCTATGTGTGTGTCTTTCTACCATGTAGCGTCGAACTACCCAATTACCAGAGTTACTAATAATCTTGTATTCAAATGCATGAAAACATATTAAAGGCTTTTTTTTGCTTTGTATATTATCACAATCATCTAGCTTTCAAAAATAAAAATTAGAGTGTAAGATCTTCAGTCATGTCCGTGCAGCTGTAGGCGGGCCTATAAGTTTAAGCAGTTATGTAAGTGGCTTCAGTGTGTTCTTGTCTCAGGGCACAAAATACTGGATACCCAAAGATCATGCTTTATTTTTAAAAGAGCTAGAAACTCCACATCAGGAGGTTTGAGGTTTGAGGGGTGGTTACAGAGCAAGTCACAGGTTTTTCAGTCCAAAGACTGGAGTTTGCTTCCTGATTTTTGCAGTTTATCCATTTTTTCTTTCCAATTTGTTATTTTTTTTACCACTTGTTATAATTATTCCTTCTTAGCATCTTAGCACCTACTATAAGAAAATATGTTTGTTTGTTTTTAAGTTAAAATATGCCCCCTTGTGATGCCAAGGGTCCTTTTCCATGCATCTTTTAGGTTGGAAACCTCCCTCTCTCTCACTACTTAAGACCAGTGTGTCAGGACACAGATGAAAAGGACACCCTGTGCATAATTTTGAGATACCAGAAGTTTTGTCAAATCAGCATTTGAGGCCTCAAGGAGGAGAAAAGACCAGCATATCTCAATTGCAGCAGCCTCCTTCAGCAGGACAGTCACTCAATGCACTACAAAAACTACTTTGAACACAGAGCCCAAGGATCCATGGGTTGAAGTAGAACAAGCCTGAGCTGGCAATCCATTAGCAGGGGCACAAGGGGCAACGTACATAATATTATGCTGGTGGTCTTAATGTTGTGGCTGACCAATGTAGAAAGACTGAGCAGCAGCCATCTCAGTTATGCACGAGCAGCAATTGGAACCAGAACAACAAGCTACTCTGAAGCCAAGAGTTCTGTTCTACCTTTAATAACGAGCCCATGTGGATTTGGCTCATTACTCTCCTCCTGGAGAAGAATAAGTCCGAGTCTATTGATAAACAGACAGATACAGACACACGCACAGTTAGAGCCAGAATGGAGGAGAGGCTATTGGCCATTACAACTGTATCTGAACCGATCTCTGGACAGAAGCCTCGCTCAAACTGACGCAAAGAGGGGCCAAAATGGCAGGGGATCCCCATTTCTATTCTAACAGGACTGTGATAGACAGAAACATTCAGACTCTTTGGAGTTCGCTCCAGTAGCATTTTCTTCAGTCAATAGCATGTTGATTGTTCACTAAAACCAATCTCCCAGTGAAAAAAGAAGAAAATCTTGCATCACTTTAATCATGACTCGACTGCTAGACGAAGCAGGGGGAAATCACTTTAAAAATAGAAAGCAGGACACTATCAGCATAGAATTAATATCAGCCTTGTCATCTCTCTCAAAGCATTTCTCTATGGTGGATTGGCTAAATAGACCTTTAATGATTCCATAGCGCTGCATGGCCTTTTCAATGTGCAGCTATGAAAAGTCATTTTCCTAATGCTTTACAGCTGGCAACCTTACTTGGAAAAAGTTCAGAAAAGCTGTTTTGTTAAAGATCACAGAAATGGCTGAAGTAAATCAGATGAAAGTCTCCCGTGTGTTTGATACAGAGATGATATAACCTGGACAATTACCCCTGCTGTGCTAGTACATTACCTTGTTCCTAGTAATGAAGCCTGGAACTGTTAATAAATTTTTTGCATTTAATACAAATGGAATAAAAAAAAATCAGTCCTTGTCTATTCATATATTCCTTCTAAAGAAGCTTTGTAAAGGATGCTTTTATTTAACTTTATAGACCCTCTCTGTATTAGCATGCTCTTTGACATGCCTGGTAGGCAGAATAGAGATGGAGAATTAAAGGTTATCTTTTCATGATTTATTATCATGAAAAGAGTGCCTTTTTATTCACACATTTTCAAAAAATATTTTCCTGTTCATTAATTACACATTGAATTGTATGATTTGTGGTTCACAGGTTGGCTATCCATATACTCTATGTTCCTAAAAAGATGTCAGACCAGTAGTTCTTAGTTAGTAATTGAATTTTTTGTGTAGTTTTTTTATCATTATTAAAACTTCACAGCGTTCATACTTAGGTTTATTACATTTTGAATTTTGAAAACGACAAATGAGTTGCATCAAAAGAAAGTGCAGCTCTCATTTCAGCAGTCACAAGCTTATCCAAATGTAGTCTTATAAACAAAAGGCTTTTATTGTCAAATAATATTGCATAGAAATGTCTTATTCCATTTACATACAGAGAACCGTCTGCTGTTTTACAACAGCTGAAGGCATGGTAGTATTGCCTGAGCACAGTCTAATAACTGCCTGTAGGAGGGAGACATTTAAAAGCTGATGAAGTGTTAAACATACTGTGCTAAAGGATGTTTCCTTGTCATTTATAATCTCCATAATGTAAAATACATTGACATGCATGGAAAGACCCACAATCTCCATCTGGGGAACCTGCACACACACACACACACACACACACACACACACACACACACACACACACAATCAAGCAAATCAAAAGTGGTATGGGTAACCGTTAAATGAATATTCCATTAGCAAAGCAATCATGTCAAGAAACACTGTCAGTTACAATGCACTCTTAAATTGTTTGCTTCAGGGGAGTAATTGCAGCCCAGTAATGTTTTTCTGATCCAATCAGCTGGAGGAGAAATACTAGCATAATGGAACTGATCTCCTCTGTAAATATACTGGCTGGATTTCGACGAGACAAGACAAGCCAAATCAATGCTATGTGCGTATTCAGCTGCCATATCAAAACAAAAATGACACCAATTATACCAGTGCATTCAGAACTGAGTGTTGTTCTTTGCAGACACATAAATTCACAGTGACTGACTGGGCAGTGGAGGCAAATCTTACTAAAACTGTTTTTTCACTGCCAGTGAAACTGGACTAAAAGGTTGTTTTTTTTTTTACTTTAGCTAAAGAAGAAGAACATACTGCCAGTGGTGCTCAGTTGTTTGGGGATAAATTGAGATTTTTAATCTAGTGGAAAAGACCCTTGCAAATACCAAACACAAACAGGCACACCCACACAGGGTACACATTTAATTTACAAGCACATACACACAGCACAAAGTAGTTAATGACACAGCTCAATGGAGTGAAACCATACAGCAGTGGCTATTTACCAAAGGCATTGTGTTTGCTAAATAGCTGAAAAGGCGAGCGCCAACCACATATCAAACAGGAGCGCACTAAAACACAAATACATAATGTACAAGGACATAATACACTTCTTTGATACTGTTCTGTCTGTAATTTTATTTGCTGTGCAGTGCTAGTTCTGAAGAGCGTAACACGGGATATTTTCTGTAACTACAATTTACAGATGACTCTTGAATGCCTCACGTGCTGACAGCTTGCATTTGTGACTGCTGACACAAACCTCACAGGCAGTAGATTGTCATGAAAAGTGAGAAAAGATTTTTTTTACTACAAACACATGTTGTGGTTACATTTTAAAGAATAAAACATGCCCTTTAATGGCCTCTGAAGGAAAATATTCTGAGTTAAAATGCATTTCTAAACATAAACTAAAATAGTAAGTGAGACTTCAAAAAGAACCTTTTTCTTTTCCAACCTACTCTTCTGATGATCTGTCCTTTAACTTTTACATTTTTGGCACTTTTTAAATGAGCATGCAGGACTTCACAGAATGTATGACCATTGTATAGATTTAAATGTCATAAACTTCATTAGTTGCCTGATAAATATCTTCACCCCAAGAGCCCTGACCTCTCCATTTTACACGTATGCTCACACACAGCAGTCTAGACGAGACTCAACTGGAGCCATAGTGACTCACACTAATTCAAATTTGACCCACCAGGAAATTAATAACAGCACTTCTAAGGCACCTCATGAGATATGTGCACACACCTTAGCTCAGGATCTAAAAACATGCTTGCAGATCTTAAACTATATCAGCAAGCAATTTTTTTTATCCATATTAAAAAGCAGTGAGTTGGTAACTGCGTGTTTTTGTTGATTCTTTTAGATTATACCAACAACAGTTATTCCTTGTTAATAATATTAGTCGAATTCTAATGCAAAACATGCTTCATTAATTCTGACAAAGGAGAGAAGCAAACAGAAAATAGAGGATAGTAAAGTAAACTACATATTAATTGGATCTTCCTCTCCCACACGTTAACACTGATAGATGAATATATTTTCACCGGTGCATTCTGTCTCACCCACACATGTGCATTCTTTTTTTTCTCACTTTTCATTTCTCTCACACTACCTTTTTCTTGGTGTATGTCTTCTGCTCCTAAATGTACGGAACACGTCGTAATGTATGATCAAATACACAGGGAGGCAAAGCAGTCTATGCTCAAAAAGGTATTCACTTATTGGGATCAAAGGAAATGCAGAGGACTGGTTGAATCTAAAATGCATATACATTTATAATAAATGACAAAATAATATTAGTGTCTAAAATGTAATCTGTAATCTGCCTATATATAAATTTTGGGAATCCCCTTTGTTTTATTACAAACATATTTCCACACTTATTTATGCACAAACCAATGAATGCAGAATAACTATATAACTATATCTATAATATAGCAGCACCACTCAATTCCCAACCCAGAGCACATTATCTGCTGTTCTACTGTTGATTAGGATTCTCCCTACAATAACTGACTCCTGGCTTAACGTGTGGCTAGAAGCCAACACTTTACCAGAGCAGCTATCCCAACAACACAAATACTAATAGCTGGCTTTCCATTCACTTCAGTTTCATCTCTAATTTAGCTGAAATAGAAAAATCAACAACCCTATACTTATCTGCATTCATGCAATTTAAAAAAGAACAAAAAATAAAACAAAAAACTACTCTGTTCCATCTGAGCTCTTTTATATCTCTTTATATCTATTACATATAAAACAGTATATGTAAAATACTGTTTTAGCATTTTGCCCTGGGATTCCCTCATTGGATAGAAACTGAGTTTTCAATATGGTGATCCGGATACTTGCTTCCCCAAAAGATGTAAATATATATAACTCACATCATCCCACAACATCTTTTTCACTTATAACACTGATCATGCCGCCAGAATCAGCCAGAATCTCACCAGGATGAGAAAAAAATGGGGTAAAATTACATTACACACCATCTAGTGTTGTAATGACTCATTATGTATGCAGATGTCTTACCAGTGGAAAGTTCTTGGTGTGATTATATAGACTTTGAATTGGATTTTGAGTTCAACAAGAAGGCATCAGTCAGATATTTCAGGAAACCTGGTCAGAAAGTTTGGAATAAATGAATATCATCTGCATAGAAGTGACAGAACCAGCAGTACCACCGTCAAATAGTCTATTTTGTAAATGTGTTTTAAAATGTTATTTCAAATTCACAACAGAGTTGTTGCAATCAAATACAACACATGTAACCAAGACTGAAATGTAGAAAAATGCATACTATGCCAATCTAAGGCAATAGATTGAGAGTGTTTGCTAGTGCTGTCCTTAGAAAACGCAGTTTTTACCGTTTCTTCCTGCTGTAAACACCACTGTTTTGTTCAGAAAAAGTTGAAATGGAGATTCTGGGTCGCTGCATCTTGTTGCTGTGTCATCTTAAATCAGTCATGTTATTTTGACGCGTCGGCGCGTCCATCAAACCCAGAGGGTTAATTTTCATATAACAACTATTGTTATGTTTTTAATTTTCAGTCTGTTTTTTGAGGTCATTATTTTTATGCTAACATTATTTTTAATGCAGACAGTTTCTCCTCAGTGATGGTTTTTTTCCTTCAACTTCTGTTAATGTTTTGGCATGTAGGAAAGGTGTTTATAGAAGGGGATAGCCAGAGCACAATTTCCATATAATCTGCATAAAATTTGCATAATGCAGAGAGATTGTCACTCTTCCTGTCTGATGTCTGCCTAAAGCACGGATATATTCATGCCTACAAACTGATAGAATGGTAAGAAAATATTTTAATAAATAAAGTGAGTATCTCAGAGACTTTCAGTAAAGACTGAAGGCTGTTGAAACTTTCTCACTTGACTGTAGATTTTTTTAAAAGGTCATATTCATATCATCTCAAATGAGTTTAAGTCTTTGCTAGTGCTGCTGGTTTGAATCTAACTGTTTTTTGCAATGCCACCTCTGCAACAGGCCAATCATTTTGTTTTAATACATATAAATTGACTGGG
Source organism: Pelmatolapia mariae (assembly GCF_036321145.2). Taxonomy (NCBI): domain Eukaryota; kingdom Metazoa; phylum Chordata; class Actinopteri; order Cichliformes; family Cichlidae; genus Pelmatolapia; species Pelmatolapia mariae. The sequence goes on from NC_086228.1 coordinate 23,164,321, forward strand.
TTATAGTTTACTTTTAATTTGCCAGATAGCATTATTGCTTGCTTGGTCGTGGCTCAGGCAGTAGAGCAGGTCATTTACTAATTATAAAGTTGGTGCTTTAATCCCTGGCTGCTCCAGTCTGTATGCCAAAGTATCCCTGGGCAACATACTGAACCTTGATTCGTCAAAGCATGAATGTGTGTGAATGTTACATAGAAAGCACTTTGGCATAGAAACAAATGACTGAACTGGTGAATGAAACGTATTATAAAGTACCTTAAGTGCTCAAGTAGAATAGCAAAGCACTATATAAGAACCAGTTTATTTACTGTATGTACACATACTAAATTCTGCCTTACTGGATGTTGAACCTGCCAGATATTTTACATGTTTGTAAGACATTGTATAGCAGCAGTAATACTGGCCTCTAAGGGGGATATCAAAGGCTTATCTACCATTTACTATGGGTTAATTAGCAAACACAATTGAGTTAATGTTAGTTCATGCTCAAGTGGATCTCTGTAAAATGTGCATATGTTTATTAGTCAAGCAAACTTTAAGCCTGATCCATTTTATTTTAGGGGGGAAAAACTGCAAAGACAAACAGACACACTTGCAGCTTGGAAGTTCCACATGAATTCATAGCAGCAATTGCTTTGTCAGGGAGCCAAAGGCTTAAGGCTGATATCGGCTTAAGAAGAATGTCCCAGTATGTCGTAAACAGCATGCAAACTATCTCTGGATTGCCAAACTTTCTTCAGTCCCTCCCACCACCACTTAACCTTCACACCAAAGCACCAGCAAATCTTTGTTCAGTACCAAGAAGAAACCTCCAGAGTTGCAAAAGTGGAAAAACCTGGAGTTTAGTTTCTACAAATGGTAATCAGACTCCACAGACTTTCATGTTGAAATGTTCAGCTTAGCAGCGCTGAAGAATTATATTTACGTCGGGTACAGAAGATATTTTTGGCTCTATGGATAGTTTCCCTTTTCATGGGATGATCATTAAAGTGGACTTAATCTGTGTGCTGTTAGTGCCTTTAGGATCATTTTAATGGATTATGTGACTTATGTCATGGCTTTTGTTTTGGTACAGTCAACTAAAAAGTTTGTGTCTTAGTTTTGGTGAGTGAAATTTTAGTATTTTGTTACTTTAGTTTGTTACTTGGCACCAATTAGCTGATATATCTGACTATGCATTGTAGCCATACAGTAATGATTGCAACTTGCTAACCAAGATAGCAAACATTAAATGATAAATTTGCATTCCACTTTTCATCCGTCCAAGTTCACTTGTGGCTCCAAAAAATCAACAGTGGCCAAAATATTAATCACGATGTGTGACTGTGGCTACATCTTTTATGCTGTTCGGTACTAATGTTTCACTGTCAATATTTTCTTTTCACATTTAAGGTTTTAGCTTTATTGCCAATTTCCAATTTAAAGTAATGGTGTCAGCTCTATACAAACCTATTTATTAAGTGGTGCTTGTGTGTGTGAAAGAGTACATTCAGGCCAGAGACAGAGTGGCCAGGAGGTTTGATCGTCTTCTTTGTTCATCTCATTATTTCCAAAATGTGTAACAGATAATTTGTCAGCAGCAACTGCAGAGCAAAAAGTCACAAGATCATTAGGTTTGTTGTTTTCAAGCTTGAAGCCATTAATTATTTAGGAGACCTTTTACCATAAAGAACAATTCTTAGTAATTTGATTATGAAGACATTCTGTCTACATGGAATGTGTACATGGAAGCCCTCTGGGTGCACATCTAACCAGCCTGTCAGTCTTCGTAGTGACACCTGCCACTGAGAAGTAGTACGGTGGTGGCATTTGCAAAAAAAAAAAAAAAAAACAACCCACTAACAGGGACATTAGGTAGGCAAACAACTGAATTATGCACTTTTTCACTGCTGAACCTGCTTACACACTCCTTGAACTTTTTATTCATGTTAAATTAGACCATTTTTTGTTTTGTTTTGTTGTGGGGTTTTTTTTTTAGTCAGGCTTAGTATGATGTGTCTTACCGATGTGTACAGGTAGCCCTCACTGTTCATAGCCAGATAGAGTTTGGTCTGCACCCCCTGGATGGCCACAACTCGTAGCCCCACTGGAATAAGGTTGAACATGGCTAGAAAGAGATTGGACAAGAGAAACAAATGATAACAAATTTATTCTGCAAACAGTACACTTATGTTAAACAACATATATGGTAAATAACAAAAAAAATGCAACTTTGGTACAAGTTTGAAGTTGTACTGAAAAAAATGTAAATGTAAACCAATTACAATACTGTTTTATGATTTTATTGTTTCACTGATATTACAGCAGCAATGTCATCTAACAGTAAATGGGGTTACTATGGCCACAAGTGCAGGAGGACATGTCATGCTGTTTTTAGTAACTGTAGTCAAAGCACAGCCAGTACAGCAAAATGCAATCATTGAGAATCATTGAAGAATCCACTGGTAATGGTAACAAAGAAAGCAACCATATGTTTTTTGTTTTAGCTCTTGTGTTGCTAATTCTACATTCACATTGAAGAAAGAAAAAGAAAAACTTGCATAACTTTGCATGCATAGACCACATACAAACACACACACACACACACAAATATACAAAAACCTGTCTATGACCGGAGGGCTGAAAGCAAGTTGTGAGGTTGACAGAGCCAGCGGCAGCCCGGCTGCTGAGTGTAGTATATCTCTACCTAATTAGTGTTAGCCTGTATAGTGTGTGTGTGTGTGTGTGTGTGTGTGTGTGTGTGTGTGTGTGTGTGTGTGTGTGTGTGTGTGTGTGTGTGTGTGTGTGTGTGTGTGCGTGCGCACACGTGTAGATTTCATAAGTTGCTGGCACTGAACACCGCAGGCTGACTAGAGGAAAGCACATGAATGTCCACCTGAGAGTCTCCATGCTTGCTTCTGTTCCCAAAAAAGGAAACTTCTCGCCTATTGTACTGACTATTGTTGGACACACTCCCAAATTCCACTGCCACTGCTGTGGGTTTTTGTTGTAACATTTGATGGTACTAAATAAAGCAAGTAAAGTCCATAGAAAAATAATATTTCTCTTAAATTTCCCCTTTTGAGTGTCAAGAGTTTATGTTATCACATTATAAGAACTTTTCGATTTAGACACGCGAGAAGACAAAGTAAACTTCTGTCAGTTGAGCTGTGAGTCAGTGCGCTTCCTTACTATAGATCCTCTTGTCAGCCACTTAGTAGATCTGTAAAGTCCTTAGAGCAAAGCACACTATAGGGGCTTTATGATAGGCTATTTCTTTTGCTCTTAATAAAAAAAAACCCTACTGACTCCCTTCTCTCTGGATTTTTTATTATATACAATGCTCAAAGGCATGTGTGATATATTTACTTTGTACTGCATTTTCAGGTCATTTCTGGTCCTGTGAAAAGTCCCAGAACCAGTCACTGTCTAGTTCTCTCTCTTTCTTCTCTCTCTACTCCTTCTCTTCTTTTAATCCATATTTTTGTTTCCATCTTTAGTCACCACATGAAGTATTCTTCCGAAAATACACTCTTGTCTGTTCTAATATCCTTATTGACATGTTTCAAATCATCTATCCCAGCTATCCTCCTGCTTAATGCTAATGAATTTTGTTTATGCATGGTGGATGCTCTTCCATGCATCCACAATTTTCAGAGACATTCTTAGGTGCTTGTGTAGTTGAGTCAGCTGCAGAGTAAAAAGTCACAAGCCCATTAGGCTTGTTGTTTCTGAGCTTGGAGCCATTAATCAGGAGACATTTACCATAATCTTCAGTAATTTGATTATGAAGACATTCCATCAACAATGATTGTGTACATGCAAGACCTCTGGGTGCACATCCAACCATCCTGTCAGTCTTCTTAGTGACGCCTGCCACTGAGAAGCACTGCAATGGTGACATTTGGAAAGAAAAGCACTAGCAGGGCCGTTGTTAGGCAAACAACTGAATTATGCATGACTCGTTCACTCTTGGACCTGCTCACATACTTGTCTATTATAATATCTATTATGACATGTTTCAAATAATCCATCCCATGAGTGTATTTTCCAGCCATTTAAAATGACACATGAATTAGATGGTGACTTGGCTAATCACAAGTAATATAAGCAGCTCTCATAAAGTACTTTGGTAAAGTCTAGTTTATAATGTCCATATTATACAACAGTTATCATACTTTTTCTCTAATCTATTCATTATATAATCAGACCTTCTGTTTATTTCTCCTAACAACTCTAACTCTTGCTCACTGCTGCTGAATGCTGCATTTGTATGGTAGATTTTCTTTCATGCAATTCTCAGTGAGATTTTTAGATGTAGTATATTTAAGTCAAATTGTTAATTAACTTGTCTGGCTAAAGATGCATCCCCTCTCAAACAGAAATGAAGACCGTCATCATTAATGCAGCTTTCAAAAAGATGGCACTAAAAATCATAACGCTCTATCTTGAAGACGTAAAAATTACAGTCTGGTGCATATTGATGTTCTATACAGCTCAAACGTAGGACCTACTACAGAGTTTCTGCAGTATTTTTAGGTGTACTCTAACTTATGCATTTAAGCTGATAAATATGATTGCCAAATATATATTTAGTGATTTACTGATTTTGGACCTGTGTAATTGTTTTTGGACCTGTGTAATTCAATTTTGCATCGACTATTCCTTGTCTGTCATTTTGACCTGATTTGATGGCTCCTTTTCTCTAAAATCTCTTGCTGTTCTTGTCTTTGTAATTGCACCCTTCTCACTGCATCATTCAACTGAGTTTTCTGCCACGATACTCCCACCACGATGCGCACGTACACATCTGCACTCTACTTCATTTCAGAAGGATTACCAGCTGGTTTACTGATGGGGATTTTCGAGAGGTGAAACTCAATTACTTCTTAGATCCTAGAAACACCTGAGCACGCTGGAGAGGATGATAGGTCTACCACCCACTCACAGACCTTTCCTGCTGCACAGAGGAATATGGAGTAAGAAGGTCGAGGAGGCCTGAGGGATAGTTTTCACAATTGCTTGCAAGCTAAGTTCCACGTAATAACAGCCATGAAGTCACAGAACAGTCAAATTTTAAATACTTTCTTTTACTCATTCTGGGAGCAACATGACAGCAATTAGAGTAGCCTGAATATGACAATATGACAAAGTATTGAAGCTTAAAAGGAAGCTGTGGTGACAACAGTGTAAGGCACTTCTATGGTGAGATTAGTGTTGAACTAGTGACTCGTTGGTTGAGGAAAGTGGGTTACTTTAAAAAAAACAAAAGGCTGAATTAGATAAATAATAAATAAGATTCTTGTGTTCAGCTGCAAAAACATGATGTGATTTGACTGTGTACGACATAACTGATGTGTTACACATTAGGAGCCGTGCCAATTAGTTTACCCTTTGGGATTTAGAGTATCTAAAATTATGGATTCAAACATCTAAATCTGTTTACAAAAATGAGGTATGAATGCATTACTGCTAAGACAAGATTGACAATAGTGTGTATGCTGAACCGTGAAATGCTCTCCTTCTTTCCTCCCCAAAAATGAGTTGTCTCATTGTAGTGCTTGTTTTTCCCAGTAGGTTTTCTTAGTTGTGATACAACACAAGAAAATATCTGATACTGTATAATATTGGAGGAAAAATCCATATTATTCTGTGAGACTTGTATGTCTTATTTGTGCCACTGGTTTAACAGCCACACTTGGTCTTCTAAACAAGTGGAAGTAGCAAACATCAAATCTTTGTTTGTTTTTTGGTTTGATTTTTGTTTTGTATTGTTTTGTTTTTTCTGTGTATCTGTGTGTGTGTGTACACATTTAAGAAGGTCCTCTCCCACCATCACAAGACACCAGTAGCTCCAAGAGGACTGTGCTCTCCGTCACCATGGAGACAAGCGCACCCAGCGCCTAACAACGCTATTTTTGGAGCAGTGCAAAGAGCTTCACTCTTTCTCCTTTTCCTATTCAGCAGCAATCTTTATTTTTTTCCTCAAAACTATTTTAGTCCCATAATGCAGGTCAGTTGTTGCATAAGTTAATAAAAATGAGACCATCCAGATATTATGGGTGGGGTGGTCTGTGTAAGAAGTGAAGTGCAACATTTTTTGGGTGCATGTTTGTTTAAGACGTTTCATAAGCTTTGCTTATACTACTGTACGGTGTGCTCTGTGTATTATGGAACTTGGTATTCTTATATTTAAGAAACAAACTTCACAGGAAATGATAAGGTATTGTTCTGCTTAGAAAACATCCTACATCCACAGAGTTGCTATTTATATGTAGGAGACACCAAGGGACTCAATGAATACTAATTCAAAGGCCTCAGTAGTGTTTACATCCACTTAATGGTGAGATTACACAGCACTGAACAAATCCTGTTTCACAGAATACTGTGCACACTTTTTCCACATTGTTAGATATTATTTCCACTCAGCAGCTATTTTATAATTTTAATCATTGAGGGATATGTAGTAGTGCTCATTGCACCATGTAATTAAAAGTTGGTCAGTGTCTGTTGTATTGTTACAAGACAAGTGCCTGTGCTATTCCACTTCCATTGATCTCTTTAATCAATTGGAAAACAAAGAGCTAGTGGGTGTGTGGCAACGAAAGGAATGCATCCACACATAGTGTAAGGCAAAACTAGATCTCATGACAGAGGCAGTGTGTAGGCGTGAAAAGCCAGTTATGACCTGTGTTCAGTTTGGAAAAGGATGATTTTGATTAGATCAAATAAAATAGGGTCACTACTTCACCGCTTAGTTTATATACTTGCAAACATGTATACAAACTTAATATTTTCTCTGTACTAAGAAAAATTTAATGGCAAAAAAATCAAGATCCATTTTGAACAGTTTAAATGCTGCTCTCTATCAGAGTATTTAAAGCATTTAAATAAGGAGAAAAAAAATATATCAGCTCTCCTATAGCAGTTTAAGGAACATGGGCTTTATGACAAACCTGAAACAGTCTTGACACACTGCAAGATGAATATAGGTAGTGTAACCTCAATTATAGTACATAGTATAGCATAGTGCTGATAAAAGGTAAAGTGGGTGCATGACTGAAAAATAAGTGGAATCCATACACCAGTACAATGGAGTGAAACTTACTGTAACCATTGTCCTCCTCCTTTGTTCCATCAATGGTTCCATCTGCCTGCAACTGCAGGTGGAAACCTTGTCGACTGTAGAGTTTCGTCACAATCCCCTTCAGCTGGGGCTCTGTGGAAGAAGAGAGCAGAGAGGAGGACACAAGGATGAAACCACAGAGTACAAGGTGGAAGATAAAGTTGTTCGTAGGTTTGTAATGGGACATACTGGCACTTGCATTGTACTGTTTCCAACAGCTTTTCAGCTATTAAAACCACAAATAAAAGAAAACAAAATAAATCATTTGAGTCGACAGGTAATTAATGAGGCTGAGTGGCACACGTGATGGGAGATTTAAAAAAAAGGAGAAATAGTCACAAATGAATGTGATGTTGTGAGATACCTGTCAGTCAAACAAATGCAACCAAAATGAGCAAAAACATGCTGGAAGAAGTATATTCACTTACTTTGCTCTCACCTTCTCATGGAAAAGAATTAGAGACTACTGTAATTATGTCTTTCTAGACAGCATTAGAGACAGATTCTGGCCTCAGTTAGAGAAGCTGCAGTCAGACACGTTCAACTGACCATTTAAATGGCAAACTATTTAAAAAATATTTAAATGGCAAACTATTAAGAGCTACAGTTATGTCAAATTGTGTTGTGTCAACATTTTAAAAAGCATGATTTCTGTCTTTCCTCTGCAAAATCTAAGGGCCAGTAGCTTGACAACAGAGATGAGACCAAAGATGGACAAGAGTATCCAAATAAGAAATTGGTTCTGAGGGCATGAAGTGATTTAAAATGGCTGAAATTATGCAAGTAACCCCTCTTTCTCAATCCATGTTTCTTGTCAGTCTCTATTCCATCAGACCTGCCCAACAGATGTACAGCTACAAAAGTAAAAAGGAAAACTAATAAAAATCTAAACTTCAATGAAAAATGGTATATTAAATGCTCTCAAAATGTTTGAGGCACACTTTGAGAGACAAATAGCACCGCAAATTACAGCGCATAATATTTCTGTCTAATTTTGCATGGTAAGGAAAGAGTTAGATTTCTGAAATATCTGTTGAAAGCCTTGGAAAAAAAGATGACATGGAATCAAGATAGTTTTTCAAAATAGGAAAAGCCTACACTACGGTGTTCATCAACAGAAGGGTCTTAAAAAAACAATAGTTTTAAATATTAAATCTGTTTTGCCTGTCTGAGTTACATTAGTGTCTGGTAAGTGCTAAGTGCTCTTCAGTCTTTGGTTACTGTCCCAAGTGGAGTGTCCTTTACTGTTGTTAACCACACCATTCAGCTGTCCTATCATCTCATCCATCTTTCAGTACTGTGATCACCAGCCTTACTAAGGTTACTTTCGCTGCGCCAGGGTTTATTCAGTCTATAAAGCGGGGATAGCGTAATAATTGTGGTATAAAACTTTGCACGTAGACATAAAGGAGCCTAAATGCATTAGCTCTACAGCCGCATGTACATATAATGTATTTCCTTAAAGATGAGGCACCATATACCCGCCAAAAAGACAACACCCATTGCTTTCCCTACAGGATAACTGGAAATTGGATGTTAGAAAGATGCAAAAACTGCAGGATAGTCAAAGTGTTATATAACCACATGTCTTAACTTTCAGGTGAATTATACACAGAATTAAAACAACAACAACTTGAAAATGAGTGAATTGGATAGAATAAAGTGGGAAGAAAATACAGAGATGAATGTTGTAAGGCTATAGGGTCATACCCACAAACATAAGGAGACTGACACTATAGCAAGATGTGATGCCACTGCAATAATGCAAGAAATTGCAGCCACTTTGGACTTGGATTTACATCTCACAGTAGAACTACATACCTAAAATACAGGAAATTCTTAAAAATACTGTATCTGCCAATGCTTTTATTCCTGCTGGATAAGTTTCAACAACAAAGCATTTGGCAACAGCATGCAGGAAATATTATTTGGAGCTAATTGTGAGGTTTGCTTAAAATTCTAAATGAAAGTTGGGACCTGCTTATTTAAATGTGTGCATCTGAAGTTGAATATTAATCTGTTTTTAAGTTCTGCCATCCTGGAAACCAAATATTATAGCCATTTTGGAAACTAAAAAGAGTGAAATTTATATTACTTTTGATGGAGTGATTATCCAGATTCATTGGAACAGTAAATCTTATTCATTTGTGACAGTGAAGTCTTATGTGATTAACCACCTAAGCCTTTTTTACATCTAGTTCAGTAGATAGGCAACGAGCGATTGATTTGATTTATCCCTCACTATTATTTGAGATGCAAGGCGACTTCTGTGTTGATACACTTGATAAGCATCCCTTTCAATCTTGCGCCAACTTTTTCATCCATCTTTTCAGAGAAAGTGAGCGTTACATAGTAAATATCTTTTTTAACTGAAAAAAAATGGCACTCGTAATAAGAAAGGTGATGATCAGAGTGATCAAAAATGTGATAGCCTGATGAAATTGGAACAACAGACCTGGTCGTCTCCTTCGCCTTTTCTTGGAACCAAAGAGTTTGACTCGTGAAAAAACGTTCAGTCGACTTGGTTTTTCACAGCTTCCTTTAGTTTTACTGGGGCTGCTAACGCAGCGGCAGGCATTAGACTTCTCCCGCTCCCTCGCCTGCCTTTTCTGCCTTATGAGGGAGCTGGCAATCGCTGCCGCCATAGCCAGTTTGGCAGCTCTCTGGGGGAAAAACTTCCAGAGAAACGGGGAAGATATCACCCCCTTTGAATCCAAGAGATTGGATTCTGAGGGGAAATGTCCAGAATCCGATGCAACAACAACGATGTGTTAAATTTAGGCTACTATAGAGCTTTCAAAGTGCACTATAGTGAAAATGGAATAGTCCCAGGGGTGCAGCGAAGATGGCTAGATGATGTCCACATGGATCATTTTGATCATTGATTTAGTCGCTTTTCAGACACTGTCCGTGGCAGCCTCGAGAAAAAAGTGAAACGTAACGAAAAGGATAAAAAGCAAACGTTCCATCCGAAGCTGTACAAAGACTTTGGTCACAGCACATTGCATCTTCTTCCGAATGTATCATTTTCTCGGTATCACAACAAATACGCACAAATACAGTTTGGTGAGCAGTTTTCCGCTAAACTACATGGTCGCACACATGGTAGTCGTGAATGAAGCTCGCTGCGCAGTCATAGGATGGAAACACCTGTTTGCAGACGCCTGGGGAGTGTGCAGTGCTCGTTATCTGATTTCCCTAATCTCTTGCTGTAGCTGCTACTGTTAAGAAAAAAAACAACAACGAGAAAAATAAGGAAAGGAAAAAGGATTCAGACCGCTTTTTTAAACGACATCGCAGATGATGTAAACGAATAACAACAGAGATTCCATTGTTTTTCTGTCTTTTGTTGAATCGAAGCAAGACAAGGTAACAGCAGGAGCTCCCTCATTCTGGGTCAGTATCCGAGACCGGCTCAACCACAAACTCAGCTGTTCTACCGAGAGCATCCCACCTACAACCAAGAGAATGAGCAGTGGGGAGGAGGGAGAGGACAGGGAGTCTAACTGGTGAGACACAAACCAAGTCAGTGTGCACACTCACACACGTTTGACTTACAGTAGTGATAATTCATATTAGGAGAAAGGTACGTAGACGTGTGGGGGCGGAAAGTCCAGAGAGAGAGAGAGAGAGAGAGAGAGAGAGAACGAGCAGATGAAGAAAGAGAGCATATTGCAGACCTTTCTGATTTCACTTGACAGAAGTGGACAGAAAGTTACTCAAAAACTAAGAACTACCAATATAACTCATTTTCCCCTATGGAAATATGAGAAAACAGCATGTGAAAAATAAATCCCGTATTTTAAACTGAGGTGAGAACGAACTCCCAGCCACATACTACTTGAATTATATGCATTTTAAACATTTAAAGTTGTAGTATTACTAAATATTTGTTATTTCCAATGCCCACCTAAAGGTGCAGATGACTGTAAAGAATAAAACCGTAGGTAGTATTTCCTGACGTCAACTGTTCAGTTAATGTAAAATGAAAATAATGTATTAAGACCCAACCAACAAAATGACAGTAGATTGACTATCAGCATGCATCCTTAAAATGTCATAAATCCTCACTTAACACTAAACATCAAACTGAACAAATTGAAATCACCCCAATCTAAAACCCTTTCCACCATCATCGTGGTGAAGTTTTCCATTTATTAATGTTACAGGAGCTACAGGTGAATTATGAATTGACTTTATGAAAATCGAAACTTAGTGTCAAACTTAGTGTCAGAAAAAAAACGTAGTCTGGAATCTAAAGCTGAAAACAACTTGCCACGGTTTTGTTGTTTTCAAGCCTGACTTACAGCGTCCGTTGCTCTACTGAGAATATTTAACAGACTAACCAATGCTGCCATCTAGAGTTCTCAAGCAAAACTATTAAAAAAAAGTAATTAAAATTTTATTTATATCCACTGCTTTATAAATGAGACCAGTAACACACGTCAAGTTTATAACTAGCGTTGAATAAATACGAACTTGCGCATAACTAAGTGTAAAATCTGGGGAAGTAGAAGTGCAATAAAATCAACTGAAAGGCATTTAGAATTAAGCTCGACAGAGTATAACCCCTTTTTTATCATTCTGAAAATAACTCGCTTAAAAATACTACATTTGAAAAAGGTTTTTTCAAACAAGATAAAAATCAGTGAAGCACATAAGTGAAGATGAGATCCCCTGACTCTTTTTTGTGTGCGTTGTTGTTTTGGAGCGATCTCCACTTCAGCACCATGGACAGCAACTTAAACGCAGTAGAATACAAAGAAACGGACCAGACGACAAAACACAATAACCGACTTTACTAGAAACACTTTTACAAAAAAAAGAGAGAGAGAGAGAAATAAATACGAGTTTAGTCCCAATAATTAAAGATAATTGCTTGTTCTTTTCTTTTCTTTTCTTTTTTTTCAAAGCAGCATAAATTCTAAAACAAAATAAACAGCCTACCTGAAACTGATTTTCTCAAGGGAAAAGTCATATTTTCTCAACAGCGTAGCCAAAGCAGTGACTTGGATACTTGCAGTTCTTGGGTGGTGAAGTGAAGGCGAGTAGACGATATATTCAGCAAAGTTCAAACCATTGTCAGACAACTGTCAGAGGCGTAGTGGAAGAGAAAGCATCGAGGCGTGGCCATCAACAGGAAGATCGTTATAGGACATTAGCGACAGGCCATTATGACTTCTAAAAAGCTCATTAAAGATTAATTTAGGGGTCTTTTTTGTGCGCCAAACACGTACGTGTATTCAATGTATTGCTCCGCTCGGAGGGGAAGTCGGACGAGCGGGGAGCAGATTGAAGACAAATGAACAAAAAAACGCAGGCGAAGCTTGTACTTCCTTCTTGGGGCACTGCAGACTGTTCTCATATTACAAAAAAATATGTAAAATGATCCGATAATGCATTGACTAAACCTGTTATACAGGCCTGTCTACTTTCGACGGAAAAATATCGATAAGCATTCAGCAGAGACAACAGTACACATTAGACAAAGTGTATTTTTGTCCGTATTTGCACTCAGTTCCTTGAAACTGTTCCTTTCTCAAAATGCCCAGTAATACTGAGGCTGACCAAATATAAGATGGGATTGTTATTTATTATTGCAGCATACATTTCTCGCAGTGCAAACCACGAAGCATGCTCTATTGGTTTAATTATACCATTTAATTTGAGTCAAAGTACAGCAAAATACAGTGAACAGTGACTTGATCGCGAACGGGCCTAAAACCGAAAGCAGAGTGACGAGAACTACAACTGAGTGATGAGGGCAGTGTACCCTGACTGACCATGTGCGCTTTCTTAACACTAGATGGAGCAAGTGGCCAGGCTATAGAGCAATCAATGCACCCTAAAGGGAAAAACCTACATTTGTCTTTGTAAGTAATTTTAAATTTGGTATACAGTAGTAGAGAAACACTTAAGCTCTAATCTAAACTTAAATCCATAATGTAATAAGATGGAATATGTCTATACTATTATACCAGACATGCCCCCATATTTTAATAAAATAACTATTATTACTAAAGGGCCAGTAATTGTCTCCTTTTTCTCCTTAAGGTATAGTTAAATTTAGAATCAACACACTAAAACAGACTTGTACTGTTGTTGTTACAAACAATATGGAATATTGTAAAATTACACCTTTAGGTACTACAGATTATTTAGATAAATGAAATACCTAACTCCAACATGGCGAAACAAACAAATCATCAAGGTCAAGAGTGCAAATAAATGAAAATAAATCATAGGAAGTCTTCCCTAATGAAATTCATATATAAATATATTTCAGGGGTTTTGTGGGCCCTGAATCAGAAAATATATATTTACTGAGAGGTGGAGTGAAACAATTATAACCGTGTTACATTACAATGGTCTGCTAGAAAAGCTTGGGTACCATAATTCACATGGATATTAGTGAGTTTGACACGTACCACCCACTAGAACATTCGTGCACACTAAGCACACCCACCATGATAAAAGCACTCGCAGACAGGAGCAGCCTCTCCCAACTGGAAAATGTGCCATCACACTACAAAAATAGCTCTGAAGCGACTTGAGGAATTGATCCAGCCTCCAAACCCCCCAGATCCCAACTTAGTCTGGATGTTTCTGAACAAGATGGATTCACAGGGGCACCACCTTGCAACCTAGAGACCCCAAAGAATCTGATGTGTCCTAGTCCCAAAAACCACTGTAAACCCACAACCCTGTGTCCACGTCCGATTGATTGAGAATTGTTTGAGAAAAAGAAGGAAAACTTGCACAATACATATTAGGTAATCGGTTTGATTGCTTTGATAGATAACTGTAAATTGTTCACACTCAGTTACAATATACTGATTTACAAGAGAGGGGCTCAAATGGGGTGAGAGTTGAAAGTATTTAATTTTTCCATTCACCATCTTCAATGTGCTTCATAGATAGCTCAGTGGTCTAGAGACAAAACTAATCTTTAACCTCACCCGTTCTAACAGTATAGGACTGCTAATAAAATATAATTATAATATTAACATATTATATCAGTAATAAATATCCTTTAGAGAGTCATTATCTGTATAGCAGTTTGCACCATAATGTATGCTAGCTGTAGGGGACATTTTCACTGTGATTAATATCGCAATGCAAAACCAAATATTGGCTGTTGTAATCAATTCTGCATACTTTTCATATTTCCTTTCATTTCCTTCCTCCTCACTTGAAAGGCTAAGCTTTTTAAACAACTGAATTACAGATACAGACAAGAAATATTTTATGTTGAACATGTGCACATGTGTATTAACGTATTGTAGCTATGCTGTGGTTGTCAAGAGGCACTTTGTGATTTTTATCTTGAAAGGTGCTATACAAATAAAATGTTACTTTACTTACTTTACTTTACTTTGTAATACTGTACGCGACAAAGGACTAACTAAATAATGAAGCAACTAGTTAAGCTGATTGGACTTGGCATGATCTGTGACTCTTGCAAGTTAAATAGGAGTAGTTTATAAGTGAAAAGTTACAATATACTGTATGTTTAGGAGATTTGCTGAATATTAATATGCACAGTATTGTATGTGCCATAAAAACAACTCAATCACAGTGGGAAAGGGGAATATTAAAACTCTGTCCAATCTTATTTATACAATGCAGCATACATTACCCACATCTGGTACTATCCAAAGCCTCTAATTCTGCCCATGGGTAAACACAGAACAGCAGCTTTCGCCAATAAGCTCACGTTTTGTGTCAGTTGTCCTACTATTGATAAAGCCAGACCATCACTTAAGCAAACAGTGTTGCAAATCTGGAGATGACTGGATTTATCACTGACAGTTAGCAAGACAGAGTGAGGTGATGAGAGTCGAGCTGCTGTGTACAAGCACACGAGATACAAAAAAGGTCCCTCTTGCTGTAGTGTTTATCTTTGTAGCAGCCCTTCTACGAAGGAAAGGTGGGATTGGGTGTGAGGATGTGCAGTGGCACAATAAACAATGCTAACAATAAAATAAAGTTATATTTTATAATGCTTCTTTAAATCTTGAATCCATCATTTTTGTTTGTGAAGATGTTTCAGAATAAAACATACCTCTACTCCACTTTTGTCTTTGTATATATATATAAATATTTTTTTTTTGTAGGACAAAAGTGCAATATAGCTGTACTGTGCTCATTTGAAGTCTTGCTCTCATGAATTATGCTGTCAGAAAATCAACAGATTGGCGATAACACAGCAATCTCTGGCTTTTATCCAAATGCAAAATCTCTTCCTTTCTCAACAACAGAAAGAAACAGAGTGACCTCTGTAAACAACACCTATAGACACAGTAAATAAGACAAGTCAGTAAAACACAAGGGCACACACAAACACAGAAGCTGTCTGTCTGTGTGTGTGTTTGGATGCTTGTGTAGCAGTATGCCCTGGGTACATTAATTACTGTAGTGCCCCAGAATGCCAGTCTACTGTAACCTCCCCGGGGCACCTTGCCTCTGATTTGCCCACACACATGCATTCATACACAAAGGAAGACTGAGAAAATAGCTTAAAATAGCTCAAAACATACAACGTTGATAGTATCTGTCACAACTGTAGTAATGCAGAGTCTATAGGGTAGTCTGCCTGCACCAGGATCTTAGAAAGGAAAACATACAGCATACTTTTTCCCCATTTCCTTTAATTTTCTGTAATATACATAAATGTTTACATTAATATCTAGATTATCTTTACTTATAATACAGACACATTTAAACTATAAAAGATGTTTAAAAGCCAGGACTTGGGGGGGGGGGGGAATGTTTAGCCTGTATATACATGTAACTGTCCAGCAACCACAAAAGAAACCCAAAGGGTCACCCTAGTACTCCATCATCTCTGGCAAAAAAGGGTTGAACATCAGAGGAAAACTAGGAGATAGCATGTGTATTCCCAAGGTTGAGTGCTGTGTTAACCTTTAGATTATTAAATATCACCCAACAATTAAAGCTATCTCGTATTTTTAATAACCCAAGGCTGTCATGATAACACCTAACTCTTAATCATTTTTTCAAATTCTGAAAGAAAATTGGCCTCCAAGGGCAAACACTGAAAAAATACAGCGGTTAACCTTGCCCGTGGTGTTTAATAGAGGGCAAAGTTGCATGGTACGATGTGCTACTGACTGTATCAAGATATTTAATGTCAAAGTAAATTGTTATCTTCACACACCATTTCAAATGGCAATAAGAGGATATTTGACCTTTTTGTACAGCGCGAGGGGATTAAGTGAAACATTATAAGGGAGACAGGAACAGTCTCATAAGCTCAGAGGGTTGCTGCTCTAATCATTTAGCTCTTTGGCAACATTCTCCTGGCTTTCTGCTCTTTGTGTGCGTGTGGGTAACAGTCACTCCACCCCAACAGCAGCTTGCAGCATGCTAGGCCACCAGTGCCATAGTGATACCACGCATTGCCATGGAGACCGCACATACGTAATAGGGTGTGTGTGTGTGTGTGTGTGTGTGTGCATGTGTGTGTGTGCGTGTGTGCCTGTGTGTGAAAGAGAGACAGTGAGAGAGAGAATGGGGGTTGGGTTTTACAGAAAACTATCATTCACTCAATGTTTCAGTAGAGCATGGTTCTACAAGTCAGTCATGGGTGACTGGCAGACCCATATCAATAATCGCGTGATCTCTCCAACTCTTTCTGAACCAGAGGGCTGTGCTCACTGTATGAAACCAAGGAGTCGGTAGACTGAAACTAGAGGACAATCTATTATTTCTTCCTGTGGATGATTCAGGATCATCTCTAGAGCCCCACCATGGGAACCAATATCTATTTTTTCACAAGCTTATATGCTAAAACATTTCCACAGTGGCTGTAATGCCTAAACAGCTGATGCAATTTAAAAAAAAATTTGCACCTCAGTTAGAATTATAAAAATGGTGTCACAGTCCAAATATTTATCGACCCAAGTGTCTTTTTCACTGTCTTTAAGTAATTTACATTAATTGACAAGGTATGTTTGTTTTTAGTTGGAGTGAAAATACGATAAAATATATATTTTTAAACATCTAAAAGGCATTAATAAGATCTTCTCTGAGCTTTTTCCAAGTCTGCTTCTCATTAAATCACCAGTTCCATCTCCACCTCTCTTTTAAATGCTAAAGCTAATTAGGAGCAGACGGAATGCCTGGCATTTGTCAGCTAACCTCTCCCCTTTTGTACAACAACCATCTTCAAAGTCTTTATCTGCTGATTAGCGCTGCCATATTTTCTCTCACACAGATGACTACTAAGCTTTTTTGTACCCAAGTGACAGGAAAATAATTCTAATTCGTATATCAATGGAAGCTAAATATGGCAGCGAGACATAGGACCTGAGCACTCTGCCAGACACTTTGTGCCTGTTTGTTTGATAGCAATACAGATAGATGTGGAGATTCACTCCTGCGTAACTGCCATCATTTAGATGTTTATTTGCATTCTGAAAATTTGCAGCTAAACGTGAGGGATAAAATTAGACAAAGATTGTAACTATGATTTTCAAATAATATGACATTGATATTAGTGATGTTATTTAATTAAGTATTTAAATTATATTAACTACTGAATATAACAAATACTGCCATTGTGATGGTACAAACAGCACAGAGATTAGGCCATCTTCCTGCTTTTTACTGAGTGTTTAACTCATTTAGTTGTCTGATTTGTAGGGAAGAAAGATTCTATTTTTAGAGTCAATTACAGCCTTTCATTCAAATTAGGAAGGATGCGATGCTTAAGTTTATAAAAATAAAATGACTGACCTTGAGGTGTATAGTACGTCCCGATTAAAAATCCTCTTCAGTGTGTGACAGTTTATATGTTTGTTTAGACATAACATGTCCTTTACAGATGTTTGATATACTTCACAAAAGAAAAAGCACAGAATAATACAAAGAATACACTGTTGAATCTGTTTAAACATCTCTGACTGTAGCTGTCACTTGTTAATTTACATTTAGACAAATTAACAAGTGACAGCTTTTGCTGGGAGCATACTCTGGGCTTTCATGTTCTCTGACCTTTGCTCCTATTGTGCCTCAAAATGTGAGCACATGCATGAGTGTATGTGTGTACAATATGTGTGTAAAGGTTCCTAGGCTGTAATGATGTGGCAAAATCTCTGTCATGGTGTAAGAAATAGCAGCATCCTGCTCTGGATGACTAATGGGGCAAATGTTCCCTCATTATTTCAGCACATATGTAAATATGAAACGATCAGCTAAAGAGACTACCAGTTTTCTTGTCCTCTTACCCTTACTTCTTTTCAGACTTCAAAGATGAGGATGATTGCTGATGATTTGCTAAAAAATCTCCAAGTCACAGACCCTGAAGACCTTAGAGTTAAATCATGCCAATAAAAAAACTCATTAACCAGCTCTGGCATGCCTTATTTGACCCTCAAGGTGCTCTAAGCACGTTTGCAGAAAAGTAGGATGTATGAAAAATGCAAATTGAAATGTAGCATCTATGTTTTACGCTGGCACATATTTGTGCAGTGTATGTAGATGAGTCATGCATTGCATGACCCTGCAGTTTTCAGGTCCCACGTGAATTATGGCTGAATCATAACTAACTCTGCCGTAGGCAAAGGAGAGGTTCTTAAAAGCTTCTGTGACAGATTGCTGTGTACGGCGTCCTAAGCAATGTGAATGTGAATGTTAAAACTGCAGAAACTGTTCTTACAAAAATAAAGCTAAAATACAATAATCATTTAATAAACTGCACTCAGGTCAGGTTATATGAAATAAAGTTTAGCTCCAGAGGAATGTGGAGGACCAAGTTCATAGCAAATCACAGGCTTAGATTAATATAAAATACCATATATTATTTTTAAGTCTTTTTTTCTTTCATTAATACTTAACTCCACATTGCTTTTCAGTTGGCCATTTAAGGCAGGGCACTAGGAAGAAAAGATTATACACCATGATTTAGATGTGCATCAACTTGAATATACTTCTAGCTGGCCAAAACTAATAGGAGTCTCTAAATGCCTGTTATCAGAACAAAATCCAGCATCTGTCCTTGCCAGCATCACAACAGGAGTTAGCTGGAGGAGGGAATCAAGTGCAGGAGATGCTCCCTTGCCAAAACGGATGGTTGAACAGTCACATGGGTGAATCATAGCTAGATAAGTCAGTCGAAGCCCTTGGGCAATATCCATCATGGTGGGACAGCTACGAGAAGATGGAAAGAAAATAAATGACTAAAACACTTTGATTTTCTTTCAGCTAATCTCCCCTTCAGCACCCTGAAAATGGGCTCCTGTCAAAGTGAAGAGGGACATCTGGTATCAAACATGGGATATGCAATATTAGTGGCTTCACCCATCTTCTAAAGTGATGGGTAAGCCACAGTACTGTACATACATGATATTTCCCAAATAAGCAAAATTGCACATTACGTAAAGTGACTTATAGAGCATGAGATTTACAGCTTACATACTACATGTTGGATGAACATAAGTATATCATTAACTGCTATTTCTATGGAACAGTGACCATGGTGCTCATTGAGATATGAAACCAACCAAGACATTTTTTAGCCGATTAATAGAGAGTAGCGCGTGTCTGAAAGAGGATATAGAGAACTCAAGGATGTATGTTGCAGAGTTTCTGAAAGTTTGTATAAATAGCTTCATGCTAATTATACCCCATCAAGTAGGAGCAGTCTTAGTCGCAGAATACTGTAAGTGAAGTGATGTTGTCCTACATAGTTTTTTCTCCAGTACGACACATCAAGGATGAGGATGGAGTATGATTAAAACCATCATCTCAGACACCAGCTGGCTTAAACTGTCTGCTTACTGATGGAGACACAAAGAAAAGCTCAGAGGCTGGCAGAGCACAAGGTCATGCTTCCTTCTTTTAAGTTGCTAACTTTAGACACATTTATTTTCTTGAAGGATGGGCTCTTTCTAAAAAAAGATGATGAAAGCAAAAACATTTCTATTGATTAAGCTAAAACTACACTTACACTTAATATTTTGTCGTGATTTATAAATTAAAAGATTAACTCTTACTTGAGATAAAAATGTTTTCTTGTCTTGTGTTTTTTAATAAGGAAGAACACTGATAATTGTCTGTATCTTTGTCATTTGTGGCAACTTGTCTCTGTTTTTATAAGTTTGCGTTTTATTTCGTAACTGTGTTTTGTGTTTATACGTCCCTCTTGTCTTTTGCTTCCTTCGCAGCTCTGTGTATACCATTTTCAATGTACACTCCCACCTTCTTTGCACTTTTTTTTCCAGAAGTTATTAAGGAACCCTTTTGTTTCACTATCTGTCAGTTTGCCTGCAAGGAGATTTTTAGCATTAATCAGGTCTCTGTCCTTAGAAAACCCCACTAACTGGCATCAAGAATAACTGAACATTATGCAATGAGGTCAAATGTGCAGTGCAGCGAACTGGATGTGAACAATATGAAGCTCAATTTAGTCTGGCCACACACTCTGGGTTTCTAATGCACCTGATACATGTCCTTAGGAAAGGTCTTGTTTTTTCATTTCCCTGGGGGGAAGCTATGGTGCAGTGACGTGTCGTGAAGCCTCATTAAGGTTCATAGACAGGAAAGATCAAAAGAATGGCTTTTGTCGTGTATACAGTAAGTGATGAGTGGTTGTACTGTATATGGCAACCCAATTATTATTAAAATTATGATAGTGTTTACAAAAGATCCGAATGTATGTGAACATGCCAGTGTGATTGCACAGTGTCAGATTAGGATGGATTTTTTCAGTTTACTTAAAAGCGTTAGGAGGAACAGATTGACTAAGCTGAAAATGACATGACAGGGGACATGAGTCAACTGATGGAAGTGGGTGGGTAAATAGGTCATGTTCCCTATCCAACACAGAGTCTCTCAGCTTTCAGTTCCATACCCCATTCCTGTTAGTGAAGTTAGCACATAGAAAAATCAATGTAAGCATAATGAAAATGAATGGCAGTGGGCTAGTGTTTGACATATACTGGTGGGAGGCGCTGTGCTCAGCTCATAGAGAACCCTACACAGATAGGAAAAGATGGAACAAAACAAAACACTAAAGCAGCAGTGGTGCTCTGTGGTCTGAAGCAGGCATATATTAAAGAACAGAATTAGATTTGGAGAATCATACTTAAGTCTTCAGACAAGATTTTTTACATTACATGCTTAGTGGTCAAGTAAGGAGTTTTTAGCAACCTTTAAACCTGAACAAAAGTGTCAAAATAAAGCAGATTTAAGAGTGATAGCATGGTTTTTTTGTAAGTGTGAATTGTTCTAAAGAATCAGAAAAAGTGTGTTAAATAATAAAGGACAAACTTATGTGTGCTAAAGCTACACTAATATCTAGCTGTTCCCAATTTTTCCCAAAGTATTGTTTTCTAAGAACTATGAATTAGACTATTTCCCCGCACCACTATACGTATGTTGCATAACTGTAGGTAAAACTCGCTGAGACACTGACATTTGATAGTCAAGAATCAGCTGCTTTTGTAGCAATGACATGCTGGCCTGACTTCACTCAACATGCTCTTATATTGATAAGAAGTCTCTTAGTACTGCTGAATCATATTTGTAGCACAGACCATGGGGAAAAGGCCACTGGAGAATCTCAGCATGACCTGCGATATGCACCATCATCCTGGGTCAATGTGTGTGTTTGCAACTGAGGAGATAACATCAGGAGATTATAACATATTAACCAACGCTTTGGCAGTCGTAGCACAAGATTAGGGAAGGGATGTTTTGTTGGACTGGCCTGATGTGGTGATGGTTTATGTGTGATGTTCAGTACTGCTGATGGACTACCTCACTGTCTATGTGATTGCTACCCATTACATCATTCTGTGGCCTGTGACATCCTACTCACACACATCAACAGGGACAAGCAAAGAGTACACTCATCGTACCTACTATTCATCATACACTGAAGAAGCACTCATGTTATTACAATACACGAGCGGTGCCTCTCAGTTGATTTGGCTGCAAACAGTGCCCACTTGCTCACAAAAAAACTACCCGATTGGATATTTATCAATGTACTACCAACCTGCGTTAATGCAAACAGTTACAGCTTTTGCTACTCCTGTTCAGATACAGAAAAAACAGACGGTGAGAGAGTGGTGAGGTCATGTCCCACTTCCTGCATTAACAAAAAGTAATGTAAGCTATTATTAGTGGAGGAGCACTGAATCTTTATTAACCTCATTCACATACGATGAATGACTAAGCCCTCTGCAAATAGTAAACAAAAGTGGATGGATTCTAGTTGAATAATGGAAGGTAAAACGGTACTAAGTTTTAACATTTCCTTCTTTCCTTTTTTGTAATTCTAAAAACTGGTACTGTACAAAACAATTGTAGAAACCCTGGGAGGCAGGTACTGTATGTGGTTCGGGGGGGGGGTAAGGCAAAATGCAGCTGGCGGGTCAATGAAGCAACAGCAGAATGCACTAAGGCTCGGAGAACGCTTTGGTGGGATATGGCAGAAGTCTGCACTGGGTTGCCTCAGCAAGACAAAGCATGGTTGACCAGTCTGTCTTCGATGTCTGCACATATGTATTTGCATGCACATCTGAATCCTGCATTATTTGATCAGCATTTGACAGCTGAGGTTAAGCACATCCAAAGAGATTCAACATCTCTGTGCTGCTGTTTATTCAGTCCAATGCACTGACCTGTCCCTCTTGGTGACTTACATGCCTACTGGAAAATTAGATTTCAGGCTTCAATAATGACTTCACAGCATACTGATGTAAGATACCTGACAGAGGTTATGTGCTTGTATGTAGGAGCAATGTGTGTGGGGGGAGGGGGGATGACAAGCTTGAATGACATAGGAGCACTACACTCTGCTGAAACATGTTGAAGGCTACTGGTTTGTATAGCAAGGCCTTCAAGTTACCTACATTTTTTAGTTTATTTTATAAAGACACACCACATAATTATGAAGCACTGAACATCTTAAAACTGAAGTAGCATGCAACCACTAAATCTATAGATATCTACAAGTCTAGGATACCAATGTGAACATCCAGTTTGATGCAGTGTCATGATTAAATCGATGATTTGACAATTTAAGCCTTTTTTTTTTAACTACAGCTGGTTCCTCAAAACTCTGGAGGAGATAGTCACGTCTACACTGTGCTGACTTGGAATTAAAATGTCAACTGTGGAATGCTCTAAACACTTTCCAGATATAAACTCCACTGAAAAGGAGGTAAACAAACAACCTGTCTCAGATTTGTGCAGCACCCCAAAATACAACAAAAGAAATTGTGAAATGGGGGTTGCATTAAATACTTAAGTCTCAGTTCCCTATAATCCCTTTTGATTAAATGTTCTTAAACGTCAGCTTACAGCACCAACTTTTCTGCAATATTTGGCAATATCACTACACATAGTACACCCTCTGTATGTGAAGGACTGCAAAACTTTTCTAGTCCTTAATCTGGTTTTGTCTGCCTCAACGGAATTGCCAAGTCATCTTAGGGGGATGGCAGGCAACATGATGGAAACAATTGGGTGTCTGTATGAATCTTACCCAACATTAGCCTTGGATGGCAAGCTGGCACATTACTTGGTACCCCTGAGAGTAAACACTCAAGGGTTTTACATAACCCCGCCAGCTCCCAAGATGACCCTCCAACCGTCTCTACTTGTCTATTGTTCTTTCAGTCTCAGCTGTTGCAATGTTTCAGCACTTATAGTGTAGTGCTTCTGCAGATTAGATTAGATCAGAAGGTCTTAAGAGCTTTTAATGTCTTTAATGGTAATTGCACTTTTTTTGACAGTCATCAGTTTGCCACAACTGATGATTTCTGATAAATATATTTTAAAATGATTTCACTCTGTAAATACCAATCAGATTCTTCAGAAAGAAAACGCATCCAACCTCAGTTTATTTAGTTACTATTCCGTATTCAGCTGAGTGTCTGAACTCAGCAGTAGAACCTGTCTATCACTAGACCTTTAAAACATATATGTTTATATGCATATTTTTTAAGCATATAAACATAATATTAAATAACATGCTTAAAAAATTGAAATCAAAGGTTAAAAGGGGTTGGAACAATCTGGACAATCTGGCACATTCAGTTAATGAGCAATTAAATCTGGAGGCAGGTTAATGCATGTTACTGTCACATGAGTACTGCAGCCTGGCATTCTTTCCGGTGATGGCATGGGGATATGCTCTGTTACCAAGAAAATAATGACATCCCACAGCATGGGTTCACCCTCAACACATCCGCTTTCTCTCCTTATCCCTCTCAAGCGATCATGGTGCAGATGTGAATTAAGTTGCGATTGTAGTACTAATGTACTCATGTTATGAGTATAATTTGTTTTTGTTCTGCAGTTACAACAGTAACTAACTATATATAAAACTACAGCTAACGTTTATAATTTACTGTATATAATTTCTACATACCAATAATAGAATGTAGAAAAACTTGCTGAAGCCAGAGTTAATGAGGGCTAAATAACACCACAGAAAATGATTGAACTTGTTACACTGTGGGTGCAAAAAGAAAAAAGAAAAAAGCTACAACTGTAGGTAAAAGGAGAAGGTTTAAACACTATTTTTTGTCTTTTGACTCACATCTAGGAGGATACGGGTAATTTAACTTTTGTTTTAGCTCTAAGAGTAAACACAAAAGAAAAAATGGACACAATAAGGACGGTTGGGCAGTCTCTACCAGTGAATGCCTGTGTTATGACTTGGCAAGGGGAACAAGCTGTTGAATAACTAGCAGTGCCATGCTGCAGTGCTGGCAGATGACCAATATAGTGTGCAGTGTATTAATTTTGACTGGTATTGTTTGAGGTTCTTATGTAGTGGGAGAAAAATTGTAAAATAAAAGAAAAAAAAAACACGATTTCCATCTAGGCTCCATTTAGAATATATGTATCGTCCATTTGAGTATTTTGCTTCACATTTTCAATGTGGGATTTAAATTTAGTCTCAGCTGCTATCAATAACAACAACGCTTTCAAAGATGCAAGGCTCTCAAACTATTATAGCTTATTTTCTCATAATTATCTAAAAACCAAAAAAAAGAAAAGGAAAATGAAAAAAATTTAAGGCGCATTAAGAAAATCGACCCCTACACTGTTTGTTTTGGCAAGAGCAACTTATTTTTTAATTTACAAATCACCAACTGCTAGTTTTTAAATATATATTATTAGCATAGCAAGGCATTGTAAACTGAAGAAACGGTGATCTGTATAAAGTGCAATGTTTACCAATACAAGAAGGAAGAGAATGAACTTGTGTCGTATATAGGCACAGTTTTTCAGTTGTAGTTGTAGATAAGGTCACAACAGCATCACAGAAGCAGCCTGTTATACTACTTAAAAACAGAATGCCGTGTTTTTGAACTGTTAATATATTACATCCACTGAACATCTTCTCCTTCTCTCCAATAAGTGACACTAATTTGTGTATATCTGTAATCTCCATCCTGGCAGCTGTCAGAAGCCAATTTGCTCGCTTCTCATTAACGTGGTGCTGACTCAGCAGCGTGCCTCATTGCCCCCATTAAATAGCTTAATGCTTGTTTACTCTGAGAAAGATGTACACACTGCTTGTGTCACAGTTACTTTAACGTGACTCCTCTAGTGTATGGTTTAGACTCAGATTGTAGTCAAACATGAACTTTAGTGAATAAAACAAAGTCCATTAATGACATAAGCTGGGATTTTAGTGTCAAGCTGGGTGAAGAAGCCAGGCAGTGATGGGAACTACTGACTTCATTAGACCGACTAATGTGTGCCGGGCAATAAACAGACGTGAGAAATTAAAATAGACCGTTTCTGCTGTCCTTGGACTGCATGAAATAAACAACTAGAATTTGCCAATTTATTACGATTTAGCATCTGTTATTTGCCAAACCTAGCTTTAATTTATACAATATGAAAAAAATCATATATTGACTAAAATAAAGCCTTTACTCACAAAAGTATGTTGCTCTTACCCACTTTTTCTTCTAGTCTCTGTTGGAATTCTCTGCAATCAACAGGGAGCAGCTTTGCTGACATGCTACACATAATGTAAAATGTTTGATCTGATTTGTGCCCTATACTTATCGCATACTCTGTTTGATTTAGATCTAGCCTTAGACGATTCTAATTTATTTAATAGAGTTTCTGTTTGTAAGGGAGGTTGTGGTTGACATGCATCTCCTCCCGTTGCATGCACAGCACAAATTTTGATTAACTACATGACATGATGTATATTTAAACTGTGTACTGAACTGTATATCCACTCATGTCAAAGCAATTTACTGTATCTCTAAACAGAATGACCCCGGTTATTTGCTGTCTTATTTCACTCTGTGTGGATATTGCCATGAGGAGAGAAACTGAGGCGTGCAGGGGAGAGAGAAATGTTAATTAAATAGACAATGATGGAATGTAATAAGCCTGGCAACTTGACTTTTCTGCATTGGTCTCCTGAGTAATTTCTTGTTAATGTTGCAATGAACACCCGCTCCTGCTGATTGTTTATGCTTTCAGCTTAAGCTTCAAAGGTGCCAGAAACTAATGCTACATTAATATTTTTGCCAAAATCAGAGAAGCATTTCCATGAACATATGTACTATTTTTACGTATATGATTTTGAAAGCCATTTGGAGAGTAAACAGATAAATGTGATAATTTTATTTCTAGGTTTGTACGTCTGTAAGATTTAAGTCTAAGGCCATGGTTCTCAGCCAAAAAAGGCGTGAAGTATCAACTATGGGTTAGGGATGAGTTGCTGCCCCCAATGGAGGAATTTAAGTATCTCTGGGTCTTGTTCATGTTTGAGGGTCACATGTAGATTGGTGTGGCATCACTGTACCAGTCTGCTGTAGTGAAGATAGGGCTGAGTGTGAAACATAGGCTGTTAATTTACCAGTCAATCTATACCAGCATATGTGGTTGAAACCCCAATGACACCTCCCTGGATTCATAGACAGACGTATGTCACTTTTTTTATCCACGTAGACTGAAAGTTTTATTAAACTTATAAAGTGAGAAGCATTCATCAGATAATTGCAAAGAGAAAAATAATTGCATTTGTCCTGGATAACGTAGAAATTTATTCTAAGGCAAAAATTTTCTCTTACTAGAAAGTTTAACTATAATATTTAGGTGATGCTGAAGCCCTCAAACTGACATTGAAAGCACACTTAGTTTCTGGGAAAAAACTTTGGTTTTGACTTCTCCTCGTATACCAGAGGTGATGTGGAGGTTTTGTCTAAGCAGCCAGAATGAGAAGTACTACTGTACTTAGTAGAATTTTTAAGTATCTGTACTTTACTTGAGTATATTTTTTTCTGGCAACTTTTTACTTTTACTACCTACATTTTAAAACAAATATCTGTACTTTCTACTCCTTACATTTTCAAAACAGGCTCGTTGCTTTTGGTTGAACAGCATCATTTATAGCGTTATACTCGGAAGTTAAAATGGGCAGGAAGGAGTAGAGGTGCCCATAAGCTGTGTTTGCGGTAGCTAGCTCTACAGAAGGAGAGGAAGTATCAAGGGAGCAACGTTTTTTCAAGTGTCAGGTAATTTTATATTCAACATTTCTATCAGCTCAACAAACATCAGCAAACACACAAGATTTTTGTGCAGTTTGTCACACAGTGTGTTGCTAGCTAAAGGTCCAGCTACTGTATTTTATAGGGAGAGAAAAGAAAGAGAACTTCACTCAGAGATGGAGAAAGATGCTGGGAGACAGACGGGACAGGAGAGGAAGAAGAGAGGTTTTATTTAAAGATAAGGATCACTCAGGGACACTTAATAAACTGCAAATTTAAAGCTTGCATGTAAAGTCATCATTTTGCTCAGATATTGGATCTATGTATGATGTGGTCTAATATATTATATATTTTCATTTTGTGATACATCCTTCAAAACAAACTAAGTATATTAACTTTGTGTTTTTTAAATGTTGCATGAAAATTTGTGCAGAATAAACAGGTTTGCTTGCTTTAAAGCACTGTGTGTGACTGGTGCACAGTGGCTGCAGTGCTCAGAGTCACATTTAGGTTATATCAAGTGTAGCGGAGATAAATTTGCATTTAAGATGATGATGCTTAGATTCATCCACTGAATTCCAACTTTATACCAACTGTATATGGTCTAGTATAAAGATAGTATAAAGAGCATACTGTCAGTGTAGAGGATGCAAATCAGCCATGATGGCACTGAAACATCTGCGTACATCTTATTAAATTCAGTTGTGTAAATCCACAAAGAGCAGCAGTTCAGCTGATCACAGCCTGTGCACTAAGAAAATCTACTGAGGCTCACATTAGAAATGACTGTGAATTGTAATTCTTTTCCCTATGCTGAGCCACTACACAGATCTTAGCATTCCCCCAATCTGCTGACACCCTGGCTGTTCTCATTTTACTGTTTAGGTGTGGAGGCAAAAGAAAATAGTTTTGTTTTTTTAATTATCTGTGACCTACATAACAGATTAGAATCCGAATTTAGATTAGAATAATATTTGTATTCTCATACACTAATAATATTTTATTATTACATTAATATAGCACAAGGTTCAGGTACCTTTGTACAAAAATGGTTAGTAAGAGCTACTTTCTTACTTTGAATACATTTCAGAGCTGGTACTGTTTCACTTTTACTTGAGTAAAGAAGTTTCCTCTATTACTGGAGTATATTTTAACAATAGTATCTGTACTTCTAGTTAAGAAAAGAAAGTCTGTACTTTTGCCACCTCTGTAAGTGGCAATACCTATCATTCTGAATCAGAATCAGAGAAACATTATTAATCCCAGAGGGAAATACTGAATACTGCAGCGAGGACTCATACCCTCAGTGCTAGCATAAATTGTACACAACTGTTATGATAGCACTGTTTGCGTGCAACACAAGGCATGAAGTGGGTGGCTTGACTCTCTCATGAGGGCCCATTATACCCACCGTGACGGTGGCATATGCCAAAAGTGACATCACATATGCTGGTGCAAGCTCTGCTTAGATGTCATTTCGGCTGGTCATGAACCTCTCAATTTTTGTAACATTGTGCATATGACACAGCTAGCTTGATGACCACAATCATGTAAGTTTTTAAAAATAAAATTCTAATAATATCAATGCAGAATCTCATAAATGTTCAGATTATACAGAGGGAAATCCTACTGCAAGTAGAAAAGATAAGATGAAGAGGAGAAAGCTTCACTCCATGATGTGTTCGTTTCCTTCTTTTCACGTCTTTTATTGGTATACCACTGCTGATGTAGAGGTTTGGTCTTATTGCCTATCATTTGGGAGAAAACTGTAACAACTCTGGTGTACCCTCGATACCATTATAATTCATGACGGGGCTGTGGTGATGTCATATTTAGTTCATGACACAACCAGACCCTATTAGGCCCCATTACAGAGAGGGCAAGGAGCTTGGTTTAGAGTAGAGCCACTGCTCCTCCACATCAAAACGAGCAAATTAAGGTGATTGGAGCGTCTTACTAAATGCGTTTAAGGCATGTCCTACCAGTAGGAGGCCTCTGCATAACAACTCTTGAGTGGCTTTAATTTGCACTCTGATCAAAATGACTAAGAAATTTAAGTTTGTATAGCAGTTGTACTTACATCTGGATAAGGCTAAAAGCACATAAGAGAAACATAAGACTAAAAGCACACAGTAGGACTTTCATAAAATTCAAAATACACATTTCTCCTCTTACATATGATCAGAGAGGTTAGGTAAATGCAGAAGAGCATGCAGTGCTGATATGACACTGACGCTTTTCTGCTACCCTGCGCTCTCCAGGTACCAAATCACATTATCATACACATGATTTATTCATGCATAGTCTATTTATGCATCAACTTGGAATTATTGCCTTTATGCGGAAAGACAGACTGCAAAGGACAGAGAGAAAATTAGACAAGCTGCTACTGTGGAATGAGTGCATCTAATGGTTGTATGTTTGGTCTCGTTGATATTGCAGTAATGTGCAGGCCGCAGTGGGATCCCCCAAAAGACTGTGCTATTATCAGCAGCAAAAGTAACCCCCTGAAATGTAATTGCAACTTTGTGGTGATTCACCATCATGCATAAGTGGGAAATAAATGGTGCTACTACTTACTCCTCTGGCATTTCTGTTTTCATTTCCTTGGCAGCAGATTAAATATTTGTCAGTACAGTAGAAACACATTAGGTAGTAGCATAAATGTTGCACAGGTCCTGGTTCCCAATGTGTCAGCATTACAAGTTCAGCGACAGCTGTGATTGGTTCAAGATATCAAGCTGTTGTGAAAAGAATGAAAATAAAAGGCCTAACGGGATGGAAATCTGCGACTACAAAGAGGCAGTTACTCTTTGTATCCAGCATGGCTGGATCAGCTTTTACAGAATGGCACCAGTGGCAGCCTTGCTTTCTGTGTAAGGTTCTTTTTGGGTGACTCTGTGCCCATTATAATTAAAAAAGAAACAATTTGCACAAACACAAAGAGAAAATCCTAGAAAAATTGAATTTTCTTACGTAATTCTTTGGCTAAAAGTTGTGTATAAGTATAAGTCTATAAGCTGACAATGACTAAGCTTTTCCAGAGAACAAGGACTGTGGATATTGTCCCTCATCACTTCGTCTAAAAAATGATTTAGAAGGACTCTCCCAATAGCCAGAATTTAAAAACGTTATTCATCTATACCATAACTTATTCAAGTTCCTCATGTGCATTTGAATGTGAATGTGTGTGACACCTAAAATGTCCATGTGTGTGAGAGACAGAAAAAGAGAACAAGAGACAGGGATACATATGGTAAGACAAGTTTGTGAAATGGGTATCTCAAAAGTGACAGCATGTGACATTTCTTTCTGCAACACAGTCACATTTCTACGTCAGTTAGCATTTTAAAACTCCTGCAATTTAAAGTCAGCCAATGTGAAAGAGCATCTTGTGTCTGAAATGGACAGGAAAGCATAATTCAGCTGGAAATACTTCTACGGCTTATTAAGTATGTCACACGCAAATACTATATATATGATTTAAGCACTTTACTTCCCAGATTGCCTTAGAAAGTTGTCTGTCTGTGTATATATCATATAGCCTCAAACTATAAAGACAAAGTCTTGCAGTACTTTGAATTATGGATGGATATTTACACAGATCTGCTCCTCAGGCACCATCTTTTGTTTCTACTGTGGAGACACAGAACAGAGCTAAAGAGAAAAACAGAAGCAGAAAACAATGATTTGAGTATAAAGAGAAAAAGATGGTTACACAGACTGAGTCAAGGAGAGTTTGGATAATACAGAGAACAAACCCTTTGACAGCAGGCGACACACACAGGCCTGAGAATGTCACGCATGTCTCTGGACATGTAAAGCTAATATACTGGTCCCACTTCAGCCACTTCAGTGTAGTTCTGGGATATGCGTCAGAGGAATTGGATTGACTTTCTTAAAGCCTAGGTCTTAATGGATCTTGCTGTTCATACTTCTTCAAAGCAAGTGTCACTGTCCACAGTTCAACAATAGCACATCTACTCCTGCTGGCACAAAAGAAGTCTTGTTTTTACTACTTATTGTGATAGTTTTTATTTACTGTCACTGATGTAGTTTAACCATAGAGGGAAAAATGTAACAAACTGCAACAGCCTGGGCTGCAGTCCACTGTGACTTACAAAGTCTGTTAGACACAGAGCTAAGTATTCTAGAAGCTAGAGTCCATGAAAATCATTAATAAGCAACACAAAGCAGTTGAAATGTTGTTGCCATGGTAACAGTGTGACGGGACTGACTTTCTTGCCCAGATTTCTCAGAACGCATAAACTTACATTAAATGCCGCCTTTTCAATGAATGTAAAAGCTAATTTGTTGCCATTCTACCAAAAAATATAAAATATTTTTGTTTTGTTTGTTAACATGGGGGTTTGTGCTTTTGCAAAGATTTTCAGGAGACAATTACATATTGTTTATAATCTGTGTATCTGTCTACACAGCCTGTTCCATAGATCAGTTTAATAACACAGTTTCCATTCACATCATGCATCAGCATAAATGACGTCCTCATGAACAGCTTACGTAAGAGCTGTAGTCTCCCCTCCTTCCTTTGTAAATTCAGTCACGTCCAACTGGAGCTGCAGACAAACTGAATAATACATCTGTAATTCTCCAGCCAGACCTCTGTTAGTATACCACTACTTTATCTCTCTCACCCTCACTTTCTTTCCTCACAAGGATAAGAACGTGTGTGCAAGTCCTTCAGTGAGTAAAGAGAACGTTATCAACAGGTCAACTAATATGACAGGTCCAGAAACTCTGTGCCAAACATGACATTTAAATACAGCAGAATATAGACCAGCACACTGTAGAAAACATGTGTGAGAGAGTTCATCTCTTACCGATCACGACGTCTGTAAAGGAAAGCAATTTCTACAATCGTAATACCATACAGAAGGTTGAATGATAAATGAGGTAGCCAAAGAACCTGAATGCCAGACAGAGCAAGGTGCAGTAACATGCTAGGAGCAGAAAGGTTTTGTTTTGTTTTATTTTGTTTTTTATTTTTCTTATACATGGACTTCTCTTAACAAATTCTGCGTACTTGTACTATATGCAGGTATATTTTCTCCCCATAGCTGCATACAGCAAGTATTGAAGCAGGAAAATGAAACATGGAGGAAATGTAAAATAAAATAATGTTAGGCAGGGAGAGAAGGAAGGAAGCAATGGTAGGCTGCAAAAACCAAGACCACTGAACCACAGGCAGAAGCATAGGAAACACGGGAAGGAAGGAGAGGAAGGAGGGGTTTGCTGACTTGACAGTCTGTGGATGAGTAGATCATTCTTTAGTCATGGATATGAAACATAATCTTCACAGCCTTGTGTTGTTTTTTTTGTTTTGTTTTGCTTTATTGGGCCAGTTTAAGTGGAAGCACATACTGAAATTGCCTAGTCATTGAACTCATTAGGGCAGCAGCTGCCTCCATCTATAACCCCTTTTCTTTTTGCACTTTGTTTTGGTCTGTGCATGGGCCTCAGGGTGGCAATGACCGAGTTAATGGTTTGGGGTAGGGAGGGGTGGACAGGAGCTACAGATGCTATGCTCCTCAGTCCAACATAACGGGTATGCAGGCAGACACACATACGCTCACACGAACACGCACTAAACTGGACGAGGCCCAGGGAGAGACGCCGTCCTACAAGTTCTCTGCTAGCAAATATCCCTTCAGCACTGGGTCGTCTAATATGCCCAACACGCACACTTGCACGCACGCCTTCGTGCACAAACACACACATGCAGAAGCACACCAGATGCTCTCTAAAAATGGAAGAGAAATTTTAAAAAAAACTTCGTTTGGAGGGACAGAATATGAAGAGGGGGTGAGATGAGAGTGGCCAAAGGAAGTGAGGAGCATCAGCAAATCAAAACAAGGAGGGGTGCAAACAAACCTTCGGGTTCTGTGCTCTCTTTGTGGACGACTTGCTTCAGTGGGCAGCAGAAGATTTCGTGACACTTAGCACGAAAGGGGGACCCTTTACTCCTTATATCCGCAGAGTGGATGGAATCCTGCCGTAACATAATGTACTCCTGGGTACCTGGGGCAGCGTCATCCTGGACTGCGGTGTGCCATAACAGAATGAACTGGGGTTAGAAACCACATAAAAACAAAAGAAAACAACAACAACAGCAAAAACACAAGCAAATAAAAAGGCATTAGCAACAGCAACAGCATTAAATAACAGTACTAAAATGCATACCGACAGACAGAGCAGGGAGAGAGAGTACAGGAGGATAAAAGAGAATAAGAAAGAAATAGACAGGCTCAGATAAAGAACACTAAGATCACAAAAATAACTCAAATAAGAGACAGACAAATAAACAACAGTGGGGGTTGTGTTATATATATCCTTAGTCTCTGAAAAGGAAAAGTGTTAAAATAACACAAAGAAAAGATAAGGGGACCAAGAACAGTTCAATGTTCAAACTCAGTGTTATGGCAGGTTTTTAGCAGGCACTGGACCAGCACTTAAATGAGGTGATTGTGGGGTTGGCAGAAGAATATTAAGTTGTGGGCAAGCCAAAGCAGGCAAACGTGCAGTCTGCTACAGTATATATGAAGCAAGCATCCCAGAATCTTAAGACCCCTTTCTGACAACATATCCACCCCATTTATTTTGAGTAGGCAAGCAAATGCAAGGCCATGCACAACCCCCCAGATCACACTGGGTGGCCACATTTGCTTTCATGAAATCATGCTTGGGACAAGTGACATTAAGGAGAGTTTTTATAACTTGACTCTGCACGTCTCTATAGGATTTCTGGGGTCTTGTGAAGATCCTTGTGTTTCTGATTCGGTCTGGACTGGACCTAATGCATCCATCCTCTTTCAGGCACAATGCATGGGCTTTAATCATTGACCTATTTTCTCTCTGTTGATGGATTAGCTACAAGCAAACCAGTCCAAATAAATTGTATCTTTTTATCCTAATGGATTTCAGTGTCATGCCTCTCTCTGACACACTTATTATTAAATGAAAATGACAAAAGAGAAGGCCATTAATCATCTGCCTCCACTGAACCACAAATATGAGTAATACCCTGTTCATCTATGACATGTGTGACCAACATAATTATCTTCCATTTTCAGTTTTGCAGAAAAATGACATTATGAATAATTCCAAGGTTTTACATATAATTCATGACTCATTTTCCCTCACATTCAACTGATGATCTGATATTAAATCTTTTTTTATTGCATGTAAACTTCAGTCAGCCTCATCCAGAGGGCTAATCCATGAATTGATAAATACAAACTCAGATGCACAAACACGTACACAGACCCTCAGCACACATTGATGTTGATGCACTGTACTTTAACACCTAGTATGTCAAGGTACATACACACATGCGCACACACACACACACACACACACACACACACACACACACACACACACACACACACACACACACACACACACACACACACACACATACATCTTAAAAAAAATCTTGTAGTCTTGTTTTGACTGTTTAATATTATACCTGTCATTTATTGACCTTGATATGTTGTAACCATATGGAGGAAATCCTGACAGAGCAGTCTGCAATCCACTGTTACTTCCAAACTCTAAGATTAAAAAACAAACCGTATGACAAAGTATATAAGCAGCACATGGCCTTACTTAATGTTTTCAACTAGTCTTTAAGATGACCTATAAGTTACTGCACACTGTGTTGTAGAGATGAAATGTTCTTCATCTAGTCTATGTGCTGCACACCAGCAACAAATCAGCAATCCCAAACATATAGCTAGACTAAAAAAGGAAAAGGAGTCAGAGCCCTGAACGTCATAGACGTCTGTGGTTACAAGAATCAACACGAGGCCCCCAATGCCCTTAAAGCCAAAGAAAGCTGTTGCAAGTTCTTTATGATGCTGAAGAACAACCAGCCTTCCAAGTAAAAACTATGCAGATGTACATGGACTTTACTACTTTAAAGATCATGGGTGGTTCCATGAAATATTAATTTGAGTTTATTCTCACTCACTCATTCTTTTAACTCATATTTTTATACTTTGTTTGAAGTCACTTGGAAAAGAAAAGCTAAATATAAGCTAGATTTTTTTTTTAATATCCTAAAGCATCTTCACTTTTAGTCACTGAAATGTTTTCAAAGTGCTGTATTGTTATTAATGTACTCATAAATTGTTTGACTTTTCTGAACTGTTGATTATGGTAGGGTTGAATGGAAACAGTGGATTCTGTATAGGAGCAATATGTCTATCAGCAAATGGCACTCAGTGTGTGGTTATAGTTCAAAAATCCAACTTATGACTATGATTAAGATTGTTGTTTTTAATGTTAATAATTATAATTGTTATTATTAAAATTATATATTTATATATATATATATATTATATCATTGTAACAGAGGAATTATCACTTGATAATAGTTACACCCAGACTCCAATCATAGTGGAAAAAACACTGCGGGTGTGAGAAATCAGGTAGGAAATAATTAAAGACCAGCTTATTAGACTAAATAAACAACCTTTTAGCAAGACCAGAGTCCTAAAAATGATCATAAACTGTAAAGTTACTACAGAACAGCCCTTGCTTGGCACAGTATGTGTCTCCTCACATATTTAATAGATAGACGCAGAGCATGTATTCAATTTTCCACACCTGGAACAATCAGTTATCACATAAATTGTGTCCTGCACAACTCAGCAGCATGTTTGCTCCTCTTTGATGCTCTCAGATAACCTTTCTCCAGTAGTTCAACTCAGCAAAAAATATATTTATATACAACTTTTCATATAAATAAGTAGCTCAGACTGATTCAAGTAGCAATACAAAACAATGCCAGAAAGGAGTCAGTCAAGAGAATATTCAAATATTCGCTCCAACTTTTAGCAGTTTTCTGTATGTTTAAAGTCTTAATATGTTTTCTTAAATCGTGTTACAAGATAATAGTGTTCCAGCTCTTAATTTTGAAGGTGGCAATTCTTATTGTTTCCTTTTAAAAATGTGCTAAACATTTAATCTTTGACAGTTTAGCACACAGACACTTTCACTATAGAAGCAACTCTTCTTTGAAACATATGTTTAAATATGATATTTTACAATCAGTATAGATTATTCAGCATTAACAGTATTTTCACACATGTAGAACCTAACCATGCCGTATGAGTTAAAATCACCATAACAAATCATGGCTTGTAATTCATGCTGATAATAAACCAGATGGTCCCTCTTTTCTTTACACGAATTTACTCAAACAATTTCTTCTTCTTTTTTTTTTTCATTTTTGAACCACGGGTCAGTTTTCATTTGTGGATGCGGTGTGATTCTTCCAAGTATACCTAAGAAGTGATTTCAAATATAGAATTGCATTTGTTGTTAATGCAATACCACCAGAGGGCCCAGAGATTAGTCATGGATTTTGAATGTGTCCCTTGTGTACCAGACTGTTTGAATCTTTAATTATAGTATGGGTTGTAGATGCAAAGTCTTTAGCTTCTTTGCAGTTTATACTAAGAAATCTTATAAGATATATGTTCTATAAAAACTTTGGATATTATTGGAAGGAAAGGTTTTCTGTTTCTCTTCCTTTGGCAGAAGAGTGGATGTTAGACAAAGTGTTCCACTGACTGTTCAGCAAAGTGGTGGAGCAGGTGGTCCAGGTTACCCATTTATTATCAATAGCTATTTGCCGTAGTTCAGTCAGCTGGGTGACCTCTGTGTCAGCTGATGGGGGAATCCAAAGAGTGTATTGATTCAAACTGAATTCAAATTGTAATGAGAGACAAAATTCCCTCTGTAAGTATACTGTATACATATCAGAGTTAGCAGTTCAATACTGAGGCCACAGAAACTCCGTCGGAGTATCAAATGTGTTCAGTCATAGTAACATGCCAGTTTAATTAAGGGGAAAGTGGTGACACCAGTTTTTTTTTTTTTTTTACCCCATCTCATCTTTTTAAAAACTTGTTTCCCACATCAAATTCAAAGTGCGCATACACATAGATTTTCCCAGTTTTAGCATTTTACATGTTGTTTTTGTACTATTGTTTTTGTTTAGTACAGCTGCATAAGGGCTCAATTAACTTCCGCATCCAAATGCTGAAGTTTGATTACTGGAATTTAACCCCATACTTTATTCCTGAGACAAAGAGTCCAGCTACTGCATTTGATCAATTGTGATTCAGCTAAGGTAAGGTAATGCCTAATTCCTTCAAACTGCACATAGTAATGTACAAAATCTAAACTACCCTATTAAAACAACTGATGTCCCATGTTTGCTTTGTATTCTTCACAAGAAAACTAAACATAGACTCTTTCGCCATTATTATAATTATTCCAAAGCTCGATAGAGTTAAGCTGTAAACCACTTACTACATATTTAATCCTTTATATCATTTTTACTAAATATACCTTTCTGAGGTCACTGCTGATGTAGAAAATGGGAACGGGTGTAAAAGACAGGGAGAAAAGACTCTTGAGAACTACAACAAATGTCTAATTACAGCCAGCAATTATTAATGAGCCAGCTAACTGTTGGCTCATTAGAGGTAATAAAAAAGAGTGACGGTGGGGCTAAGAGGACGACTGCAAAGGAGGGGGTAGGCACTATGTTTTACAGCTTTCATCCTCTCCCCGGCCTTGATGAAGAACGCATATTTGGGAATGAAGGAAGCATGATGGATGATACAGCGAGGCTTGGTACCTCACTCTCCATCAGGACAGCCACTCACAGACAGAGTGAAATGTCAGCCAGGTTCGTGATAGTCCGTGATCTATAGACACCAGTGCTGCCGCACTGGACCTTCAGCAAACTGCAATAGATATTCCTGCCCCTCTGACAGGAATAAATCTAACAGTAAGGAGAAATACTTACAAATAAAGTGCAGGGCAGTGCAGGATATATCTTGCTTTGGTTAGTTGAACATCTATTTAACACCCCCTACCATTAGGTCATGTGTGCAACAGTACAGTAGATGTGCTGTGTATTTATAGTATGTAGAATAAAGTAAGTAAGGCACAATAACAATGTTGTGCTCATTTTCATATTTGGGTTTATCTATGTTACTGTGGGACAAATGAGCAGGCTTAATATGAACAGGTATTATTGTTCACATGCTCAAAATTCCATCTGCCATGTTCAAATGAGGTTCAAGGACAACCAACTGATGTAGTGTCAGATCTAGAGAAATGGTTTTGACTTCCATAGGTGCACTGGTAATTTGCACCAGTTACTCAAGTCATGGCTTATATCCATCACGAAGGCGACGCACATGCATCACGTGCTTGACAAATAGCATATTCACTAAATTAGAATCAAAATTAAGCACAGAAAACGGGTCTGTAGCCTGAGGTTTGTGTTTCAAAAATAGCCTGGCCTCAATGTAGTTTTACAAGAAGCAGAATCTAGCACATTGTCTTCTGGGATGCTTTTGGTTCAGCGTGGCTCAATCTCAAGAAAGAATAGTTTTATTTTGGTTGTAAGTCACCTTGCAGGCAGCAGAGAAAGTAAGTCGAGTTGAACTGGAGGTTTTCTTTGAAACGCAGAATGAGCTTGCATTTTTATTCCTGCTCTATCATGCCTCTGAACTGTCACACTCACTTTTTCTTTGTCTCTTTTTCTTTTGTTTCTTTTTTTTACATAACCAGCAACTTTATGGAGTGGTATGATAGTCTTAAATATCATAAGCTCATCTAATAGATAACTTGAGCACTGAAAATTCTAATTACTATGAATCTGAACCAGCCAGAAAAACACTAGCAGCTTTATTTTTTTTATCTTTCTATATCTATAATAAACCCTAACCAAGGTTTCTGCATTGCTTAGCCTTCATTATGTCTAATAGCTGTTATATTTTATAGATGAATTAAACTTTTAAATTGTGGCTTTAGCGTCTGGAGAATTGTAAAATGTTGTGTATGTTTTCAGATAATTTGTCATGCTCCAGTAGTATTATAGTATATTAAAACTTATGTCAGAATCCAATTCCATTAGTAGAAAGAAAGCACGACCCATAAAGGACCACAGAGCAATTACTCAAATGCAACATGATATGGCCATATCTCCAGTCATGCTCCCCCAGCAAAAGCAATCCATTTACACCAATATGTACCATGTATAGAAGCTATGAGTCTGCCTCAAAGGGGCGGCAGACATCGTGTCCTATTTATTCATCTAGAAATGAGTAGGTGTTGAAATATTGTGTCTTTTCTCAAACAATAAGCTTCAAAACAATGTGGAAAAAACAGGAAGTGTTGGTCCACTGAACTAAGGCACAACAGAACAAGGAATTTAAGATTTTCTCATGAGGAGAAAAAAGTATGGCCAAAGGAGGACAATGAGTAGAAGCTTCTAACCAACTCTTCTAGTATGAGCCCAATCGACCGTGTGTGTGTGTGTGTGTGTGTGTGTGTGTGTGTGTGTGTGTGTGTGTGTGTGTGTGTGTGTGTGTGTGTGTGTGTGTGTGTGTGTACGGGTTCGTACTATCCTGGTGGGGACCAAAATCTGACTTTTACTATCCTGGTGGGGACTTTCTGCACCGTGGGGACCAAAATCCAGGTCCCCTTGGGGTTGAAAGCAATTTTCACACTCAAAATGCGGTTTTACTGTCAGGGTTACAATTAGGTTATGGTTAGGTTTAGGGTAAGGGTTAGGGTTAGGCATTCATTTTTAATGGTTAGGGTTAGGGTAAGGGGCTAGGGAAAGCATTATGTCAATGGGATGTCCCCACGAAGATAGCAAACCAGACATGTGTGTGTGTGTGTGTGTGACCATAAGCACAATGGTCAATTAACATCTTCAAGAGACTATGTTGCCTGTACAACAAGCACATTGTGTGATATAAAGGATTTCTAACATTTTGTCATGTGACCTACGGAAATGTTTTAGCAACTATTCAACTTATCACACATAGAAGGTCTACAACTGAAGTGAGTTACTTGAGTTACTTTTGGTGGCTTCAATAGGTTAATAAAAAGAAAAGGCTTTTTAAAACTGCTGTAGTAACATGCAGAACACTTGTTTCTCTTCTTCTAAAATTGCATCAGTGGTCTTAGAACATAATTTGTGACCCCTGTTGAGGTGCCTTAGCAAGTTACTGTAGGAATTACTGTGGTAGAGCACTATCAGAAGTTCTCATAGGATTTTCTGCTTGCAAATTGGTGAAATAAAGGTGTATTTCTGAACAGCGTGACATTGAAAATAATAGGGTTCAGTATAACAGACTTCCAATGTAGGGATCCCTTAATAATAAGAAGTATAGATGTTATCATTTATATTTAGAAATGTAAATATTGGTATATGTAATGCTAGACAGTATAATATACATAATAGGACCATAACCAATAGCACCAGTAGTTATCCCGCTGGCACTCAAACAGTGCAGTATTGCACCTACCATAATACTACCTACTACGCAAGTGAATAAGGAAGAATAAGAATAACTAGCTAACAAGCCTGTTAGTTTAAAAGCATGTGACCGCTACTGTTGTGTAAAATAACATCAAAGGGGACGACAGCTGAGTCTTAGACATTCTACCCGCATCCACACCAAGTTAACTCTGCAGTGTTAGAGGTCAATCTTAATTCCACTGTCCAAAAAAACACAGAGAACACACACTGAATAAAGTAAAAGACAATGTTTAGTGTTTTGTCTTTTTCTATACTCATACAAACTGCAATGATACTGTTATTGTGAATTATTTTAAATGGCACTGAGACAATACTACTAAAATATTAACATTATACAGGACAGTGTCCATATCTAGAGATTTATACCTTAAAATGTTAAACCTTTATAACCTTTATGCCTATTTATACCTTTACTTCTATATTTGGATGTTAAAAAAAACATAAAGTCTCCACCTAATTTTTTTTTCTTTTTTTTGGGGGGGGGGGGGGGGGGGGTGACAGAGTTTTTGTCAAAGAAAAAAATAATGGATATTTATGAGAAGTCTAGAAAGATCATTGTAAACCTAAGTGCTTGGTCATTCTTAACCTTACTATAAAACATGCCCCAAGAGTAATTTTTTACATGTAATTTCACCTTTTTTGACACTTTTTTTCACCTTTTGCTCTAATGTGCTACTTCGCTTGCACATTAGAGCATTCAATGAAAAAAAAACACACACAGACATCCTGTGAGATTTGTCAAATATTACACAGGGAAAAAAAATCATACATCCATTTATTTGTTTAGTCAATGGATGGCATTAGCAGAAGACTAAAATGTTGATGAAGGACAATTTTACTGCAAACGAGAAAGTAAGCATGTATGCACGCAAGCATTTATAGACGCACAGATGAACATGTAAAATTTTTCATCTCCCTCCCCGTCATGCATTCAAATATTTCTGGGTTCAAACATGCACTCATGCTGAGAGAGATTAATGTTAAAGATCCATTTCACCGCAATTAACAGCTGACGAGAGCAAACTGGATCATAAAGTCTATACTACTGCCTGCTGATCATTAGGCCTTTGACTGCGGGATGACTGAAACATTGTGGGAGGTGGTTCAAGGGTAATAGGATCAACAAAGCCTGAGAGGTAAGTGACTCCAAGTAGCTTATGATATATCTCATGTCAAATCCACTTCAAAGTCGCATACGATTTATACTTTCTTTTCACATCAACCCCACGCTCGCTGTAGAACATTACGAATAACGTTACACTGATGGAAAGAACATGTAGCTTGTCCATCACACTATATGGCTTGCCAGTGTTTAAAAGCATATACTTTGATGTGCATTCATCTTCCGACGAGGATTTTAATAGGAAACATCTGTCTTTTAAGCATAAGACGATTAGCACAGTGTCAACTATCTCCTCCAAATGCCCTTGGATTTGAAGAGATTAACAAGGCATTGACATGGTAAGAGTGGATATTAAAACATAAAATACATAAAATCTTCATAATCAATTCTGGAAAAACAGACAGTCAATCTTGTTGCAAGATTTTAAAAAATTAAAAATTAAATGTTTTGGTTACATTTTTGATGACATTAAGCTGCCTGTGAAGCTTGTAATTGATTAATTTTGTGGAAGTGGCCGATTGCAGCCTTTTTGTTTTATTAACCAGTTCAGAATGTGATATAATAAAATTACTCCTTAGCCTAAAAAAGAAATTCAAACAGTTGCTGCTTTCAAATGACATGGCAAGTTCATTAAAGCACTGCAGAAGTCTGTAGCAGCTGTTTGACTGCTCTTGGCTCCAAGCGGAGCATTTGTTGCTTTTTGATGAAAAAACATGTGATATAGCTATGAATGGGTGAACAGAAAGATGCCACTCGTGTTAATGGATTGATGCACTTAATTAAAGTGGGCAATTGCTCTTCAAAAGCACACTGGACCATGTGGTGCACAGAGAGCAAAGGGAGAGAAAAATAAGTAGCATGTAAAACACTTAAAAGTTTGCAAAAGCCACAAATGTGTCCTTGAGAGGTCCAGTGGTATTTGTGGCCTTAGATGCTCAATACAAAAAAGGAGAAATTGCTTGCTGCCAACAGAGCACTGTCATCTAGTGAGTTGGATAGAAGGAGGTAATCTCAGTGTGAGACCTGCAGCTGAGTGCAAGAGAAAGAGCAAATCCATGCTGTTGGCCCATGAAGCCAAGTATCATTGTCTGGAGCATAGTAGTTATAGATCTCCTGTAGTCAGTCAGTTTAATCTGACGAGAAAACAATAATTAAAAAATTCAAAAGCTGTAAACTAGCATCAGTATTTGACATAATC
Source organism: Pelmatolapia mariae (assembly GCF_036321145.2). NCBI lineage: Eukaryota > Metazoa > Chordata > Actinopteri > Cichliformes > Cichlidae > Pelmatolapia > Pelmatolapia mariae. The sequence continues at coordinate 23,207,632 of NC_086228.1, forward strand.
AATTATTTAAACCCACTAAATTTGTCATTTCTTGTTGTCCAATAGTATTATATAATGGCATGCAGTGCACCTGCCTTCTAAGTAGCAGTGGCAGCAGTCATCCAGTAACTAACTGCACTAACTAATGTCTGAGTTCATGGTTGACTATGTGCAAATGGCAATCTCACATTCTATATTACACATTACTTTAAGTTAGTATGAGGTCATCGGGTCTTGGGTTAGTGTTAAGTAAACTCTAGCTCAAACTACATAGAGGTAAAGAGCAAAGTAGACTAAGTGCTGAGCGGTTCAAACACTATATGACTAAATTCAAAGTAAAAATTTGAGAAGTTGTGTAACTGGATGTGAGTACCATATAATCATATCACCACTAAGCCTTCACAGGTTGCGACAAGACTCTTTATTAATTACTGCACTGAAATAGTCCTTGATCCAAGCCTTTCCGCCAAGAACACAGTCTCTGGCAGAGCAAATATGGAGGGCAGCATCTTCCTGTGCCTTCTGCCAACCAGATCAGATCCCAGATGGGCATCAAAACCTATCGTACTTTAGTTTATTAATGCACATTTACAGCCTTCACTGTTGTTAGAGGAGGAAAGGTAGCAGAGGGAGAGGGGGCGGAGAAGGAAAGTGGAGGAGTAAAGCCATTTGCACAGTTTTAAAGAACAAGAGTAAGAGGTGGAGAAGAGAAAATCAGGGTGACCTTATTAGTGTGAGTCTATTTACTGAATTTCCGCAGCAAACATGCTGAAGAGTCTTCAAGTCTTTTATGACAGATTAGTATTTTTAAAAAATAACAGCTCCAGGGATGGAAATGAGAAATGTTAGATTTAAAGTTGAAGTGGTCAAGAAAAATGCCTCTCTCCATATCGCTTTGCAGAGATTTGGAAGAGAAAGAAGTCACTGAATACTTTATAGGACCTATATTTTTTTAAAGACTAAAACTATGTAAATATTAACAATAAACTATAACAATAAAAAACTCAACAAACTTAGATAAATATTTTAATTTGTGTTTATTAATTTAAAAATAAAGTACTGTTAAATTATCACAGCTGTGGCAACCAAACACTTTAATTAACAAACACCTCAGACACTACAAAATTAAATGTTAAAAGAGTAGCGAAACACACTTGTTTTACAGGGTTTTTTGTTCGTTTTTTGTTGGGGGGGGGTTTCCAGCCAAGTGTTGTTCACTCTGCAAGAGTGAACATTACAAAAAAATTACAGAAAATGTGTTTTTGTTAACCTCATTGTATTGTGACTGTGTTGTTAAGAGCTGCAGTAAACACTGTTCCATATGTCTTCTTTGATTAATATGCTCTATAAAAGTCCTGTAGTGTGTGTTAATAATGTGTGGGTATTGAGGGGGAGTTTATGAGGAAATGAAACTCAAATAAAAAGTTATGAGCCTCTGGTGAGACCTGGAGATTTCTACTGCAATCCATGGTTTTTAAAGCTACGTCTGGTATTATTCCCTGTAGGAGCTTTAATTATATATTCACGATAGTTTTTTAAGTGAACATGCTGTAGATATGAATATGAAGGATAAATAAAACTGGGTAAAATTTGGAGAACATGTGAAGCGGGACAACTTCTACCAAATTAATTTTTTTTTAAAGCACAGGGATCAGTTAATAACTTCTTTTAGGACAATATCAGGTAATATAGCTAACCCTTTCTGCTATATTAACATGTAATTAACATACTGTCAAATTCTAAATTGACCCAGGAGTCCCAGCTTGCTTGCCCTTGATGTAGGATTACATAAAGGATCCAAAATCCAGACATTCAGAGAGAAGAGATTTAGGAACAGCTAATCCCAAAATCTGAATCATGAAATATATGTGATTGATTTTTGGTGCCTCTGATTCCTCATGGTGTATTTTGGAAGGTTCAGAGGTAGTTGTTTAACTTGTATCATTAAAAAAAAGATATTTGTTATGTTTTATGAAAAAAACTAAAGCAGTAGACTGCCAAAAAAGGGCAAAGACAAAGTTCTGTCTCAACTGTCTGATGAACTGAACTGGAAGAAATCAGGTTATTCCAGAACAGTATGGTGCAAGAGTAACAAGAGTCCTTAAATAAGGGAAATTTGATCTTCTATTGGCTTGTATGCTTTGCATTAGTATTTACTCAGTGTCAGTAATTTTCAGATATTTGATATTGTTTTACCCCTAACACTGATCAGCAAAACCATTTTCTATTTTATTTATTTTTTTGATGAAGATGGTAATTTTTTCAAAATTTATTGTAATATAGAAAATAGATAAAGACAACCCAGTAATACAGTTATGCTTACCAAGATGGTAAATGTAAAAGGTAAATGTAGAGAATATAATGTACCACTTTGGAAAGTTTCTCCTAGAAATTAGATTATGTATTTGCAGATCCATTAATTTCTTCTCATTATATTATTAGAATATGAATTGAACTACATATTCCAGTTCTTGTCATGTGACAATTGACAAATCCTGTTCATTCGCAGCTGTTACACACCCTCAACATTTCCTACTACATAAGCCAACATCACAGCTGCTGAACCATCATGTGCTCAACACACTCTCCCAAACACACCCAGCTACATTCTCAAATGTTCAACCAGTAGAAAATGGCACATGGGGACATTTAAAAGTGGTGTTGGTAGCAGTCATCAGTCATAGTATTGCCAAAATAGTTCATATGATGTTCAGCATCACCCAGATGCCATATTCACACAGAAAAAGCATGTTTCTTTTCTGGTGCTTTGCTCCTGTATAACAGTGTCTGCATTTGTGAAATCACAATAATTTGAATTTTTGTCTGTTGTTTTGACACTTTAATAACCGTTTAAAGTAAAACACAGATCCACCTTTTTTTTCTCTTTTCATCTGTTTTATACCAAGTCTCAGTCCCCAGCATAATACGTCAGTGGGAAATGGTGACTGGCTCACTTTGTCTCCCTGTCTAAATCCTACACAACCTCTGAAGATGGTCTGCCAGCACAGTGGAAAAAAACCTACCTCTTCTGAGGCCTCTGTCACTTTGAAGAAATCAAACTGGAGCTGTAGCACGTAACACCCACGTCACAGCACGACAGCGCCGACAACAATTTCATTCCGGCTGTTTATGGTGAGCTCATTGTCTCTGGTCATCTTGGCTCTCGTGTTTCTCACAGCTGACTGACTCAAATGTGATTGTGTACGTTGAACAAGCCTGCATACTGCAGTTTGCATGGGAGGGAGTATCTGGGAAGTCCATCTGCCCAAAGGGCCTAGGGGCATGTGAAGACTATGCTTGTGTGTGTATTTTTATATTCATGTTTTACCTTTATGAGCCAGGACAGTTACGGAAAGTGAGGACATTCCTGCTATTCCTCTGTTTGAACTATCAAAAGCCCATTTCACAGTTAAGCCAGAGTTAGGGCTTTAAGGTCAAGGTCAAGGTCAAGGTCAAATTTATTTATATAGCACATTTCAAACAGCCAATGCTGCACAAAGTGCTTAACAATATAAAAATGGCATTAAAAAGCAACAATGTAATACAATAATAACAGTAAAAAACAATAATAGGACAATAAAAGAATTAAAACAATAACTAAAACTGATTCAAATAAGACCAAAATGCTTGGATCATAGTGTGTTAAAAGCCAGGGCATAAAAATGTGTCTTTAGTAAAGATTTAAATTGCTCAAGTGTTTGTGCAGATCTAATATTTAAGGGGAGACTATTCCAGAGTCTGGGACCTGCCACAGAGAAGGATCTATCACCACGGGATTTGAGATAAGTCCGTGGGATGGACAGCATTAATTTTGAGCTAGACCTCATGGTCTTTCCTGGAGCATAGGCAGAGAGGAGCTCAGACAGGTAAGGAGGGGCTCGGGCATTAAGTGACTTAAAAACAAAAAGTAAAACTTTAAATTGGATCCTGTAGGAGACAGGAAGCCAGTGTAAAGAAGCTAAAACTGGGGTTATATGCTCTCTCCGTTTGGTACCAGTTAGCAGGCGAGCAGCTTTACACATAATACGTTTATGTGTGATAATAAAATGTGTTATATAAACAAAACTGCCACTGCTAATTGAAGGGCATTTTAGCCCATTGTTAGATCTTTGCTAAATAAGAACCTACAGGGGTCTAATATTTACTTGATCTTTTTCTTGCTGTTACTGGTTTTTTACAAAGTTATGCACTTGTTGCCAAATCACCACTGATTCAAAGAAATCATAACAATGACAAACTACTATCAAGTAAGATCACAAGTCTAGTTGTGTTTTAGATGCATAGTTCATCGACTCACCTGTATTGTATCTAAGTATTTTTTTGAAAGTGATTTTCTATTGGCTGCTAGGGCTTTTTATGTGTTTGTTAGGCAACCGCCTTTCAAAGGCCCTCAAAATTCAAGTTGTTCTTTATCTGTGGTGCTCTCTGCATGTTTATTGATCTTATCATTTGAAGTTATCATATGGTAGTTGATATTGAATATATTTTTCATACAGTGCCCCGCTAAGAATTTTTTTAAAGTGCCTATCTTTTTACAGTTTCCAGGACAACTTCCAAGATGTTTCCGTGAAACAGACTACCTGGTGCATTAAGCTACTGTAGTTTTATGTCACAGCTTGAAAACCTTGTTTTGCATAAAGCTAAATAAAGTTGACTATTTATGGTTCAAATATTTTGCCAGTTTAACCCTAACCCTTGGGGGGCGGGGGGCGGGGGGTTCCAAGCAGGTGTGGCAATGTCTCTCTAATTTATCAGCATATCTTGTGTTACAATAAGGGTGGTTGAATCTAAAACTTTAAAAGCAAGTAAATGTTTGAAATGAAAGACAGTGTGATAAATAAAGTATGTCTACAAAGTGCTGCAGCTGAGTGCAGTTCTGGTTCTGACTTCTTACCAGGCTGACATTCTGACTCTTTTTGTGTGCGTGTTTCGAAAGGATAGGATGGGCATTAGATGACACAACAGTACCAGCATTTTATGACTACACAGAAGCCATTACAAAGTTGAAGAGTACAGCGGAGAGAGAGGGAGAGAAAGAGGGATGAGTGTAGGATTTAGCTTCACACCAAGACATAAATTATGCATTCGGGCCATCCAGACATGTAGTTGTGTATCTTTTATGAATGCCTTACAGGGGCAAAGCAAGTTTAGCTAACATTTCAGTGCTACACATTAAGTGAGAGAGAGAGTGAGAGAGAGTGGTAGATGTAAAAGGGGCGTTGGGGGGGTATTTTAGCAGTAACTTCTGACACAACCTATGATAAAAGCTGTCATCCGAGAGCAGTGCAGCAAAAAGAGTTCATTCCATCCGTCTTATGTGGGCACTGCACTTGAAGGATTTAAAAAAGTGATACATGGAGTAGAGTTCTCCCACTCTTGCAGTTTGATCCCAAGTGAGCGTTTTACAGGAATTGCATCCAGTCATAAGCATAAATAGGGCAAATGGCACCATCTGTGCAAACTGGATGAGGGGGTTATCATGTTAAGTCCTGCAGATAGTGACCATTAAAAAACAGGACCACTATAAATGACCACACTTTTTCATCAAGTGTCGCCTCCTTTGATCTTAAAGAAAAGATACATGTGTGTCTGCATGTAGCCAACTATAAGTCCAGGTGTAGTTGTACTGCCAGTAGTAGTAAATATAAGTGAAAAACTGTGCACATGTGCGCGTCCAATGCTGAGTCAAGCTCCAGGCTAGGTTTACTATCTAGCGTTTACAGAGAGCCTGATCAGAGGGATTACAATTACACAGGAACTGCTTAAGACAGCTGCTTTACTCAGTGTTATCAAGCCACCCACACTCACCATACGCTGACACCTAACAACACGCACAAGTGGTAAATGGAAATCTACACCCTTCCTGGTATTTACGAGCACTTAAAACAGTAACAGGTGACGATCTGGGGTGCTGGTAGATTTATTGACAACATTTCTCCGGGATTACTGGCATCCGGACATATTAAACAACAGGCAAGTAACATAGCATCAGAAAATACCTTTGTTTTTCAGTCTGTATGTCATATTGCAATTTCTTGTAACTATTCAATTTTAAGGCACTAATAGTGAGAATCATTCACACATATGTATGAATAGTGTAGACTTAAACAGAGACAAAAAACATGGGTTTTGCCAGTTTGACAGTGTTTACTGGGATTGGAAATGAAGACAGAAATAGCTTAAGCCAAATCAGATCAGTTCTTATACTTATTTATTTATTTATTTATTTATTTTACAGAAACATTTTTTACAGTCACTCCAACTTGTTATATATTTGAACAATGAGAGACATCTGTCTTAATCTTGCTCATCATTTGCCCTAGGCTAGGCAGCCTACCTAAACACTCTCAAAACACTCGCTTACTAAAATACATCAATTCAGCCCAAAAATTAAAGAACTTTTTTTTGTTGCTCTATTTAAAATGTGACAATTTGGTTTCTAACAAATGTGGTTCAGCTCAACACCTCCCAAGAAAATCAAATACACTAGTTTTAGTCTGATCTGCCTCAAAATAAGCTTTTCTCCAGTGTGACAGAATGAAATAAAACTACATCATAGCAGTTATCCAGCAACTATTTTTAACACAACACAAAAAGCTGCCAGAATATTTAGTGATATCATGTGAGACTAAATGTCAACTCCAGGGAGGGGAAAGAAAGCACCAGTTGTTGATCATCTCCATGATGTTAAAGTGCTTCTGTAACTGAAAACCACTAGTTAGCCTGCCACACTTTTCCAGAACATTCTACACTGCAGGGCTTGAGGAATAACTGGTGAGCCTCACCAAAATGCTCCAGCTTCATTTTTTTATATGCTTTCATTTATTTCATTCAGACATTCACCCACTGATAGATTCCTGTTGCCTGAATGGATTGCTTAAAATAAAGTACCTGGCCCATGCCTGCATCCTCTTCCTCCTGTAAAGAGAGATTACTGTGTTCTTCCCTCATTAATGGTGCCACAGCTGTTTGATTTTTGTGTATTTAAACAGCCAGCACTGATGAGCAGGCACCAAGGCCACAAAACAGTAAACCTGCTTACAGCATTGCAGATAATTGCTATGACAACATCCACAGTGGATAAGACATAGAGCGGCTGGAATAGAAACAAAGCAAATGTTTGCAATGTTCGATCAAATGAGGCAGTTTTTCCCATGAGATATGGGCTACAGTATGGTCGATACTTGTTTAATGAGGAACTATTGTATCAATTAGGCACTAATTACTCCATTATAGCTCTTGTGACTTTATAGCTGGGTAGTTTGTTAGTGGGATTCATCCAACAATTAATGCCATGGTGCCATGATTCAAATGCTGCTGACACTGTTGACAAGAGCAAAGTGTATATGTTCTTGTCTGTGCTGTTAACTTCACTTTTGTACACTGACCTTAAGTACAAGGCATGTTTGTCAGCTACATCAGCTATACTGCTATAATAATTATGCGATTGACATATTTATACAGCAGAGGCTGTTTGCAGCAGTGATGTATACTTTGATTTAATTTCTTATTTTAGTTACAATATGCTGTATTTTTATATTTTAAATATTTAAATGTCATTTGTATTAAACCTATTCCTAATATGTTGCCCAGATTTGCAGCTTTCCTATTTAAAAATAAAAGAAATGCATTTTTCTCAAAAATGATGCCACTGATCATATATCTTAATTGCCATGTGATGGCAATTATGAGCATTCTTGACAGTTTCATAGGTCAGTTTGTACTAACAGTGCTGCCCTTTAATTCTAACAGAAAGCCAAGTAAAACACTAGAAACAAATGCCACACCACTGCACTAGACCAATGAAAATGGCACTGAGAAAGATTCTTGATGCAGCATCCCTTCCCTCATGTTATTATAGTTGTATTGCCACAGCTACAGGCCAGATGTCCTATTCAGCTGAGATGAAGAGATACCAAGAATAAACTCAGTATGCTCGGTGCTTGATAATAATATTACAGCATAAAAAAAATAAAATCAAAAACACACACGCATCAGGAGTGCAGGATTTGAAATCACGCACCACGGCACACTATCACAGTGATCAGTAAAGCTACAGATTTTGTTTTGAATCACACCCAAAATTTGACTGCATCCATGACAGTTTACGCAGATCATTGAAAGTCATTATCAGCTCCAGCTCCTGCGCTATCAGTGTCTGTCTTTCTAAAGACTTCTAGCTCAGTCTTCATGGTAGCATACAAAGGTATTGTGAAATAAATGGTTTAGATTTTCTTTATTATGCTGTGTAACTGCTAATAAGGATGGTTTTCAAAGCAGTAACCAAATAATGTAAATTATGTATTTTGAGGAAATGATTTTGATTCTTTTAGTAAAAAAACGAAAAAAGTGCCAGTCACACCTAATTTATCTGAAATATACTTAATGAGGCTCTACATGTGCTTATATTGCATTTCCATTATAGCTGCAATGATAGAGCTATACATTTTTTTGTTATTGGGTATACTTGTGTTGTTTTTGTACAATAGTAAATTAAATATTTGTAAGTTTTAGGCTGTTATTAGGACACAAGAAGACATCTGATGGCATTTTATACTCTACAATATTATGATTGTTCTATTTTCAGCCTTATGTTCATTTCTCTGTGTTTCAAAGCCTCTCTAAGACAACCATAATCCTACATATTTATGCAGCCTGTATTCCTGATAACAAGTCAACCAAAAATGCAAGATCAGTGGAGCACTTCTTCTATATATTAATAATACAGCCGACAATTAAGAGCATAATTTCTCTGTAATTTAATTAAATTTCAATGTATTTTAATTTACATTAGAATGTAATTGTATTTACCTAAAAGCTACATGTAGTGTGCCTACCTACTTCATGGTAGGGACTTCATGTTCTGCTTTACCAACTTACAAAAAAATAAATACTATCAAAATTTGCAGGCCTTATAATAGTATAGGTAACATTATAATGATGGAGCTAAAGTTAAGCTACTGGCGCACACCCCAAGCACCCCAGTGCACTCACAGTGTGACATAGGGAAATATTGTTTGTTTTTCCACAAAATTACCAAGAAAGTACACAGTAATTAAAATTACTTCCTGTAAAACACCATGAATTTAGGCACTACTTTAAATGAGTTTTGGACTTCCTAAATATAATCATAAAGTATTTTTTCTTCTTTCCTATAAAGTACATGAAGTTATGCCCTATACATGTAAAATTACTTACGCACTAACTAAAATTCTCCATGCAATTCTTAAAGTTATTTACATAATAATTTGTGTTTCTTTTCCTATAAAACACTGGAAGTTATGAACTACCTAAAATTACTTATTAATGATTTTTTTGTTTCCTGTCTAAACCTGGCGTGTTACCCACTTATTATAGTGTACCTGTTTTTCAGTATTTGTAGGAAAATGTGATATAATATAAATATAATAGCGTTTAATTACAGGAGGATTACACCCTTAGTCATGGGTTGTATTATAAAGTATCTTCTTTTTTTTCATTATGATACATAAGATATTTGGTAACTTTAGACTTCAGCGATGCCGCAGAAAAGAAGTTTAAATCCCTTTAGACACATTACATACAGTTAGACCCTAACAGAACAGCATTTTAGATGCTTTCTGATTCCACAACTTATCAACAGGATTTTTAAACAAGGGTAAAAAGACCAGGTGCTCTTTTTAAATACAATAGCTGTCTGCCAGCAATCTGGAGTCATGGATCCATCAGATTGTTTTGAGTACAGGTTTTCGTTAAACTGTTGTATCCTGCTGTTTCCTATCTGATGTTGATAAGGGCTCTGACATAAAGTCACAGCCCTTATTAATGTCAGAGCAGCAGACCTAATCCAGCAAACATGAACATGCTACCACTGGCATCAGTACTGAGGAGCTTAGAACGGTACACATCATTCTCTCAGACTTACAACTGATGCTTTCCCCACAGTCTATCAGGTCTAAATCTAATGCAGACTGGATATGCCTTTGTCCTTCATATGACCTAACCACAAACACTCCATTATGGCTTGACACTATAAATCCCAGAGGGACCCCGGTTCAGTACATAAAGCACCTTTGCTCCAGCACAATTCCCTTAATTGAACTTTTTCATGTTACTCTGATTACCATGATATGTCAAAAAGCCATTAGGGTCAAGTAGCCATTGCACACACTCAGCTTTTACTGTACTTCTAATTCTATCTAGTATGAACTGTCAATCGCTGTGTCTTTAAACTGTAAAAAAAATGCATGTATGACATGTAGCATATAGCACAGTAAAATTTGGCAGCAAAGTTGAGTGATAATGGTTAGGAACTCCAATCACTAAAGTGAGCAGCAGTGCTTTTCCGTGACCTTTCTTGCTGCTAGCTTGATTTTCACCAGCCACAGAGGATTGTGTATAAAAGGGAAGAAATGATGAAAGATCTCTTTCAGGGTAGAGGCGATCTAATTTGAAAGAGGCAGACAGATGCAGAGTAGTATAGTCACAGACTATACGCATACTACAGTATAAGACACAACAACCAGCTAATATGTATATGGACTATAAAAAGACACACAGATTGCTCTTATGGGAACAACGTTTGATGGTTATGTACATATACAATAATCTGGAAGGTGATCATTGTATAATAATGTTCAATAGTCACCTTACTTTTCAATTTAAATACCAACAGTAGATTCAGATTTTAAGAGCATGCTTAAATTTTTCGTAAACAGATGATTGTTGGTAATAAAAAACGAAAGAAATTTAGAATAGCAGCCTTTGTGAACCCAATCACCTGACTACTTTCTTGAAAATTTATAGAACCCACTTCTGCACCTCTCCACCTGTCACACGTCGGTACCTTTAGAGCTCATCCACAAATACTAATACTTCAAATACTTTAGCAGTAATCAGCACCACATCCACAATCATTCTCTTCATTCTTGGCCTGCCTTCAGCCTACTCAGTGACCTGCCCCCTGACCTCTGCCATAAACAGGTGTGATGACAGGCTGTAGGAGCAAAGCTGTGAACATGGCACAAAGTTAAACGCATGACGACAGCTTAGCAACCAGTAAGTGTTTTAAAATAACTCGAGTTTTTTGGCCCAGCAAAATAATTTGATAATACTTTAACAACTAAAACGTACTGTGGGCTGTTGCACTTAAAATTTTAAGAGAAACATTTAGGAAAATGCTGATTACTGCAGTTTGAAACCTGACTTTATTTTAATCACCGTCACTGATGAGAATTTCGAAATACTTCAATGATGTCATACTTTGAGACCAGCATATGTGTCACATGTGGTCAAACATTTGTAGATCCTTTAATGGATTCCGATCTGCGACATTAATAATTGCAAATGCCTCGCCAAACGTAAACTTCTCTGCAAGAAGTGTAACTTCTGCAAGACACAAGTGAGTAATAGGTTTTACTGCTGTGCCAACTGGGGTCCTAAAAGCCATAATCATTTTATTATTATTAATGGAAACACTTTATTTGAATACGACATTTAGCTCTTAAAGTGTAGTAAAAAGCAATTTTACATTTTTAAACGTATTCCAGTGTAACTGTAGATATAACTTTTAGGGCAAATAAAATATTAATTTTCTCTGTCTTTGGCAACAACTGTAAACAGTGAACACACACAGCTCCAAGGGTCCAAAGGATCAGGGGAATACAGTCCAGAGCAGCCCAGTTTAACAGTATTTTTTTGAAACTGGTCCCATAGTATTTACTGGTATGAATGAGAATACACACACTGCATCATATACTGCATGTGTTTGACACAGAGACAGTGGATGCCGATCACCTATTTACAGACAAGCGTGCTGTGTTACCATACTTAGAAAACACATAGAGGAGCCTATAGCCTATATTATGACCTAGATGGGAGAAAGAGGGGCAGTGAGAAGACTTAAACACTCTTCTCTGTCTGCTGTCTCAGTGGAAGTGTAGAATTTTCCTCCTCCGACACACTTAGCAACTTAATGAGGGCTTGTAGGTATTGTGCTGTGGAAAAAGTATTTACCCCCTTCCCAATTTCGTACTTTTTTTGCATATTTGTTACATGTACATGTTTCATACTCAAACAAATTTTATTGCTAGACACAGATAATCCAAGTAAATACAATGTGCAGGTTTTAAATGATGATTTCATTTATTAAGAGGGAAAAAAAACTGGCTAAACCTACCCGGCCCTGTGTGACCCTGCCCCTCATTGTTAAGTCAATAATCACCTCATCGAGAAATTGCTTAAATAGAACCTGAATGACAAAGTGAAAGCTGTCAAAAAGCAACAAATAAAGCCGGTGACATCTATCAGTCAGGAAAGGGTTACAAATCTATTTCTACAGCTTTGGGACTACAGCAAACCATCAAGAGAGCCATTTTACACAAATGGATAAAACTTGGAACAGTGGTGAACCTTCCCAGGAGTGACCAGCCTACTAAATGTTTTCCAAGAGCGCTGACAAGTCATCCGGGAGATCGCAAAGATCCCACAACATCTAAAGAAATGCAGTCCTCACGTGTTTCAATTAAGCTTAGTGCTCATGAGTCAACATAACAAACAGACAAAAATGGCATCCACAGGATGGTAAAAACCATTGATGATCAACAAAATAAACATTGAAGTTTTTGAAAGGTTTACATCCTATTACATCTAGAGTAAAGCTAATACAGCATTTTAAAAAAGAGCGCATCATACCAACAGTCAAACATAGTAGTGCTGCTTTGATGGTCCAGGGCTGCTTTACACTTGAGTTTCAGTTTGTGTTTTTGTATGTGTTTCCTTATACACGTGTGAGAAACAGAGTGGCACGTTCATCCCCCTTCAGCTGTCATCGCCACCATGACTACCTTACCAGTCACACAAGCCACAGGCCAAAAGCCTACTCATTAAAGTTAACTGGCTAACACGTGAGCCAGTGATTTAACAAAATGAAGGGCTTCACAGGAAACTGCTTGCTGCACTCAGCTCTTTTATGAAATGGGCTGAGCTGTGCAAATTTCTGGGTAGAGGGGGTGATAACTGTCATAAAATGTAAAGGCAAAGTCCTCTGGAAGAACTTTTGCTTTGTAAAGTTAAAATGACCAGTGTGAGCTTAAATGGCCTGAGTAACTGGGATGGTCTGATCTGGTGTAATCTGGGCCGGGTTGTTCTGGGTCTGTCTGTTGACTGTCCCCTGCTCAGCTCTGCCAGTCTGTACCCAGAGGGCCTGTTATTTTGGGAGCTCAGCTGAGAAGAGATGACAACATCATGGACTGCTTAAGCTGCTTACATTTCCTCAAGCACTCCCAATGCACCCTGGGATCTACACTCTTGTGTTGCTACACTTACTGTTGCTCCACAAGCATCGAGTGTATGTGAGCAGGCACTGTGTTGCATTCTCAACCAAAAACCGTTCAAATCTTAACAGTTACACAGGAAGAAAAGTCCTGTTAAAAGTGATAAAGAATGATGTCACAGAGAAACATGTTGGAAGACCAAGCAATATGCAAGACATAAGAATAAGTGAAGTTTAGGATGGAAGAGACTGAAGACAGGTGGGGTTGAAGTGACGCAGAAGTGGTGTGATGTAAGGTGTGTATTTGTATAAGTGTTTGTAAAGGGGTTACAGATATCAGACATAGATTAGCAATGAACGAGAGCTTAAGTTATCCATGATTTAGGAGCTTTTTTCCATAAGATGTGCAGGATTTACTATAAATGATTTAAATTAATTTACATTTTTGTATTATTAATGAAAAACTCTTATTAGATGCTTATTGCAGACTGCTTATTGGAACCCTAGCTGATAAGGTCTTTACTATGTAATCAAGAATCCTGTAGCTTTAAGCAATTTTATGTGATTTGTATGTAATGACTCTTATACAGCACGGCTGCTCTCGTTTGGGTAAAATCTGTATAAGTACTGTTTTTGATATCCTATGGGCTAGACAGAGGGGAGGTAATAGGTTAACGAGGTTCAGGCTATGAACTGTCAGAGAGCTGATATTTTAACAGCAAACATAATTCCTGTGTGCCTGGCTCAGGACTTCTCAGCTCTCATTGCTCACCCTGCACTCAAACATCCAGCTCTCATCCAACGGCACAGACAAACCACCATAAAACTTCTGGCCCAGGATATTACAAGCTCAATGGCCTGGAGAGTGACATAAAATTTAATGACATGCAGTGTAAGTGTCGCTGAGGAAAGAAGAGGAGGAGTTAAACAGTATGTTACACAGAGTTCAGTGTTAACAGAGTAAGTTGGAGTGGCAGGGATAGAAGGGGAAAGAGACAGGCAAACGGATTTAAACCTACATGTGACAAAGCAGTCTACAAGTGCATCACTTTAATTTTAGACTGGGCTTAAGAGTTTTAAATATTTATTGAAACCTACTTGTTTTACAGTTGGGTTTTTTAAAGGTCCATATTACTTAGCTAAAATGAGACCTACTGTGTTTTTTGTTTGTTTGGGTTTTTTTTTTCTCTAAATAGTTTTTACTTCAGTTCTGGAAAGTAACAGGCCATTTCTAAGTTGCAGCATTACTGTACAATAGATGCAGACCTTTATTTACAATTATCTCTGTTTTAGGGTGGCATGATGGTTCAGTGGCTGACGCTGTCAGCTCACAAAAATAAGGTCCTAAATTTGAAGCCAGTTTGGATGTTGTCCCTGTGTCTGTGTCGACTCTCTTGCGGTTCTCTGGCTTTCTCCCACAATCCAAAGACATATACGGGGCTAGATTAGGGAGCCTAAATTTCTTATAGGTGTGAGTGTAGATGGTTGTCCGTCTCTATGTGTTAGCCCTGCAGACTGGCGACATGTCCACTTCTGAAGACTATCTTCAGAATACAAGTAAATGAGGCAGTCAACCCTACTCAAACTCAAGGCTTGATTTTACCTGTGTGTTTTACATGTGTTTAATCCTGATCAGTTTGTGAATACTGTAGGTATGAATGTTTTTCATGTTTGTTAACTTCCCTAGGTGCAAAGGGTTAAATTGGAGGGCAGATAGATGGCAAGATCAGTCACAGATTATCTGTCCAGACATTCATCACCAATCAGACTGCTGCTGGTGCAGACAGCATCCTACTCCACAGCATGCTTCAAAGTAGGAGAGACAGAAAGAGAGAAAGCCTCCAGCTAGAAGAGTCACACGAAGTAACCTCACAAGACCGCATACATGGGCCTCTAGCATGCAAACTTTGAGCATACTTATATTAGCAGTCACGCAGCTTGTACAGAAAGGGTAAACCGCCATATGGTGCTACTCACATGCAAACATAATTTAATCTTGTGCCTTATGTTGGTTTTCTTTTGCATTCCTTCATAACTACGTTTATAATTTACTGCTTTCAAACTGAAACTCATTTCAAAAAGTCTGTTTCTCACCCTGTGCTGCTTGGCTTCATTTCTGGGAAACTGAGAAATGATGCTGTGCCTAGATTGTTTTGCATGTTTACAAACTGTCACTTAATTGATGCTAAAATATTCACACTACACAACATGCATTGATATAATATGCATACAGACATTGACAGAATCTCCTCATATGATTATGGACTCTGACATGCACGCTGTCGCACGGTATTCTCTGTAATGTCTGCAAACCAAGCTTAAATTACTTGTCTTTCTCCAAGTTGTGTATTAGATGACATGAAGGAACATAAGACCTCTCAACAGCCTCAACATTGCTCAGATACAGCAGATGGTGAAGTAATTATTTCTATACTGGCTTACACAACCTCTGCCTCTAAGGGTTTGCTTTTACATACTCTGAAGTAAGGGTTCAATCTCTAAGCTTTCAAAGTAAAAGCTGGAACCTCAGTTTTCACCATCCCCATCTGTAGGAAATAAACTTGGTGTGCACACAGGCCAATAAACTATAACAAAAGTTAACAAATATTTATTGTATCCGGCCATGATCAGTGTTCTTAACAGCTCCCTGCAGACTTGTAAGTTGGCAGGATGCAGTTTCACCTTTATGAAAAACTGCAAATAAAGCAACATTCAGTGTATTAAATTCAAAGTTCAAAGTGTGAACAAAATTATAAAAACATACACTGCTTTAGTGTTGCTTAACGAGTCTTCACTGGTCCTGAAAAAAACATCAACATGCAGATGGAACGTAAAGAAATGCTGCAAGAATGTTTTGGGGTTTAGTGAACCTCTCATATTGTTCTGAGTACTTTTAAGGTAAGAAAAGAGGAATTACACTCTCTTTATTATTTGGGAAGTTATTTTGTTGAAAATTAAGTAAAAAAAAATAAACATGTAATGAAATGGTTTACATTTTCTGCCATGGAAATGATCTAAACCAGCAGTCCCCAACGTTTTTTGCGCCATGGACCGGTTTAATGTCAGACAAATCTTTCACGGACCAGTCTTCAAGGTGTCGCGGATAAATACAACAAAGTAAAATGATACGACCAAGACAAAAACTGTGGTATTTTGTAAATATAATAATAAATGCAAATTCACTGTGTAATTGTGTAACTTTATTAGCAGCATCCGCCAACAACATTGAGAGTAATATCCTCCTCTCTGCCCCTTAATGCTCTCTGGTTGCTATGGTAACACGTAAATATTTCTTTCAAAATAAGACACACAACTACAACACGGGAAAAGACTCAGGGAAACCAAGTTAACGATAAAAACCCTGAAAACGATAAATTTAACACCCAAGGCTCATCTCTCGCGGCCCGGTACTAAATGACTCACGGACTGGTATCGGTCCGTGGCCCGGGTGTTGGGGACCACTGGTCTAAACTGTTTTAATCTTGTAATGCATGACTGTATAAATATAATAAGGAACTACATACAGTAGATTAGTTTCTCATAAAACCTCAGGGCTTTTCGTGTAAAAGAGGTCATGTACAGCAGAGTACATGACCTCCATAGGAACCTCGAGAGCACCCACAACAAAAGCCCCAACTTGATACATTCAGCATGAATGTCTGCCATTGTCGGGTCATTTTTCTTCCACCTTTCTGTTTTCCATGCCTCTTCAATCAGTAGACAGGGTGCCATGACACAACTACTTATTAGTAAGAAGCAGTGGGCAGGCAGAGATCGCTTTGCAAAGACAAACAACTTAATTAGTGGCGGCACAGCTTTAATAAGTTCAGCTCAAAATAGTTTGGAAAAGCTGGTGAAAAAACAGCACTGTAATTATGACTGTGCTAGATTTTGATTCCCAATTTATAGGGGAGGCCACAATTACTGTGTTTGTGGAGCTTTCACTGTATTGTTGGTATTCTCCTGAATGTGTGGTCAACAAGTGTGTGTGATGTAAGAACTCACTGTTAAGAAGTTTTCAGTTATGTGAAGCTCATCTGTCTGGGAAAAGCCAGAGCAAGCCTGCATATGTTAAGTCCTTTCCACAAAGAACACTTGGCTTTTATCTTCTTCAGTGTGTAAGACTAAAGTTAAAATTGTGGTCCTCAATTTAATCCCGGTAAAGTCTACAACGTAGTCGTCTACGTCATTGTTTGCACTGCATTACGCTCGTGTGCTGGTGTATCTGCACTGCTCTGCCAACACGAGAGAAACTGAGCTGATCATGTTGAAATTGGAGCTAATAAATAATGAACAACTGAAATGCAGGAATAAAAGGACTTCAGAACAGACTGAATCTATACAGAGATTGTATGAAGCATGAAAATGAGAAAACTGTATGAAGCATGAAAATGAGAAAAAATTGGGAGAACATTTCATATTGCATTAGCATTATCAGCAAGCTAAATACAATAGCAGCCTATTAGATTTTAATAGAGGTACCCCAGCCATGTGATAATTAATGCACTGCACTGTGTTTACGCTGCATAATACTACCATGTCGCATGTTGCACGTCATGCTACAGTGTAGTATAAGAATGCATGTGTATTTCTGTGTCGTGTTCACATTCCATCTGTAAGGTGTATTGAAAGAATTTTGCTTTGCCTTCAGTACACACTCAGCTTTTTATCTGTCTAAAAATGTGCTACAAAGAAGAGCAAATAGAGAGATGATTAAATAAAACACTTCTGCACTGCTACACAGCTGCTCACACATGCAAATATATACGCATCCCACTAGGGTTTTTAGTCTTATTCAGAGCAGGATGAGAAGTGCCGGAGCAGCAGTCATCAACTGCACAACGATAAATTCAACTTTTTTCATCATTCAACTCTCTCTTCGGTATAAACTGTGGATCGCCAGGGCCAGGTTTAGGCAGGGCAAATTTGCACTGCTTCCTTTATTCAATTTGTGCTACCAATCTGTGGGTAATTAGTGCTTTATTATTAAGGTAATGGCTAATTACTCAATAAGGGACTGGGACTCCCTTCTAACATTGCAGTTCAGTGGCAAGAGAAAGATTATAAAGGTTCAAAAGTCTTTATAAACATTACAGTTTATAAACAAATAAATAAATATGTGGAAAAAAATCATATAATTTCAGGAGATAAAGTTGCATCATTGGATTATGGAGGTAAGTTGTGTCATAGAGATTTTTAAGCTAAGTTCCTCTTACTGTGTATTTTGGGTACAGTATACACAACTCTGTAAAACAGCATGGTTCTATTAAATTTAATGAAAAAACTGCTGAGCTAAGTTGCCTGTCACAGCGATTAGCATGTTGGATTGGACTCTGGCAGGGGTCAGGTCACTTGATGCAGCAGGGCTAGTGGTTATTACAGAGTAGGCAGCTTGATTAGCCTGCAGGGTAAAGACTAGATACTTCCAAGTATGTGTTTGTGCTTGTGTTTGTGTGTGTGTATGTGTGTGCGTGCGTGCATGCACGTGTGTAAATGTGGATTGTATGAGTAGGTGGGTACTATTGTTTTGCCAAGGCCAAGACAGGATGGCGACCCAGAGCCAAAGACAAGAAACCGGTAGAGCAACTCAACAACGAAACTGAGCAGCCATCTGTGCCTCTGAGCTTTGAAGCATAAATTGTTGAG
Organism: Pelmatolapia mariae; assembly: GCF_036321145.2. Taxonomy (NCBI): domain Eukaryota; kingdom Metazoa; phylum Chordata; class Actinopteri; order Cichliformes; family Cichlidae; genus Pelmatolapia; species Pelmatolapia mariae. Next base: position 23,226,509 of record NC_086228.1, read on the forward strand.
AATTAACCCACCCACTCACACAAGCACAACCTATACACGCCTATACTATGTAAAATTACATAACATATTCATCAGAGAGAAACTGTGGATTTGTAGAGCATGTTGTGTGCATCATGCCTGAACATTTCCCAATTTGTGAGGGAACGAAATCATAATGTAAGACCCATGAATGAACAAAAGAGTTAATGGATTCAGCTGAAAACCATTTTTACAGTTGCTACTATAATTAAACATTATACAGCCCTGTACATCTGTACCAAAAAACATACATGTTCATTAACAGAAAGTCCTTATATTTCATTCAAACATAACTGCCAACAGTTTTGTTTTGTTTTGTTTTTAACATTAAAAAAAGCAAGAAACAATAATAATGGCAATCATTTTTAGTGACCTGACAGACAAAAATATTACTTTTATATTATTTTTTGGTTTTCTAGTGTCTCACAGCTGAGAAGCCATGCAAGTGCTTTTTTTAATGGGTGTGATGATTTTAGCGAAAGTGTGAGGACTGCCTCCACACAGTGTTAACAACACATTCTGTTCCTCCTACCAAATAAGCCCACAGGGTTCAAGTACAGTCTCTGAACAGACACACCAACATACACAATGCATCAAATCAGAAGCATGGGAGACAATCAGATTTATTTATATTGTTCACAAGGCTCATCTCAGCACTTGATACCAAAAGCCAGAATGAAATGTATAAATCACTTTTTTTAAGTGGATGTGTTTGTTTTTACTGGTAGCATGATGTAATCCTGTGGAACTAGGATCATGTGTGAATCTACAAATGTTCTTGTTTCTCAATATTTCCATCCACGGTAGACCTCAAAAGTTTTACCAATTTTGCTTTCAGCGCTGACTTAATTTTTCGTGGCATAGATTCATCCACAGATTCATCCATAGGTGCTGATGGAAACATTCCTCAGAAATTTTTGTCCATATTGACATGAAAACATGACACATTTGCTCTAAATCTGTCTGCTGTGCTCTCATGATGCAAATCTCCCATTCCATGACATCCCAGAGGTGTACCACTGGATTGAGATTGTGTAACTGTGGGGAGCCATTGGAGTACACTGATTTTAATGTCATGAAATTGTTACACTGTGGTCATAAAGGGACGGACATGGTCAGCAACAATACTCAGGTAGGCTGTCAAATTTAAACAATGCTCAAACTGGTAATAAGGAATCCAAAGTGTACCAAGAAAATATTCTCCAAACCATTTTATCATCACCGTGAGCATGACCCACTGATACAAGGCAGAACTAAATCAGATTCAATATGGTGTGCGATAAGGGATGCTCTTCTGCACACCTTGGTTGTAACAAATGCTTATTTGAGTTTCTGTTGACTTCCTACAGTCTTAAAGCAGTCTGTTCATTCTCCTCTGTCATCAACAAGCCATTTTTGCCTAGAGAACTTCCGTCACTGGATATTTTTTGTCTTTTTTGCACCATCTTCTGTAATCCTTAGAAATGTTTGTGTGGAAAATTCCCAGTAGATGAGCAGTTTCTGAAATTCTCAGAGCAGCCCATCTGGCACCAACAACCATGCCCATTAACTCATTTAAAGTCACTTAAATCACATTTCTTCCCCATGCTGATGCTTTTTTTTTTTCAGCAGGTTGTCTTTACCAGAAAAGCTCTGAGTTACTGCCATGCGATTTGCAGATTAGATATTTGTGTTAACAAATGGTTGAACAGTTGTGCCTAATAAAGTGACCGTGAGAGAGTATGTGAATGTTTTCATGTCCTCTGAATGCATTTTTTTTATCATCAGCAATTTTTTTTTTATTTTAAACTTCGATAACAGAACTGAAAAATAAATACATAAATAAATAATTAAAAAACCAAAAAAAACCAAAGGAAAGGGAGGTTATCCTATTCTTTCTTCGCACACCAATCCCCACACCACCACTCTCTCATTACTCCTCTGTCCATCAAGTTACAGAAAGCCAGCTTGTAAAGGGGGACCAAATACAATCATATTGATGCAATTTATCTAATAAACCATAAGTCACTTTTTCATAAGACGCCAACTCTCTGAATGCATTTTTGTCTTCTTCTTTTTTTTTTTGTAGCGATGCTAGCACTAGAGCTGATATTTGAGTATTGATCATTTTAATCATTATTAGGTATTAGTAATCATTATTAGTATTAGAGTTCAAGGGGATTTCTTCCAATTCTTTATTTTGTCCAAATCTAGATTTCAACATACAAAAGAAATCTGTAAAATTGGAACCTGTGAAAGTCTCCAATTTTATATCTTATTTATCAGCTAATTTTGCGTAACACATAGATAGAAGATCATGTTTTCTTCTAAAATGCACATATAGTGAACAAAGCAAAGATTTATTTAGCAAAAGTATCAATAGATGTAAAATTCCTCTTCAGAAAAAGTAAGCACATCCTCAGCTTTTGAAGCCAGTTCAGCCCCATCCACCAGGAAATGGTCCTTTTGAAAAGGTTTGCTACTCTTCCTTCAAAAATGTTTTCAGTTCAGTTTAAGATGTTTGAGCTTTTGCTTGCATGTGCTGCTCTCTTTCAAATATCCTACATTTCAGCAGAATTCAGATTTTTGACTACCCATTCCATAACTCTTCATTTCTTCTTCTTGAGCCATCCCTGGGTGGATTTGCTAGCGGTGCTTAGGATCAAAGGTTTACTTACAGTTTAAGCACTTTTTTGATATGATGTGAAATTCATAGTTAAATTACATATTGTTCCCCAGTCGCCAAGTCAGCAAAGCAACTCCAAATACTAACATTTCGATCACAGTGCTTTGCCAAGAGCTTCTTCTGTTGAAGAAGCAACTATGTCACTGATTCATCTGTCCAGTACACATTCTTATTGTAAATAATTTTTCCTATTTGTAAAACCTCTTTATAATTAAAGATGTATCCAATTTAACACCATCAGTTGTGAAAACTGCCTACAGATGAGATGACATTTTTGAGTTATGGCAGACTTTTTTCATCAAAATGTATGTTCTTGTATTTATACAAGTTGGCAGTCATGTGAAACACTAATAATCTCGCTAGCATCCACAACCAGTTTTTTCCCTGAAGTTCTCGTGGAGCTGCTTAGGTCTTGGTAGATGACATCACACACTTTAACAGCACAAAAAACACTTGATGACTTGGAGTTAAATAAGTCTCCCTAATCATTAGCACCTACTCTGAATCCCGTGACACTAACATTTCTGTATTTGAATAATGTAGAATAAAGAATGATGTAGACTACTCTTACTTTTCCATGAAAAACATCAGCTTTTTCTCTTATTGAAATTCTGATTGAGTCTGTGTCACATTTTCAGGTAATTCTTTTAAAATGTTTACTTGCTCAAATGTGTCCGAAAAGCCAACAGTCTTCTACACAGGCTGTATATCGATCTGTATGTGCATAGTACAATACACAGAATACTATCACAATACAAACATGAAAGAAAATCACATTAAATCTACATCATAAACTGATGCCAGATGCTGTCAATTCTGATTTACAGAGTATAGCTGAACAGAGAAAGCCCTGCAAAATCCTAAGATAACTCTGGCAGACCAGACATAAAAAGCATTAACACACACACACACACTTGTACCATGTGAAAACAAGAGCTATTTCTGACTCTGCTGTTGTTTGGGGATTTCAGTTTATTTCCTGCTCTGTCAAACATGTTCTAAATGTTGGTGCGAGAGTCACGTCTTTGTTCTATAAGACCAGGGGAAACAAGTGACCACTTGATTACACAGCACAGCAAACACATGACATAAAGGTCAGGAACACAAAGGAGTGGGTACACAACTGCAGAGTATTGTGCAGGACGCATTGGTGTTCTCATCTGCTCTTCTGAAATTATACACATCTATTACTGATTAGAAATATAAAATTAAATAAAACTGGAATCAGCTTTATTTTAGGTGACATTGCTACTATAAGATATTACGCAAGGTCCCCCAGTAACCAAAGGAACTGAAGCAATTTAACATTGTCTTTGTCCTAATTTTCCACTGTAACCTTTAAGCAAAGCTGAAATATTTTGGCATTATTGCACGTAACCTTTTCATCTCGCCTACAGCACTGTTCATCTTCTTTATGCTGGCCAGTTCTGCTGTTATGTATTACTGTTAGATCACTGACTGCCATCTCTCTCTCTCTCTCCCGCTGTCTCTCTCTCTCTTAACTCTCCATCTCTTTTGTCTTTCTCTATCTCAGTGCTGCAGTGTAGGCAGAGACTTGTCTCCTCTAATTACATTGAAAACGATGTGATCATTCAGTACAGAGAATCTCTAATGACATCTGGCAAAACAAAGAAAAAAGTTTTAAGGCAGGAAACTGAATCACACTGCCGCCTGGCTGAATGTCCATTGACTATGAGGTTAACGGTGGGGAAACTGTAGCACCACGGTGTTTGCTTTCAAGCAGTTTTAACCGTTTCCACATTATCAAGTATCCAATCCTAACGCAGCTTGTACAAAAGTTTCTGGTAGGGTAGTACTTAAAGTGCTATGGTTTGTATCAGGAATGCCTGGAAAAGACTTTGTGTTAAGACTAGCCCTCGTGTTTCCAGTGAGACTTCATGTTACTTTACAGAATGGATCTCATTCCTCTCGCTTTCAAACTTCCATCCACCCTTTTCTGTGCTGAAGGTCAATCACAACAATTATAAGGGTTGATATGATGACTAACATCTCTGACATTCCTCTGTTGCTCAGTGCTGTTTCACAATATCTCTGTTTTGTTTTGTTTTTTTCTCTGATTAGTAGCTGAGCTGTCAGGTAAAATCCCAGGGAATTGTGGCCTATGCCTTTAATAAACCCTGAAGAAGATTTCAACTGAACTGAGAAGATGCAAACTATTTCGCATTTGTCTGTCAATGCCAGACTAACTTCAGGGCAGTTTATCGGAAGATGTTCTGGCTGTGGCTTCACATTAAGGTCACTTTTTTCTGGTAAGTACTGGAAAAAATGTTGTGATTCACAATTAAGAGTAAAAGTTGCCCATTAAACTGTAAAGTTTTCCTTCTTATGTTATATGATTTTATCGGGCTATTAGCGTGATGATGATTTCATGCGGAGACACTCTGGTTGGTCAGTGTTGCGCTAGTTTTAACTGGTTTTCACTATATAATCCTGGGCAACATAATCTATGAAGAGCTCGGGAGCTAAACCTTACATATACTTTTGAATTGTTAGAAGCACTAATAAAATGTTATCCAAATTACAAATTTATTAAGAAAAACAATAGGGGGCACTAATTTACTGTTGCCTTTCCCTTTTCATTTTATAATGAGCTGTGTATCAGCATGCATTTTTCTTTGTCTGGGTCACAGCATGCACGTTTGCAGCGCTGCGTTCAGTGCATGTAAGCAAGCCACCTCGATATCCTCCACCCATGACTGACGACTTCCATGCTTATTGGGGCTTTGTTGCCGTGGCAGCGTCTCATTATGTAAATGATGTCTCCCTGATGAAAAGGAGGCAGGCGCAGCCGTGATGCTCACTGCTCCAGACTGTGTAAAATTGGCTTCAGGGACCAGTGAAGGAGCATTGCTATATTTAGCAGTCATCTTAACAATGTCTTTCTTTATTCTTTCTCACATCTTTGAAACAGAAGGCCCACTCGCATTTAACACTTGTGTCATCTTTTTCACACAGTGAGTACTAAAATATTACTCCAAATGCACATAAAGGCACATTACCAACATTTTCAACAGTGGCTGTGGCATTTACGTCTTCAAGGCTTAATATGTCATATTTCTAAATTCTTGAAAGTTCTTTCTGTTGAATAGTTTCCTAAAAATGTATTATCCTTCCTTCCTCTGCCATTTATCATCACTGTCATGACCCAAGCTCAAAGGGTTTTATTCCAGCCCAATAAAAATGATCCTTTTAATGTTATAGCCAGTTTTTAAAATATGTGCTGCTATTGAATTAGATGCCAGCAACATATTTTAATAAAGTAGGGTTAGGGATACCAAAAGCTTGGACAAGCTTTCAGCGTCAAAGTCTGACTCTTTGAGAAAAAAATTCTTTAGGAAACTGTGTAAATGAATAAATAATTCTTGTTGTAGAATGAAATTGCAAAGGATTTGGAAATTTCATCATCTAGGCGCCATAATATGATTTTAAAATTTCAGAGAAATCTCTGTGCGCAAGGGATCAGGCAGAAAATCAAATACTGAACGCTTGTGATCTTCAGGCCCTTACGTGGCACCACATTAAAAACAGACGCAATCTTATAGTAGAAAATACTGTATAAGCTCATGAACACTTTAGATCATACTTCATAAAAAATGCTTTTATTTTTCCCAATCTAACAATATATCAGATCAGTTAAGTATTACCCTTGTGCTTCCAACACTGATATGTTTTTCTCATAGATAGTGAACTGCTAAGGTAGATCACTGATGCAAGCTGAAGTGTGGCCCTGCCTGTAACTTGCTTGTGAAACAGCTGCAGGACTGGAGGAGAGCAAGAAGCCGGTAATCCTTTTAACTATTCTCTGCACGTTTTGCAGAGGAGATGGTGGTCTGCTGCTTTGGAGTCTTCCAGTTGAATTCACTCTACAGAGACTACAGCCTACAGCCCCATTAAGAGACTGTCAATCACTAATCTGCATTCTGTTCAAACCTGAGGCAATCATTTGCCCTTACCATAAGCACTGCTGGCCAGTTAGATGCTGTTTCCCAGACTTGCTCAGCCTGTAGATCCTGTTTATTACCACTGGTTCATCCTTATCTTGTCCCTTTCCTACCTCGGCTTAATCCCCTTTATAATTATCATCAACTTTAATTAGTTAATGTGCAGAGCAACTATTAATCCTGAGCATCATTTCAAATACAGAAACCAAGGCCATGAAACCTTTGAACATGACATGATGTTAAAGCATTAACAGAAACATTTCAGTGTTGTCACTCTGAGCCGAAAATGTCCCCTTTTGAATCTTTATTTCACAATAATTTTATGTGACACTGTTCCCGTCCCACTAGGCTCTGTGGATGACAGGGCACATGGCTTCTATGGTAACCTTGGGATGCTGTAATTGCTTCTGTCACCTCTTTCTGCCCTCAAAACATCCAATAGCTCCTCATTCATTGTCTGTTGTAGTAAGTACAGTATTTACAGTTAAAAATATGTTGCTAAAATGTGCTTAATGTAATTAACAATGTTTATACTTAGAAGCACAAATTGCTCAGCAATAAAAGATCCACTTGGTTCCGTATGTTTGGGGATAATTGGAAAGAACATCTGTGGTAAAGCTTCTGCAGAACTGCACGTGTTGCATACCGTACACAAACTGTATGTGAGCCCAAGGTGGTGTGAAGGCTTTCCAGACAAATGAGTCACTCCTGCCACATGCTCAGTTGAACAGATGAACGCTTTCCTTCATCTCAGTCGGGCTAACAGCACTAGATCTGCGCTGAGTCAATTAACAATCAGAGTTGGATTTTCTCACACCTGGCAACGGTATTATATGAGGAGGACGTAATTCTGTTTACCATTTGTCATCTCCAGATGATGAGCTAAAAAAGAAACTAAGCAATGCCATTTAAACATGCTTTCATTATAACAGCAGCGGAAAGGAGACGAGAAAAGGATTCCATTTTCTGCTGATTTTATCTTTGTTAAATTTAGCAGATAATAGACCACTGGGAAAAATGTCAAGTCCTCTGCTTCTTCCCTCATTAAATCTCTGAGCCAACATGAAGATGGCTAACCTCAACTTGGCTTACTGACATTAGCAGCTATAGGAAAGGGTAAGTAGGTCCAATAATCTGAAGCTCACACTTGCATAAAAGTGGTTTATCTCATATTTTTTAAGTAAGCAAAACACAGCAATCCCAATCTGAAATATTTCTGTTCTTTCCTTATTGAGAGAGATTTTTATTTTGTTATCAGCCAGTTTGACACACACAACCACAATTATGGGGGATTATCTTTAGATGGGATTAACTACTGTAGCACGGAGTGCATTTCTGAAAGTAAAACTGCAGTAATCCAAAATCCACAGGTAGTGAATAATCCCATACCTACTGTCAAACTTTTAGTCCACACAATCATTTTGATGAAATGATTCAAGTGGAGCAATAAGATTACTATCATGAACCATGTTAGCATTAGCAGGCCATAGTCAGATCTGAAGAGGACTTTGGAAAAGAACATGTTGTTGTAGTGTTAAAACGCACTCGTTTTGTGCAGAAGTCAAAAATAGGAAATGGCAGAAACATTAATTTTGATATTTTATCTGTTCACTTTGTGTAACAAGGAAGTCAGTAACTTCTTTTTGTGTATTCCATTTAATTTCCATCAACTGTGCTGGTATAATGGCACTACCTTAATAATTGGAATAAAAACTACCTTGAACATCATAATAACCCTTTAGATCCCGGATTCTCATACAAATTCTTATTCATCCCAGTTCCTGTACCAATTCATGCATACCCCAAGCCGGGCTGTGCACTGTATATTGAGCCTTGTTTTTCATCCCATATATTTACATGAGTTGGTTGTTAGCAAACTGTCAGAATTTTCAGCTCTGGACACATACTTACTCCTGATCCTAATTTTGGGGGGATAATGTTAATTACAAGACCATGCTAAGTAACTTTTATGGAAAGAATTGGAAGTTAATACAATGGACATAATATTCCAAAAAATGTTATTATCATTGTTTAAAAAAAAACTTGGCCCATTATTTTTGAGATTAGATTAACAGATAATCGCATGCTTGCTAAACAGCTGTGATATTCAGCAAAGAGCATTCATGGCCTTTTTTAAGTAATAAGGATTAAATGTCTTTAGCCCCTCTTAGTCACAATATTTATGGAGGAAGCCAAATGACATGTGTAAATTAACAACCAGGTATTTCAAAGTATAAAACTGCAAAGATTAGTTGAAAAATGCAAAGTGCAGTATAAACTACAGGGGCACTTTAAAACCTTTCTATTGGCCATATGTTTCTACAGTCTGAAAATATTCATGTGATCTTTTCTGAAATTGCAAGAGGTTCACAGGAAGAGCCAGGCAGAGCAGGAAGCAGGGTAATTGTCATTTGGGACCTTTTTTCACTCATCGTTTAAGCACAAAAAACTATTTCAGGTACTATGTTCCAACCCCGTGAGCTTATTGCATGAGCTTATTCACATGAGTTTATTCACACGGCTGGTAGTGGTCACTTAACTTTAAAATTTAGTACTAGGTCAGCTTACACAGCTTACACAAACAACCTGCGGGTTTGTTTTCTGAGGGAGACCAGCCTCTCACAAAAGCCTCACCTCAGAAGACACGCAGCTCTGTGGATTACCAGCAGCAGGCAGACTAATGCACCCGCAGTGAAGCATTTAGAGATTTTAGGGGCAGAACATTTCTGGCAGCAATGACGTAAAACATCGCATAGTTTCCATTTCAAAGTTGAGAAATTAATAAGATTAAAATGTCTTCATCCTAAACACGTACGTTCAGATGTATTTCACTGCTAAATGATCAATACATAACCATTTCCAACAATACAGCTGTCATGCTGAACCAAAACACACCTTTCATGTGAAAAAAAACGTCCTAGGAACTCTAACAAATCACACACCAGAAACCAGTCACAGGGGACCCTGAGTCAGAAACCCAAGCTTAGGAACTGAAGAGACAGGCCTTCAACATTCTCAAACACCGATCAGCACACAATTCAGCAATAGAAAGTGGCAGATCACTGATGCCACTCGGAGATCTGAGTGGCATTAGACTCCGCTCAGGAGGTGAGCCAGTTTCCTTGAGGCCGTGTAGCCGGATCTGCGTCAGTACAAGCAAAGCATCTGACAGTGCAGAACCACCCACTTTCACACATTAACATGTTGTCACTAACTTCAAAGTTGGGACAAAGTATGGTACAGACTTGTAGTGTAATGAAGAACATAACCTGTTTGGATTGACATAGAAAAGACAATCTATAATCTGTTCATTCATGTTACCATTCCTAAAAGAGATCCTGACATACTCTGACAAGATTAGAATATCCAAACACTTCAATATCAAGGGAATGTTAAGCTATTTAAACTTCACAATTTTGGTTGTACAGTCACTAAAAAGGACATAAACTGGGGGAAAAGATTAATTTTGTGTTGATACAGTATGCTGAATAAATATTATGAATCTGAGCCAGACAAATGTGAGAAAATCCTGTGAGTTTACAATGTTGAAACTTTGGAGTCATTTTTCACCCTGGCGTGACTTTTGTTGGACCCCTGCATGTCAAACTCTTGCACTACAAGTTGATCTCACAAATGCCAATCCTGTCACTGCATGCTGTGTCTTATTTTTGTTAAAACATCCCGCAAGAGTTCACAACAGTACGGGTGCTGAAGGCATTTAATAGAGTCTTAATGATTAAAGTAGTGGATCCTCCCTTCACCACAGATTGTTCAAAGGAGATTCTTGAAGAGCCTCATTAGATTAAAAGAAGTTAATGACACTGTAGACAGTATTTGGTTTTGCTGATGAGACCAGAGCAGGTGTCAGTGTTGTGGAGGATAGAGTTGCCTGCACTGTGATTAATGAAGCAGCTCCAAACTGTTCTCTGCATATCTATTGATTCATTTCTGTGGCTGGCGCTGAGCTGAATTAATCTCCCTGCAAATATGCAAGACTTATGTCTTCTTCTGCACTTTGTCCTGCAGTCTGAGGCAGACATGAATCGACTGGCTGACACTCATAGCCCAAGAGGGGGTTTATCAATACACTGCGCTAGGATCAAGTCTGAGGAAAGTAACAGAAGCACAAAGTTTTTTTTTCAGAAATATGGAATCTTTAACTGATTATAACGATAAATTAGCAAAATGATGATAAAAAGCAATCGAAAAATGTACGTTAAATTGGACCATGAAGTAAAACACATATGGTGCAAATGTTTGCATAACCGATGGAGAGTTAATCATCTCAACTGTTAATGCATATGCACGAGAGTTATCTGAGAGAGGCTTCAAGCCCTGGAAAGTTATAAAGCCGAGCGAGTGTATACGTCATGCTTTGACACATCATTTTGTCCGCACAACTAAGCTTCACAAGGACAAGGGGAAACTAACACAACGTGATTCACTGGTGTTGATACTGGTACTCTACACAGAGCCATGTTTCTCTCTTTCAGTCTCTGCATGTTTTCTGTTTTCACATGCTTTGCTAACAAAATAAATCCCTGAGGGAGTCGGAGAGAGAAAACAGTGCCCTGTCACAAAACTGAGTCACCAAGAAAACACCCTGTAACAAAAAGAGACTTTCTTACTGAGTGACAGTTTGAATAGCATGTCTTTGTGATATGATTACTACTAGGACCCCCACAGAGAACATTACTTGTACTTTTCAGGATTTAAATCTGTCTGTAGATGCAAAAAAGAGATGCTCATGCTCGACCCCTCTTTTTTTTAATTTTCTAACCAAATAATGTTTTTGTAAAGATGTAAGTATTCAGAGAACTACAACTGCAAAAGACATACTACTAAAATAAAATTAAAATATGCCATCATAGGTAATTTAAGCAGCTTGGCAAGAGAGATTTTTTTTTCAAAGTAAGAAAAAAGGGGGTATCACTCTGTTCAAAAAAAGCGGGGCAGTGAGAAGCTTCTGCAGTCCAACAGCTTGCAGGGGGAAAAAGGAGCTGTGGAGATGGCAGGTGGTTCCGGCTTTAATGGACTGTTTCCCTGAAATAATTTGTGGGACAGGTGGTTGCCAACATTGGCAGGGTCGGTGGTGATTTTCCCCATGCGGTTCTCGGCTCTTGTGCAATTCAAGTCTCTGATGGAGGGCAGCTGGTACCAAATGACCCTCTCAGCAATTCACAGTCTACTGTCCTCCCCCCAGCCCCTTCTATTTTTTTCCTCTCACACGAAAGCACGTGAGCTACACCACATTTGTGTGTTTTTCTGTAAATTTATAGAAGGAGACAAGCCTTAGTGAACACTCATAGTTAAGCTGAAGATGTTTTGCTGTCATCTGATAGTTTTGGCGATAGTGCTTCCAGAGAGCGTGCCATTGATTTCCAGTGGGAGACAAGAACAAAAGCTCCCATGGAGGTTAATCTTGAAATCAATTAAAGCATGTTTTACTCACTGCACATTCAGCAAAAAACTGATAAGCTTCCCTTACTGGTGTTTTATTTTAGATGCAGAAGTTAGTTGTCAAGCATCTTATACTATAAACATTAAAAAGACATACTATAGACATACTAAACATACTATGGATCTAAAGGTTATATAATATCAAAAGAATATCTATTTTTCCATTATATGTTTGTTAAATGCATCAACAAATTAACCACAGAGGTTGAGCAGTAGAGTGTTTTAACAACAAATGCACCATGACACCAAATTTTTCCTTCTGTGCCCTCCTCCAGGAAAGCAGCTTTGGATGAGGTATGCTCAATAGCTCACTAGGCAGTAATACTTTATTAATGCCTATTAATAAAGATTAAATGTTAATAAAAACTGTAGTATTCTGTAGTACCCTGATTAGGATGCATCTGTACCACATATAGTAACACCAAAAGTCAGGTAGCAGTGTTGCCAAAATAAGCCAATAAGTTCATTGATTTGTTGTAAGCACTTCAAGCGGAGTCAGAACATAGTAGGGAGATTCAATTGCATTTCTATACTGTAAGTAAACAGGAAGACTGTTATGGGCACGCTGCCACGGTGTGAGTGTTGGTTATTTTATTCTGTCACTAAACCTTGGAAACAGCCGTTTTTACTGGTTGCAATTAAGAGTTATTTTAAGGGGGAAATAATGCCCAGATATTTACTGACGCGAAAAGTCCTGTCCTCTATGGTGTGTGGGTTTTTTTAATCTTTTAATAGAAAACTGAGCACGAGGACAAAGACGCAGTAACGTGTGTGACGGTGCGTAAGCTGTCCCGCACATCAGGACGGAACGGTTGCGATTAGTCCCTCTAGGTTTCTTTGGCAACCTGTCTCCATTCTGTCTCCATGGCAATGCCAAGGCAGTTTACTTCCTTTTTCCCAGAGATACGGAGCCTCTTTGTTACGCCACAGGTCATAAACCCGAGCTACGAGACCGAGAGGGCTCCGCGCTTCGTGGCAGTGCAGATGTGACGAGAGTGTGCGGCTCAGTGTACGAGCGAGAAACACAAAGGGACCTTTCAACAGGATGCCAGTGACACAATAGGATGCCACCACCATCGCTACACTGGTTGTACTGGTTACCTTATTAACATCCTGTAACACACACCCTGTAACATATTGCCTTTGCTAAATCATCTGCGTTTCTGACGATCACCAAGTCAAGGCAAGAAACGCATGTGATCTCAAACTCAACACATCGTGCAGCGTATTGGCCTGCAATAGCATATCTCAAACAGCAATATCCACATGCATCGTGCTGGGAATGGTGAACCATCCAGTGGTTGGTATTGTTTTCAGTCAAACCTCAAAGGGTGATTTGAGCACCATGCAGGGAATGAATGAGCGCATGGTCGCGTTTAAACCTGTGATTTGGGGATAAAGCAAGCTGTGCAAGGCAAGGCTCTTCTCTTACCCTTGGAAGCATCCTTGTCTTCTTTAGGCTTCGCCACTTTTCCGCTCATAGATCCCAGTTTGGATGTGTAATTCCCGAATTAGATAAGAATCGAAATCCCCTTAATTGCTGACAGTCCTCAATGAAATCCTGACCGGAGATTCCAAGTGCTGAGATAAGGCTTCTGTAAAGAGAAATATTCATCAAAATTGCATTTTCTCTCATAACACAACAGCTGCGTTTGGTGTTACAGCAGGGCCAAAGAACGTAACAATGGAGCTACTCGTGCTGCAAGGTGTTTCTCAATTGGGTATCAATGAAAACATTCAACTATTGATAGACACACTCACACGCCACACGACAAAGACCTCATGTAGTTTCAATAAACACAAAGAAGCAGCCTATACGCATGCCTATCTTCGCATAGCCTTTCCAGTGATTTAAGACCGCGCTTTAACCTACCTTATCTCCTCCACGTTTTCTGCTACATCAATGCACATTGATGAAAGGAAACGTCCCCACCATGAATCCCGTTATGTTGCATACGAAAAATCACGACCTACTCTATTGTGACAAGGGAGACGAGCAAAAAGCTGCGAAATGGAGCGCACTTTTGCTCCCCACAGGTCTTCAGTCAAGAAAAATTCAAGTGAACAATACACTGAGCTGTAGTGTCTAACAAACCCCGAGAGTAATCCCATCCAGTGTGGCTTTTGGCGACCAGGTTTTCTTGTCTGAGGCTTTCACGGTCGAGCTCTGCTCCTCTAAACACTCGGCAGATAGAATCAACAGGATACACAACGTGAGAGCGCGCTACCAGTTACAGCGCCCGTTCACACAGTGGACAATTGTTTTTTGACCCCCGTATGACGGCTGTGGTGAAAACGAGCTGCTCCATCCATGAATGCAGTCAGCATGTGAGCTGTGATGTCGATGCGGAGAAGAATTAAAGCAGGAGGTTGTGCTGCATGGCGCGCACCATCTTGCTGTTGCTCTCATTCAGTTGCCTTTGCAGAGCTATGCGTTATCCCATTCACATCCGAGATGCGCATTTTCTAAATATATATTCGGAGGTGTTTCCTCTGACTTAATTAAATATGCATTTGGAAGCCAGTAAGTGGCTGGAGGATAACACATAAAAATAAAAACCGTAGTGAATTCTTGTTATGCTTTCTTACATACCTGCAGCTTTATCATTTTACAGTTTACATAACCTCATTAGTTAATAAGATATTTATTGCATATGACTAATAAGATGGTGTTATGTAAAACAAGCTCCGATGGATCGGACCCTTAACTGAGAACATAACCCACCTAGTTAAGACTGGATAGTGGAACGTATCAGTTTGTTTTAGTTTCCTGAACATTTCTCAGGTCCTTGAAAGTTTTTCAGGTCCCTGAAAGGACACATCCAGTTCTACAGCAGTGTTATAGAGAGTGACAACCACATTAAGTCTTTCCCCCCTTCTGGCACCAGATGAGCATTTTTTTCCAGATGCCACCTCACATTCCTGTTACATAATCACAAGGTGAAGTTTATCATATAGGTGTCTTTTACACCGGAGAAGCTAATGTCGCAGTCCCACCACTGTTTTGAAATGCGTTTTGTCCCCATACCGCACAGATTTTTACAGGTGTAATTGTTTCAGATAAATAAAGATGAATTATTTGAGGAATGCTTGCAAGTTTACACAAAAAAACATGCAATACAGTTTGAATGTAGATAAACAAATAGTACACTGAGTAACTCGTTTGAGTGTGACGTGATTCACTGTGGGTCATGACAAATCGATTGTGGGAGTGAGGAATACCTCAATTTCAGTGCACTCACTGTAAAATGCATGAAATAAAGAGTTAACTATGATTATCTTTTTGTAAGTGTTCAGAGACTATCAGACTAATGAATAAAGCCATTTATTGATATTACTGCAACATATTACTGCAGTAATATGTTATATAAGTGTCCTTACCTTGTGAAACCTGTAAAGATGAAGTCTAAAAGCTTCACTTGAAGTCACATTAAACTGTCCAGTTTCAACTGAGCCATATCAACAGCAAAACATATTGATTTCCATTTTTAAGGACACTACAATCTTTTTAATTAGGGGTGCTATTTTTTAGATTCTGTTCAAAAGTCTTTCAATCCATGTCCAGTTTTTAGCAGGCTCTATGTCACAACCCCTGGTCATGCAGCGCTGTAGCATGCAGTGGCAGCAAAGAGAAAGAGACCCCTAGGTTGAGGGTTACACATCCTATATGGTTGCTATTTTTAGAAGAAACTGGAACCACTTCGAACTTTCTTCACATCCCCAAATCTTGCTGAGACATTTGAGACATACTGGGACCTGTCTCGGTCAGTCCAGTCATTGCATTGTTTTTTAAATTGCACTCTAATTTCTAATTTAAAGAAAGTAAACTCCAGTTAAGCTAAATCATAATCTTTTTTTCTTTTTTTTTTTAAACTTTTAAGACAGAGGATGGTTATTAAAACATGATATGCATCAAGCAGCCATAACATATTTTGTAGGTTCCCCTAGTGCTGCAAAAACACCTACAGGCCATGGACACAGAACCTCTGTGGGTTTCCAGGGGAATCCTTTTGAGTCTTGTGGATTATGGGATGGGGCCTCGATGCATAAAACACAGATGCATGCCTATATTTTTATATCTTTAGATTGTATTGACAGTTGTGATAGAGGCTGCAGAATCCTTGCTATGGAGTTATGAAAAAATATAGACAGATTAACTATAGAGCTTCAGTTTAGTGATTCTTTGTAGATTTTTTTTTCATAAAAACAATGTTTTTCACAGCATAGTCGCTGATGAATGTGACTGTACTTTGATGATCTACATGATAAATCTGCTAATTAAGATTGCTTTAAAATATCTACTCTACCGCAAGTCATTCATTTATATATAAATTATACCGAACAAGGGTCCGGAAGGTGTGTTCAGGTGGTGTGGTGTGCATATGTTTTAAATTCCACATACATGCAGAAAAAAAGCAGCTGAATGTTGGTTTGTTTTCCTTTGTATCATTTTGAGTACTTGAGTATATAAATACTCAAGTACTCAAAATGATACAAAGGAATGATTATAAGGTACAACACTGACTCCCCACCTGGATTCTAGAGTGGGGTATAGAGAGTGATGGTAAATGTCAGAGGCTTGTGTTCCCACTGTGTCCATGGCCTGTGGCCCCTTTTGACCTTTCCAGCAGGGCGTCACACTGTAGTGGTACATCCATTCCCAATCTGTTTAAAGCAAAGCCAGGGACCCCGTTCAATATGGTGCACACAAATTCCTGACTAACACTCTATAACCTCTGACATCAGTTAGAGGTCATAGAGTAGCAAGCTGTATCCACCCATTCTACAGAATAACCCTGAATTTCTTATTTTGTTTTCCCACTGATTGTAATATTTGTGGTAGAAAATCCCCTCAGATTTCATGCTGTGCCACACTCATGCAGACACACTCAGTAAGCTGATTGATTTCATTCACTGGTGATGTGTTGAGCGCTTTGAATGCAAAAGTAGTAATAGTACAGTTTTAAAGTACTAAATTTGCACCAACATATTAAAAAAATGAAACTATCACCAGCATCCTGATTAGAGGGATTTCAATCCTGATCAGTTGATCCTGATCCTAGAGAGCTCCAACGCATGAATAGAAAGGTTTGATCAAGGGATAAAGGTTATCACACTTTACAACTTGGTATTGATTATCACTGACCCAGAGGGAAACAAAAGCAAACTGAAACCCTACCCCCTCTACCCCACAGTATAAGATGGATCCCTTCATTGTACATATGCAGAAACAGCACTGAGGCCTGTACTGTTCTCTTGCTTTACATCAGATATATACTAGCAATGTGGCTAAGAATATGCTAAATGGTGATTCTGAACATTCTGAACACATCCCTGCAGGTCTTTGTCTCTGTTTTCTTGCATCACTGAGCACTTAAATGTACTTTCTTACTGAGAAGCTTATGCTTTGCAACCTTACTTTACGATCTAATTTTTGACAGATTTTTATGCTGATACAGTCTCTCTCTTTTTTTTCTTTTTTTTAAATGCTAGATTAATACGTAAGCATCACCATCTATGAACATGAGTTTTCCACCCTGTTTACTGAAGCATCTCCAATAGATGAAAATGCCGGTCACTTCAGACTTCTTATCAAAATGGTAACTACTTGAGCATGTCAGGACATGGAAACTCCTGCTATCCATGTTCCAACAACAAAACCTCTTTCGTGGTCACTTACGTCTTTTTCTCTTCCCATCCTAATGTAAAATCCAAATCAAATCAGCCTGCTCAGCATTTTCTTATGTTCGGCACTGGGCACAGTTGGACTTTAACTGCTTAGCTGTAGCGTGGAGGGAGTGGGCAGAAGCCTATGCAATCACTCTGGTTCTCCATTCAGTTACAAAGCCTTTTCCTTTAATTTGTCACATGTAAACATCAGACAGTTTTAGTAATTTGTTGGTAATTTGGATGAGATTTACTTTTAAAGTAAAACAAGAACAATTATCGATGCGTTGATGGTTCTTTGTGTCCGGGGGTGGGCGTCCGGGTACACACCGGCTCACTCCTTGGTGGCTGCTTATCCGGGCCTGGAACCTGGGGCTCGCTCGGGCCACTTCAGGGGTGGGGTGCCCTCGGCCTCTCGGCCTGGGGCTCGGTCACTCAGGCACAGCTGGCTGCCGGCGGAGCTCACGGGCACGTCACTGCAACCCCCCCTGGCTTCTGCTCCGCGGCTGCTGAGTGATCCCTCATCTGGGACTCTCCTCAGCTCTTTCTGGGACAGTGGCGCGGCTGCCCCTCTGTTGGTCTTCCTTGGTCTCTTGTGTTCTGGGGGCCTCTGGATGTCTGGAGTTTTGATCTCCTCCATACCTGCTTCATGCCCTGGAGGATGGGACTGTGGCCCCCCACACCCTCTAGCAGATCATTACATTAAGGAACCTTTTAAATACAAGCGCGCTCATGCTCACAGGTGTACACACAGGTGATCACACACACAAACTACACCCTTTTTGGCTCCTACCTCAAAGCACACTGTGCGCTGTCGATCTTACGTGCTGCACAATAATGTTTAATATTAAGTATTTAGTGTTATATTCCCATATATCATTGTGATGTTGTTTATTCTATTACTCTCGTTTTCTTCTGCTTGTTTTCTTTTTTCTTTCTCAACAGGTGATCCAGGTGATCGATATATGTATTTTTTGTCTGCTTATTTTGTTGGTTTTTGTTTTTTGCCCTTTATCCCCGTCCCTCTTCTCCGCTGTTTTTTTTTTTGTTTGTTTTGTTTTGTTTTTTCCCCCCTCTTTCTTTCTCCCTTTTCTTTTCCCCTGTCCCGTATCTAGCAAGTAAAAAAAATAAAATAAAATAAAATAAAATAAACAATAAAAGGTAAATCAAATGGACCATTACGGCAAGGCTGGGATGGTCCATTTGGTAAAGTAAATCCATTGGGCATCTTTCTTCGCCTTTAGACAATAATTCTGATGGCAAAAGAACCAAACGGGACAGGTTTAAAAAAAAAAAAAAAAAAAAAAAAAAAAAACTAACAATTATCTCAACTTTAAGAACAATTATCATTCCTAAAGCTAAATACAAATAACACACACACACATACACTACCCTTATTATCTTTTCCTACAGGATTATGCCAGTGCAGCTTATTCAGCAGAGGAAGGCTTACTGTGGGCTGGATTGTATGTTGCTACTCTTGTGATATTAGGTGGTTAATTGTTATTTCTATAAGTGTTATGTAAGATGATAAGATGACTCGGTATTCCAGAGAAAGATAAATCATTCAAAGCAGCACAATGGCATTTGGTGAAGAGATTGCATGTTCTGTCTTTGTTTGAGTGGGCATCTTTTGGATGGTTTCTTCCAATATTTGTGGAATGCAACATTTGCGTTGTCAGATTTGTGAAAAGCTTGTCCTTTTTTTTACACCAACTACTTTGATTTCCTATGCCAGTAATGAAGTAGTACAGTACTATGTGAAAAGTCTTGAACCAGTCCTCATTTTTTATGTTTTGCTAGGAAAAAGGGAAATCTTTGGGAAATCTGTTTCTTAAGGACATCACTGTCACATACTGTTCATCTGCTGTAGATAGTTTTTCAGACCTGTCACTTCTTCTTTTGTCCTCCAGTTTCCTCAAAATTCTGAGGACACCCTGCACACCACACTGAGAGATGCCATTATAGTTTTTAGCAGATACGTCTGTGGGAATCACCTTGTTGGTACAAAAGTACTACTTGATTGTGTTATTTTTGGCATTGTTTCTTTTTTCTCTTTTTTTTTGTCAATTTGACTAAAGAAATGGAATCAAATGATGTGTTGTTATGGCAGGCATCTGGTAACAAAGTGCCTAAAGATATCATTTGAAACTGTATTTTTTCTAAGTTGCCTGTATTGACACAACACTAGCTCATCCCTTGAGTTAGGTGCCCTATTAGAGCTTGAATGAGTCAAAGGTCAGTGCTTAACAGGAAAAAAAACATTCTTCTAAAAATGTTCAGTTATAAGGACTGAAAATGAGTTGCTACTAGTACTACTACTACTACTGTCAGCAATTCTTGTTTTGTGCTGTATCTTGCCTCTTAGTTTTAAGTGACTGGTCATTATTAAGTATTTTCTTTTCATGGTTTTGGGAGACACAGTCTGTTTCTTTGCTCAGTGTGTGTTATTCATGGCAGGTAAAATCAATTTCCATTTACATAGACCAGCCAAACAACCCATCTGGACTCTGAGCTGGTTTATAAATCAGTGCCATCAAAAACCAGCAGTGAACAAGCTGCTTGATTTGCTGCTTGCCTGTACTTAACATCACCCAAGGTTATACTTGTGGAGGAGTCAGTACGGGTGTTATAAGGATCAGTCCCAAAAGATCATTCTTTAGGACAGGCAGTGAGGTGGAGGGTGATTAATGCTCGGGTATTGTGCAGCTGGGTTAGTCATCTTCCCCTGATTGTAGGTGTTAGCCTGATTCAAGCTGAGTGTGGCTGATAAGGTAATCAGCCTGGTGCTGTAACAGGGGTGCTGGTGACAATGTATGTTGTGTAATATGAATGGGATTTAACAAACACTAACTTCTAACAGTCCAAATGCGCCCAAACTTTTAGAGATCACTACATCTTGTAGTATTTCATGTTATCAGTGAATTGCAGGTGGACTGATTATAGAATAATAGAGTAGTTTGGGATTTATTTTTTCAGTGAATTTAATACCGGAGGATTCTAAAAAGAGGTTTAATTTTAGTAGAGCAAATGATACCATGCAGCAGAGGTCAGTGTCATTTGTGCATCAAGCAAAGCAACTTCTGTAATCATATTTTGATTGTCAAGTGAATATAATGAATAATAATGCAGCAGAGAAGCAAATGCAGGATAATAAAATCCAAGGACTGAAAATGAAACTAAAGGTGATACTAGTCTTTGTCCATTTGTGTGTATGTGCCCATACAGTTTGCACATAAAAGTGATGGATTTCATTATAGGACTGCTGCACACGCTCATTTATCTCTGACTCCCAAAGAGCTCCAGCACACTGACCTCAGTTCCAAAGGTCAGGATGGGGTCAGCAAGTTATTTCAAAACCAAAGAGGTCAGGGTTAAAAGATGAGAAATGATGTCATATTTCTTTTACATCACACACTACATAATTGACTCGGCCACTCCCCGGATTGCATTTTTACAGTATATCTCCCATGTCACAGAGTCACAGTATATTTCAGCTGTTGGCCATGTGACCTACATGGAATTGGTGCAGCTGATACACACAGAGCCTTCATGTCTGTATTTGCAGGTGACTAATTATCAGCTAAATCTTTTTTTGTTTTGTTTTTTGCTTTAAGAGAAAAAAAGATTACAGATGCAAAAACTGATGCAATCAACTATCAGTTCGACCCACTTCTGCCTCATTGGCTCTGTGCAGTTTAGCTTTCTGCAAATTCTCTTCTTGACATTCATCAGGAAAACCATCATCTTCATGGGCACTTTCTGACCAGGAGGGATAGGAGCTCCACTTTTAGTAACAGTGGCTGAACATCCCTGAGCCAAGAGCGTCTGTCAGCTTGGCTGAATCACAGCAGTAGATCTGAGCTCTAATTTCCAGGGAACTCTGAATTTTACAGTGTTTCTGGGCCACTGTTGGGAAAAGAGTGATCCGTGGTTAAATGTCAACCTTTGGTAGAGCTTATTTTTTCCTCAGATTATTTCATAGGATGATGAAGGGATGGTTTCATAATGAAGTCATCAGTTATATTATTATCAACAACTATAATTCATTTGTAGACTGCGTGCAACTACTTTTTTTTACATTTACTTCTTTATTACAATTTTTTAATGGATGTATTTTGTATTTTACTCAGGAGGATTTTATCAAAAAGGCTTTCAACAGTTTAGGACTATTACACTGTGAGTGGTGTTATAATCCTGTAAATCCTATGAATAAAAAGACAGTTGTTAAAATGTCACTGTGTTTGCCTTAGTGGGTAGTAGTCCTGTGCGTGCAGGCATGTGGGATAATGGCCATGAAACATTAGGCTCTTAAATTACAGAAATGATTAACAGAGCAAGGCTCTCTGAAATATCACATTAATGTCAATGAGTTTATCAGAAGGAGGGGCTGACAGGGTGCGGGGGGGGGGGGGGGGGGGGGGGGGGGCTAGTGTGTGCTTCTTTGTACAGTTCCCTGTTGATATTACTGTAAACACTAACAAGACTGGAGTGCTGTGTGAAATGCCCTTTAACACAATTCTCCTTGCAGTCCTTGAGCATCTAGTGATGTTAATGTAAAATATATCTCTAATAGTACAATACAGCTGCAAAGATTCAACACCTAAACCATTATCATAATATTAGACACGGTTTCAGATATGTAAACAACCAAGAGTTAAATTTGTCTTCTTTCTAGAGATTGTTTAAGCACTTAGGTCTGGAAGTATTTGGTAAGTAATACAGTTTTGCAGTTTTGCCTCTGTACGCCAAAACTGTGGTTTTCAAATCAGCCAGCCAAGATGTAACTGAAGTGCAAACTTTCAGGGGTTTTATAAACATTTTGCATGAACTATTTAGGAATTACTGCCATTTTTATATATAGGTCCAATTTTAAGACCTTCAAAAGTAGATGGACATAGAAGCAGCAGGTTAACAGCCCTTGTTATTCCATGGCAAAATGATAAAATGACATTCCCGACTTGACCTCTGTAAGCACCTTCCTGATAAGTTCATGCCATCACAAACTCATTTTTGGCCATGTTGAGTTAAAAAATTAAGTCTGTTTTGTAAATCTTCACACATGTTTCAGAATGGAGGATTATGTTTGAAGCCATATGCTCATTGGCTAACGAGTTGTCAGTCATATTCAAACAAGAGATGCCTTTATGAACGAATATACAGCCAGTTTATACTGTTCTGGAGAACTGAAAGGACAACATCTGAAAGAGCTTGCACAGTTCTGGAAAATAGTTTTTGTGGATTTTTTCCATTTGTTTCCAGGAGGCAGTGAGCCTAGTTATAAACAGAGAAAATATTAACCTGAGTAGCACAAAGTAGCTGTTTCCCTACTTTCAGTCTTTATGCTAAGCTAAGCTATTATGCACGGCCTCTTGGACTAAAATAAACCACCTTTGTCTCCACTTGGTATGCAGGGATCACTTTAGAAACACACACTGTTTGTTTAGGCTCCAATTTTTGTTCAGTACTTCAACAGCAGCTCTTTTTTTTTCTTTTTTGGTCTAATTATACAAAATTGTCTCAGAGGAGAAAACGTGATCATAAACTAACCGAGACAGAGTGTTTTAACTTCACTGTACGTCACATTACACAAGAGTTGATCCTGTGTTTCCTATACAGTCATATACAGTGGCTTGCAAAAGTATTCGCCCCCCTTGAACTTTTCCACATTTTGTCACATTACAGCCACAAACATGAATCAATTTTATTGGAATTCCACGTGAAAGACCAATACAAAGTGGTGTACACGTGAGAAGTGGAACGAAAATCATACATGATTCCAAACATTTTTTACAAATAAATAACTGAAAAGTGGGGTGTGCGTAATTATTCAGCCCCCTGAGTCAATACTTTGTAGAACCACCTTTTGCTGCAATTACAGCTGCCAGTCTTTTAGGGTATGTCTCTACCAGCTTTGCACATCTAGAGACTGAAATTCTTTCCCATTCTTCTTTGCAAAACAGCTCCAGCTCAGTCAGATTAGATGGACAGCGTTTGTGAACAGCAGTTTTCAGATCTTGACACAGATTCTCGATTGGATTTAGACACCAGACAGGTCAGGGATAAAGTTATTGAGAAATTTAAAGCAGGCTTAGGCTACAAAAAGATTTCCCAAGCCTTGAACATCCCACGGAGCACTGTTCAAGCGATCATTCAGAAATGGAAGGAGTATGGCACAACTGTAAACCTACCAAGACAAGGCCGTCTACCTAAACTCACAGGCCGAACAAGGAGAGCGCTGATCAGAAATGCAGCCAAGAGGCCCATGGTGACTCTGGACAAGCTGCAGAGATCTACAGCTCAGGTGGGGGAATCTGTCCATAGGACAACTATTAGTCGTGCACTGCACAAAGCTGGCCTTTATGGAAGAGTGGCAAGAAGAAAGCCATTGTTAAAAGAAAACCATAAGAAGTCCCGTTTGCAGTTTGCCACAAGCCATGTGGGGGACACAGCAAACATATGGAAGAAGGTGCTCTGGTCAGATGAGACCAAAATGGAACTTTGTGGCCAAAATGCAAAACGCTATGTGTGGCGGAAAACTAACACTGCACATCACTCTGAACACACCATCCCCACTGTCAAATATGGTGGTGGCAGCATCATGCTCTGGGGGTGCTTCTCTTCAGCAGGGACAGGGAAGCTGGTCAGAGTTGATGGGAAGATGGATGGAGCCAAATACAGGGCAATCTTGGAAGAAAACCTCTTGGAGTCTGCAAAAGACTTGAGACTGGGGCAAAGGTTCACCTTCCAGCAGGACAACGACCCTAAACATAAAGCCAGGGCAACAATGGAATGGTTTAAAACAAAACATATCCATGTGTTAGAATGGCCCAGTCAAAGTCCAGATCTAAATCCAATCGAGAATCTGTGTCAAGATCTGAAAACTGCTGTTCACGAACGCTGTCCATCTAATCTGACTGAGCTGGAGCTGTTTTGCAAAGAAGAATGGGAAAGAATTTCAGTCTCTAGATGTGCAAAGCTGGTAGAGACATACCCTAAAAGACTGGCAGCTGTAATTGCAGCAAAAGGTGGTTCTACAAAGTATTGACTCAGGGGGCTGAATAATTACGCACACCCCACTTTTCAGTTATTTATTTGTAAAAAATGTTTGGAATCATGTATGATTTTCGTTCCACTTCTCACGTGTACACCACTTTGTATTGGTCTTTCACGTGGAATTCCAATAAAATTGATTCATGTTTGTGGCTGTAATGTGACAAAATGTGGAAAAGTTCAAGGGGGGCGAATACTATTGCAAGCCACTGTAGGTACAAGTCTTATATATGACATAAAATTTTAATTTGCTATTGGAATGAATTTGAAGTGCGTGTGCGCGTGTGTGTGTGTGTGTGTTTGTGTGTTTGTGTGTGTGTGTGTGTGTGTGTGGGGGGGGGGGGGGGGGGGGGGATATTTCTTTTAAATATGAGCTCACATGAGTATAACTTTAACATTAATATGGTGTGTCCTGAAGAAGCCCTGAGCTCATGTTGTCACACTGTAACAACTGGAAGAAATGAGTGATCTAAATAAAACATAACTCCTTCTGCTGTGCCCCAGGGCATTTTCATGTCATTAACATTGCGTCACTGAAATGTCACGCTGTACCAACAATTTATTTTTCCACATAATGTTTCACAAACACTAATCAGTAGAAAACATGGAGTCTAATGAGTAGAAGCAAGGTCACCGTGAGGGTGAGTTTCTGCAAAGGTTAGACGGGACAAGCACAGTAGGTCCTGATTAAGACAGTCAGTGATGTCTTGACGACGAAATCCACCTTTTTGTGGGTTTTTCAGACGATCATCAACCAAACTACAGCTCACGATCATGCAGCATCAACTGTTTGTTTACTTTTTTTCACATTTAAAAAAGTAAAGAACTAAAAAGTTCTGTTCAAAAAGTTTATTTTGGATCTTTTAAAAATATTTTGGTGGTTTGGTTATCCTTTTTTACTTTCATCCAGATAATTGATTCAGTCACCATTGCATATTTAACGTACGGATCTTCCAAAATCCTGCTGCTTTTGCTTGAGCTGCACAAACATTCAGGTTGAAAACAACAGAAAAAGGTTTTACCAAAACAAAAGATAAGCCCTCAGCAAATGACAGCTTCTCCCTGGTGAAAGACTGCGGTCTAGGCTGCCTGATCTCCTGTGCAGCCCAGGAGATACTGTACAGAAACAATCAATAGCACTGAGCAAGCATCAGAGTTTTTATTCTCTTCAAGGCCCTGACTCGATCCCCCAATGTAGTGACTAATCTAATTGGAGCCGACACAGACTCCCAAGCTGTGTGGTGCTGCCAAAGAATGAGAGAAGACAGAAATGTCAGGAAGATCTTCATAAATCAATAGTTAGTCACAGGCAATTTTATTTCCTTCCATCCATTCATACATCCACTCCGTCCATTTAAAACAGTCTTGTTAGTCTGCTTTACACACAAGTCATCACCTCAGTTGTAACATTTAAAACCATTGTTTCTATTTTCTCCTGCTCATACTATAGTAAGCCTTGTCAATTGTCTGCAGCCATTCTGCTATTACACTAGAGTGAGACACTATGTGGAAAGAATGCCATTGGGGATATCATGCCCACAGACTGTTCACAAAGCTCAGCAACAGACTCGCATTTAGATGCATGACTCAGTGGGGGAAGTTCAGGTGCTAATGTTTTGCACTGAAGTTGGAATACCTATCAGTAACATTCACTCAGGAAAAGTCTGGTGACTGTTGGTTCAAGCGGTCAAACTCTGGTGTGATTGAACCACTTTACTCACACACTCCTGCAGAAAAAAAAATTGAGAAGCTCTTGTATTGAGTAGACAGTGTTAATTACTCAGGTGTGAATTATTCATCCTCTCAACGATTCTGTGAAATATAAATGCCCTTAGTCGATAGTTGCCAACACTCGAGAAGATTGCGGACTCCCTGTGGGGGGATTCCAGAGCCAGTGATGGTTTTGCATCTTTTATGCCAGACCACAAAATGACACTAGAGTTAAAACTTCAGCTGGCACGGTGAATCAGCACCCTTGACTGCACGCCATGACTGCATCATCTTGATTATTCTTTGAAAATATTGAATGATTATGAAAGGCGTGAGCACAAGTGGTAAAGATCCAATACTGCACAATATTTAGAGGTTTTGACTAACACTGAAATAGGAAACTTTGAGAGATTTTGAAGAGCTCTGAGTATCTTCTCTCTGAGTTAAGTGCATGTTTGGGGATCTGAAAGAGCTGTCACTAATTCAAGTTCAAACGCTAAAATTCACCATTGGTAACAACAGGTATTTAAAGGGCAAAACTCCCATTTCATCCACTAGAGCTGTGGGGTCTCGAACCTAAACTCTGGAGCCGTATGCATCTTATTTGCTTCATGGAGCTTTGACAAAAAACTAGATGAATATGGATGATGGTAATAAACAGTCATTTATTTATAATCTCTATAAGTTACACTCTCATACATAGTCATTTCATCTCAAATATTCAGATTCTTTCTTTTCTTTGAAACAAAAAAAAACCCTTTCAAAAACACACTTCATACATTCAGTAAACTAAACGTAATAAACAGGGCTAGCAACAGCCAGAGAAGATGAACATTTAGATGAGATATGAATTTATAGACCTGTGACTGACTGCATGATTTAGATTTGATGGTGTATTTGTATTATCTGTGAGATGTTTTGGGTTGTATGGCTGCTATCTTGACCATGTCTCTGCTGTAAAAGAGCTTGAGAGCCCAGTGGGACTTCCTGGTAAAATTAAGTAATAATTTAAAGAATCCTCATAGTCTGACATTAAAAGCATATTAGGTGAGAAAGTAAAAACAAGTTGTGATGGAAAAAGGTTTTTGATCATTAGAAATATGATGAAATGCTAAGAAACGTGATAAAGACGGACCATTATTAATAGATCTGTGAAAGTGCGTCTTCAAAGCTTAACACGGTTTTTGTTGTCTGGCTCACATAGTAACAGCTATATTTGTCCATAGAGTCACAGAATTTCCATTAAAACCGTTTTCTTGACTACTCTTCAATTAGGAGTTGGAAAAATCTTACTAGGAAAATTAGAAACATCTTCGAACATACACGCAAATACAGTATATAAGGCAAAAACATAGTTTGTAAACATTTGATTCTCTTGAATATATAGTAAATATTTATTTTGACCACCTTTATTCTTAAATGTAGCCTGAACTCTTCAACAAGCTTTCTTATCATTTCTTTAAGTAGACTTTGGGAAGAGTTTTCCAGGCTTCTTGAAGAACACTCAAAGCTCTACTTCAGATATTGGCTTTTTTCAGTTCTGTGTTACGATGATCCCACAATACTTCAATAATATTGAGGTCTTGGCTCTGTGGAGGCCAATCCATGACTGATAATGTTTCACTGTGTGTGTTTTTACTGCAGTTGGAGTGTGTTTCAGATAATAAAGCAAAAGTTTTTGCTAATAAGATGCTTTCCACACTATGCTGCGTTATTAGCCTGCCATAATCACATCAGTATAAATTTCTATGAGATAAAAAAAAAGTGTCATATTGTGATATCATTTTTGAAGACTTTACATTTCCGAGTATCCACAACAACAAAAGAAGCCCAGGCATGTCTGAGAGCAAGAGCCATACATCAGTGTACAATAACAATTTAATATTTAAATCAGCTTCAACAACTTCTGACAAAGCACAGTACTTTGCAAAAGTGTTGTCCCCCTAAAAGTGGAAAGAATAAGCTTTCACCACTTGAAGCAAAAATAATCCTTCAAGTACAACCTAGCGACAAAAGACTAGATGCTATCAGCTGGTGACGTGTGGTGGACAATTGATAACATAATTTTTCCATAAAAGTCCAAGGTTCTCATGTGACCCCTTGGGGAAATGAATTGTCTGTCTCTTCTATGTGAGTTATTAGTTTACATTTGGGTTGCACATCAATAGCTGCTAGTATCTAAGATTCATCCTGGTGCAGTTACATGGTGGAAAAGCAGCACTTATATCTGATTTATACTTTGTCACTACTATTGTATTATAATACTGATGCTGCTGCTGCTGCTGCTGGCACTTTGTCTCAATAAAGTCACACTTTGAATGAGGAAGTGTGTCATCAATGACAGCAGTTTATTGGAAAATGATGGAAAATACCCCTAATTTATTTACACTTATAAATGCTGTTCTTCAATTTTTCTTCTCCTTTATCATCAGTAATATAATTTTATTAAAGTTTCTGGGAATGGAATGATATAATTAGGACCTATACAGCTTTCTCCTATGCAAGCAACATATGGTGGCATATTTCTAATTGCATCAAACCACTAGCACTGCAGACTAAAACCATGAAAGATAATGATTTGAACCAAAAATTATAAACTTGGACTAAGACCTGTGCCCACTGATTTTTTCACTCCACTTCTTAAGTAATCTGGCAAACCTCAACATTTTCTGCCTTTCCGTACACTCCCTTTTCACCAGCCACCCTTCCACTGAGACCATTTCTGATGTGGTTTCAGCGAACAGTAGATGGATCAATGGAGCCCAGATGCATCTCTCAGGTCCTGTGTCAGGCCTTTATTGGATTTTTTCCTATTTCTCAAGGACATGACTTTCTGATACTGTTTGTCTGCTGTAGATAGCTTTGTTTTGTTTGTTTGTTTTTTATCACTTAAAAAAATTACGAGCAAGCCTCGCTTATTGGAAGCACAAGAGACTTTTGTACAGTACTGTAGATTCTTCTTTTCCGTTATTTTCACTGCATTATTTATGTATTTATTTATTTATTTTGAAGAACTGAGTTAAAAAATAATACATTTAAAACTGTTTTTCAAAAAAAAATCCAGTGATTTAGTTCCATGTTTTACATTATACGGCCCACACGTGTACTATTCACACGTGTATAGTATTATGATGTTTCTTAGACTCCTTTCTGCAGTGAAGTATCGTCGTAAACCCTGTCGCCTACCTCCCTTACTGAGGTGTGTGGACGCCATCTTGTGGCGTAAAGTTTGAAGTACACTTAATAAATTAATTTCTGTGGTCTGGCCACCATCAAGTCCTGGCGAGTTTTCTGAAAACGGCACACAATATTGGACGAATTTTATTTCTACTTCTGTTAGGCAAATTAAATAACTGCTTATGCGTAACTGTATATAGACGAACTGGGAGAGATTTTAATACCATGTACATGTTAATAACACATTTTTAAATGGACTGACTAACAAATAATTAATGGACAAATCAACCTTATTGGCATGATTTTAGCACAACAGTGGGTAAAATGCCATAATTTGCACAAAGGTAATATTAGCTCAGGCTTATGACTGAGAGCTGGAGCCTGAAAATTGTCCTTGGAGCAAAGGTTAAAAACCAGGACATAAGTCATTGCAGCTGACTGGTTTCAGTATACCATTTTCAGAGCCCCTGTTTCCTTAATGTAAGTAATCAGTTAAATTTCTCACAGTTCATTCATTTATAAATGACTATCCTTGTATTCAGGAGGAAATACCTAGTGTCTTTTGTGCCAGTGGATTTCGACACTCTAGTTTTTCCCAGACAGACTGTTTTTTCTCTGAACAAACATTCGATTAATTGTTGGTGCACATGTGCAAACACAGATTGTACTTTGGAGTAGTAGTCGAGAGTGTTTCTGTCAGGATGGCAGAAAAAATTGGAATGGGACTCGTTTCTGTGTCTTTGCTGCATTTTCTGCTTTTAAATGTTCGGCTGGGCTCTGGAGGTATTGTGACATTTTAGTGATGCTCTTTAACTTTAGGTACATTTTCGTTTTGCGGACTTCTTAGCAGCATTTATGAGCAACAACTTTAAGAAGTTGTTGCTCATAAATTTAAAACTTTAAGAAGTTGTTGCTCAACTTTAAGAAGTTGTTGCTTTTGACTTACGAAATGAACCAGTAGATAAACACAAACTAGCTTTTTCTTATTCCTTTGTTTACTCTAGCTCCGGCTCCATCTGCGGGTGAAGTGTTTCTGTCCGGTCAATCAGCTGACAGCATTTTGCGCAGACACAAACGTTACAACACTGGGCTGTTTGAGGAGTTTCTGCAGGGAAACCTGGAGAGGGAGTGTATAGAGGAATTATGCGATCTAGAAGAGGCGAGGGAGACATTCGAGAAAGATGAAAAGACAGTGAGTATTCACTTACTTTGATTTTATTTGGCTTTGCTGGCTGCACCGATCACTGACTTTACTCTGTATTGTAGATGGAATTTTGGGCAGGATATACAGGTAAGAGTGTGCTTAATAAATTATTGAATGTGAGCTTCTTTTTAGGTGAACTTCTTTATTCTAACTAATTACTACTTATCGTTCCTAGTTTTAAAACTTAAACACTAAAGGTTTGTCTTTATCTTGTAACATTACCATGTATTTCTTAGATATTCATTATGTATATTTATGCATGTTTTTCTGTAAATGCAAAACGAAATGAAATATTTTCACCTCCCTGATTTTTTAGATTTTTGTATATTTGTCACACTTACGTGTTTCAGTACATCAAACAAATTTTAATGTTAGACAAAGATAACCCAAGAAATACAAAATGCATTTTGTATTAAAAGAATTTTTTTTTTTTATTTATTTATTAAGAGGAAAAATTACTATCTAAACCTGGCCCTATGTGAAGAAGACGTCTTCCCACCCCCTCTTTAACCACATTTTGGAAAGCTGGGTTCAATTTCACTAAGCATACCCAGGCCTGATGACTGCCAGACGTCAATAATTCTCTATCTGCCAAGCTGAAGTAGGCTAAAAGAACACATCAAAATCTAACCATTTCAAATGCATTACAAAGACATTTTAAGGCTTTAGGGCTCTGGTAAAGCACCGTGAGAACCATTATCCAGAATTAGAAAAACTTGGACCAGAGATGAACTTTTCCAGGAGTGGCCAGCCTACCAAAATTACTCCAAGAGCACATCAGCAAGTCATTCAGGAGGTTGCAAAATAACCCAGAACAACATCTAAAGATCTGCAGACATCACTTGCTTCAGTTAAGGTCAGAGTTCAACAATAAGAAAGAGGCCTCTGTGTGCAAACTGCCTCTGTGGGAAAGTTCCAAGGTTTGCGTCTCCATCTGGCGTAAAGCTAAAACATAATTTCTTAAAAAGAACAGTCAAACAGTTAAACATGCTGGTGGTTGCGTGATGGTCTGGGGTTGCTTTGCTTCAGGACCTGGATGATTCATGCTGGGAAAAACCTCCATTATAGCTGAATTAAGACTATTCTGTGAAAAAAAAGTGGGCCAAAATTCCTCCAAGTGATGTTAAAGAACCTTATCACAAAGGTTTGACAGTAGTTCTAAGGGTGCCCTGAGCAGCTATTAGGTTAAGGGGCCAATTACTTTTTTACTCCTTTAATATTTATGTATAATATATAATAATAATATAATTTAAAATTTAAAAAATAAATCAATATATGTAATATATAATATCAAATTAATTTCAAGTTCTGCGTTTGGATTTCCTCAGATGGTAATCAGTGTATGTCAGGGCCATGCCTGAACCAGGGGTCATGTAAAGACCTCCTGGGCTCCTACACCTGCACATGTGCATCTGGCTTCACTGGGAGGAACTGTGAGATTGGTGAGTGAATGCCATGTGACTGGATATAAAAACTGTAATCAAACAAAATTGGTTTTGTAGTGACATTTCCTACATTTTGTGACAATCTGATATCAGCAGTGATCAGATCAAAGGCTCAAAGGATAAACAAGCAGATGCATTTCAGTCTTCTTCTTCTTTCTAAATTAAATCAGTGTCTCGCATTCAGCATCACTCTGGTTTTAGGTTCCAAAATTAGGTTGTTGGTTATTTTAGATATTCTAAAAGCAGCATCCCACAGACCTGGCTTTACCTGAATTTTATTTCACTTGTCAAAACAGATGGTCTGTCTTAAAATAGCTATGTGAATCCCTATTTAAAGATAAAAAACAAAAATTTAATTTGTTCATACTGGCTATTATAAATTAGCCACTAGACATCCATTATTGATGTAAATTATAGAGAGGAATTCACAGCTATTGTTCTGATTTAAGATGCATTTTAAGAAGGAAGTTAGGAAGAAAATATGAGGCTACAGAGTTGGTGAATGTCTAAAGTTTTATTCCCTCCACAACAGGTCAAAACTCAGGGGAATAGTTACTAATAGTTACTAGTTACTAAACTAAAAAAAACTCATCAGAAACATGAATTCTCATTTCTGCTTTAAACACATTTCTGCTCAGAATGTGGCCTAGCGCTGAAAGCACATTTAGAAAAGTTTTCTTTAAAATTTAGTATTAGCAAGTGAATAACAACATACGAAACCTGTTTTAGTGATTATATAAAATATTAAATATTATTGTGATACAAAACACACTTCTATATGATACGGTAACAACATGTATATATATTCATTAAGAGGATTGTCTTGAATTAATTATGTTTTGCTTTTGTTTTGTTTTTTTCTCCTCAGTTATAGCAAAAAGATGCGATGTGAACAATGGAGACTGTATGCACTTCTGTGACTCATTAGGAGTCTTTAGAGCAAAATGCTCCTGTGCTACAGGATACAGGCTGATGCAGGATGGTGTCAGCTGTGAAGCAGAAGGTATCAGCTTATTCCTGTTATATTCAATATCATATTAATGACTTTGTATCAATCCTCTTTTCTCACATCACCAGTTGAATTCCCATGTGGCAGAACTGCCCTGACAGCACAGAGTGGAGTATATACAAGATCTGTGCTCCACTATGAGAATGCAAACACCACTTCGCTGACCGACACGAACACTACTCCATACCCTCCCTCAACTCCAGCCCCTACCACAGTATCGTTTATGGACACAAGAAATAGACGAAAGAAACTGCCCCTGTGGGTATACAGTGACACTGAGGCCCCCACTGAGGAGCCAGTTAGGCCTTATAAACGTATCGTTGGAGGTGAAGTGGTCCTACCAGGAGAGATCCCATGGCAGGTACTGTAATGTCACGAAGCAGACATACCCAATGCAATTTAAGCAGTTTGCTACAGGAAGTACATACAGGAAGGAAACTCTGGTAGTGGCTTATTCTCAGCTCAGGTCTTCTCTCTTTTTCAGGTAGCCTTGGTAGCACATCCCAGTGGTCATATATTCTGTGGGGGATCCATTCTGAGCGAACACTGGGTTATCACTGCTGCTCATTGCCTGATAGAGGCACAAGGCTCCTTCTTCGTCAGAGTGGGTAAGGCTGACATACAATAAAATGGCGCTGTTTCGAGTATTACTGAGTCTACTCAACTCAACAGCTACCAGAAAACAAATGAATATTAACTATTTGTGATAACTGGCTCTCCTGTTTCTGGTTTCAACAAGATCTCATCCTTTTCTTTTTTTGTGATAGCAGCCTGAGCACCTTTGGATCTTGGACCAGTGACCAGAACATTACTCTAGTTTTATTTTAGTTTTTAGTTTTTAATGGAGCCTTTTACCATTCCCTGAGCTATTAATTAAATGATCAATAAATTAACATATAATAATAAAAGAAAATAAGTGGGGTGACAGCCCTAGTGTAGTTTTATGGATCAGATTTTGATTTTTAAAAGTTAATTTCTTGCACTTGGAAGAGGAAGTTCATCTACTTTTGAAATTCTATTTCATGCATTGTGTTGTGAAGTACATTTAAAAAAACAATTCAACAAGATATGAAATCTTTGATTATAGGTGAGAATAACATCAACATCAATGAAGGCACGGAGCAGAATCATGATGTGAAGGAGAAGCACATTCACCCACGCTACAATGCCACTCTAAGCTTATACAACCATGACATCGCCCTCCTCTATCTCAAAAGCCCCATCACCTTCTCCAAGGTAGTGCGACCCATCTGCATAGGGCCCATGACGTTCATTGAGGCCTTAGTGAAGGATTCCTCCCCAGCTACAGTCAGCGGCTGGGGCAGAACACGCTTCCTTGGAGCCACGGCCAAGACGCTGCAGAAAGTCGAGGTTCCCTTCACAGATCGCACAGAGTGCACGCAGAGCAGCAGCCAAAGGATCACCTCTGTCATGTTTTGTGCAGGATACTATAATGAGGCCAAAGATGCCTGTCAGGGCGACAGTGGAGGCCCTCACGCAAACAGTATTCATAATACATGGTTCCTCACAGGCATCGTAAGCTGGGGGGAAGAATGTGCAAAACAAGGGAAATATGGTGTGTACACCCGGATCTCTCTTTATTACAACTGGATAAACCATGTTATGGGGGTAACTAAACACAGGATGGCATTTGATTATGAAAACCCTGACCCGTAAAAATAAAAAAGTATTGAAACATTCAAACCCACTTCAGGTTGAAAAACTGCAAGCTGCTTTTTAACTGTAAGAATTTGGCATGCAAATGAATTCATATAAACACAAGTACAGCTTGTAGATGTTGTAAAAAAAAGCGGATATTTAAAGTTTTTTTTAAAGGAGTGAAAATTATTAGACTACAAAAATTCTAGCATTCAATTCAACAACAGAAGCACAATAAGCTGTAAAAATGCACGTGTAAAGAGAAATACATGAACATGCTTAAATAGTGTTGAGACCTATGATTTAATATGCCCTTTCATACTTCTATGCAAATAAATATAAGACAAAATACCAGTTCATCTGCCCGTATCAGAACATCACTTACATGTTATGTGAATGAATTTGATAAGAAAGATGAATAAAACGAAAATCTGAAAAGCCAAACATCAAATAAAATTTGACCAAAAGCTCGACAAAAACAGAAAATTCTGCAGTTTTATTATTTAAGACAGCTGCTACTGAAACAAGACAGAAATAATGGATTAAATCAGGGTGAATGACAAAGACTGGGCTTAGTTGTTAGCCACCATATCACCGTGTCAAAACAACTATTATTTTATCACTTGAAAAACATATTATTGCAGCAAATACTTTTGCATTTGGCTTTCTTTACATAAGAAAAGCTGTACAAAAATGCCTGTGTAGAGTGGTGACTTTAATAATACAAACCAACTCATTGTTCGGTTGCCATGCATTTTTATCGAAAGAAATGTTCAGCAACTAGCGTAGGATATATGGCTCATCAAGAGACATAACATCTCAAGCATGATTTTTGCTTCCCGAGCTGGAAATCTGTGCAAATTCTGCAGCATTTTGGATTGAAATGACAAACAAACAATGTGATTTTTCTCATATAAGCTAAGAGAGCAAATAAAGTAGATGTTGCACAAGAATCAAGCATAGCTTCTGTAAAAATATGGGTATGTAATTTCATTTGGGACTTGACAGTAAAATAAATAAATTAACAACACAGGAAATGTTGTGCAGTGGCCCCTGCTGCTTTCTAGATTCATTTCCATATCAAATGCATCGTATCAAAGCCAGCCCTCCGACCGGGGGCTCAATTTGATGTGATAAATTCATATAAGTCTGCAATCAATATTTAATTAAGTGTTCAATACAGAGGGTATATTTCATGTTGGCTGTATGATCCATTTTAAAGGGGAACCCAAGATTAACTGAGCTGTAATGGTGGCGAAGAAACAATTTGCCTCTGTGATGGCCGAATACACACAGCATTTCATTCTCTCTCATTCTGCTTCAGTTTTTTTTTCCTTTGCTGCATTTGACAAGACAGCTCCCAAAAGATCCTGATGAAAATGACAGTATTTGAGGGCTCTGTGGCATGTGCCTCCCACTTGTCTATGGCACACACAGAGGAATACACTGCCATCAATCTTCATCATATTTGCCTGTGCCTTACATTACCATCTTTGACACGTCAACCGCTGCCTGCATGCAGGAGGCATGTGTCTTCCCTGCCTCCCTTACACATCATACATTCATCATACATCACAGACAAATAAACAAAGAAAATAGCATCTAGAACACAAGGAAATGCACAGTAAGAGAGGTAAAGCAGCGAGCAATGAACACATTCGGTAAACAATAGGTGGATTTTTAGTTTCCATCATTCTTCCACCATATTAAAGTGCCCATTGAATATTTGTGAGGTCAGTTTAAAGCAAGGACAGAGTATTTGATTTTGCAAACAGTATACAAGAGACTCTACAAGAGCAAGAATAAAAAAGGCATTATGGCATGGCACAATTTGGCATTGTAACTCCCGTACTGTACAGAAGAGGGCGCCTTAAGGAGCAAAATGTAAGAAAAATGCAATGACAAGATGAAACGCTGAGATACAGTAAATGTTAAAAATGACACCGCATGCGGTGGCATGTATATATTTTAAGAAAGGTTTCAGGCAAATCCTGGGTTAGCATCCATTCATCACATACTGAGACAGGAGCTCACACACACACACACACACACACACACACACACAAACCCATAAAGTTACTTTAACCTCAAGTATTAGGATTGAAGAGTCCACAGACTGTGAAATGACCCATTGTTTAAGCAGCAAACTCGCATCCCGATTGCATGTGTTGCAAAGTGAGCGCCAGAGGGAAGAGATATTTATCACTAATAAGAAAAGAGGAAGACCAAACAAGATCCGGGGGTAGCTTGTTGATTGTCCGTAGTGGTTTCATCAGCTCCAGTGTCTTTGTGCTGGTACCTCTCCACACCTTCACTGTCAGAAAACTCTGGTTTAGGAGATTGTCAGTCAAAGCCATAGAAAAAAACTGTTGTGTAGATTTCCATGTTTGTCTTTTTAATGACTGAACGTTGATGAAAGAAGACGGCATTGGAGGATCAGTTATGAGACAACTATGGCTCAGTCTGCTTTCTGTCTGTTCATTCTCACCCAAAGGTAAATATTATCACAATATGTGCTTTCTTCTCTATGGGGAGCTGAGCTTTCTCACCTTCAGGTTTCCTGGGTCTACGAGAAAATACACAGACTTTTAGAGAAGAGAATCAGAGTTAAGAAATACTCAATATTATTGTGAGATGGAAGTCTAGGTCTCGTCTTTACCCCCTAGTCTGGAGGAGTTTTCGCGCCTGCTGCCTCCTATAATCAGCTGCAGGGCGGCAGCTGGTAAGAAGCCCTCTTGTTGCAGAGTCACATTTTTCACCAGCCTTTCCACCAGGATGAAGAATTGTGAGGAAAGTGTTTACAGGAGGGAAGGAAAATAACTGTATCCATTCACACGTTGGTAGTTCGGCTGATCACTAAGCCCCATTGACAGGGTTTGCTGAAAGTGGCTGAAAACTCACCAGCGCCCCCTGTTGTCTTCACATTGTAGTTGGATGACGTCTCCACGTTTGATGACGATGCTGTCTGGTCCATTTTGGAGACAGTCAGCCAAAACCCTGTATCTGCCTGGAGACTAACAGAGAAGGAAAACTGTCAAGCAGATTTATTTATACAGCGCTTCTGAAAGCAGGTGTTACAAAGTGTGTCATAAAAAAGGCACGATGAAGAAGAAAATATTAAAGAGAACGATTAATAACAGGCACAGCAGCCCCAAAATAGATTCAAAATAAGATTCAAAATTATCTGGAAAAGTAATGGGGTGTCTTAAGAAGTACGATAAGTATGGTTGGGTATTTTGCAGTAAAAGTTGACTTACAGGCAAAAGCAATATGGGAAATGTTTCATAATATGTGGGGGGAAATTTCAAAGAGAGATAAGACAACTTTCCTTTTTTGGCATTTAACTAGATAATAGAAGTTAAAAAAAAAAAGCTGGGAGAATTTTAGTTTATACAGTATCTGTAGTTGCATTTGTTCTCACCAGTTGCACCAAAACCTCCTCGTCTGTGTCAGATGGATGGAAGGGGTCGCGACCTCCAGGCCACTCCTCCAGACCCTCGCAGATGTCTACGGAGTGAGGAGCTCCTGGCCAGCCTGGGGCACATACATGACTTTTTTCTGTTAAAGGCATCAGCAAGCACATTCTTCCAAATACCACATCTTAAAAGGCACCATGTAGATACTTAGTAACTATGTCGACATCACAATGACCCCTTTGTCACTTACTGGGAAATTAATAAGAAGGTGGAATCAAAAGCTAATCTCAGTAGATGGACCTTTTTCCCTTGTAATCCTCGATGTACTTGTTTCTTCAGATCAAAGTACACCTGAACTGCTGAGGGGGGAAAAGTCAAATATCTATATTAGTTTACGATTTTGAAGAAAATCAGCAACAGCGGCACAACAGTGTGCAATACAGGTATAGTTTGCAAGATTCCCTTCATTTTTTTTAGTGATTTAGTTACTAAGTATCTACTTGATTATAACATAAATGCGCAGCGATGACATTTTACTCACTCCTACGGTTGTGCTGGTGTTTCGGGGAGTGGGGCTGGGGGTCTGGACTGCTCCTCCCAGACTCTGTCTCCTCTGAACTCACTGATGCCCTCTGCTGTTTGCTGGGAAAATAACACAAAACAACATGAGACCAAATAGTGCACAGAGTCAGAAACACTCAGGACAGACATTATCCTCAACCATGCACTGGGGTCAGACTATGACTTCTACAGTAATAACACATGGGAAGTGTAAATGCTGCCCCAGGTGAGTCTGTTAAGAACAACTCTTTCCTGTTGTTTCTCATACACCAATGGCCACCAGCCATACAACACAGAGCACAGCAGCCATTTGCAAGCCTCTTTGTAAAGGGTGGGAAGTAGTACTTACAGACCACTGGCACAAGGAAAGATCTGGTCTCGATTTATTAAGATCCAAAGGAAGAGATTTAACAACTTTATTATTAGATGCTGAATAAGAAGTTTTCAGCAAAGCAAATTTCCCTGATGCTTGATCAGATCTCAAAAAACGAGGCCCATCTCAAGAAGCGGCTGTCATGAAGAAATTAAGAAAATGGAATGAAACTTAAACTCTTCTTCTGTTTGTCCTTACAATTACATGCAAAATAGAAAATCTGAGATGAAAGAAATAAGATTGTGTTAGAAACTGTATTAGAAAGCTATGATGGAACTGCTGAGACGCTGGCAGGAGTATTTGGGGATCAATTATGGACTGGAATGAGGCCTATAAAAGTGGGTGCAGCTGGCGATCAGTTTGCAAACACAGCAGCCCAGGGTTTTTAATCCTTAAGGCGGGCCACATGGGTCATGCCAGGGTGAATCAAGCCAGGCTGGGCCAAGCTGTTTACCACTGAGCGTTAACAGCAGGTCAGTGGCGCTGTGGGTAGTGGCGGGGACGTGGCCGGGGGCGTTGCCGGGGGCTTCGGTGACGGGGGCTCCGGGACCGCAGGCACAGAAACACATCAGCTGACAGCGATACAAAGTCCAGCCCCGGCAGACAGCCCCTGGGAACCCCTCTGGACGGCCGCATGCCCCTGCAGGTAGGGGACGGGAGGAGTGGGGATAGGCAACTGGACAGCAGTGAACACAGTTGGGCATGTGCCCATTTTCATACACCGCCACACACAGCCTCCTACCAGGGCCGTGTGAAATGTCTCATTCACTCAAGCTCTGATCACATGTGAAAACTCAGCAAACGCAAATGTTTTAGCACTGACTACATATGGGCGTGTTTTGCATAGGTTTGTGTGTTTGTGCAACTACAGCCTACAGTCATGCACTTACAACAGTGTAAATAACCGTCTATAGTCAGCTGTAGGCACTGACCTCTCAGAGAGTGGTGGAGAAAGCGGCATATGGTCAACGATGTGGCCGTGTTGATATGCTTCATCTGTGAGGAAAAGGTACTATATTATAGGCATATAAGGAGAGATGAGCCAAGTCTGTAAGTTGACTATTAACTCAATTTCTTTCTTTTAAGAACAGCGCAGGGTGAAGAAACTGAGCATAAAGGCTAACCCACCAACTGTGGAACTTTGAATCTGAACTCTTGCTCTCTGAGTGCTATGAGAGTCAGTTCAAAGCTCTGACGGTTAAAGGAAACCTTTGTGCTGAGAATTTTTTTTCCCATATTAACTTAAGTTGCTCTCAGACCTCTAAGCATCTTCTGCTGGTTAGTCAGGATTCTACGGAGCTCATTGAGCCAGGCCATCTTCACCTCCACTGTAGGAGCCTGAAGAACAACACAAACATTAAACAAGAAGTGTCATTTGGATTTTAAAAAATCTGAACATGTTTTTCTCTAGCTACATTACCATTTCTTCTTTATTTGTAATTAATATGTGCAACAATATAATGACTTTAAATAGATATTTTAAATAAATAATAATATATCTTGTTTTGTTTGAATAACATCCCCAAACCATATATATCTAGCTAACTGGGAATGAATACGAGCAAAACCAACAGATTTTGCATTACAGTTTTAGTTGAAATGTTTTTAAAAATGCTGCCTTACCTGAACCACATACACTTCCTCCCTGCCACTGTACCAGATCTCAAACTTCTTCACATCTCCCTTGACGTTTTCTGTGATCCCCACAGCAGTCATCTGCCAAGAGACATACACTGTTTACACCGAAGCTGGGACTGGCAGGGCAAACAGCGCATCATACATCAGTGTTACATCATGTTAACACATCTGTCCCGTCGCAACACAAACATTTGCGGTCACACACACACCTCCGCTGTGTGACTTCTTCCTTCCCACACCCTCAATAATAAATCAAGAGCTGCAGCTGTTAGTGTGACACCAACTGTGACAACTTCAACAAATCAACACACAATAAAAGAAGTGTTACAGGACTACACACATGTTGTGTGAGCAGCACATGTGCTAGGAGCTCACGATAAAGACAGTAGTATTAACTCAGCATCTTCAGATCTATTTCATCACTTTTTATTAAAACAAAAGAACAGATTAGATATGATGGACAGTCCATTTGTATCCAAAGTATTGTGATTTTTTAAACTATAGTTTGGCTTTGTTTCAAATTATTTTCTTCCATTTTCATCCTTAGATTTCTGGAATTGCTCAATTGTAATTTACAAATCTATAAACTCATATACATTTTGCCTTCTGTTCACCATGTATTGCATGTTGTAGACACTATAGTGCATACATATTTAAACATAACAAATGTTTAAACTAAGAAAACATACCATTTTAAGACAATACTATCTTATTTTGAATTTGATGGCAGCAAAGTGTCACAAAAAGTTGGGAGAGGACAGCCAAAGTCTGTAAAAACAAGTGTTACTAAAAATAAACAGCTGAAATAACTAAACAAGTTCCATGGCAACTGGTCAGCATCATGACTGGTGATAAAAAAGTGCATCTTAGAGAAGAAGAGTTTTTCAGCAGTAAAGAAATGCAAATATTCGCCACACTGTAAAACCTGAATCTACAAATCATGGAACAAGTTTTCATTTCATTTCATTTAAAATCATAAGAAGTTTGAATATCTGATCATCTACAGTTCATAATACCGTTGAAAGGTTCAGGGAATCTGGAAAAATCTCTCCTGAGATCCAGATATGGCAAAAAATCAATATTAGATGTGTGCGATCTTTAGGCCCTGAAGCAGCAGTGTGTTAAAAACAGGCATGACTCAGTCAAGGAAATAACTGTATGTAAACACAGTTCACTATGGCATCCACACACTGAAGGTTAGAGCTCTGGAAAACTGTCGTGTTGAAATTTGAAATTTTCTCATGACCCCTTTGGTGAACCAAAATGTTCTAATTTCTACTCATCAAACCATAAGAAAGCACAGAAAACTATTGCATTGCTTAAAATTAGACAAACCTTGAGACAATGCTTGAAGCTGTATGACGGGGTCTTGTCACAGCCATCTCCATGCTCCTCCCTTCGCTTGCATAAAAGTAGAGCTCTCTCGTACAAGAAGAGGTGCCGCTGCATTGGCTTGAAACGAGCCATCTCCTTCATGCGAGTGGGGCCCTTTTTATGGCTGATCCACACACTGAAGGATCCCTGCATCAGCACACGGCCCAGCTCACAAATATCACCCTGTGTATAGTAGAGGGGAGGGGATGTATGCATAAACCTTTGTTGCAAATATATTTTGGCTATTTATAATGTAGCAATTCATAGACTGTCACTCTTATCAGTCAAAATGTACTTCACCTCATATCCTGTGATTGCAATCTGGTGCATGGAGTCATTGACTGATTTGAGAAGGTCCAGCATGGCTGCTAGTGCCCCCTGGAGTTCAGAGGTGCCCTCACAGTCTGTGCTATATTTTATCAGCTCCTGAAAATACAGAAACACAGCACATGTAGGTAAATACACACACACACACACACACACACAAATGCATGCAAACTTACACACAAACATGGCACAAAGCTGTGCATTTGGATGGTAAAGACTGTTAGTGTTGTTGGACCTGAGCCTATTCAGCAGATTCTGTACTAAGAGTTAATGAATGCCAGCAAATTGGCACATTTGGGGCAGCAGGTATTTTCAATGATATCTTTTTATACAAATACCTAAACACCAAATTAATTATAAGGAGTGCATTTAAGATGCTGTTTGCTGTATTTGCATGCCGGGATATATGAAGTGCACATTTAAAATAATCCCACATGCCAGCTCTGTGTGAGCTTGCATAAAGCAAGTGTGTTGGACCATCTGAAGAACACATTTAAGGACAGTTTTGTGGAAATGAAAGTATGCCACCTCACATGCAGATTAACTTCTAAATAACTTTGAATCATATATTGACTTTCTATACATTTGCATAATATGGTTTAGCTTTCTAACCTTCAGCAGCAGCTGGTATTTTGTGAGGCGCTGGATAGGTTTCAACAGATAGGAATCCAGGCCCAGTTTGTGCTCCAGCTTTTTTTGACACTCCTTCAAAAGGAAGACAAAAAAACATCAATCAGTGCAATGTTGCCAGTGACACATCATAGCATTTCAATTCTTACTACAATTTAAAACACATTTATTCTGAACTGGTGGTATTAAAATTGCTTCGAACGGCAGTGGTCTATGTTGTATGCTTGTGCAGAAATAATAAATGAAGTGGGCACTTAAAGTAATCTTTTACATTGTGTCAAAACAGTTTAAGAATCTCTTGATGTAAAGTCAACTAACCAAAAAGAAGCCGCAATCTGAGAATTGTCTCCACAGTGCCTCTGAGCGTAGTTTATTCTGACAGTAGCTTTCATACATTTGGAAGCTTTCTTTCTGAAGAGACAGGAAAAAAGGAACATGTCTTAAAATATGGCTGTAAATTATGTACAAATGATCAACATATAAAGAAGCTGCAAAAACCCCATCATCTCACCCGCTCCAGAAAACACGCTCCCACACCTTCAGGAGCCTCCAGGCATCCTTCCAGGTCCTGAAGGAAAACTCTGAATTCCCATAAAAGTCCAAAAGATCAAAAAATAGATGTCAAAAGCCAAAGAAAGTGGTCTAAGAAAGACCATCCTACAAATTACCCTTCATACAATAACTGAAACATGAGCTCGCAGCTCACACTGCAATAACCACTATAGTTAAAAACAGCCTTTTACAACAGAATTATTGCATCCCAGCATTTTTGGCTTGTAAATTGAACAATTATATGTGTAGATCTCATTAATCATTATTACTTGTCTTTATTTTTCATGTTTTCTCAAGTCTAAATGGGATATGAGTCCTTAATCATTCACCTGCTGTGAAAATTGTAAATCTCTGGCATGTTTCCAAAGAGAATGTCTCTCTTACTGCGAAGTATTGGGGGCAGGACCCCCGACAGAGCTGGGTTGTCCATTTCAGCCCTGTAACCCTGCATTATTTATAGGAACATGACAGAAGAAATATATGGTTTATGAAAACAGCATTACTTATTAATCACAAAGAATCATTTGACTCAATCTGAATTCAAATGATCGTAAACATACAGTACACACATTTAGTAGTATTTAACAAGGAGAATCTCATATTTACTTTAAATTAAAAGAAATCATGATTTCTTACCAATAACACTGACAGCAGCTCTTCCACATAGATTCTTTCAGTTTCTATGAGTTCCCTCATCACATGACTGTGACACAA
The DNA here is from genome assembly GCF_036321145.2 of Pelmatolapia mariae. Classification (NCBI taxonomy): domain Eukaryota; kingdom Metazoa; phylum Chordata; class Actinopteri; order Cichliformes; family Cichlidae; genus Pelmatolapia; species Pelmatolapia mariae. The sequence goes on from NC_086228.1 coordinate 23,271,123, forward strand.
ACATATACAGCATGCAAAAGTAGAAAGAGATAGAGGACATCATTAGCACTGAACAAAGAGAATAGCTAAGTAAACAGCATCAAGAGCAGTACTGATGACAGACAGATGGGTGGACGGATGCTTCCTCCTCACCGCTTCAAGAGATCTGGGCTGTCGTCTCCATCCAGACTGTACGACACACAGCTCCGGCTCTCCTGGTAGTCGTGCATCACCTCTATCTGAACACACCACAGATGGACAGCACTGACTCTTCCATTTGGGTTTAGACAAAATGTTAATGCACTTAACAATTTATTGGGCCAAATAAGAAAAGTTACGTAATGAAATGATGAAGTTTGGAGATGGCGTGAAAATGGAAGTAAATAAGCACAACTTTTATTTGTTACGTACTTTTCGAGAGTTGGGGACCTTTCTCGATGCTCTTTTCCCAGGCAGTGAAAGATCGAATGTGAACTTCAATCCATCACCTATGAAAGCAAGATCAACAACAATTCATCAAGAGTGGGATTCAAAAACACTTTATTACCGAAGAGATGACTAATTAAAGCATCAACACTAAATAATACACAAGTGATTTGTGATCCACATATTTATAACCATAATTTGCATTTCAGGTAATCAGGTGATAAGTTGCTTTCTGTAAAGGTGTGATACCAAAGCAGCATGTACAGGTTTAAAGCAGGCCTGTGAGTGTATTTGTGATCCCAGCTGAAGCTGAATCCCTCCACAACAGTCGAAGCTCAGCTGAGCGTTATCATCAGTTATGTGGGTATACGCATGTGTGAGGACGAAATATATATTTGAACCAGATAAAATGAATCAGATCAGATCTAACCCTCTTTTTCATTTATCTCTTTTCATACACAGATAAAGGTGTACCGAGTATCTAAGAAGCCTCTAAGGGGCTCATAACCACTCCCGCTCTTTCTCTCATTAGTATGGTTTCCTGCTATGCAGAAAAAAACATTAAAGACATGAATGGAGAATAATCTTTTTACAGTTGCACATTCTTAAAAAACACAAAAGCCTACACACAGACACCAGATAACACATACTCTGTCAGTTGGATATGCTGCATAATGTGCAGCCTCCCGTGAGACATAGCAGGAGAAGAAAAGTTCTTTAATGTATATGAACCACATATGGTTGTATAGCAACCAACATGACTAATAGCTTAGTCAGGCATTTCCCAGTGGACCAATTATACCTGTGACCCCTGCTCTAGCTCATTTGTAACGGGGGTGCTAAACCTGACGGCCATTGAGGAAAACCTAGTTGCTAGACAGTGAATGTATCTGATAATGTTACATGTCATGTGTTCAATGAATCATAGTGCCTAAAAGAAAGAAACAAGAAGGAGAGCCAACAGTGTGAGCTTATACCATACGCTGCAAATCTGGGCATTTAATTGAGGACAAGTGATACTTCATCCAGTGTGAAAAAAAAGAAAAAAATTCATCATTTGTGTTCATAAACGGGGTGACAAATTCTCTATTTCAATAACGATTCTTCTTTTGAAGTAAGCTGGTTTATATCTGTGTGCCTGTGCTGTACCATGTTTTGGAGAGAAGAGCGGAGACTTGGATCGTGGTGTGTTTTCAGGCCTGGGGGCCACCAGTTGGACCGGTCGTACGTGTTTATCAGCCAGCTTCCTTAGACAAGCCTGTCGATTCTGGATCATCTGCTGTACTGCTGCATGCTTCTCAAACATTTTCCCAATCTGGGCCTACAGAGAGCCAAAAAGAAAGGGAGAGGGAGAGAGAAGAGATGTAAGGCAAAGGAGTTTTAATTTTAATGTAACAATCCAATAACGTGACTGCTTGAATTAGGTCATAATTTCTCTCATTATACGTTTGGTTTTGTAACATTGTTTTCAAATATTAGGGTTTGTTAGCTTACTTGAAAATGAGGTGTAATAACAGCCTCATATTCAGCGGTTACAGTGTCAAGTCCTGAGCTCAGCATAGACGGAGCCCCTTCCAAGAGCTTCTCAATGTCCCTCAGAGCAGCCTGGGCCCCCTCCTTAGACTGAAACTTATCTACTAGCTGATTGGCCAGTAGATATGCCGCATCATCACACCAAGTCTGGGCCTGAAGACAAAGGGCGCATGCGTATCATACAAGAGATATGAGTGTGCTTGCATGTTTGTATATAAATGTGTATCTCTAAATACCTGCCCAAGACAAAGCAGCATCTGGTGTGTTTGCAGAAGACGAGTGTGTTTGGTCTTGAGAGCAGCAGTGAGTGTATCACAGTAGTGACGAAGCTCATTGCAGCGTTGCATGATGAGAGCCATGGCATAGTGGTGACCAGCTGATAGCTGGTGTCCATGAAGGATGATTATCTGGGCCCGAGCTGTCACCTCCTGATCAACAGGGAATCACACCAAGGAAGGAGTCAGTTTTATTGGACGTACTATAAAAACTGAAAGATTCTGGCAACACTATACACATATACAGGTATATGCAAAAATCTGGTACCTCCGGACATATTATGCAGTTTAGTTATTTGAAGGAAATTTGAGTTAAAATTTGATGCTGTAAATACACACTAAATTTACCTAATTTTAATTTAAATAGTAGCAGAGCTAAAAAAAGCTTAATTTTAATAAATGTTGGAGAAACACTGACCTGTGCATTGGACTCTAGATTGTCCAGCCTTTTGAGGGCCTGTTCTGTTTCAGCCAGACTGTTCGCAGATATGCATAGTTCCCTCTCCTGAGCTGTGAGATGCTCTAGACATAACTCCATCTAAACAGAAAAGAAAAGACTAACTATAAAGCAGACCTCTGTTAGCTTCCAGAGGCATTAGTCACAAAAACACAAACACAGACAGACAGGTAGATGACAGCCTTACCTCCTGAAAGCTTTGCTCATATCTGAGCAACTGGAGATACTGATGGAGCTTTAGATGATGCTTCTCAAAAAAGCCGTCAAAGGCAGACTCCATGTCTCTGAGCTGGGCGAGAAGCCTAAAAACACGAAGTGCATTCCCTTTGATCTCATTTGCTTCTCCTATTAAAGCTACTGCTCAGTAAGCATTAGTTTTACACTTTGGCTAGAAGAAGGACGGTGTAGATTACAATTTTACTTTGAAATATACTTTTTTAAAACAGCTACAAGACAAAAACTGTTGCTTGAAGATAATTTACCTTTGCACCGTCTCCCAGTCCAGCTTCACGTCCCACTGGGAGTCATCCTCCTTCGCAGTGGTCTCCAGGCTGGAGAGAAGATGACGACCCTCCTTTGACACCGACCTGATTGCATCCTTCCAAAGGAGGAAAAGATTGTAGCACATAACACTAGATTAATGTCAAAGTTTTGATATTACTAAACGTATCTCAATGGAAAACATCAGTTTTCTGTACTTACTTTGAGTTTTCTGTACTTGTCCGTGTGCAACTCGAGGAGACACTCTATGGCTTTCGCCTCTTCAGGCAGCTCCGTCTCTGCCAGCTCAGTACCAAAGCCCTGTAGCATCTGTGCAATGTCTTTGACTGTTACAGCGAAACTTTCAATGGCCTGTATTGAAAAATGCAAACGCAAAAACAAAGCAATATAAGTGCATAGACAATTAAAACACTGTAGTATTCATTTGAGTAGGAAAAAAGAAGAATCTTTGACTCACTGTTCTTAATAGAGTTTTAACAGTAAAAAAGGGCCCTGATGTGGCATATGCAAAGAAGCAAGACAGCACAGCCACATTAAGAGCATGCTGATGTCACTCTGGAGAGGTTTGAAAACTCAAGAATACTTTGGAAGAATAGGTGACAGAATGTATATTGAATATCTGTAAAAATGTCAGCTCTGTCATAGAGGGAGTGTAGAACGATAGATTTTTATTGTTTGACTGGACTGTGCTTTTGAATCTGGAGCTCACCGTCCGCAAAACAATCCAGTCACTGTGACAGTAGTCCAGAGTGCCTCCAAACTCTGATGTCAGCTGGTTCTCATCAATGTAGCGCAGCAGGTCTGTGACAGAACTCAGCATCACCACCTAAAGGTACAGACAGAAACTGAGACCTGACAGATGCTCACTTTATAACTCTTGTTTTAAAAGATATCACAGGTTGTTTTTGTAGATGAGAAAATGTCCAAATACGTCTGCCATACTGAAGATGGTATGATCAACTACTGACACGTCTGTGTGGTCTGTAGCTTTCTGGCTAATGGGATTATTAGAACCATTTGGCATGCATAAGAGGTTGCTATAATTATTTAATAATAATTACGTCAAAAGTTCATACTGAAATCAGTTCTCGGTTCTTGGTGGTGTTCACCAAAAAACATGTGACTTATGGAGCTCAAGGTTGTAATAAGAATGAGGTGTACCTCGTTTTGATGGGACACATGTTTGGTAACTGAGGAGGAGCTGCCTTACTGGCATTTTGAGCATGAAGTCCTCCTGGCTGAAGCGGAAGCCTATATCAGTAACAGTACGGTGGAAGAAGCTGGTAGGTCGGAGCACCAAGACCAGGTGGAGGTTCCCAGGAAAGGAAGCCTTGATGTGGATAAAAAAAAATACAATAAAATGAAAAACAGGGGTTAGTGTATAATTGATGATGAGGCATATTTAGGAGGACTCGGTATAAATCAAAACTTTTGTAGCTAACCTCACTATGTTGGACAAAAACAAACATATGAGCTTTTTTCCAGCATCAACATAAAAACGTACGTATGCTTATAAGCAGAGGAAGAAGGAGAGAAAGGGGTGAATGTTAATCAGTAATCGCTAGAGTGTGTTACTCAAGCAATTACTGTCAGACTGATGGATTCAAGGTTCAGTCAGTGAAGACTGCTATTTACAGGCCTCTGGATTTCATCATCAGGTTATTTGAGGTCATTGCGTGTAGGAATTTCTGCTCGAGATCTACATTTTACCTCAAATATAAGGCATTTCAACAGCATTCTGCATCTCTAGTCAAGTCTAACTGAAGATGTGCTGAAAACCACAAGTAACTAAGGCATATTGCATTCGAACCTAAAGGGCAAGCAAATAAAATAAATGCCTATTTTGGGGGCAGTTGGCAGTTCGTCTTGTAATCGGAAGGTTGCCGGTTCGAGCCCCCGGCTCCGAGAGTCAGAGGGTCAGAGGGCCCGGTGGCGCCAGTGCCCGGCAGCCTCGCCTCTGTCAGTGCGCCCCAGGGCAGCTGTGGCTACAATGTAGCTTGCCATCACCAGTGTGTGTGAATGGGTGGATGACTGAATGTAGTGTAAAGCGCTTTGGGGTCCATAGGGACTAAGTAAAGCGCTATACAAATACGGGCCATTTATATCTTCAGGCATAGGCAAAGTACTTTACATCGTTTACATTATGTAGCTTCGAGTGGTGCAGGAGTCAACTCTGCAGCAGAGTTATTTATTTATTTATTTTATTTGCATGGGACATTTACTTGTCCCGAATCGACCTCTTACCCTCAGGATACATGCACTACAAAAAGTCATCAGTCAAACTACACAGGGGATCGCTCAGGTATCACACACAACCGACCGCATGACTAAGCACAAAGCGCGTTCTGCACCGCAGTGCTACACTCGCCAGCACCCACAGCTGATGCCCCTGCTGCATTCGCCCTGCCCGCCTAGTAACTTCAACTTAACTCTTCACACGATGGATTAAAACAAACCAGCGGCTTATTACCGGGCTCCTCCGGATCTTCGGCCTTCGTCGCCGGTAAAAGCAATCGGCCATGGTATTGGAAGCCATCTCGGCAAAGTATAAGTGCCCGCCCGATCACTGAAAATCTGTGCCAAGCTGAGGTATGCAGCTCCCTCCGGATGCCTGCCCACAGCCGCAGCACTGCTGCTGCCTGCTGCCTCAGACAGCAGAGCGTGGCAGTACACTGCAACGTCTCCCCTCCCGCTCGTCTTCCTTATCCCTTCCTCTCCTCAGCATCCCGCGTCATCACTCAGTTTTTGCTTACTCACAGATTTGCAGCCCTATGCGACGGGACATTCGATACAGACCGGACCTTTGGGGTCTTCTGCAAACTATGCACTACTCGCAAAAACAAAAGAAAAAAAAATCAACAAATTACTATAATGAAAAAAAATTGCTTTAATAGTGCTATTCGGGTATTGTTCACGACTTCAGTATCAGAGAGAGCAACTCATAAATTAAATAGCAGCTTCTGGGCACAGATACGTTGCAGCTTACAAGTGAAGATAAATAATGTATTTGTTCTGCACATATAACATCGATTAAGTTAGAAACAGTTTTTATGAAATAAAATATACGGAACTTACTGCTATCCTGGCAAGTGCCGTTTTGATAGATGCCCAAGTGTCCAGCCTTCGGTCTAAAATAATGATAAATTTGACTCCAGGTTGCCTCGTTCTGCAAGCAGTAATAGGCATTTGTATAAGTCTGTGCAATGATTGTGAATTTATTGTTTTAGAGCACATAGATACAAAATAAGCAAACATAAACAAGCACATATTTGGTACTTAATTCCATATTATCCATATTATTCCATATTATCTAAAAATGTTTATACCAATATAAATCAAAATCATGTGTGAGGGGAAAGAAAGATCAATAATCCGATTTAAGCTTCCTTAATCTCTTGAAAGAATGAGGCTTAGAGGACACCAGAATGGGCATTTGACCCTGAGATGATGAGCGCTAAAGGCCAGTTCAGCTGTGCTCAGAATACAAGCAACTGAGGTTTTGGTGCACTGCAGTGAGTGAGAGAGTCGTAAAAAAAACGAGCGAGAACACACCGAGGGATGAGAGTGAGGTAGGTAAAAACTTTGGCTAGAGCTTCCTCTGGAATGTCACTGAAAGCTGAGCATTCTGGGAGAGTGATGATAACGCTGGAGTCTTCCCCACGGCCCCCTGGGAAGCACAAAAAGCAATCACTATCTTTCAAAGATACAAGATACATAACAGTAAGGAAATGATTAACAAAACTCACCTGACAGGTATGCTACTTGTTTCTCTATATAGCCTCCCACTTCCTTCATGCTCACAGGCACAGTCACCTCTGCAAGAAGGTCAGAAAAATCTAAGCTTTTAGGAAAGCAGTGCAAAAATATAAACAAGTAGTCACTTAAATGTAAAAAAACAAAAACAACAAAACAAAGCATGGATTTGTTTTGTGCTTTATCCTTAGAACACCCGTTTTGTATGTATCTAAATTAAAGTTAAGTTAGTTGCATAATTTTTTTCCTGTATAATACCACAGTGGATTTTCAGTGGAAATCAACCCATGATTGAAGTGCAGACTTTTAACTTTAATTTTAAACAAAAATTTGATATTAACTGTTAAGGGATTACAGCCATTTTTACACATAGTCTCAGCTTGATTGGATTGTTAAGGATTGTTTTTAATACTGAAAATCTTTTGTAGCCTTTAGTGCAGCCACCTTCAGCTCCCGCTTGTTTGTGGGTCTTTCTATGTTCAATATTTTATTCTAATAACTGAAACGCATGTTCTATTGAGTTGAGATCAGGTGACTGATTTGGTCAGTGTAGAATACTTTTTTTTCATGAGCTGTTTCTCTCCTCCATACTTTTCTCTTCCCATCACTGTGAGACAAAGTGCGCCGTAGTATCATCTGTTCAAAGCTATTTTTTAATGAACTTGCAGACTCTTTTAGATGTTTTGTGCCAAAGTCTAATCTGAACTTCCTGTAACAAGTGGTTTGCACCTGGTTGTAAGCGCTTTGTATTTTCATCCATGAAGGTGCCTCTTGATTGTACACTTTGACAAGGATACTCCTTACTCCTCAAGAGTGTTCTTGACTTTGTTTGATTTTATGTAGTCATGTATTTTGAACATGGAAATAATTCTGTGATCATGCATTCATGTCTTTTTGGCCTCATATTTACAATTACCATGTAAAGCTGTAAAATACAAATTCAACACGCTGAATAAGGTTCAGATATTATCCCTGCTTCATTGTCATTTAAAAAAAACAACAAGAAGAAAATAGGTCTCATTTCACCATAAAACTGTCAGTCAAATTTCCAATTACCTTTTACTCTGAAAATGAAGGTCACAGTTAAACAGCTACTGCTATACTTTTGTTCAGCTCTTTGAATTCAAGCTGAAAGTCTGCACATCAATCACATCTGGGTTGTCTTATTTTAAATCCGCTGTGGTGGTGTGCAGAGGCCAACAAACTATGGTCCTAATCACACCAAAATAAGTTAACTATGAGTTACTGTTTATAAAGACAGTAACATAACACAATCACCTTTACATCAAGGAAGAAAAGAATGGCTCACTGAAACCTGACCAGCCTCGGTCTACTTGGAATTTTGCTGATGAATTATTAAACATCAGCATGTACAATCCATGGTCATGAACTTTCGGTAGCTGCCTCTGTGGTTAGATGTAAAGCCTGCATCCGAAGCCATCTCGTGAGGTGAAATTACAGCATCTGAAGTGATATTGGGGTACTTTTAAGACTGCCTGCATATTTTATGCTTAGTGCCATTAGTGTTCTAGTCAGCCATATGTCCAGGAGGCAAACACACAGTCAGTGAGTCATTGTTGTGTTGTGACTGCTAACATATGCTCACTTTTCTATTACAGTACATGCAGTGGATCTAGTGAATGATCTCATTTATAGTGAAGCTTAATGGGGGGAAAATAAGCAGCATCACCAAATAAAGCTTCCTGGCTTTGACTCCAATTATTACAAAACTGCATCCAGGAATATTACTCACATTATAAAAGGTGGTTATTTGTTAAAGCAACACTAAAGGTCACTGTGTGCTCATCTACAATGAACTGACATTAAAAATTAATTGAAGCAGCGAGAGAGAAAAATCCATCCAGAAAAAGAATAGAGAAGGCAAACCAAACAGAGGAAGAGTAAAGGTGTTATTTTCCATGAGTCGACTGCAGTAACAGTGCCCGTCAGGCTGTCAGGGAGCAAGTAATGAGCTCTACTTCTACCTGCTGAATATTTGATGTGTTTCTGTAATAGAGAAGAGATAAGCCAAGCAGGCCCCTGCAGGACCAGTGATTGGACTGTGCACACGTAGATTCAGGATGAAATTACCGCCACACTGCAATAGTTATATAATGATCTTTATCTGATGCCACAACACACTCAGAAGGTTAGGACAGGTCTTAAATGAGTAGATCTTATATAATGTAAATTCACGATAAAGCACATTTTCCACCAGGTTAATGCAGCATATGTGGATATAAAACTGTGTGAGCAGGAAGAATGTAGAGGAGTGCATGATGCACTGGATTAAATGATGCAAATGTGTAAAAAGTTTAATGTAAGCAATTAAAAATTAGCGAGCCATAGGCAATTTTATTGTCACCCTAACATGTCCAGAGTACAAAAGTGTACACACTGCAGACCTCAGCTTTATTTGATCAAAGGAGAGGTAGCCTGGGCTGCAAACTGCAGCGTGTTTAATAAACGTGCCAGTTTGTGGAAACACTGCACTCGCCCCCCCTCGCCCTCACCCTGCAAGATTACCAGCCTATCTCGTGACTGAAAGCACTTAAGAACACTGCCAAATAAAAGGCCCTGTAGTCCTTCAATCAGTCCTTGTGCCTCACTGTACACCACTCAGGAAAATGTGGAAAATATAAAGCACAAATCATTGTGTACCATACCAACTATAACAAAATTTATAAATAGGTAAATATTTGTGTGCTTTACTAAAGTTATTCCTCTGAGGAAACACTGATTCTCTTTTACCTTGCGTCATGACCTTTCCAGGTGACATTAAGGTGAAAGTCAAATAACCTCTGTTTGCTCTTCTGTTCTTAGTCACAGAGAAGGAGGAATGTTTGCCAGTGTGCTGGGAAGCAGAGATTTGTTACCGGTCAAGAGATCTAGACTCAGACCAATCCTCTGAGTCTGCTTCCTGAGCTGAAGGCAGAGGAGCTTATCTCTATTGTCCAAACAGATGAAATCAGTGTTGATTTCATACCACTTCTATATAAAGCAGTCGCCGCCACTGTTCTTTTCCATTTATTAATCTTTTATAATAATGAATCGCATGCTTTTAAACAATGATTGCTGGAGGAAAATGTCAGAGTGAAAATAAATCTCTACAAAATGAGGAGTGCCTGCAGAGCACACCCTTCAATATACGATATCAGTATTAATATGTTGATAAAATGTGAAGTCCAATGCACTAAAGCTACTGAAGCTCTTTAAATGTGACTTTCAATTTAACACTTACTAAAATGTTCTGTAGAGGAAAAAAAATGTATCACTGGTGATTTCATAATAAAGTCCAAAAAACTGTTCATATTGCCCAGTTTATTTACACAGAACAGCAATTCTTAGTAAAATATAAAAAGGCTGATTCAATGCAGAACGTGCATTCTCATGGATGATATTGTAGTCTGATATTACAGAGTCCCAAAACGTAGACACATGTAATCCCTTTCAGAGCAAGAAATCCCCTCTTAAAGATACAAACAGCTTCGCAGTACATAGTGGCCTAGCCTCATACTGCTTTTAGGTCATGAGTTATTTCGCTAAATGAAGCTTTAAATGCTAAGGGGATTAGACTGGTGGGTGACTGCATTCTGATAGAAAAGGGTAGAAGAAAATTAAGTATTAAAGTATTCTACCCGCTGGGATACAAGCAATCTAGATTGGTTTTAAACCAGAAAGGCCTGAATTGCAGAACCTGCACAATCACAGAAAAAGGCTTCGGATTGGAAGTCCTGGTGCTTTTAATATTCACTTTGAGGATATGTGACCTGCACCAAATACTTTCAGTGATTTTGTTAGAATTTGTTATACTGTGACTGTATTTATTCTGAATATAAGAATATATATAACTGGATATATTTGGTCATGATGTGCTACATGCCATTTTACTTTGTAGTGTTTAGTCATGAGCTTCCCTTTCATATTTTATTAATCTGTGGTATCTAGAACACAGCTGCCTCTGACTCTGCAGGTATGAATGCCATAAAATTATAGATGTCTGCATGAAGTTGTGTGGGAGAGACAGTCCAAATTGAGGCACTTAAAGCAGCTCAAGTGTCAGTTGAAGTTGAACCTATAAAAGGGTGTTTGAGTGTCAGCTCAGATTAAAGCGACCCATCAGAAATGTCAGTCAATACTTAAGCACTAAAAGCTTCTAAACAGTCGATGGGAGAGAATTTTTCAGAAACAGAAATGTTATTATCATTGTATTCTCAGTTATAAAGTTTGGTGTCAAGAGTATGGTGGAAGATTGCAAGACAAAACTGCTTATGGAATGCTAGGGGTAAGCCTAACAAAGAAAAATGCACTTTAGCATGTATCATTAATGATAAATGGATGATTAGTTTTGTACAGCAATGTACAATAAGAAGATTATGACAACCCCAGAGAATAAAGTTTAAATTTCATCCAGGGGACACCAATCTTTGCTTGACTTAAACAGAACTTTTCCATGCTGTCTGTTATTTCCACAGTCTAGAAACCTAACCCATGGCAGACATAAGGAGACAAAGTTCCATCAATTAGGCAAATAACTCTCGCCTCCCAAAATCCAGAAATAATCTCAGGATCCTCTGGAGAAAGGTGTTCCGGTCACAGCAGGTGCTATATATGTTCATTCCATCACCTTCTTTTTTTCAGTTCACTTCTGTAAGGCAACTTCAAAATGATGATTGGCGAAAGCATTAGGTTTTGGAGATTTTATTACTATGTATTTAGTTTTTATTATGTTCAACCTTTTCCTTTCCTCCACCAAGTGTAGTAATTAAAATTGGGTAACAACTGTAAACTATTCTGTAAACAGTAAACTAAGGGTGAACATCCAAGAAAAATTACAAGCTGGATTATGTACTTTATAAGAAATCTATTCGTGTTTTGTTTAATTTAGTTGACAGTAATGGTTTGTTTTTCGCTTCCTGCACTCCCTTCACTGATCCAAAGCCCACAGTCCTCGCATATCGAGGTTACAAATCATTACTATGGAAGAATATCCATCTGTGATGGCCTAAAATAGCCAACATAATCCCTGCAATAGCTCACTGTTGAGGCAGAGCTACAGGAAATGGCACATCAATAATATTGCCTAACCCAAGAGAGTGCAGCTCTCCTGTTACCTCCCATCACGTTTCTCAGAAGTCACAAATGAACACTGTAAATCAAACCAAATGCACCCTCCTGCTACACTGTTCAGAAAGCACCAATCTGAAATGTAATAATAGGGAATTAGTTTTAGAGCAGATAGAGGATTACATTCAAAAGCCTCATGGTGGTTACCATAAGTCTAAAGTGGGCTGTCAGGATCACGTGTACTCACGCTGCAGAGTGCTCTCTAGCTGGGAGCCTGCCTGTAGAAGGCAGCGGTAGCTCTCCATCTCCTCCTTGGACTCTTTCCTCAGCTCTCTGTCCTCCTGCAGTGAGGCTGGGCCCATTCCCTTCGTCTCTGACACGAGATCAGCCAGAGGAGAACTGACGCTACTTTTGGGAGGTAGTGACAGTAGCCCGGGCCTCACATCCTCTTCACAGCCCCATGGCTCTCCATAGCCATTTATTTAAACAAGGAAAGTTTTCCCACCTCCCTCCGCGGGTCCCAAGATCCAGATGGGACAATTCCCCGAGGCTGCCGCTGGCTGTTCCTGACCTTGAGCTGCATAGAGCGCCTCCACACTGAGCAGCACAGCTACGACAGGAGAACTGTCCACACAGGCAAACAAAACACTAGTATGTTGTCTCGTTGTCGCCCTGAGCGAGTGCGAGGTTACTCCCTCCACCCTGCCCTGCTCTCAGCAGCAGTCAGCTACTTCAAAACAAACAGAGCTCCTCCATCTGGACTCTGCTGCCTCCCTCTCCCCTCTGCACTCTCCCTCTCTCTGAACATTAATGCGTCAGCTCTGCATCGCAGGGCTCAAGAGTCCGGACCCGATATAGTGCCAACTCCCTCCCAACTTTTCTGTTCTCTCACACACACCAAGCCTTCAGCATGTCACTGACTAACAGTAGCCTGAAGTGTTAGGCTGCTTGGCTATCATGCTCATATGCCTATTTCTCCAGTGTCACTATAATATAGATGCACAAACTGAGGAGAATAGCGCCATTGATAAAAAATTAAAATCTTCCACACCCTCAGCCAACAAGTTTGACCCTTGTGAAACAGCCTTTAATACACAACAATCACATTCAAACCGAAGAACAAATATGAAAGAGTGGCATTGTGTATATACTGTTGCAGTGTCTCTCTCTCAACCCAACTCCCCACAGCTCAGCCCACAACTCCCTGGAATAGATCAACTGCAGAGTGCAGAAAACGTGTAAATATGCATGTATGTAAATCTCTCCTATACAGTGACGGCGATTTAATGTTTTGGTTTTTTGTAATCCGAGGCCATGCATGGAGCAGTGGGAGAGCAGTCACTCAGCTGATCCAGCTTAGCCTCTCAGTAGTGTCCCCCCCCCCTCAGGCACACGCATTCAGATCTTCCATCAGACAAAACCTGCTGACACAACATGTGGTGCAAAGCAGCACAAGGCAGTTTGTATATCTTCAAAACATTCTGCTTTATTAAAGAACAACATCTGGTTTTTAATATAATTTTTTTTCAAAGAGGTACATTCAGCTTGGAGGTTTAGAGTGTTGAAGCTGGAGACCCAAAAGGCTGGAGGTGGCAAGATGTCCCTGCTGTGCAGAACTGCTGCTGTGCCCACCTCCACCCCTCACAGACAGGGTCCGCAACCACAAAGCCTCTCGTGCTTATTTTTTTTTCCTTTTTTTAACATTTTGATTTTATAAAAAAAGTGGCTGGAAAAAGGTTGCATTAAAAATACAATCCATTCTTTTTACTTTTAATTTAGACAGGCAAAATTAGATTTGAACACATTTTAAGCTTTGAAAATAGCATTTCTTTTTTTTCCATATATATGTAACTTAAAGGTTTATATCTGGTAACAAAGCAGGCAGCCCCTTCTGTGAATCATCTTACATCCAGTTATCTCTGGCACGGGTCTTTAGGTGACCAAACAAAACAAAAACAAAACAAAACCCCTGCTTTCCATATAAATCCTTAAAGTCCCTTAGGCCTAACAGCTGCATTTGCCATTGTGCAGATGATTTTTTTTTTTTTTTTTTTTACAGCTATTTAGGTTACAGTCAGGGGGATTTAATACACAGCATGTTTGAGCAGAGATCAGCGAAGCAGTAGTTAAAATCATCATAAAGACATATTCTATACACATTGGCATCTAAACATGAATAATCAGTAACAATGATCGCTTTCAACTTGCAGTTAAACCACCAGACAAAAAGTAGTGGCATTGGGTCCGAGGCTAATTTTGGGATGCTGAATGTCTTCACAGAGGAGGGTCTGCCTGCCTTTGTGTAGATAAAATTGACTATTTAATGACACTGGCACAGTCTCACAACAGAGCTGTAGTAAAACAGGCCAACTAAAATGACACAAAGCAGAACACGCTCCACAATTTAAAACTGAAAGTAATAAAAAATATAACATTTGTGAGTCAAATTACATTTACTTAATAAATATGCAAAGTACACAATATACACTTGTGAAGAAAAGAAAGGGAAAAAAAAGAAACAAACCAAAGCATCATCAAAAGTGTCTGAAATCATGTAATTATGTTTAAATGGAATGTATGAAGCACTACACACAAGTTAAAGGAAGAAACAAGGGGCCAAACGGTCCACTCCAGAGAGTAGAGTCTCACAGTGGCATTAACTATTCCGATCTGGAGCTGGTTTTCTTTAATCCCCAACTTCAGCCTGACTGAGACAAAATAAGCAAACTTGTAAATGGGTAAGAATACAAATACCTCATTTAGGCTCTAGTACATGTGTGACATTATGTGTAAGGTGGTTACTGTTCGTGTAATGTTCTTCTCTGATATGTGCGTGTGTGCGCTCAGGCATATATTCATGTGCCTTGGTGACCATATACACAATGCAGAAACCAGTTTCCTTAATAGTGCAGAAAATGTCTAACAGAACTACATCAGTAAGGTTTCAAGTAATCCTGGTTTACATTACACACAGGCATTTGTGGCTATTCTCACCCAGTGCATTTGCCGTACACTTGTGTCACACCCATACAACAAAACATCACTTTTAGGGCACGTGAGTGCGGACAGACTCTGATCGCATTGCGTTCATGTTTTTGGCTTCGAGCAGATGCTAACAATATATCTCTATACTACTGCACATATATTAACTTTCTCATTCAAATTTGACTCTCTTGAATTATCTCTGAGGTTGGAATATTGGAGGTGACGCTCCAAGCAATGTCTCATTGCCAGAATATCCTTAAAATCTCTAATGCATTTCTTAGCCTTACATAAACACACAGTTTTTGGACTGAGGGTTGATATGACCTCTGCTGACCCCTCATATCTTAGTATTCAATATAAATGGCATTACTAGATACAAATAAACATCTACAACCAGAAAACCATTTTAACAGTCTTTAAGCTGATCTGAGCTGGGCTGAAATCACATTCAGTAACTTTTCATCCCAAATGATTTGGATCCGTTGATGAGTGTTTACTAAAATATTTTAAACAATTTAAAACTTAACAGTTGAAAAGTGTAATAACAATGAAGTAGAATAACCTCTAAAACTGTTGATAATATAGTAAAAAAGCTTGTAGAATGCAGAGACTAAACGTTGGTGGAGTTGTGTTGTGTTCTTTTGAGCCTTCTTTCATGCACATTTAGCATTCTTGAAGTGGATATTTCAGCTGCTTGTTAAAACAGCAGTTGAATAGAGCTACTGACAAGGCAGCCATGTATGCATTCGTTTCTATAGTAAGGTACAAAAAAAAGAAAAGAAAACTCATGCCTGGGGTCTAAGTAGATACTGTATAAAAGAATGTAGAGCACTGCTCTGTAAGCATGCATGAGAGGTGGCTGCTTTTTGAGGTTGGACAGTGAAGGACGGAGAAGGAGACACACAAGTCAAAAGACTTTTAAACCCTCTCAAAGACCGAACATGTTTCTTCTGATTTTTTCCATCTCCTCCTTTCAGATGGCAGACGTTCTTCCTTGGAACGGGACCCTGAATGAGGTTGACGTGACTGTTATGAGTCCTCGATGCCTTTTAGTCACGCTCCTTTAGATGCTTGTACGATAGTGGCATTACTGCTGCAATCTGAAAAGGATTGGGTGAGCAGATGTTACCTGATGTCTTCGTCATAAGTTCATACTAACAAGAGGACAAGGACGAGACACCTTGAAATCACACCCCAAATGTATAAGCAGTGATTAACCACATGAAAGTCACTACAATGCCACCGGTTTCCTCCACCAGATTAAAAAAGAAATTAATAAAGGAAATGATCCCGATTTGATCCAAGTCTACTGAATTTCTGAAGCTCAGCAGAGACACTAAGCAAATACAGAAGGTTAGTGCTGACTCTTTGTTTACCTTGATGTTTGTAGGAGGGCTTCCAATGATGGCTACAGGGAAAGTAGAAATGTGAGTTAAACTCTGCAAGCTGTCATACAGTCTCTTTCTAAAATTGCGCAACCAGAGACCATGGTCAATAGTGATGGATATGTGCAACATTCAGTCCTTCATCCAGGGGGTGGACAAAAACAAAATGTAAACACCTACGGATATTTAACACAACACCACAACACAATGGCTGCTTTTCATTATTCGCGGTATTTACATTTTTTGTGTTTGGTATTTTTTTCGTCTACCCCCTGTCATGAAGTAGCATTTGGGCAGAGCTTATGCCAACATCACATCATGCACCGAGTCATGCAATGCACTCACAAATAAAACGGTAAGCAGAAAGCCATGACCAATTAGGGTTTGGATATACACACAGAAGACAGTGACCACGACAAATGATTAAACCACATTGTTACAAACAGCACAAATATTTCAGAAAATGGGGCCAAAATAGGCCAGCCCTGCTGTTTCACACTGTTGGGTAAAGAGGATGAAACCACCACAGACACTTCACACACAGACACTCTTACAAGGTCCAAAAATGCGAGAGGCTGAAATAAAAATTTGGATTTGAAAGCACATCTGCGCATGCAGAAAGGTAAATACAAGCTGGGCATCGAAAGGGAGGCTGAAAGGAGCATGAGTTTGCACAAAAAAAACTAACAAAAAACTTTTGAAACATTAGGTCAATGGATGCCTTCACATATCAAGTGAATGCACCATTTGGTCAGTTTAATAGAAATGATTAAACAAAACAAGAGACATGGAAAAAGTGCATCTCTTCAGCCAGCCAATATGAGCTTAACACAACACACAAGAACACAAAGAATCTAAATAAATGCGGCCTTTATGCTACCGTCTTTGATTTCCTTGTTAAAACTCAAAATTAGAGATGAGAGAGACTGCTGGACTGGTTGACTGGGGGAGCAAATCACTGATTGGCTTAAATGGCCTGAAAGTTGGCTGGTACCTGTTTAACTGACAGTATTGGACTCATCTGAAAAGGTTCTCATGAGCAGGGGCCTGGCTGAAGACCGGGGTGACTGGATGCCCCCTGCGCTTGACTGAACCAGCTTCTTCTAGAAGGGTGAGGCAAGAGACACCAGTGACGACACTACGCTGATAATCACATACATTCTTTGCCTTTCTCACCATCTTGTGCTCTCTTTTGCACACAGACATAAATATATAAACAAAGAACAATTAAATACATTCAGAAAGACTTCAAAGTAGACATGTAGACAATGAAAATTAATCCAGGAGCCTTTTTAGACAACCCTTCTAGGAATGATCCATTTTAGAAGCCCTTTAGTCGACTTTTTAATAGGTTCAAATAATATAGGGTTACTATTCTTGCAAATTTCACAAAATAAGTATGTCTTAATACATATACAAACACACACGCACAAACATACACACGCACACACACACTGTCAGACTTGAGGATCCAGGATGAGGTTGTGAATTTGGGCCTCATGCAGGTACGTTTGGATGCTGTGATGTGCTGCAGCCACCTGACTGGACATGCGAAGGCAGCAGGCAGTGGAGCAGCAAAGGCAGCTGGGAGGAGACACTGACTGATACAACTAGGCAGACAAGCATGGCAGACTAACAGCAAGGTTTTAGCATGGACAACCTGTCCTACTCCACACTGCTGGAAGAGGTGGCAGCGTGCCATTCTTCCCAGTTTCACAAAAAAGAAAATCCCTCAAGTCAAGGTTTAAAATGGTGCCTTCCAAGGATAGCATTCCTGATATGACACAGTACATCAGAAATTTGAAATGTCTGACCTAATCTGTCCAAGCAAATCGGACTATTAAAATCTACAAAACAGCAGCCTGAGTTATTATAGGTGAAGAAAGGAGTCTAAACAGTGGGAGAGGAAGGACA
Organism: Pelmatolapia mariae; assembly: GCF_036321145.2. NCBI lineage: Eukaryota > Metazoa > Chordata > Actinopteri > Cichliformes > Cichlidae > Pelmatolapia > Pelmatolapia mariae. The sequence continues at coordinate 23,289,398 of NC_086228.1, forward strand.
CAGAAGTAGGAAGCAGGCAAGTGGTGCACAGACACAGAAATTCTGAAGTATAAAAGCTGACAAAGAAAAAGAGACCTCAGTCACTCCATGAGAAGCTGTGAGAGCTAGCGGTCTGTGACAACATGAAGATAGTGGATGTCCCAGAGGAAGGAAGGCGATGTTTCATCTTTAGGGAGGATTGTCCAGAGAAGTAAGAGAGAAGGAAATAAGAGGGTGAGATAGTTATGAGTGTGTTAAAGAGCAAAGCATTAGCACTAGTTAGGAAAAAGTAGGAAAGGTGAAAAATGAGCCGAAAAAATAAAAATATGTGCACCATACGTACGTAAATACTGAATATTGTACAAATCTGCAAGTTATGTGGCTCTCCACAAATATGAGTAAAACTTCTCATTTAGTTTATTACTTCTCCCCCACCCAAAAAGGAATAAAAATCATGTCTAGACACTATAACAAAAAAAAAAAAAAAAACAAAAAAAAAAAAACACAGAAAAGAGTATGAATACCACCAATCATTTCCATCTGCTTGCAAACACATTAGAGAGCCCACTGAAATGACAAAATATGCCTTTGATGCCTTTGACAGACTTCTGGTGGAAGTTAAATAAAAACAGCCTTCAGAAATAATTCAACAACAGGCATAATTTTAAAGATGCACAGAAACTTGTTTCTCTTGGTACACAAAATATGTTTTGGGGGTGGTTGGCTTTTTTTTTTTCAGGTTTCTTTTCAAAACCCTTTCTTCTCTCATTAAACATATCTCTTAAAACACTTTTAGCTTTTGGCAAACATGTGCAATGTAATATATGACAAGCTAACCGACCCCCTAATATAAAGCATAATGTACGTCTTGCTTTAAATAGCCAGCAGAGGGCTGTAATAGATCAGATATTTGTGCTTGAGTGTTAGCTTTCAAACGTCTTTTTTCCACTTCTGAATAATGTGAGATGTAATTTACCCCTCCCACCATCTTCTTCCTAATGATCTAACACCAAAGCGAAGGAAGTGTGAAGAGAGGCAAACAGCTCTGTAAAGATCTGCATTGCTCTATGTTAGCAAAGCCATGCAAATGTTACAATCAGCAATCGCATTAAAATTCCTTGATTTAAATCCTTCCCTGAACTCTATCAGTTCAATCTAAAATATATTAAGCATATGCACTGTCAACAAAAATATCCATTAGCAAAAATAATAATTAGAAAAGAACAAATAAAGGGAGAGGGAGAGAGAGAAAGAGAGAGGGAGAAAAGAGAGAGGGAGACAGAGAGAGAGTTACAGCACTACCTGTCGAGCGTAAGGGCCGCGGGGCTTGCGGAGCACCACGTAGAGGATTTCTGGCAATAGGCTGAGCAGGATGAGCACGATGATGACCAGCCAGGCTGACACCGAGCTCAGCATGTTGGCAAACACAAAGTATAACCGTTGCTGTCTCAGGAAAGGCCTGGGGGAGAGATGACACTTCAGTTTATACTGTCTGGAGGAGATACATGTTTGACTAGAATGAAAAGGCCAGCTAAAATGACTACAATAAGATTTGGTTTTTTTAATCCTCAGTTGAATTCTAACCATATTACTCCTCCCCAGAAGAAGCTGAAAAACACATAGAAAGCCAGGGAACCCCATATCACAAAGTGGTTTATCCATGTCCAGTGCCGTGTATCCAGCGCCAACTAGAATGTTGGAGAAAAGAAAGTAGTAAGAGATCTTTTAAAAAACATATAAAAGAACTCTGCAAAAGACATGACTAACAAAATATCTGCTTCAAACTCATATGTCCACTCTAATGATAGACGTTTTATAAATGTTAAAATAAACAGGGGTAGAGCTTACCTTTAGTGTTACAGTGAAAACAAGGATGGTGAATACAATCGTTCCATATGACCAGTTCCCAAAAGCCTAGAGTCAAAACAATAAAACAATCAGCAGCTGTAGTTAGGAGACTGTAGATATGAAACCTGTTTAGAAGTGGATTTAAATCAAACCTGGCCATTATCCTGCAGGGCTGGGTTGCTGAACAAAAACCAAACACCAAAGAAGAAGACCAAGCCGTGGAAGACTCCCAGTAATGTCCAGTAGAGAAATGGTCCCCACCGTAACATGGCATTCTTACCGATCTGTCTAAAGATTTGAAAAAGGAAAATTAACAAATGTATTTACTTACTGTGTCTTTGTGTAACATTTCCTGTTTATCACACAAAAGGACAACACCATTATATAACATATTAATGGTGGCCAAAAAAGTTACTGTGTAAATACAAATGAGCTACCATCAAAATTAGTCAACTAAACTTCACCAGAAGAACTTTGTAACCTGTTCATTAAATATTTATTTTTACTTTTTTTTTACTTTTAAATTACGCCTGAACCTAAACCAGGACTTTATTTAGTAACAATACTGTATTGTATAGTAAAAGTATACAATATAATTCTGTACCTAAATTCAAAATAAACACATTAGTCTCCGGATAGTGTTACCAATTCTTAAAACAGTGAAGTGTTGCACAGACACAGAAATCCTTCCAAGTCTAGATTTAAAACATAAGAAAAGAATCTCCTAATCTCCATTAATGTGGGATTTGTGATGAAAGGACAGAACATAACAAGCACATCTACTTTTATAACCCAGTTTACCTGTAGAGGGTAGCATTTTCCAGGAGCATCTCAATGGAAATGTGCTGTTCGAAAAGACTGTAAGCCAGGATGGGCATAGAGGTGAAGCAGATGTTGTACATCGTCAGATAGGCCGCATCATACAGGGGCTGGGGAGGATGGGAGCAGGAGGAAAGGTTGACGAGGGAAGGGTTGGTAAGGAGGAGGAGGGGTTAATATCACGGAGAGGACACAACTCATACACACCACCACAACTTGAGCACAGAGCACGTCATGAGCAAGCTTATATACATCTTTCATGTGCTTGTGAAAGATCTATATCAGAGACCAGTGGCATGATGGGGAAACCAAAAAAAAAAACAAAAGAAAAGAAAATCACCTTCACCTTTCACACAAAAATATAATCACTCAGTTATCTTAAAAAGGATGACAGATGTCTAGATCATAGATTTTTAATAACAAAATGAATCCATGTGCTCCAAAGAATTTCCATAAGATTTTTCTCCTATTTTAATATTTTTTTTCTAAGACTAGAAAAACAAACAAATGCCACCAGGATTCCAAAATATCCATATTGTGTCATGGTGTATTCGTGGTGGCACAACATGACCGGCGTGAGTTTTGCCTATTTATATTGTATGACGATAACAGAGTGCATACATCCCAGGGACAGTGAGGAAAGGGGATTGTGAGGACAAGAGCTGAGCTATCGGGAGCACAAAGAGGTGTGATTTTAGGGAACACTACTTCCTTTCATGTTCAGAATGTCTTTGAACCTCAATTAGATATACTTACTTGCTGGGAACAGCCGCAGAAGAACTGGTACAAAAACTGTGGTAAGATGAAGCAAAGATTCTGCAGGCGAACAGAGAATGAAAACAGGGTCATCCAGAGTTCAACCTACAAAAATCAGTCTCACATGTAAGACTATATGTGTGTATGAGCGTGTGTGTATCCATCCATTTCCTTCTGCTTATCCAGCATTCAGGATTGCGGTGGAGCTAAAGGTTGTCAGTCTATGGCAAGACTGACAAAAAGAGACAATCACTCACACCTGCCAATTTAGATTGTGGGAAAGCCAATGTATACAGCACAAGACAGGGGGAACATGCAAACTCCAGTCAGCCAGTGGATCCAAACACAGGATCTTCTTGTTGTGAGGTGACAGTGCTAACCACTGCACCAATGTAAAGATACCAAATGACTTTTGGTGGGTACTAGATGTTGACCAATATAGGATTTTTAAGATTGAAACTGATATTTACTGATTTAAAAATCCAATGTATGGGTTAATATTTCTTTTTATTCAGGCACACGAAATGCCCACAGATATCACAAACCTTTTTTATCTGACAAAATATAACCATGCATCAACTCGTTTTATTTCCAAATCAAGTCGCTGATTAGTCATTTACACTCTGAGCACCTGATCGTTGTGTTTGTAGCATTCCAAACATGTGTTTTCACAAAAGGGAAGTTACAGAGTGCAACTGGTGGAAAACATTGAGACCCATATTATGGCCATGTTATGCTGATACTGACATATCAGCAAAAAGCTAATATCAGTCAAACAATATATCTGTCAGGCTCTAGTGGGTGCTCCTAGTGCTCCTGGACACAGAATCTCCACTTACCTTATAAAAGAAATACTGCACCAGGTGTGCAATGCGAACATAGTAGAGATGCCCATGTGCCAACAAAAGTTTCTTGAGGTGCTTCAGTTTGGGGATGGCATAATCACTGTTCCTCACCGCCTGTCGACCCTCTTTCCCCTTAATGCCTGAAACACCAAGGCCCAAAACAAATTACACATTTCTGCACTCCACTACACACAGAAGAGTAATTAAAGATGGCTAAATCAGCTTCAGCATCACATTTCTTACCAATGCCTACATGAGCTTCCAAAATCATGCTGACATCATTGGCTCCATCTCCAATGGAAAGGGTGATTGGGCTGCCTTTGGAGTTCTTCACCATTTTAACTATCTATAGATAGATTGATACAGAGGAACAACAGCTGAATAAAATCAGAAATAATCTTTCACTGTGAAAGAAATCAATTCAGTTTTTTTTATTTCTCAGCTTATTAAATCACTGTACTGACCTGTGCCTTTTGTAAGGGAGCCATGCGGCAGCAGAGCACAGACGTGCAGTTTTGACATATCTGCAGAAATAGGTCCTTATAGTCATGTAAGTTGTTTTCAGAGGATGAGTTGAGCACCATCGACAGAGTGGCTCCATCTACTATAAAACCATAATCCTGGCTGGACCAATTCCTGCAATACAGAGTAGACAAAATAGTTTAATCGTTACTAATGTTATTTTTTGTTAAACTATTGCCCCCCCCCTAATAAAAAGCCAATATAAAAAAATATCAGAATAATGTCAGTACATAGCACACAGGCTTTTGTAATCTAAGGTGTCAACCTGGCAACACGTGTCTTTGCTGGTGGTGCATCCTGTACAGTTTTCTTGTGGTACTCGAGCAAGAGGTCATGCAGTCGGTCCTCACGCCTTTTTCCTGGAGACTCTAGAGTACGCACTGTTAGCTCCAACAGCTCTGTGTTCCTCTTGAACAATCTGCAAGCATAGCAGGTGGACTTGGCTGTCTCCATCTTGTCTCCTGTTAAGACCCACACTTTAATACCTGCTCCCTGCAGAGCCTCCATAGTCTCTGCTGCCTCCTCTTGAAGACTGTAGAATAATAAATAGAAAAGGATCATTATGACTACTAGCAGCAAGAATGCCTACAATTATGTATAGTTTATATACATGTGTTTTTAAAAAAAAAAAAAAAAAGCTAAGCTAAATTTCCAAATTTCATGTCATAATGGTTTGGGAAGGTGCGGTCCTTTAAAAGTGTGAGTGTTTTTATGTTAAATGATGAATAAATGGTGATTCAGGAATATGTTTACTTCCTTTGTTATAGGCAATGCATGTATTTTAGACCTAAACTTTTGTAATTTATGCAGTCTATTTATAAAAGCTGGAATCTTTGATTGTAGGTCACAACTTAACCACAAGATGGCAGCATGAGCTTAAATTAAAACGCTCTAAAAAGAAGGGCTTTTAGCTGATATCAAACTAATCAGACGAAAATAGAAAGCCAAAGTCATACATGGTGAAAAAAGTGACAGTTGATGACATTTAAAACATCCCCAAAGGGAGGAATTAACTCATTACAGCAACATAAAGAGCAAGTCAGGACAAGACTTGGTGATATGTTCATCACAGGCTTTTGCACTCTTTTGGTTTCCATATGAATAATATTGTGTATTCTGGGATTTCTCTATGCTGAGGATTTCAATATCTAAATTTTTTGGCACTGATGTTTATTAAGGGGCAAGAACAGCACAAGTATGCAGATTTAAGGATATTCAGCAGGTTTCAACACAGAAAACTCTATGTCCAGATGAACAGAATCAACATATTTGGGGTTTCAACACAGCAGTTTCACAATTAAGAGCAGCACAGTTATACATTTTGTGTGAGCACCCACCGATCTTCAACAGCAGTAGCTCCAATTAGATTCATTCCAGTCTCCACTTGGTTGTAAACAGCCATGAGCTTCTCCTCTCTGTCCTGCAGAGCCAGTCTAGCTTCCCTTAATCCTGAATCTACCTGGTCATACTCCTCAGCGGTAAGATGTTTGTAGGCCACACACAGTGTCCGGTAACCATCCTAAACAGTAAAATAGCAGCTGATGTTATAAAAGACAAAATGTTATGCAATGAAATCATTCCAACAGTTGGAAATTTAGGAAGACGAGATGTTTTCCACCACGTACTGTTGCATTACGTTCCACATGCATGCGTATCTTTTCAACTTCCTCCTGTTTGACTCGGGGGAAGATGGAGGAGTCGGCTCCCTTACAAAAAAGCAGTGTTTCACCTGGGCACGAAAAAACACACTATTATACAGACACCCAGCATCAGGGATGTGCTGGCCAGCGCTACATTATTAGCATTCCAATAACGTTGACAGTAACCTTAAGCTCACCTGATATTGATCTGACTATTACACTCATTCGCCTTCTGACTGGGTCAAAGTTCAACACATGAAGCAATTCATACCTATAGGATGTACGCAGAGGAAATAAAAGATGTAATTTAAATACAAACAATAACTGAGATTTTAAAAAAGAAAATACATTCCAAGAAATGACTAACTTACATTTCAACGTCATTTGTCCTGTTAAGAATTTTCATGGTTTTACTTTCGAGGCCAAGAAATGTGAAGCCGTACCTGAGATCGAGACAAATCAAAACACAAATGGCTTTTATGTTCTCAATAAATATTAGACGAAGTTATACCAGTTACATTTTCCTTAGGTTTATCAATTCCAACTGTGTGCTTGTCAAATAGCCACCTGAACTCACTGAGTCATGACACCCAACCTCTTACCTCATTGCACCCTGGACCAAAGCAATCTCATCAGGTGAGGAGGCTATAAAGCCCCTCTGCTCCTGCAGTGGAGGGACCACTTGTCCATCTACCATTAATCCATCCACCTGGTCTATCCGTCCATCCTCTTGACCGTGACCCTGCTCTGTAGACTCCTTTACCTGGACTGTGTGGCACAGGCACAGGGCACGCAGAAACAGCTCTTCCTTTTCCTATGAAAATTACGTAAACGTGGCTTAATACTGTTAAAAAAATGTACTGCTTTACAAGTAGAAAATTCATTCATAAACCTTAAAATAAATTCATAAATCTTTTTTTTTTTTTACTTAATAATTAACAACCAAACAAGGAGCTATATACAGTAGCTGGAGTTTGGATAAAGCCTAGAATTTATAACCAAACTGACCCCTTATCAGCACAAGTAATTAAGTGCAATAGTCTGTGAAGTGTTATCAAGTACTCGTGTCAGGAGCATGCAGCTCCTTCCCTCCGCTATGTTATAGCGCATATGTCGACATGTCAAGGAGAATGTACCAGGGTGACCAATAAAGGGTCTTTCTGGGCAACGAGCTATGCAATGGCCATATGTTAATCCTTGTATGACTTTTACAACAGATGGTGGGACACCACAACACTCACCCTGCCAGCTTTCTGTTGTACTGTGTTCATAGGTCCATCTGTAACGCAGAATCCGTCCACTTCCGAGCTCGCGTCCCTGTACTTGTATTGGTGGCCATCAATGCAGCACTCTATGAACTCCATGTTATTCTGAGTTAGGGTCCCCGTCTTGTCTGTGAAGACGTACTCCACCTGCAGGCAACATGAAAATAAAAATGACACACAATTCCAAAACCATAAAAATTCAGTTTCTCGTTTAAAAGCCTCCAACAATAATATTAGGCAATTACTTCCAGGAGGAAATTACACTGCATTAATCAGTTTAACGGAGCATCACCTTTAACTCAAATAATCATCTGGCAAACCAAGTGTGACTGATCTATGGCAGCGCCGTTTAAGTCAGCAGTGCCATAATAAAAAGGAAACAAGGAGAATTTATTTTAAAGTATCACTTACATTAGTCTCGGGTAGAAGTTTTGCTTTTTAAACTACACAAAATTCAGTATAAAACATAAACTTGTTTGGATGGAAAACTCCATCATAGTGTGATTGTTCTACAGATTACATCTGGACATCGTTCATAGATGCTGGAGATGAAATGTTCAGGAAAAGCTTTAGAGTTTTTATAAACGATAGAGGAATTTAGTTAACATAATTGAAAATTTTTGGACACAGAAATGCAGAGTTTACAGAAAGCATAATGGCAGATATTTCTGACCTGTCCCAGCTCTTCATTGAGGTCCGAGGTGTTGACCAGTGCCCCTTCCTCAATTTCACTGTCAAAGAAATCTTTATCCCAGGATATGAAAAACGATCCCAAAAACTTTTGCATTTCAACGGTCACATACATGGACACTGGAATGATGAAGTTGAAGAGCACCATGAAGGACAGGAAGTCGGTGAACATGTTAAGGTACTGTTGGTAAAAAAAAAAAAAAAAAAAAAGAGGCACATAATATATTTACATATATATAGAGATATATATATATATACACACACTGTATATATATATGTATAGAGAAAAAGTGAGTTACGGTTTGCATCATTTTCTCCATAACCTAAGCAATTCTAAGAAACCATTCTGAAGTCCTAGAAGTCACTGTTTATACTTGCAACAAAAATGAGGAAATGGCAGTCACAATGTTCAATGCGGGCTAAAGCAGAAGGTTAACAGATGACATGAAATGGACTACGTCATATGGCAACAGTGTCCATTTTGCTCATTTTATAAGAACTTTAAAACTATGTATAGAATTCCCTCAGCATTAACTACAGCCCTTTAAGGATAATAATAATTACTATTGAATTAACATAGGCCTCAGTATGTATGTATGTAGTACACAATAACAGTATGATGAAACTTATCTAACAAGCCATATTAGCCATTTTCTTGCAACAGCTGTTCTAGTTCTGCTTTAGACATGTTTTATTCTCCTCAGTAACTTTTCCTTTTTTTTTTTTTTCAATAAGGTTTGTTTTCATTAGTTTTCTAAAATGCAAACTCACCAGATTGGTTTCCTTTTCTTTCTTAGTTTTCTCGTTGTACCAGGGCTCATCCTGTCCAGGCTTGCTCTGCCATACATATTTAAGTGTAGTACACACTAAGGCCTTGCTCACCAATATGCAAAGGTAAACCAAAAGGAAGGCATTGATAGACCTGTAGACATAAAAACTCAAATTAGTGAGTATCAAAGGTGTTTTTTTAGACTTGTTTTATACATATTGTTTTTCCCTGTAAACTTACTTTTCCACAACAGAGCGTTTCTGAGATTTTCCTTGGTAGTTAAGAGCCATCTTTGTCTCCATGCCGGTGTAAACTGCAACACCTTAAAAAAGAAAATAAGAAAAGACATCAGTCTTTAAGATATCGAGCCATCTTTAATATGGTACCAGTAAAAAAGCCATTATTGACTTACCACAGATGCTTTGAGTGTTCTTTAAAGTTGCTCCTTTCAGCAGGAGGTTTTCTGGGCCCAGTGACCTGCACAATCACATCAGTAGATCCACCTATTTAGTCATACAGTTGCTGTGGAATCCACACTCCTCTATCCTCTAAATGGAAACCTGGCAGGGAAGCTGGCATCCACTAATATACGCAGTGACAGTACACAGTATGCCTGCAGTCTGGGCTCACACCAGTTCCAGTGTTCTTGAGAAGGACACTGGCATTTGTTTATATGGTCATTACAAAGCAGTCAATGATAAATGCCTGTGGGAGTGCTTTGGAAGCAGTGGCTAAATCCCTGCCAGTCTGTTTTATTTTAATGCTTGTCTGCTATAAAGGATCAATGAAATAATGATTTGCTGGTTATGTAAAGGGAAACAAATGAACAACTGTTTAGATTTTGTTTTTACTTTAAACTATGCAGACTTGGTTGGACAAGAGTGCTCTCACCTTAGCGAAGGCTCCTCATTGTTTTTGTAGATGTGCATACGACCGACAAACCTGGAACACAACGGCATATGCTCAAACAGATGAAGTGATTTGTGAGCAACTATTGTGTTAAGAGTGGAAGAGATTTGAACTTGAGGTATTCAAATCTTTTCAGAGTTCATTAATTACTCAAAACTAACTATTCATTGACCTTAAAATCTGGAAGTTAAGAGTACTGCTTAATACTTGTAGTCAGCCATACTGTCATTTTCATTAGCTCAGAATATTCACACCTTCATCTTCACGTATGATTAAATTATAACAGTTTCACTGCTTGCCCCAAAGTTGACCTATATAGACATATTGTCTTTAGACATAGAACTACACTTAAGAGTAAGAATTAAGTTAGTCTTGGAGAGATAAAGTTAGGACGACTTTTATTATCCCATAAATGCACTATGGCTTTCCGAAACATTTTTTTAAACAATCTGCATGTTAATATCAGAGTCATTGCAGACATTGTTTTTTAAATCTGGCATTAAGTTAATCCACTCCTCAGCAGACCACAGGCACCACATGCTTGTAGTGTAAATCCGTTGGGACCACATGATGATTGCCTACTTGTAAAGGTCAGGCTGTGGCTGTTCGCACTCAATGGTGGCGTTGAGAGATTCCACATCGCGCTCTGTGTCTGGCACTGTGTAGTGTGTCTGGACAAGTAGAAGAGGCAGACAGAGAAAAAGCGTGAGCTGTGACCAACTTAGGTCAAGTGATCGCTTTAACTTCCACTGCTTCTCACTCACACACAATACGTAAAATTAAGAAGGAAAAAATACCAATACGCTCGAGCACAAACAGGCAGGAACACATTTTTTGACAACTAAACAAAAGTGAAACCTCTTTAAAGTAAGACCAGCATTCAATGAAAATAAATCAGATTCCCTGAACTATAACTACACAATCATTTTAACATGTATCTAGGCAAGTGCAAATGCATTCTTTACTGTTCTTCTACATCCACTCCTCCTCTCTTATTACCTAATATTAATCAAATGAACGCACATTAACTATAACTTCATCTGCTTCTTCCAAACTTCATCGGGAACTACTTTTAATTTAAATTCTTCTATGCAAAACGATTGAAGAGTAATACACTTATCTTACTTTATGGTTAGATTCTCCATCCAGACTTGCTGTGGTAACAAAACATGTGCCATCATCTCGGCTAGACTGCAGCAATATTAAATCACAGGGAAAGGTCTCGTCTTCCTCCACCTCCAAAACATCTCCCACCTGGAGAAATACAACCAAAGACCATTTGTGAAGACACAGTGTGCTTTCTCCCTCTTTTCAGAAGAATCACGCACAGGATGAATGGCAGAAGTTCAAACAACTTTAAATTACTTTTATCGCTAAGAAGACTTATAAATACATATGACTGCCAGGTGCCTGTGAAGTTGTTGTGATCAGTGAGTAAAAACCCAGATACTAAAAGTGAAAACAAGAACACTCCATAATCTTCTTTGAGCTCAGGTTTGGACTGCCAAGCAGTGACAAAAACCTGCCTGTATTTTAAATGTTTATTTTAGCAAAAGTAGCTAGCAGTAAGCTTATATTGGCTCCTGTGCTGGGAACAGCTGTTTTATACAACGCATAAACAACACATAACAAAGCTTTGGTATTGACAGCTGTATGCCGAGTGGTGTCAGCTGTACAAGCAGATCTCTACCATAATAAAGTTAAATAAATAAATAAAAGATGACCAAATACAAAATTTGTTCATTTTAAAATCCTGAAAGCTACTTAAAGTGACCCAGCCAACTATAGGTCTTTAAAAGTAGAATGCACTGGATAAATAAGTTGCCTTTACAAACATGTCTGAGCATCAGATCAGCTCAGGAGACTATGTTCTCCCTTGTGCATATATCCCAAAAAGTCCTGTATAGCTGCCAGCAGCTTTTCTCTGCTCATATACTGGAGGAATTATTTTATTTTTCACTTCAGCTAGGATGCATCTGCTGCTACAAGGTACCTTGATCTTCTCACTCTCTTTTTGTATCCTCCGGCCATCTTCAAGCACTGTCACTCGGTACTTATTCACCTCATTGTCAGCCTTGTGCCGCAGCCAGTCCTCATATCCCTGTGGCAATATATCAAAATCAGAATAGCATTGCTTAGTACAACAAAAAGTAGAAACCTTTTCTGTGACATCTGTACCTATGGGACACTGACAGTTATAACTGATGTCAGTATAAAAAGGCACACAGTACAGCACTAGCTGTCAAACTAAGGGGTGTGCCCTGAATGTTTTACGGCTTCTTAATGGTGAAAGAAGTTTCAGCAGAGGATAAGCGGCATCCGTCATTCCCATGGAAGAGTATAAAACATGAATGTCAATTCATACAATTAAATTTCCACATCCAGCATGTCATCATTACGTATAGAAGTGCCTACAGCAGCAGAATGAGATGGTGATTGTCCAGCAGTGCAGAGAAACAGTATAAAATGAAATAATACTGAGTCAGGTAAAAAGATAATTTCAAAGGCTGCAGCAGCAAGAGCCACAAAACCAAGTGTGGACTTTATGAGGTCTCTAAGATAGTGATGGATATGGAGGAGATGAGAATAGAGGGGTAAACCAAAATGTGTGCCAAGGCTGAGTGTGAGCCAAAAAGCAGGATTACAGGATAATAGGAGGATCAAGTCTGGTTTAGTGATGCAAAGATTCTTATTCTTATTATTATTATTATCCATATAATTATTCAGTCAAAAATACAAACAATAATGAAGCATCTGCCATATAAATTAGCTCACACAACCAAAAATGTGAGGTCTTGGTCTCTGTTAAACAAAAATTTCACTTAAATACATGAACATTTTATATAAGGTTATCGAGAATCATTTAGTCCTTAACGGGCTTCTCGTTATTCTTTTCTTTATATCGTCCTTTTCTGTTGCCAGTGCTTTGCCACAGTCAACATATCAGTCAGTTTGCATTAATAGGATCATCCCTCTCCTTCATCCTGGACTCAGTTTAGTTCAAAAGTCAGTTTGAAATTATTTTTCCAAACTTTCTGGCAGGAAGTATACAGTCGGAGAGGAAAGACCTATTTAAGCATGAGTAACACCTTATCTTCACCATCTCATTCACCGTCTTTATGTGTGGAGGAACTGCCTGAGCCTTGTTCACAGAACTCCACAGTATAAATCAATGTGAAAAAATATACTAACAGCACTACCATGAATGAACACGGACATGTGTTATCAGTGCACCCCATATATTATTGTAAGGAAATCCACCCATTATTGTGCATTTCAAAGCCGCAGCTGTAGACTAACTAAAAAGCCAATCTTAAAACAATACATCTAAAGCTGGGACAGGGAAGCAATAGAGTCAAAGAAACAGATACTCCCCTTGATAATTTGTACCTCTGAAATAGACTCTCTCTCTTCATTTGCTAAAACTCCCCTAGAGGCTATTTCATCTTCACCCCAATCAGAATTCACCAGCAGAGCACATTAATACAAAACCCAAGAGAGCATTAGGCACGTACTTTATACAAAAATCACACCAAGGCAGTTATGAAGAAAGGGGGGCTGTGTTATACAGAGAAGGAGGACAATAAGACATGGCTATTTAAAAAAAAAAATCCAAAACTTACTCTCATTAGGAACTTATCTTACCTGCTTGATAGCAGTTACTGTAATCACAAAAAATAATGGTAGGCCACTGGTGACTGGGCTGGTGGGGGTATCCACTATCACCTAATAGGAAGAAGAAAAAAAGAAACGCAATGTTAACGCTCAGCAATAAACATATGCTTTTCTGTTTCAATGCCAATGTATTACATACATCACTACAGAGTCCTCCTACAGCAGCAATGTGTGGTAACAGTTCGCATGATGAGGCAGGCCCTCTAAATGCAGGGTGTAGTCCTTTTCTACTACTTCACATATTTGTTCATCAGTAGGGAACACAAGGGAGACATTTACATTTTGGAGGGGAGAGAAGGAGGTTCTGGACCACGGAACTTTTAATCAAGTGAGCCAGGGATAGAGTGCTTAATCTGCAGGCATTCCAACTCTACTGTGTCTCTGCCAAGGCATGGAAGAGGGCCAGCAGAAAGCTTTGACAAACCGACCTTACCTGCCTGAGGATTTCGTGAGAGAATCTAGAGGTAGAGTATGGGGATCAGACTTGGTTTTTGCATTTATAAGTCATGTATGTAATAAGAATGTGAGGATCAGGTAAACATCCAGCTTAAGAGCAGTGGCTCACAAGGCACCCAGCTAAAATCTCAGTAAACAGAAAGCTCTTTGTGTTTATGTCACCTAAAACTATCAGAAGGATTTACGTTTGCATTTCTGATCCTGCAGAATGCAGTTGGGCTCCCCATGAGCCAGACTGGATATTACAGCACATCCAGCTCATTGATATTCTGACCAGGAGCATTGCAAAGTGTCAGATAGACATAGGCTCAAGTAGGATATGTTTTGATGCAGTCTCCAGTGTTCCTCACCTGCGCTTGAACTGAAAATTAAATAAAAATGGCAGCAAACTTAGTAAGCACTGTCTGACACAAACACAGATCCACATACTTTGCCCATTCAAAAACACACTCATTAAAGTACAAGGGCAGTGCACTAGAAATCCATCCGAACCTTACTGTGATTATAGTTCATTAAAGGATAAATCAATTACAAAGCAGAGACAGACAAGCTCACCTCCACCATTTGGAGATTTAGAGTAGTGCATTATGTTTGTAGCTATTCTGGTGAGACAAAAGTATTAATATTGCCACAGTGGCCTGATGTGTTGGAGAGCCAGCAATCATTCAAGAGTATTTGGGGGTATACTTTCAAGAATCTTTAGATCTTAAGACTAGATAGCTACACAGTCATGAAAGTGTCTCTTGAGAAAAGCAGCCAATGAGAACTGGACTAAAGAGAAGGTGACCCCTAAAGGCAGATGAGCTAAATCAGCTTGTTTGAGATAGTGGGTAACCTAAGGATTTGCACCAATGCCCAGTATAAGATTGCAAACTGGTTATTTTGAACTTTGAATCATGAAATGCTATCCTAGTAGAGATCAGTATTAAAAATATGGAGTTGAAAATGAGTATAATAGGCCCCCTTTAATGTCCATCACCTCTTGTTCACATGACTGGATTTAGATTTGTCTGATCACAGAAAGAAAAATAGAAACTAACGTCTCTCTGATGCAGCAGCCAGATGGCAAAACCCAGCAAAGGTTTACCACAGTATAAAGAAAATGCTTTACAAAGCCAACTTTCAGCCTCAGAGTTGTTTGATTTTGATTTATCCTTAGCCACTGTTCAATAGAGGACTAAAAAAGAAAGAGCTGATGGTGGCATTTTATCTGTTCATCAACAAAACCCACACAAAACAACCTTAATCCCACACTATAATACAATTTCAAATCACTTGACAGGCCTCGAAGACATAGCTGTATCTAGGACAGCCTCCGGTTTTGGAACAGACGAGTTTTTTACTGAAATTTAATGCATCTATATTAAACCTGCTTAAACTATTTTTGCTGTTTAGTTATAATTAAAAAAAATATTTGTGTTTAATACTAAAACCACTAAGTGGTGCTTCCTTGTTTTTGTGATTTAAAAAACATCAAGGCTGTGTAGCCCCAGGTGGTTTCTGAACATACGTGCTGTTTGATCTCACTCAGTACAACATATCCATTGTCAGGAATATCATGGACAAATTCTTGGAACATTTTTGGAAAGCACGTGTGCCTCTACTTATACAACAGCAATGGCTCAGTGGCAATTTAAGTATAGCAGAACGTCACTATATACACAGCTACTCCTAAGAAAAATAAAACATTCATATACTCAACCTCTGCCAAACAGCAAACTAGTCTCCAAGATTTTGTGTTCCACAATTCATCTGCACCCATTAAAAACAACCGCCACCAACTTTATACACACTTGCCTCCACTGCACCAAATGCAAAGCCAAAAAAAAAAAAATCACAGCAATAAGAGTGTACTGCTGCTGATGTGCTGGTGTGATATCACAGCAGCAGAACGGGGCAGCAGAAAGCCCTTCATCTGAGCCAGGAAGTGTGTCAGAGTGAGCGACAGACAGCAGTTCCCCGGGGTCCCAAAGCAGTGGGTCCTCGCATCCTCCCACCCCTTCGTCCTCTCTTTTTTTTTTTCACCCCCTCGGTCTCTCCTTTTCTCTCACCCTCTCAACACCATTTCTCCCACTCTCTCACAGTGCTCTATTCCCATTCAATCAAATTCAAGCAAAGACACGCAGGGCTATTTATAGGAGAGTGGTGCTTTTTTATCAGCCTGTGTCTATTTGTGGCACTCAGATGTACAGAGGGCTTCCTGGCTGCTGACGTCAGCAGTGCAGCGCTGCAGCGAATTGGAGGTTATGTGAGACAGAAAGACAGAAAGAAAGACACCAAATGACAATGTCAGACAAAAGGAGGATAGAACAGAGTTGGAGGATGCACGACATTTAGTTGTTGGTAGAGCATTTGCATTAAGCCTCTCGGGGGAAATGTGAAGGTTTATTTCTGTCTGTAAGATGCAAGTGCAAAATGAGTGCACAATCTGTGTACCTGTTTCACACTATCTAATATAATAGCAAGCTGCATAGGAAAGACTGAGTGGTTAGGATAAGGAACCCCTCAAGAGAAACTGGATTAGTGGAGAAATGCCAACCACACTGCAGCTCGGGTAAACACCCAGGACACCCACTGACTTATACATAACATCCGCAAGCTCACACACACGCACACATATACATTTATTCACACACAAACATTGTAAAATGAACACATCACAGGTATAAATTCCTCATATTCACATACATACATTAATTCTTCTCACATTAATTCCATACAATAAAAATTAAAAATTCAGCATTTATACGCATTAGCTAAGACAGAATACAGAATAATATATATAATATAGAATTAATCCAGGCAACTTAGAGAAGAAAGGCTGGGGAAAATGAATATTACACTTAATGTGATATTGTTTGAGATTAATTTCATTTCTGACACTGAAACATTGGGTTTCTGGGAACAGAAGCTCAGAGTACGTGACGAGAGAAAGGACTTCCTTCTTGACAAGGTCTAAAACGAGCACCCGTTTACACTAGAAGGCTCCTTGCTGCCATAGTTTAGGTTATCGCTAAAAGGAAACCAGTTAGTTTCCATTTCCATGGACCACAAAAATGGATCATTAGGAAGAGGTAATGGAAGAGCAAAAGCAGATGTATATAACAAATCATCAGAGAGGAGAGGAGTCACTTAAGAGTACAGCTGAAGTCTATTAGTTAGTGTCCTCAACCAGCTCAGTTTCCAGTAATTAAGCACAGACAAGACAAACCAAGGCAACAGTGACACAAAAAGAAATTCAGGGATTAGCATGAGAGTACTACAAACCTGTTAAAATGGGATTCTCAGACAAAGTGAGAAGCAACTTTCAACTATTCAAATTTCTTTCCGTTTTACTTGAAAACCATGTGAGACCAGGTCTTGGATGAATAAGTTAGTTGAATTAAACTGCTGATGACTTGCCATAATGCTGAATTTTTCATGTTCTTTGAAAGTTATAAACAGGATTAAATGACAGACTGTGCATAACGCTATAACCTGAGCAGAGTGTAAGGGAGCGTAGTAAAGCAAGGCATTTAAACATGACCAATTGTACTGATCAGTGTGCCTTCAATATAAACTTGCTTCAAAAAAGAGGTTTTTTGACTTTCTGCAGTTCACGCAAATGAACACGCCCAGTGAGGAAATAAGGTAGAGCAGTTTCACGTCTGATATAATTGTACACACACTTTTCCTGTTACTATTGCACACCTGCTATGGCTACATGCACATGGATGTAGTTTCTCACACCCCTTTTTTATGCAGGCAACACAGTCAGCATGTCGATCACTTACACTGATCTATTCAGACTTAATTTTAAAAAAACATAATGCGGCCCGAAACTAGCCTTCATACGGAGGACCTGACTACAAATTAACACCATCAAATAAACAAGAGGCACCCACGAAGTCCTTATTTTAAAGAAATTATATCACTTATCACTGTTTGAATTGGCATACAGAGAAAGCTTGCCCTTACCTGCACCAGGAAGATGATAAGGAAGTAGAAATTGGCAATTCTTCTAAATTGTTCAAACAGGTTCTTTGGTAGAAAGTTCCATACTGTATACTGTTGGGGGAGAAAAGAGGAAGCACATATGTAAAAACATGAAATCACAGAAAAATAAAATAGAAAAAACTGCATGTGGACTTTCTTTGTTGCTCTGCGCTCTGTGATTTTTCTACTCTACCATGTTTTGTAACCAGACTCAGAGAAGTTAAAGAAAGGCTTGGCAAAGGAAGAGAGATTAGAGACATTCAATATCCACAGTCCTGTATTTGTGTATTCTGTTTGAGCTGGGGAAGGAAAATAGGAAGGCAACTTCAATAGCTTATAGTCTCTGTTCTTTGCACCAACTAGGGAGACAGGCCTTGGGGGACCACAGGTATTCCACTGATTCGATTAGATATGTATCTCTTATATTTGGCTACCCTTGAATGCAGAGTCAATGAACTTACGAGGTGGGTGACTGTTTTTGTGTTTTCTTTTTTTTTTTTAAGTGGCCATGACTGTTGATATCATCGGCGCTGAAGCAACACTTATCTGCAAAACTCCCTGAGAGACCTCTCAACGATACCCCGCTGGTAACCTTGTGTCAATAACAAAGCACGTATACACAGCTTTGCACAGAAACAAGAATAAAGCCCTTTTTGTGGAGTGCATGGGGATAGTGTTGAAATGCCACAAGAGCAGAATGGATATCTCATTTTATTAAGAAGTAAAGAGGGTGAAAGCAACGAGAAAGAGAGGTTGGAGGGTGCAGGAGCAATGAGAACATGAGAGAAGAGGCAGAGATTGGACACTGCTGGAAAGCAACAGGAAGAGCAGAGGCACAAGGGAGAATAAACACTGCAGCTGGGGTAATTAAAGATTGCTTACCCTGACATACTGGCAGAAACCAATAGATTGACCCTTCCTCGCTGAGATGCTCTGCATCACTATAAATCCTAGAGCCATTTTATTATCACTTCACTTGGTTCCCCTGATCACTTTCACCTTAGATATTCAAAGCCAGTCAGTCAGTACTTTCCCAAGCCTGCTGTTGACACAGAACTAACAGGTAGAGTAAGACTTGGGTGGTGAAGGAGGGGGGTTGTAGTCAGAGCCCAGGGGAAGCCTGAATTGCCCACCGTTCCAGTACATTAATAGCAGCCATGTATTTCCTTGCCACAGTCTGTGCTCCACTGACAGACAAATAATCACCTTCCATTGGGAGCCAAGACAAGTATGAGGAGAAGCAGTCGGAACAGGAAACAAAGGAAGGAAGCCACTGGAATGCTGATGACTGTTCAAGAGTTCATTTTGCAAGCGTTAAATAAAAAAACAGAACTACCTACAGGTAGATAAAACATAACATAAGCTTAGGAACAAACAAAAATCTTGGTGCATTGCCAGACTGGAGCCCTGGCAAATGCATGGGAGTGTGATGTTTTTACCTTCGAGGACACAATCCTGTTATCGCAGAACTTGGGTGGGATGAAAACTTCATTGGCAGGACACGGCCGATGACCAACATAGATAGTCCTACTGCCTACTCTTCTGTCCTCACCACCAAACTAGAGAGGAGGGATGGGGGTTAAGATAAACAGAGGAGAGAAAAAAAGGAACAGGACATGTTAGTAATTCACTCTTCTTCCTGTCATTTAAATACTGAACCAATTCGGGTACTTCTAACAAAATCAAGTGTGCACCATACAACAGTCATGAATTTCTTGGGGGAAAAAAGTCCAAATTTTACCCATAATCTAATACAAATTTAAAAAGATGGCACATTCTTTAATAGTTGCAGACAGAGGCAGTCTAATTATGCCTAAATTCCAGCCATATAGGGGCGATCGTGGCTCAAGAGTTGGCAGTTCATCTTGCAATCAGAAGGTTGCCGGTTCGAGCCTCGGCTCGGACAGTCTCGGTTGCTGTGTCCTTGGGCAAGACACTTCACCTACTGCCTACTGGTGTTGGCCAGAGGGGCCGATGGCGCGATATGGCAGCCTCGCTTCTGTCACTCTGCCCCAGGGCAGCTGTGGCTACAACTGTAGCTTGCCTCCACCAGTGTGTGAATGTGAGAGTGAATGAATAGTGGAATTGTAAAGCGCTTTGAGGGTCTCGAAAAGCGCTATATAAATGCAATCCATTAATATTATTATTATTATATAATTATGAGATTAAAGTTTCGACTGTGAATCAGAAAATGAAGATTTGAAAAGTGGAAAACTGTTGGGCACTGGACAATATATTGTGAAATGGCTAAATAAAAATTCAATAAGGGCCAGAATCTTCAAGAGATTTCAAAATAAGGAGAAATTTATTTTCAGATTATATAAATGTATGTGCACTTTCTGTTATGTTTGTCATAATGTCAAAATGTTCAAAACAGTTAAAAAAAAAAGTAAAAAAAAATAATCAAGTGAAACAGAGAGGCCAAAACCTGCATTTTCTCATATATCCACACAACTCCACTGGGTCCAGTTGTTACGAATAGCAACCCGTTTAATATCAAAGTGAGTGAAGCACCTTATAAACTAGGTAGCTAAAGTAGCTAGACATTTCAAACTTTACCAGGTAAAGCAAAAAAAAAAAAATGGATTTCCAAATTTTCAAATGCCAAACTTGACACTTGGGGGATGTCGCATCTTTCATATACAGCTTAGATTTTTGTATTTTTGTTCTAATGTAGTATGCACTCTAATGTGGATGTGTGTGTTAATTTAATATTTGAAAGAGAAAACATTTGAGGAACCTGCTCAGGAACCAGAGGTATACCTTGTCCTGCCAAAATGATAAAGGCACATAAGGTAAATCAAACAATGCACAGAAGCCAGGTTGTTGTCATAACTTCCATGGTGCTCACCTTACATAAATCTCAAGAGCAACTGTAAATACCAACCCAAAAAAGGAAACTCACATGAGAAATCAAAGTGATAAATTGTCAGGTAGGACAACGGTTTATTCTTCTCTGTGTGGGGAAAAAAAGAGAAGACTATGACTACACATCTCCCACACACAGTGAACATTATTTTATTTTAGGTTTGTTAAATATGTCACTACACTGTTCCCTAGAGTTTTACAGAACTGATTTTGCAACTTTATTATTGTTCAAGGAAATATCTAGCCAATATCCATTCCGTTAAATACAGAAAACATCAGTGCCAAGAGTGATGATTCATTATCACTGAACAGGAAATCTGTCTATCCAAAATCAAAACAGAGCCCAATCTCAATTTTTTTGTCCCCAGAATGCCAAGTGTGACCTAAAAGTATTGGCCAAAGCATTAGGTGGACAGCTACAAGGGCTGGAAACAAAGCCAGTACAATGCATTAGCCAGACCTACAATACTTGCTTCCAATTCACATCTTTCTTATCCTCAAGGATATTCCCATCTCACTATAGAGAGATTAGCCTGACTCTGTTGACTGTAAATAATTAACCCTATTACAATATACAAACTGTTGACCATTTAAGTTATACCTATATTGTTTGTATACCTGAATATTTTCTTTCCCATGTTAAAAAGTTAGGCCTTCCACTGAGAGCTTTAACAACATAATGAGCATGTGTAATGTCAAGAGTATTTAGAATTTGTGAAAACTTTAAAATTCAGAGCCAAAATGAATTGGAGAGCCTTAGTGGCTTTAGTTACTACTTTAACAGTTGTCAAAATATAAGAGACAGTTGTTAACTGCTTCTTTCCCCATTTCATATTTTGACATCTCCATTTGTAACCAATAGAAAAAAGGTATTGCACCATGCAAAAAGCCAAATATACTGATAGACTGTGGCATTTTTTTTGTGTGCAGCTGGGATTCTCAATCAAGAACTACCAGCCTTTACATTATGTCCAATCTTAACCTGTATCTCATCTTAATCGAACAGTATGTAAGAAAAATGTAGCTTACGGAACAGTTTTTGATGTATGAACTGCAAACAAACAACACCTCATAAAGCAAACCCCCAGTCACCCAGCAACTGGTCAACCAACTAAATCTGCCTTCTTAATGATGCTGGCAACTTTTCCATCTTTGGCCTGGATTGTGATTGATGCGTGGTTTCTCGGAAACCTAACAGAATTTTTATCAAAAGTTTAACCATTAACAAACATGCTATGGGTATTTATCCAAATGCATCATTGCTAAACAACAATAATTTGAAGAATAAACATGGCTTGCGATCTTTAAGTTAAAAATTAATAGTAGATCAATGAAATATTTTATGCTTAATGCTTAATGATCTAGAAGTTTTGACATTTTCAGAAACATAAAAAAAAAGTAAACCATGAAACCTTTTGGACTTTAGCTCGGTTTTCACAAGCTGCATCACAAATATTTATATGAAGAGTAGAGATTTATGTAATACCTTTTCTGTTAAGCTTATCTGCCGTCAAACAAGCTGCATACTGTAATGTGCCATTCTTTGATGTAGGAGTGAAACAAATTATCAACAACAACATACTGTATTACTACCAATATGATGCCAATATCAAGTGTTGTAATTTTTAAAATTAGCAGGTTCTATGATTCTCTATGGAGGAGTTTAGTCAAGTTATTTTTATACTGTACTCATACGTTGGATAACTATGGAATTTAACTGATTATTGGAAACCTGGCATACAGATTTAGTTTCCTGCTGGAATCACAGTGCTCTCATTTCAAAGTAGCACACACTCACCAATCAATCACTTCAACTGGGCATTGGGTTGGATACTCAATAATGGCAGAAGTGAAACTACCTCGGGCTGTCAGATACTTAGTCTTACAGCACTATATTCTTCAGAAAACTCATATACAATACACAGCTGACAGTGGTTTTCAGTGTACTTTCAATTTAATGTATGTAACCAATATCAAATTACTATATTTGACGCATAGTCCAAATGTATATATGTCTTTGTTTAGTCCCCTTGTATTTATGTACAATTATGCACATTAACTTAGGCATTAATATCTCAAAAACAAACAAAAAAAATGACCACTCTATACAACCACAACAGAAAAAACTACTTGCCAGACAGACAGGCGATTCATCTCTGGGATTAATCATAAACTCTTGATATTGTGCACAAGTACTTCATTTTTACAAGCCAAATTATTTTTAAAACAAAAAACAATGATGAATGCCTACTTTCAAATGTCATTGCATAAGCAAATAATATCAGACACTGACACAAAGAAGACACACAGAAAGAGTGTCAGAAAATACGCTTGCGTGCTGTAGTCATTTTATTTCATCGTCCAAGTGAGGACTCTAGCCACATGTTTTAAAAATAGCTATATTTTCTGTTCAAGCATAAGTTGTTCTGCTAATACTGTGACTGTAAATAATTCAAGTTGTGCAGGCAGGGGATCTGCTTTATCTAATATAAAAGGCCAGTAGCATGTGGGCTAAGGAGACAAATTATCATGAACATCTGATCCTCGACAAGTGCCAGGGAACATGTGAATAGTGGCCACCTGGACAGCAAGCTTCCCAAAGTCTGTTTCAGACAAGGGGTTAGATCAAAGAATGGCCTCAAACACTGGAAGTCTAATTTATGCAAGTAGGGACCAAAATAAATGAATAAAAATCACAGCATTCATAATGAATTTATGCAGCCATAATGCTTGTCATTAATAGTTGGGGGGGGGGGGTTAATTCTGTAAAAAACAGCCCACTTTTCCTATAGTCCAGACTAGAAAACGGAGCCAATAGGTTTACATAATGTTCCCTTATGCATGAGCAGCCACATTCACACCTCAGTATGGATGTCAACTTTAGCATCCCCTACCCGATCAGCACACAGTGACACTCCATCAGGACCGGATGCAAACAGAGTGTGAGAGGAAAGAAGTACAACGGGATCCAAGATTTGATGCATATCCATATTTTCACCCCCCCCCCCCCCCATATCAAATAGCAATAATCTGCCCCCAGGAGCAATAAGCCAAGGATCTCTATACTGACTATACTGTATATACAGTAATGTATATACCTTTACATATTGTACATATATTTATTACTTTTTAGATTAGCCATTTTTATATTTTGCTTGTTTTACATTATTGTATTTTGCACAACTCTGTTGCTTGTGAAGCTCGCACACAAGAATTTCACTCACATGTACTGTACCAGTGTACCTGCACATGTGATGTGACAATAAAAGTGATTTGATTTGATTTGATTTGACTCTGTGTAGAAGAAGTAACTGTGAAAGTTGTCCTATGGACTCTGAAAGAACTGTAAAAGCAAATTTTTAACTAGTAGTTAACAATAGAACACTGTTACAAAGGGCTGCTCTATCACAGCATAAAATGCAAGTAAACACACCTTCTACAACCAGAATATCATGGAATCAAAGTATTCAAGGGCTCTGGCTTTTATTTTACGGGTTCATAGACCAGACAGCTAGCAATACTAGGTTACTGGCTTCTGTCCATAGTTTTAAGGTCACGGATCAGTCAGAAAAAAAATGCTACTTGTAATGCAGACTAAGCCAACAATGGTGCTTAAAAGCTGTGAAAGAGCACACATAAGCAAACCCCGTCACCTCAGTGAGGGTTCTCAAAAAGAAGCGGCACCTACACAAACATAACTCATGGTGAAAACTAGAGATGGCACGATACCACTTTTTTATGTCCGATACCGATACCGATATCATAGCGATATGAATCTGATATAGTGTGTTTTTTAATCAATAAAACTGTTTTTTTAATATCTTGCTGCATTTTGTATAAGTTCATACTCAAGTTTAAATAAACAACAACACTAAAGCTATTCTGTTATACCTGTATGTAAAAATACACTGCACCCAAAATATTTCATAGTTCAGCAATACTGATCAATCTAATAAACTTAAACCTACTCCATCCTTCCTATTCTGGTATTTTAAAGAGTACTTAGCAGAAATATTAAGCAACCTAACTAATAGGGTTGCAAACTCCCAGCAAAAAAAAAATAGGGAACCACCCCCACCCTCCACCTCATGATGCTTAATCGACGTAATCAAC
This sequence comes from Pelmatolapia mariae, assembly GCF_036321145.2. Classification (NCBI taxonomy): domain Eukaryota; kingdom Metazoa; phylum Chordata; class Actinopteri; order Cichliformes; family Cichlidae; genus Pelmatolapia; species Pelmatolapia mariae. Next base: position 23,314,527 of record NC_086228.1, read on the forward strand.
TTTAATTTGATGCCGTGTGAAAAAAAATGCACAGAAATAAATTATTTTTCAAGAATAATTAAATAGATTCAACATCTTTCTTCTACAGAATTGCAAACTGCACAGATGGTATCTTCCCAAATGAAAAAGTAGTATAGCTTACTAGGGTATATTAGACTTAACAGTTACTATATACAGTAATGGACATCTATACATTTTACATCAGATTAAAACTTTGGGTGTAAGATTCAGATAATTATTTATAAAACGCTAGACATTTTAAATGAGAATAAGAAAGAAAAGTATGTCTTTGTGCCCCCCTTTTCCCTGTTAATGCCCTATCGGCCCTCCTGGCTAAACTTTGCTAGATCCGCCCCTGCACAGTTACCAGCCGTCAGCTACGTAGAAAAGGATCCTGGTGTAGAAAGTAATATTAAATAAATTCTAATGACAGCTTATCAAGGTTAAACGTGCTGCTGTTGTTCAGCTGCTGGTTTCCTCTTTCTGGTGCAAAGTGGGCCAAAAACAAAGAAGAGAGACAGACTCATGACAGAAAAGCCGATCAGCTGATCATTGATCAGTTTCACGATTGAAGTAGCAGCAGGAGAGGGAGGGAGAGAGAAGAGGCACTCGCTCCATATATCGGTTGTTAAGCTTAACGTGGGTACGCTTTACAAACATTCAGAGATGAACTTACACACTTGCTTTACTTCTCTCTGGGATAACTTCCTCGGAGATGAAATGCTGGATTGCTAGCGAGGCTACAAATACACACAGCCGCTCAATCACGTGAGCACACTGCTCCGAGGTGCTACGGTTATGAGGCGAGTTACGCCGTGTCGCAAGTTTTGTGAGGTGCTTTTTTGATATTTAATGGATCGGATTACATTTTTTATTTCTCTCCGATATCCGATCCAGTAATTTACGTCAGTATCGGACCGATACCGATACCTAATATCGGATCGGTCCATCTCTAGTGAAAACTGGAAAAAGTATTCTGTATTAAATGAGGAAATAGTCTATGCCCTACGGCACTAAAAATAAGAATAGAACTATTGAACGGCCATTGATTTAGTGGTGGAGTCACTGTAAAATATAATGAGGGTCAGATGGTGGGGGCCACTTCATTTTTGAGCAGTTACGTGATTGCAATGCTCATCTCCAAAAAAGTGAGCTAAAGCCCGTAGAAGAAATGCTAATGTAAGGAAAAACAGAATTTATTGCATTATCTCTGCTTCACTGTCAAAGGTCAAACAAATCTATTCAATGGCAGTGATGTTAGTAAGTAAAGCAGAGTCAAGTGCCAGTATGTCAATATCAAACTGTATTCACCCTTGATGATAAAGCACCAGCTACCAAAAGTGAATGGAGATCAATAAAGCAAATATCCAATGGTCAATCAAGCTGAGATGTAATTGCTCAGTCAAAAATAAATGGTGCATTAGAAAATTGAGCAGGGCTTAAAACTTTACATTAAAATATGCCCTAAATTTAATTATGCATACATTGTGAAATAAGCACAGGCTTGGACGGAGGGGGAAAGGTGCTCCACTGAGAGCGAGGGGAATGTAAGACTGCATTCAGCTGGTGCCAAACACCCAATGATGACTCTGGTCTGATGACACTGTGCGCTGTCACACCATCTCACTATTCAGTGACTATCCCGTTTTGTCAATCTGCATGTTGTAAGCAGAACTAACTGAGTAACCAGAAAATTACAAGGCCTATTCGTTGTATCACAATCCATCACAACCACAACTCTCTGACAGCGCAGATTTTTAAATGATTATTTCATGTATTTTTAATGCCTTTGGCACTGTATCATTGAGATGCTGATAACACTGTGGTCATTTTTCTTGTGTAGCAGTCTGAAGTATTGTATTTGACCGCATTATATTTCTTCCTCACACAGACACACACTCCTATATTATATTATATTATATTATATTATATTATATTATATTATATTATATTATATTATATTATAATAGAGATAGACCGACTGAACAGCTACTATGGTGTACCCAATAATTATTTCTGCTCTAAAAATGATACAACCAAGCCAAAAGTAGGTCAGATGTGGCTGTGTACGAGAACATGATGTTGTGCCGTTCCTGTGAGCAATACTTGCATAATTCATACCATAAGACACAAAACACTCCATAAACCAACCAACAAACTGCAAAAGACCGGGCAGACCATTTCATCACATTGTACCACAATAGACAACCGTTCACATTCACACTAGCAATGAACTAACACTTAGTTAAAGTTAAAGGGCATTGTAGAACCTTCGGCAACACTTATTAAAAGATTTAAGTGACTGAGTGATTTGAGCCTGTTTCAATAATTTTAACTCTATGTGGAATAGAGAAAGAGAAAAGAAAGAAAGAAATTATCAAAAGCCCAAAATTCCCATGATGTTCATGCCCATGGGTGTATGTAAACTGCCCATGGGAGTTTACATACAGTAAAAATTGTACCACACAATCAAGATAAACTGAGTACTTTGTGGCTGTGCTGTTATGCATTCTTTCTGCACGTGATCTCTGTCTTTACATAACAGCATATGCTATACACATATATCGTACACTTCATTTAGAGAAAATAGCAGATTCAGTACTGACGTTTTTTTCTTTGTCTTCCAGAGCAGAAATGCAAAACCCTCAGATGATCCTGAGGTGTAAATGACACGTGAATGTTAGAAGAAATCCAGTTCTTTGTCATGCTGCTTCATTGACACAAACATGTTACCATTTATGGCCAGCAAGTCTGTTACAGAGACCGCCAGAAGTGGTTTTGGGTCGCACAACTTCTCTCTCTGGACAAGAAAGTGTTTTCTGATCTTTTGCTGCTAAGCCTTCTGTCAAGGTTTAACTGAATTGTGTCTCCAACAGCTTATACGTGCATGTCTTGCAAGGAGTAAAGATGACACTGTGGTGTGCAGAAGAAAAAAGATCTACTGACAAAGTGTGACAATGGTTCAGCAAGTGCTGTTTTTCTGGACACAAATAGATTTTGTGGTCAAACTAAATCGATGCTGTAGCTTTTTCTTACTAAACTGTTAAAGCAATTTGAAAATGTAAGCCCAAAAGAATATGGTATGCTCAGCTTTGTTCTGATCAGTCTCCATTGGTGGTTTTATAACCTTGTGCAACAGGGACAAAAACACTAAGCTCTTCCAGTACATAATGCAAGAGCTGTGTCATTAAGCTTCAAAAAATGCACTCAGAAAAGCTACTTAAATATATTTAATGAGGTGTGAGGGAGCTTTGCAAAGAAGAGAGAACACTGGGGACGAATGTTTGTTCTTGTTCATGCTGCATGTGTACAACCTGCACTACACTGAGAATGTCACTGAACTCAATCTTTGTTTTCTATTTTTCCCCACATTAAGGAGAAAGTGTGAGCGAGACATAAAATATATGCCTAAACACCCAAAAGGATTCTGACAGTATTGGAAGGCTTGCCAAAACAAATGCTTCGTCTCTAGCAAACCGTTTTAAAAACCGTTAATGACGACAGGAAAAACATTCTAACAGAAACTTAAAGCTGTGATTATGACAAGCAAAAAAAAAAAAGCTGAGTAATGACTGTTTGAATAAAAGGGGAGAGATACATGGGCTGAGTTAGTGCTGTTCACCCTTGCAGCTCTCTGGCACATTGCTCCGTTACATTCTCTCTTTTTCTTGTCAGCCCACTTGCCTGTCCTATTCCAGCATGCTCACTTGGTCTCACTAATTGTAACTCTCTCAATTTTGATTACACATCCAAGTGCTCACTGCCCATACCAGAAGAATTTAGAGTGGCTACATTTTCCTTTGAGGAAAATATAGCACAAAGGCACAAAATTAAAGCTTTGTTACTACAATGACTTTGAGGAGTACTCACCTCTTTGTTGTATTTCTTGTGTGGGAAAACAATTTCTAAATCAAGCAATCTTACATGGGCTATTTCGTCTAATTTCAGCACAAAGTCCTTTAGCTGTTTTTAAACCTAACTGAGATTCAAAATACAAAAAGATTTCCAGAATTGAAATCCCCATTCCTTGATCCAAAGACATTTTGAGCGTCTATGCTATGTAAGCTAGTCACATATTGGTAGTTTTATACAGTTAGCGCCACACATTACAGGATGTGCATCCAGATTATTTAATAGCATGTGTGTTTGTCACCTGTTTGATCATTCAAAGGATGCTCAAAGGGGCTCTTCATCCTCATTTAGGCCCCTTGGCTGCTCAGTTTTGTCCAGTTTAAAAGAAAGATGATTCAATAAATGGTCCACAAATATATCAGCAACCACTGGTTACGTGGCTGATGATGCCTGCAAAATCTGAGCACACTACAAAAACTCTGCTGCGCTTATATTACTTTAGAATTCAAAGTCAGCTTCTTTCCCTTCATTATGAGTGGAACACCTAGAATAAAAACTGTTTTACTGAAGAGACTACAAGCTTAGACAAAGTTCACATAAAAGTTTTTTAAAAAAGATATTTACTCTCCTAACAAAACAGAAGTACTATTGCTTCATTCCCATACAGTGTTACATCAAATCGACTTGTCTTTCTACAGCACCATTAATTTCACGCAAAAGTAGTTTGGGGTGGTTCAGCACATAATAAAGGAATCACACAAAAAGCTTTAAACAGCATTTGTCTCTTAAGCAACACACTTGGACACAATGCAACAGACCTGAATTTTGCAATTAAGTTAATAAAGTTTCCCTCTCCAAAAATAAATAAATAAATAAAACATTAATAGAAGCAAATAACAGTTTCAGACAAAAGGTTATCAAATCAATAAAAGGTAGATACATTAATCCATAATGATACTATAATAGGAGTTACCTCCATTATGGATTCAGCAACACTTGGCCTATGGCATTGAATTAAGGCCCCATATTAAAGGCTACTCTCTTCCTCTGTCCGCTGTTTGCACATTGTGATGAATAGCCTTCAGAGTAATAACAGTCCAACTTGAACTGCGCGCTGATCCTAAGGAGCTGTTGTGGATAGGCAAAGGCTCATTGTTCCACTAGCATGCCTGCAGCTGTACTAGACACAGAGTGTAGTGTACCATTGGCTGGTACTGACCTATATTAGACTGCATCTCTCGACAACAGGGAGGAGGGAAACTCATCATGACCTTGCACTGGGAACAACTTCCTCAAACATTTTGGTCACGGACACATATAGCGACACTTTTGGTATAGTGACAACTTGTAAAATGTCTAAAAGCCATAGTTGTTTTGTGAGTAACAGGTTTCATGAGAGGCTTTTAAAGGTCATCCCCAAGCTGAAGTATTTTCTGTGAGTAACATCAAAAAAGATGACCTTTGAAATTTAAAGAAACACAATAAAAGCCCATTAATATTAAAAACAGGAAATGCATGTGAAGTCACAAACTGCTGACAGACGACTGTGGTCAGACAATATAGACATGGATGTTTTTAACTGGTTTATAGTCTTGAAACATTCATTTACTAACACATAACTTAATCCGCCTTCAGGAGTGTGAACTTTGTTCACCTATTCACTTTGTTCCCAACCAGTTAAATTAAAGTCCTGCGGAGAATGAGAAAAGCACATTATTTTCCAGGGATTTCACGGAGAAAACCTCCAGACTTCACATTTTAAGGCCTGGAAAAGCAAGCATATTTTAAACTACAGCCTAGTCACACTTAAATTTCTCTTTAATTATATATCAAAGTAGTTTAGCCTTAGATGGGGTATGGTTTTTCCAGCTAAGTGCACACTCTCTGTACTCTGTTTGCATGTGTGTGTGTGTGTGTGTGTGTGTGACAAATCACTAGATTTAGCTACTTAGACATAAGTTCTTGATGCGGCTGCTTTTTCCCCATGTAGAGCATGGGTTTCTAAACTGCAATCCACTACAATGGTTGCTCCCCCACACCACACTGGCAGAGAGCCATGCAACACCAACAAAAAAAACAGCATTTACAGTACGTCCTAATGCTGACGAGCTTTAAAAAAAAAAACTCCATCTCAGCTACAGCCCCTCTGATGACATTATCTTTAATAATGTACCAAGCTACACTGACTGTAATTACTACTCAATTAATTATCCTAAGACGCTGCATAGGAGAGCAACAAGACTAATGACAAAAATCAATGGTGGCCCTTTCCTTCCCCTGCTTAGAAGGCATGGTTGACTGTGGTATTCCTACTAAGCATTTCTTCTCAGTGAACTGTAGCCACATTAAAAAGACAAATATTTCACCCTTTGACTAAACAACACTTCCTTCCTAGCCAGGAGTTTGCCATGAAGATAATCACTGGAGGCTGTTGCTTTACCTAAGTGATGAGCGTGTAGGAGGGGACACGTTCGTCTTTCTTCCAGCATTCGTTAAATCCTAACATGCTGTTCCTCTCTCTCTGTGTCAGCGAGTACCCTATCATTTTGGGTGACGATGAAAAACTGGGATGATGAAACAGCACAGATGCTGACGTCCCCACCCGACTTCCTCCATGCGCAGACACACGGAGGGAGACATAGACACGAAGCAAAAAACACAAACACCCAGAACACACACGTCTCAGCATTCTCTTCGCATCTCACTGCAAACACTCTCTGAGTAACGCTAGAGCTCAGCCATAGCACAGAAAATCTCTGGATGAGCCTTTATACATATATGGATGATGAGGATGCATTTTGAGTGCCACTAGCCTGGTGAGGATAGGTGGGGGTCAGGAACGGCAGGAGGAGTGTAAGGAGAATTCAAAATAAATGAAGCAACCTGAATTATTTAGAGGTACAAACTGAGAATTCAATCCAGGTTTTAAAAGGAAGTGGAAAAATTGCCACAAAAAGCCATCCATGGTCCCTTTGTATTGAGCCTGAACCGCCCCCTCCACTATAGGAAGGCTGAAAATGTCCGTCCATTCGAAAGGAAACTGCGAGGCGCAAAGAGGCAACATATCTAACCCCCAGATTCACTACAGTTTTTCAGGCTTGAGTCACGCAGGTCTTTCCGGTCTCCCCCACTATATTTCATCAGCCCACTATCTCGCAGCAGGCCGTTTATTCTTTCATGGTACCTCTCTCCCCACGCTAAATATATTTATTATCCCGCTGTGTGTTGCAGATGAGCTTCTTTGGCTGTGTTTCTATTACTGGGCAGAGTGCAAGAGATCAGACGGAGAGAGGAAGGATGAGAGAAAACAGAGTAAGCAATTCTCTTCACCAGCCAGTTCACGGTTGCAAGACTAATGGCGGCAAAACTGAGCACACATAATCAATATGCATCTCCCCTAATCAAACAGGCCTGATAAATCAGATGACTTTACATGCCTTCTATGGGCTGTGGCGCTTAGATGCACTGTTACCCTTACTGCTAACCAAAGAGTAACAGCTCTGTTCGGGAATTCTTGATTCTCATCAGTTACTGAAAGCCCCTAGCACGTTTCCAACAGGTGCTACTAGTTGTTAACAGATGTCAGCATGTCAAAAGCCAGACCAGCATGGAAAAACACATCTGAAGCATTCTGAAGGACGGATAATGCTGCAAACCAAACTATGATAACTGAATGCTTGTAATGCTGCAGTAATTGCCCCAGTACTTGCAGATACTGTTTTTTCTTATTCTACAGCAGCAGACAAAAACATTTCCTTTTATTGCTGAATGAGAAATCAGCTTTTATTGAGAAAAGTGGACATGTGATAAAGTCTGGAAGTAGTTCACTCAAGTAGCGGTTTGACCAGAATGGAGACCTAAAGCACCTATATCAAAATTCTAAAAACACCTCAATACTTGCTTTCTTAGTGTCCTTTATAACAAAGGCAGCTTATGTATGTATGGGTTGTCCAAAAATAAATAAAAAATCCCCACCTATAATGAGATACTAACCTTATTACTTAATACAAACAGTACTGCCTTCATCTTCTCTAGCTGACATACAGCCTAACATACATACTTCACACAGCCTCTCCACTCTTTACCAGTTGAGCACTCGAACAGAAGCATGGCAAACAGAAAAGCACCTTAAAGAGTAACACCCTGGTCTTTAGGGGGTATTTTGTGGAGTCAGTAAAGCTTCCATTTCAACAACATATAAATAGTAACCAGTTATTGGAAACATTAACCTGTCCAGCACACATGTTAATGTTATACATGTAACTATTAGCAAATACCCAACTGTCACCTTAGCTGTCTGTTGACTTACCATTATTTCAAACCCGTCTTGTCTGGCAGCTTTTGCAATCAGAATTATGATCTGAATGCGATGTTGTGCCAAACACATTTTGTTTTTCCAAGATGAGCTCAATAAATTCTCTATAGGCTCCTCTTGTTGTGTTTCTCATGTTTCTTTTACCGGTTTACTTTTTCATTAGTGTTATTTCAGTTATTACAGTATATGCGTAGTATGACAGGCAGGAAAACAAAAAAGAAAGGAGGGAAAAAACTGGAGAAAATCTAATAGTGAGTATTAAGGAAATGAAACGACAACAATGATGGAGCTAAGCACCAAACATTATCAGTCCTACCTTCTGTAATGTAAACAGACCATGTTAATTTAACAAGATAAAAAAAAAACTATAGCACACAACTTGTGTTAAAAAATTAATTTAACACAATTATTTGTGTCTAGAAAGTGTTATGTTTCTCTTAAAAGTCACAGATTGAGGCAGAGAAAAGGTCATCAGCAACTAGACAGAAACCGTGGCCACGGGTCTCACCAGTGTTGCTGAGCCAAAAATAAACAGGACTGTAGCTAAATATACAGACAAGTGTTATTCTAATATTTATTTAAAAGACAATGGACTCTTCATTTTTAATAGTAGTACTGAGTTTGAAATTCTAATGTTGTTATAGCCCTACACTTGAGTGTGAGCAACAATAATTGGTACATAGGTTTGTGAAAGATGTGTACATTTCAAAACTGCGAGTGCTGCTGACTGACTTGCCAAACAGGTTTGCAAACCTCTGGGAATTTCCAAAGCATTTGACATGCAAACCTCGAAACCCCTGACATACAATAACATTTTCTCTCAGGAAAAGACTTGCTTTCTAATTCTTTGGTAATGTCATGTAGTCTCAGAGTAGAGTCAGGCCTCAGATCAGTATGGAAAGATTGATGAGAGATGGAGAGGTGGTTTTAGACTTCTATATTTTACAGCAGGAGAGTTACAATTGTGGTCAGAACTTTACATATGCTAATTGTAATTTAAGGCTTTCAGTGATTTATTTGAACTGTTCTGCTGCCAGGGTGAAATGATTGTACAGCATAAATCTTTAACGACTTCAAAAAATCTCAAATACATACACTGCCACTAATATTTGATTAAAGGTTACTTAGCAAGTTGCACCTTAACAGTTATTAGGCAGTTATTTACAACCTTCTATCATAACTTTATCAAGATACTTGAATCAGTTTAAATTGGTTGGTTTACTGGCATGGACACAGCTTTTCAACTTCGTCCGTAACTTTTCGCATATTTTTGGGAATGAAATTCCAGAATTCCGCTTTATCCATTCCAAAACCAATTTAGTATCATTTTCCTACCTAGAAAATCTAATTGTGTCTAAGCTTCAATTGTCTATCTGTTGAGGTAGGCAACTGAAGCTTGTAAGCGAAGCTGGTGAAGCTGAAGAATTTGAAGGTGGTCCTGCTACATTATTCTATCCATGCTGTGCAATGTAGAAGTACCACTGGCAGAAAAACAGGCCTGGAACATGATGCCACACCACCATGCTTTACAGCTGGTGCAATGTTGTTTGGTTTGAAAGCCTCACCTTTAATCCTCCAAACACACTACTTGTCATTGTAGCCAAATAGCTCAATCAAGGTCAAGTTTACTTATTTAATCAATGTCTTGTCTTTCCATAAAATCTTTTTCCTAAAGGCATTTTTGTGGGCAGCTGCAAATTTCATTCAAGCTTTAAGGTGTCAATTCTGAAACAGGGGCTTCTTCCTTGGTCAGCACCCACTAAGTCCAAGGGGGTGTAAAACTTGCATCACTGTAGACAGTGATATTTATTATGTAAGTTTCCAGTTCATTGCAGGCTTGAGCCTTGATGATCCCTTACCAGTTCCCCCTCATCTGACATTTTGGTGACATTTTGGGTCTTCTTCCAGACCTTGGCAAGGTGGTGACATATCAGAATAACTTGTACTTGTTTTAACTGATGATCTTAGATTCTGCATTTGTTTAGAAATGGCTACAAAAGAAAACTTATAAATCTACAGTTCCTTTTTTTAGATCATCACTGAGATCCTTGGACTTTCCCATTGTTCTGACCGTTGGTCAGTCCAGTGAGTGCTGTCAAACAAATTCTTTTTATGCTAGTAAAGAGAAACTACCAGTTTTAGCGAAAACCTACCTCTCAGAATCAGATGGGAATTTTATTATGAACTAATCTGTCAGTTAGGTTAGTTCCTTGTCAATTTGCATATACAAGTGAAGTCCAAAGACAAAAAGCAGCAAGCTGGCACTGGAGTATTTTCGGTATTTTTCCCAAAGATGGATTTAAACAGCTGACTGATTTCTTAATTAAATGGAAAACTATTTTTAGCACACATTTTTGATCGTGGAATCCAAAAACAAGTCAGCCTTGTTTCTGTCTATATGGTCACTTCCTGCTTTTGTGCATACCATAGCTTCCATTCTCTTAACTGGTGACTGCATCACATGAGGCCTCAGTGTACTTCGCCACTGAGCAGAAGAAATATTTTCTACAGCACTGTAACATAATCCAAATAAAAGACTGAAACTTCACGTGCGGGGTTTTTAACCGAGCTACTGAGTAGGAGGAGATCTAGTAGTTACCATGGTGCAAAAGGAAAGGAAACTGAGGTGCTGCATGGGCGATGTTGTTTTTATTTGCTTGCACTGTTCTCCTTGAACACAAGGCAGGGCTTCCACAATAATACTATCACATTTTTGCCAGGCTCCACCTCGCACAGATCACACTGCTGCCTTCAAGGGCTTGAATGAACATCAAAGGCAACTGTGTGATTTTGCATTCCTGTCAAGAGCATTACAACCTCTGGAGCTTCCCTACTCATGAAAAGCCCCCTCGTTCCCACAGCCATCTTTAATGATTTTCTAAACACTCCGGGTTTAGTGGCACGGCACATCATAGTGTGATAGTCAAGTAAACACATGAGGCTTCCACTGTGCCTTTTTGGTCACTCTCCCTCCTCTCCATCTTTCTCCCTCTTCATGATGCACGTGTACCTCCCGTGGGCAAGGGGAGGGTGGCAGAGAAAAATCAGGAGGCAGAGAGCCAGAGCCTCAGATACCAGCACTGCATGCATCAATGATAGTGTGGCTGGCTGCCCTGCACAAAATATTATTTACAGCTCACGCTGAAGAGAAATTACAGCAGCAATCCTCTCCTCAAGCAGGAAAACCAGCTGACCTGGCAACACTTAGAGAGAGGCCAGGAGGAGGGTCAGGAACTATAATTATTATATTGCTTCTCCCTATTCACTCTCAGTATCTATATTGCTCACACAGCGTGTGAGGGATTCAGCTCAGTGGTGACAACAGGTTACTGGTGCATAAGAAGTGGATAAAGAGGCAGTAAAGGCGGTTTAGCATTTATAAACGCAGATACTCCACTTTCAACTAGCCCACTCATGATTAACCGATGAGAAGGGCAATGAAACCAATGGATGAACTTTAAAAAGAGCATTTAATTCACCAGTTATGAAATATGATGCCTAAGCGATTAATATTGGCAAAAAACCACCTTCCTCCACTGAAAAAAATGTTTATGGCCAAGCACATAGCAGGGACTGTGCGATTATGCTTCCTGAGGACAAATATACATTCATTATCTGGTTAAATTGATTTCAACTAACAGATATGTTGTTTCACTTACACCAAGACTAACAGTATAAATTACCCACTGTACGTACAATATATATAACTAATTTTCTCTATTCAAAATTTAAGAACCTGCATCAAATGACATTCATAGCATTTATATTAATTGAATGGATGAAACAGTTGTTTTCACTAATCAATACTGAGTCAACAGATGTGGACCATAAAGACAACACAAGGTGGCACACCTGGTTTGATAGATTCTGTTTTGACTTATAAGTGAATAAATTTTTGGAGCCCAGAGAATAGAAACATTTCCCTGGGCATAGGTGTCTTCTCAATCGAGCTGTAGTTTCCAGGTGTTTACTGATATTATTGCTCTTGTGTATTGTTATTTATTCTTTTTTCCCCATTTTGTATTTTTGTCATAATTTTTTTTGCTTTTTTTAGAACTTGAAAACCATTTTAAAAGGTTTCATTATCATCACTGTATTATTGAAACTGTTAATGACGATAATAATATTGTTGCTTAGGATGACGACAGACTATACCTCCCTTCATCACTGTAAAACTTGCACTAAAAGTGCAGTTGACTCCCCGTTAATGCTAACTTGCATCTGTCGTGACTTCCTGGCTGGTAAGAACTTACCTAACAACCAGCTGCTTGACTAACGAGAGCCGTGAAGTGAGACAACAGCTGGTTCGTGTTATCTGGCGGTGTGAAGAAAACTGTTTGTTGCAATGTGTGTGGATTCAATCGCAATTACAACGAAGACAGCATAGGGGAAATACATCACGCAAGGGCACGCTCAGCACTTCATTTTTATTTGGGGAGGGGAAGCAAAACCACAGCGGTTAAACGCTAGCAGTGGCAGCTGGATGTCATAAGCTAACCGTGTGTGTGTGCGCGCGCGCGTGTGTATGCGTGTGTGTGTGTGTGTGTGTGTCAGGCACACATACCCAACGGTTCAGTCTTCTCCGTAGCATCTTTTTTTCCTTTAATTTCACAATGCTGATGAACTCTTCTGATTCAACAGACGCCTCCGGGCTCTGCTTCAGTTTCTCTGGTGAATAACTTTACATGTATGTTAGTAAACGTGCTAGCTCCTTGGCTATCTATTCTCTACTCTAACGTTAGTTCTAGCTATATGAAATGCCGCAGCGACGCTACATCGTTTCCATTTTGTTTGATTTCGGTATCTTCGCACCATTCGCATTCTCTCTCCCCTCTGAATATTTTCCGCGTTGCGGTGTACTAGTCGCGCTTCCCGCTGCTCAAGGCTGAAACAGTGCCTGACATTTCGCTCTGAGCCCTGTTGCTTACACGCGAAGGAACCATTTGTCGCCCCCGAGTCTCGCCTTCCCGCTGACTCAAAAAGCTGGCTAACGCCACGGTAAAAACTAACTTCTTCTGCGAGTCCCCCGTGCACAGGTCGCCTCACCTCCCTGTCAAACAATTTTCACTCCAGCAGCAATAGCAGCAGCCCACCAACGTTCCCACGTTCACAAGCTCCACCCGGCGAAGGTGCGGCTTGCACTGCACTGTGGGTAATGTTGTCTGAATTCCCGTGCTGGGGTACCAGCGTGACACCAAAGGTCAGGGAGTATCGACGCCCGTCGCTAGATGGGAAGAACTTCTAGGTTTTAGTTTCATTTTACACATTTTTCTCAGCTGAATTATTTTGTGTATGTTTCTGCATTAGGCAACATCTTATACCCCCAAATAACTTAAATCAAGGTTGTTAAAGTCAGTGCACTTTGTGGGCCACACACAACCCAGACCGGGGAAAATTTCCTTTCTGTCACTGTAAAGGCTTTTAACTAAACATTTCATACCTGACTTGTCTTAATATAAGAAAAATAACTCTCAGTTTTTCCATATGACAAATGTATAAAATTACTGGTAGCACATTGTCCAGACTGTTTATGAAACATTTACAACAAGTTTATGTTAATTCATAGAAAATGCAGACATTTCTATAGTGCATAGTTTAAAAACAGAAACTTTTCCTTCATTTAATTGTTTATCTATTTCTTAATACTTTGGTTTGGTGTGGGCAATGGCAATCAATAGGAGAAGCTGTAAAACTTATGACGATATAGTTACAAATGCCTTCTGTTTGACAATCCTGACCTAAATGATATGCGCATTGGGATACAAGCAATAACATCAGCTTAGTGAAAGCACACCAACATTGACACCAATGACAGGCAGAGTGACCAGATAGGTATAGAAACAAGCTAAATTTGAGGCAAAGAATATGTTTGTGCATTATGTGACTGATACCAAAAGGTGGTTTGATGCAATGTTATTATAGTTAATTTAAAAAAATGTTCTCATATAAAATAATTATTTAAAAAAAATAGAAAAAATTAAAGATAACTGAAACTATTTTGTAAACTTTACAAACTAACTTAAATAAAATATGGAGAAAATATCTTTAGTATTAGCGTTTGTTAGTGTGGTAACATTTTCTAAAAATTTGCCTGATTAGGCTTTGAGAAACTTATATCGTCAGACTTTGGATGTCTACAAGGCTGTGAGTCACTGCTTTCAAAAAGTTCTGTTTTTATGGTAATATCTATACTGGTTTTCCCAAAACTTGCCCATTCTGGAAAGCCTTGGGTTTCAACCCCAAATAATGAAACTAACACTGAAACTAATAAAAACTCAACTAAAAGTAGACAAAAAGAAAAAGAAAAACTAGGTCTAAACCAGCCAATTCCCTCAGGAAACTTAAACTCAATCATGGTGAGACAGTAACTGCCATTACTGTAATTCCTCACACTCAGTAGGTGAAATACAGAAAGTATAAACAGTTGCTGATGTCTGTCATTATGGTTTTATTCTATAGTCTTCTTACAGTCATCTGTTCTCTTTCTGTTCTAGTAACTATGAAACTGGTTGCTGTTCTGTCTGCTAATCATCTCTGTGGCTTTGTGACTTAAGTTGATTTAGAATGATTCATTCAGAATGTGGGACATGGTCTCAGTATGTGGGACATATTGTCCCTGACAGCAGCAGTCTTGAAACACCTACAGTTGTTCAGCTCAAAGAAACTCAAAAGCCTGGGACGCTCACCCACAATACTAGGTCTCCAGTACCCAACCCAAGAGCATCTCTGGGATGTGCCAGAACAAGCCCTGACTGTAGAGTCCACAGAGGATTTATTGCCAAAGTCCAAATTCCAGACAGCACAGGAGTCCCCTGGAGGTCCCTCCTCCATGCCCCAACAAGTCAGAACTGTTTTGACAAAAGGCATGCCTAATTTTTTATTACTTAGAGTCAGTAATAATTTTTATGAAATAAGAAAATCCTATTTGAAATCATTTTTATACACCTCATGCTGTTTGAGGCATCTCCTGATATGATTACAGGAAGTGAGCAATCTTTCAAGTTTGGAAGGAGGGGTTCTGAAAATTCTATTTTAAATGACACAAAAAATGATCCACAAGGCCGCACTCTGACTGCATGAAAGTAAATCATAAAAACAATGCTGAACGTATTTTGAAACTATGCAAATGAAATATTTCAGATCTTAACTAGAGCATAATCCAGTTCATGATTTCTGTCTTCAAATCTCCCATCAAATTCTCTTCCGGCCAGCCAAAAGTTATATGCTCAGGAATTTTTAACTGCTTTTAGAATCAATGGTCTATAAGAGCTACCATAGCTTAATGCCAACCCATGATTACTAAAATAGCAAAAATAATATTAGCCGAAATAAGTTATGATTATAGATTTTTTAAATTTATTTATTTTTATAGAATAGATCTGCATTAGATTATTAACTACTGGTGTCATGTAGTATAATGTGTTGTGTAATGGACAAGTATGCCATTGTGTCACACTTCAAAATGCAGAATACGCTGGAATCATGTTAATCAAGGAAACGGAAAGAACTATATGTTCTTTATCTGAATCTTTAACCTCAAAAGCCATCGCTCAGCATGCTCAAGCTAGATGCTACAGGGCAGTACAGTGACCCTTTAGTTCACACAAGTTCTTATTTGTATTTGTGTGGGTCATAGCACGAGTGGTGGCCTCAGCAGATTTTTTTGCATGTGGCATCAGATTTGCATTCTTGCTTTGGTCACTGCCCTGCTTTAAATGAAATGTGCTCATACTGAAAAGTCATGCCCTTTGTGAAACCAAAGGAAATTCATTAGAAAAAAATGCTCACACGTTATCCCTCATATGAGAAATCAGGCATGTATTTGTGTGTTTGTGAAAGAATGTTCTGAACCAAAAAAACAAATAAACTACTAGGTATTCACACAGTGTGTGGTTTGTGCTTAATACTCAGTGGAAACTAGATGTCAGCTCTGACAAAGAGGTGCACAAGCTTATTTTAGTCTGAAACCACAAAAGGGCAACTCTATGAAGTTTACTTATTCTGAAACTTTAAACAAAATATTAACATTTTAACTGTTTTAGTATTAATGTCTAGTATTATTGCTTTAACACTTTAAATTGTATTCAAATGTATGAAACAATCCATTGGTTCAAATCTGAAAGTCTTAAATGTGATGTACCACTACAAGAAAAAAACAGGCCATTTTAAAATAACCACACATGTGCCAGAATAACCTTTGTGCTTTAATAAGTTTAAATTGTTTTTACACTGTAAAATCTAATTAGTTCCCAGAACTCAAAAAAATTATGGAAACTCGTTGCCTCAAAAAAATTGAGTAAAGCTTAGCTAAAAATGACTAAGTTAGGACAACGTATTTATTTTGAGTACTCTGTACAAGCTCATTTGTTCCCAGAACTCAAAAAAATTGGATCAAGTTTACGTAAGATGACCAAGTTTGGGCAACTTACTCATTTTGAGTACACCCTACTCAAAATGTACACAGCCGTGTTAGTTCCCAGAACTCAAAAAAATTATGGAAACTCGTTGCCTCAAAAAAACTAAGTAAAGCTTACTTAGGATGACTGTTAGGACAACTTATACATTGCAAGTCTGCAGTATTAAGAATAACTTGATATTTCTGACTTTCTGACAATACTAATTTTTTACCTACTGACAAACATTTCAAGTTCAACTAAATGAAAAAACAATTTGTGGTACCATGAATATCATTAAAAATAATTAACAACACTTTTGTAATGATGTTAAAATGAGCACAACTTTTATTTTCAAACACAACAAAGTACAACAGCCAACATACTGGACACTGTTCTGCTGAATAAAAATGATATTGCCATCACTGTTATAATCTTACAACGAAACAAAGTCTTAGATGTAATTATTCTGAAAATAAGTTTAGGCCTACCACAAGTTTGTTTTGTACTTACATTATTTATATAATCAACATAAAATATTTATTGTTCTGTCACAAGTGCAGTCTCTAATTTAAACAACACATTCGTTTTTCATTCCAACACAGGAGCTGGAATGTTGTAATATTTTAAGGATGGCTTGTTTCCAGTCCAGGCATTACTGCCTGAATGACTGTCATGGATCCAGGTGATCCAAATGTAAGTGCAGAAGAAAGTCTTTAACTTCCCTTAAGTACAGTCGCAGTGGATGTGGGTTGGAGATGCAATGAGCTTGAACCTGCAGGCGACCATCTTCACTGACCACACCATCTGTGACGGGGGACTCATCTCTCCTGGTGTCCTGCAAGCAAACAATCATATTTTTTGGAACATGAACTTAATTGCTTTCTTAAAACATTTTTTCTGCATTTGGTATAAAACAGACTCCAATTTAGACAATCTCAGGCTCCCTCCCCGCCGGAGAGGTGACATTCAATGTCCCAAATTGTCAGTCTGGATAGCCGTGACCACCACGCAACACACAATATTGTCATGAAAGAATAATTTTAAAAAGGGCTATGCAAACATGGGCAATAACTTTCATTCTAATGATGTGCAAAATGATTTTGGGCACAAAACAAATTTTGCTGTTAGAAAACTTGCAGACTTCACTATATACAGTGTAGACTCTCTAAACTAAGTTTGGGGGATGTGATCTTTCAAGAAATGCAGACCAAACTGTTGTTGTTTGTTTACTTACACAGCATGTCTTGTAGAATTAACTGGAGTCACAGCAACAGCACAGTGCAGTCATATCTCAAGTCTAATAACAGAAGACAGGTAAAGATCAGTAAAGAAACAACTTCCCCAAACCAAAGCACAAATAAAACAATAAGTAAGACAGGCTGATCTAAAGTATGATTAAAGTTCAGCCTGATTAATATAAATGTCACTGACAGTTGCTAATATATTGGAAAACCAAAATACTTACCACTGAGTTGATGTCTTTCTGTCCAACAACAGGAGTGCTGGTCCCGAGCCTCAAAGACAGTAAGAAGCAAGCAGAGGGAGAAAAAACAGAACATATTTCAGAAACTGATTTGATCCTTAATGGCTGTGCAATCATTGTAACATAGAGTTCGCTTATGTTGTTAAATAAAGGCTAGATTTGACATTAATAGATGCCACAGATGTTCTAAAGCTGCCACAAAGCATGAAAAAATAGACGTCTCCGAAAACGTCGGAGCATTTTTGCAAATATGTGATGTCTTGATAAATCGAGCAGATATTTGAAATTCACACAGCTACATTCTTGCCTGAAAATATCTTAAAAGTTTATTTTGTGACCCAGAAAAAGTAATACGTTTTTCAGCAGTGCTCCTCCGCCATTGCCGCGCTTACAAGTGCGCACAGGCTCCGACAACCGTGGCCGACAAATGCGATCCTCTTTTTCACCAGACTACCCTTTCTGGGTCACAAAATAACATTTTAAGATATTTTCAGGCGAGAATGTAGCTGTATAATGCTCAAATATCTACTTAATTTATCAAAATATCACATATTTGCAAAAGTGCTTCCACGTTTTCGGAGAGCTCCGTTATCCACCCCCCACACCCACACCTATCCCACCCCTAACGGCTGCACCTCCCAAAGAATTTTGTCTGGGCTCTTATCTCACTTATTTATTTCAAACAATCAACAAAAAAATTCACCGACGTAGTTTTATGTAAGGTTTTTAAGGCTGTGGTGTTAATTTTTAAGTAACATGAGCACAGCGGCAGCAGCAACGCTAGGCTAACACTAACTAGCTAGCAAGATTATAAACCTGGTGCTAAACTAAGAGAAGCCACAAAATCAGTTTGAATAAGAGTAAACATTTACTCACCAAGTCAGTAAAGATCCACAGCAATGACAACAATAATATCTCCAGGTTTGCTCAATATATTCCATAACAAATGCTGGCGCCATGAACATGCGGACTGATCCGGGAGGGAGGAGAACGGCAGTCACGTGGCATTTTCAAAACACATCTTTCATCCTTCCGCCCTGAGAAGCAAAACTTCCAGCTTACTTAGTTTTTCTAAGTTAGGACAACTCAAATAAATCGAGTTTATCAGCATTTTTGCATAAAAAGTACTGGTAACTTATTTAAATTGAGTTCTAATAACAAATTGATAAAAATTGAGTTCAGCCTATTTAATATTTTTAATTAAACACAATATTACATTTTACAGTGTAAAGAACCTACTAAAATATATATAACCAGTGGTTTCCTGTAAGAATTACCATATAGTTTATGACATTACATGTTTTGAGAGATAAGCAACCTTTCACCCAAGTCCCTCTGTGAGTCACTTTTTTGTTTAAAGTCTCTTCCTCTTTGGGGCTTCTTTTTTCATAAACTGCGTGATCGTTCTATGTACCAAACTGTCTCTTTTGTTTTTATTGTTGTTGCTGTTGCTGTTGTCTTAATGACGATTTAAACATATTAGGCCCAACCAAAAGTTAATAAAAGGCAGTTCAACAGCTGCATAAAGAGGTAGCGTCTATCACAAATCGTCTCTCAATGAACAGCTCCACAGCTGTAAGTTGGACTCTATCGCCACCACGTGGCAAAAGTAACAAATTACTCATCATATTTTACTTTAATTTTTACTCCATGTTGAATCTCAAGAAAAATTGTGTAACAAAATTGTTGTGCACTTGTTTTGTTAGTCTTTCTTGTTTCTGGAATACTAGATCAATTGTATGTGACTTATCATTGTGTCTCAAGGACTGAAGATGTTATCTTCACTAGATGGATCGGTTTCATACCTGTGAATCTGTCAAACTTAAAAAGTGGGCCTATTGTGTGTTCTTATTTTATGTCATGTATACTGTTGCAGTGGCGGATGTTCACTGTAAACACAGCAAAAGTTTTAAATAATCAAGTCAGCATGTGTGCTAGTAATCGGAAGAAAGTTGGTCTGTGGCCACATGGGAGAACACATGGGCAAAATGCAGCCTGAGGTCCTCAGCCAGGCCCTCTGTGTCCTAAAAGGAAAACCAAACCAATACATCCCACAAAAAAAAAAACAACAACAAAAGTCAGCAGTTTCTCAAGGAATCTTCTTGCATTTTAAAAAACAAACCCAGGTCTACTGGTTATGTCTAACACAGTTCATGAAATTTCGTGTCATTCTGTGTTCAAGTTTCAATCTACTTGTTCATGGCTCTCAAAATTTTGCACTACCCTGCATATTAAGGTCTTTAGTATGGGACTGTAGTAGCTCTAATAATACTGTGATGTTTTTGTAGATCATACTATTTTTATTTCTGTCTGTCTGTCTTTCATACAGGGCTCTCTGAAGAAATGTTATACACCAAGCTAGAGGGATCAGTACAAGATAAATAAAGATTTTTATGATTTGAATCATGAAAAGTTCCTGTGCAGAGTCTAAAAATAAGACAATGTAAAACTTCAAGTGACTACAGGGTCATAGTAGGAGAAGATCGAGGTCTGTATTAGGAAAAAATGGAATGAAAGAACATATTATAAATGTATCCACAGACAAAATGGTTTTTGTTGTTTTTGTTTATTTGATGTTTTTTCTCTTTGTTTTGCAACTCTTTGATTTTGCATGCACAACAGTGGAGGGTTTTTTTTCTGTTGCTGTAATTCAATGCATGTCCACATGGTGGCAACGCCGTAACATCAATAGGATGTCACAAACCTGTTGCTCCAGGAAATGATCATTGGTGTTGTTTAAAATTTATTGCTATAAAAAATAGACATGTTTTTTCTTCAGGAATACATTACTGTTAGTGTTTTTAACACTCCATATGAAGTGATGAGGGAGGCTGCACATCTACATACTGAAGCATCTCTGAACACATTTTATTGGTTGTTTTTACAAGATGTAAGTACGTAAAGCAAGTGTATTTAAAATTTAAAATGAAAAAGGGATAAACAGTGATTTCTAAATTGTAGGAAAAAAATGAAGAACCTACTAGTCATTTGAGGTATAACCAGCTGTACCTTCTTGCTTCTGCAAGAAAATGTGATCTCAAAGTCAAAGTTCAGAGGATAACAAGAAAAATCAATAATTTTGTTGCAGTAGGTTGTTTTGGTATGTTTCATTACTTATTGCAGCATTTCATATGCAGCTTCTAATTTTATTTATTTATTTATTTTCACATCATTTTAAATGCTTGCGAACATATCAAGGTAAAAGCTTTGTTAAATTACTAATTATATAATGCAGTTTTATTTGCCATCCAGAGTGTGCTGTGCCTACTGCATTCTGGTCCTGCATGAAGTGTACAGTATCTGCTGAATAAAGTGGGCATTCCTGTAGTGGTTCTGCCCCTGTGTGTCTCATTCGTAGCTCTGAATTTAAACTGACAGCCCCTGTAGAGGAGTCGGGAGACTTCCCTAGCCATCTGTCTTAGAGCAGCCCCCCTTCCCTCCCTCCACACATCCCTCATTCCCACACTGGGTCTTTGTCAGCAGTTCCTGTCCCTGGACTAGGCGTGGCGTGCGCAGAGGCTGGGGCGACCGTGGGTGCTTTCAGAGGCACCTGCAGATGGGACAAAGGGCCAAGGGTGCTGGGGCTGAAGACAGATTGATGCTTTGTGCACTGAGGCTGGAGAGAGTGAGAGAGCGCAAGAGAGAGAGAGAGTGAGGGTGGGTATGGGGGGGTAGTTAGCTGAGAAGTTTTCAGGGAGAGGATTTTAGGGGGAACAGGGGTGGGTTGGGGTGAAGGGGGAGGTCTGTCACTCTAGTCTGTGTGAGTCCAAGCTTTGGAGGACCCAGAGAGATTGACAGCTTTTGTGGACTGCATCTCTGCACAATGGTCGGGCTTTAATGGTCGGCAAAGCTAGAGTAGAGCTTTGGGGAAGGTTTCGAGGGGAGGTGGTGCTTGGTAGTGGTTGCGATGGTGGCGGTGTGGGGAGGCTAAGAGATGGGGGGCCAAAGGCTTTACTGCTTTGCTTGGTGGGGACCAATTCATGGGTATTCAGTCCAAGGCTCGTTATTCACTGAATGCATCCAGTGGAGGAATGCAGTAGCATCAATTAGAATGTGTTAGGAGATAGCAATGCAGGGAAGAAAAACCTTTCTCTCCCTTTTGCTCACAGGACAACACAGTCCCACTATAGGAGGTGTCAGAGCCACAAAGCCTTTTTTGTGGGTCTCTCTCCATTACATTACCAGTGCAATATGTAAGGTGGGGACTCTTTTGATTTAAATTAAGTGGAAAAAACACTAAATCCTATTTTTATTCAGCAGGGATAATGGCGTTATACTCTATAAAGGTCTTTAACTACTTATCTGTGGCTTAAAATCTTCCCCAGCTCCCTTTTCACTCTACCTCAGTGTCTTACTCTCATTGGGAGCATTATATTTATTCAGTGGTGGAGGGTCAAAGACAGACTGTTAAACAAAGTTGCTTGTAGCCTTAACTGCCGCATCACTTCTAATTGTGTATCACTGGGTCAGCGGTTTGTTGTGTTGTCCCCCTGCAAGAAAGGACGAGCGGATATGAATTTAAACAGTATCTAGTAAGGCATTGTTTGGAGTGGGCTCAGGCCACCACTTCAGAATCAGAGGGCCTTTCAGACAAAAAGAGGTGTTTTTTTTCTCTATAACTTTTAAGACAGTTATATAAAAGGAAGGGGAAGGAGCGGAAAACAGTTTGATGGTGATCACATGTCGGGGTTGACACACCATTCTGGTTTTTTGAATGTAGAGAGGCCAGTCGTACATGCCATTCAACCTAATTAGACTGCACTTAATTGAATGCTTTTTCAACTTGCATACAGTAAACACATTCTGTATTTGAAAACAATGAAAATAGCTTTAATTTCAATCAGCCATGTCCCTTGGGTTTTTTTTCCTTTTCCCCACTGAAACATTCCTGTTAAATTTCTAATTCACACTCCTTGTGAGAAATTTAGAAAACAGGCATCACGTCGGGGGGAAGGGGTTATTCTGCACTGACTAACTTGAACAAACTGATTTTTAAGTTTTTCATCCATGCACTCAGCATCCATTTTGTCTCCAATTTCCTTGCTTTTAACACAAGATGATACAGATGGCATGTGTGCTGAATGTGTGCGGAATTTTTGTTCTCCTTAGGTTTAATGAGAACTAACTGGCAGGAACCTCTTGTAGAAAGGTGTGGATTTCAATATGAGCAATTATGCTTCATTTGAAGCCAAATGAGCCAAATTTGCATCCTCTGAAAAGAGAACCAGAGTTAAACTGTATGAAAAGTGCAGTAAATTGGGGCAAACATCACAACGTGCAGAAATGCATCTCCGCTGTAATTGTGTAATTGTAGAAGAGCTCTAAATGCACGGCCCAATTAAACTTGCTTCTTCTGCAAGGCAAAGAATTGGCAGGTTATTATGCAGGAAAGTATCAGCAGATCTAAATAGCTGCCTCCTTCATGGGTGGGGATGGAGGGTGAGATCATTTGCAGCAGAATGGAATATCTGATCAAATATGGACAGATGTCTTCATACATGTCGAGCGGCTGTGAATTGGATTGGAAGAGGCAGGATAGATGGATGGCCTCGTCTAAGAGATAGAGCTTCCTGCCCTGAGTACTGAGGGGGCACAAGAGGAAAAGGGGGAGAGAGGGGGAAGGTTAGGCTCGCAGTGGGGGGAGACATTTCCCTGAAACACCAGTTGATGGGTTTCTCCCACAAAGGGTGGAGTGACGCATTCTGCACTGCTGCAGAACAGCCTGGTCTCTGTCTGGATTAGGCCCTGCAGCACACAAAGGAGAGCTCAAGTAAACGGTTCATGAATGTTGATTAATTGATGCCATTTTTTGCAGTGTGCCATGGAGATTTAGAGGGTAGGGTGCATGAGGGAGGTTGTGTGTAAGCCGGGAGGGCTGCGATCTGAGGCTGGAAATGTGTTTTTGTGAGTGTATTTTTCAGATGTGCAAATCTTAAATGGTCGCAATAGATCACAAACTGACACAAGTTTGATTCATAACTTCTGTGGAGATTCCTTAGTCGTTCTGCCTTCAATGAGAACAACAGTTTGCCAGTAAAAAGTTCTAAGAGCTCAATCAAGTTGGCACGCTGTGACTCTCTTTGGTCTCTGTATGCTTTTGCTCCCAATGGTGTTGTCAGATGTGCCCAGCTGGCACAGTAAGCAGCTCAGGTGGCAGAGGCAGCGAGAAGGTTCCCACGATGGGGTTTAGGGGTACAGGTGTCCTGGGAGAATGAGGGTGGCCCGGGGCGAGGAGGGGTGAAGCACTGGCCCATAGCCCACCTCAATGGAGGGATCCCAGGGGCCAACTCAATAGCCTGGGTTCCACTTGATGGAGAGAGAAAGGAGCGTTTCAGCCGCTGCCCAGCAGGAAAGATCTGGTTGTGGGAGACCTCTTTCAGGACTCACTGTTTGTCTGAAGGCTGTCACAGCAGATGAGTACTCAGCAAACAGCGTGAACAAGGATTTGAACCAGAAAACCAACAGAGCCTTGACAATATTGTGATTGGGCCTTGTCTCTTTAGAGGGGCTGAAAGCCGAATTGAGAGCAGTAACAAGTGCACATTCACCGCAAGACGGGGATGCCTTTGGGTTGTGTTTTATGGTTTTGAGGCTTGCATGCGGTGGATAAAGCAAAATCATGTTAATCTCCCTTTTCTCTCATCTAAAAGCAGAATGGCAGTGAACCTGTGGCACTTTAATGGTCTAACTAAAGTCTTACAAAGTCATTCTTCAGTCAAATGCGAATCAGACATCTGTAATCGCTTGACCCAAAACAGAAACACTCTTTAAAAGTGTAAATAAGCACACCACAATATTTACACTGACTTTGTTCCTAAATGTGTTGCTTGTTATCAATAAAACTAAAGCCGTGGATGACACGAATGTACCCGTTGCAACAGAGACACTATCATAAATTTATGCATGTAGATAAATAGTAAGACATGTTATGTACACTTATGTGTAGATATTTACTCAATCTTTATGACTCACACAGACGTGCAAGCCTTTGCTTGGTAGCTCATTTCTAACTCTCGCGTCCTAGAGTGAAGGAGAGGAAAGAGGAACATACCAGATGCATACCGCTGTAACCACACCATAGTACCTTTAAGTGTTGTTGTGCTACAGTAGCTCAATATTAGGGATACAAATATCACTAATACCTTATGCATCATTTGGCTGTAAAATCTGTTTTGTTAATGTGGACCTGGGTGCTTTCACACCAACAGCTCTTTTAAAATCTATCCATCAACCCATGGGAAAAACCAAAATGGATAGTGGGATTCAGTAAATTCAGATTACACATAAAACAAACAAATTATATGCTTCAGTTTTGTTTCCCCTCTGACTTTGTATACATTTATTGACCGATTTATCCATTTGATGTTGAGTGAGAGGGGTATACAAAGAGCGATGTTGTCTTTTGGAGGAGTTGGGCTAACTTTGAAGGTTTCTGAAGAGAGAGGCTTGTGATGGAATGGGCCGGGAAGGACTGTGACTTCTCCATTGAGACTGGAGGGGCACGCTGGATTAGCTTGATTTGCCTGTGAATGGGCGCTTTCCATTATTCTTGTTAGGGAGCTGTCACATTGAATTGAGAAAGTGAAAACCTCCTTTTATCAACCTTTTCCAAGTGAAACTGAACAGGCAATCAATAACTGAATTCAGACTCAGGGGAAAGTCAAGCAGAATGATATGGCGCTGTTATAAAGGGAGTATTTGTCAAATTGCTAATGCGAAAAAGCGGATAACTGATGTAATTTTGGCTCCAAATGCCATTAAGTATAAGAGAACACTGAAAAAATAGAAATAAAGTCTTAACGGCACAAATAATGGTTTACTACTAATAATAATACTGTAATTACAATTGTTTCAAGCTAACACAATAACAGCCACTAACATTATTACTATCACACAATAGTAGTAATCATAACTTTCATAAAGAATTCAATTTAAAAAAATAGAAAATATAAAAGTTACAAACATTTTTTTTAACTTTTCCTTGCTTTTTTTTTTTTTTTTTTTTAAGAATTTTATTACAAAATAACTTAAGACCCTTTGTCATATGTCAGATCGGCTTCCACAAAATGCATTTTTATTTGCAAATAATTTTACAAAGAGCTCAGAACAAGATCATGACTGTTGCAGGACTAAACAAACCGAGAGTGGCTCACATTTTATTATACGAATGACACCATATTGTTTTGGAGTTTCATTATATTGACCTTATTGTGCCATTGTGCTTGTTCTGACACCATGATAATGCCTGAATACGGAGGGAATTATGCCCTGTATAAATAGATCCCATAGTCAAAGATCGCCTCAATTATCCCTCTACACATTGACAACATGAACAGAATAAAAACTAAAGCCTTAGTCCAAGCTGGTCTCAAGGCGCTCTTCAAACATTGTTTTGGCCTTTGTAAGAGGGGCAGAGGAACATCATCGACATCAATACCAACAGAGAAAAGAAATGCATTCATCTGATACATTAAATACTTACATGTATTATAAAGAATTAACTGAGAAATCATATATATATTTATGCCAGCTCTTTAAATGCATTTGGTTTTTTAAATAACGCAAGTCTGTTTGTTCCCTCTTTATTGTGTAATTCTTATTATGGATTTTAAACCTATTTAGCAAAAGCTATTTTTAATGTTTACTGTGAGTTTGCATATTAAATTGCACATATTATCAGCGAGAAGGGGTTTCTGTACATGCACACCATTAATCAACAAATTTTCTCATACTGCTGCTTCCAGTTTTTACGCTGGATGAAGAAAATGAATCGGATCATTTGGTCTCATCAATCAAATTGGTAATTGATGTCTTAATCGTTATACAGTTAATTGAGCACCTTGATTGTTGCCTGTCATTGTTCAGAGTATTTGGATACATTACCCAGCAACCAGCCTGCATCAGTTTGGGGGAATTAGAACAAAGGGATTTAATTTTATTGCAATAAAAACGATACGGTTTATATAAAAGTAATGCCATATTGCATATTAAAGAATTGTATTTTAAATTTTAAAAAGACGGTTATCTGTCTCGCAAATTGTTTTAATTTTAAGAAATTAACTTAAAAATAATGATAGCATGAATCTCTTAAGTGCTCTATTCCTGTCAAAAAAGTGTATGTGAGGTTTTCATCAGTATAATTGTCATCAATCCATCTTCTGTGCACAGTGAATTGATAACAGCTTATGAAAAATGACTCATGGCTTTAATGAGTGCCTCACCTCTTTGTGGTAAGCAGGTTCACAGCACTCCATGAAACACCAATTCTCCATTTATTCCACTTCACTGTTTTAACTCCACCTCATATACCATCTTGCCTTCAATTTTTCACATAACAAATTCCTCTTTCTTATTGCAACCAGCGCAGAGATTAGTTAAACGAGTAAGACTCTGGGCCAGGCGAGTGATGATAGAGGCCACAGCCTATAAACACCCTTTGATCCCCTGTAGAAAGGAATAGGTGTAGGATAGCAGTTAGGGCTCAGGGGAAACTGTAGGGAAAGAGTCCTTAATTGAGTTACAGAATACTTTAATTACAACTGTTTCCCACATTCCTGCTCTTAATGGCTTGCGCACAATATGAGCCACCAAGGGGTAAAAGAGAAAAAAAACTGCACCTAATTCAATGCCCGGAGCGCAGCTGCAA